>NW_024067749.1:0-600000 GCF_009389715.1 Phoenix dactylifera
CATTGTTAGTACGCAATTGAAGCACATGTGAGCTAATTGAGATTTATCATAAATATTTTCTAAAGTATCCCAGATCTCCTTAGCAGATAAGCATGCAGAAATTTCATTAAACTTCGTTTCATGAATAGCACAATATAATATGTTCATAGCATTAGCATTCAATTGTGCTAAGTCCTTTTCATTAATAGTTTGAGAGAGTGTGTGAAGGTCATTTATTATGATTTTCCATAAATAATAGTTTTGTGATTGAATAAAAATGTGCATGCGTGCTTTCCAATATGTGTAGTTTATGCCATTAAACAGTGGAGGCCTATCAATTAACTGTCCCTCTCCTAGAAAACTATCTATTTGAGTTGTCATGATCTTTGGCTCTTGTCGGTTAAGACTATAATTAATAAAAGAGCACCTGCTCTGATACCACTTGTTGCCCAAGGTGACAACCCAAGAGGGGGGGTGAATTGGGTTTTCTAAAAATTATGTTCCCTAATTTTTACTTTGAATAGAATGCAGCGGAATAATAAGATGTTATTTACTTAAGCTCTAGCAATTACAAGTAAAGCAGTGGAAGATTAAGCTAGAGCAATTATACTATGGCTTTAGGGTGCAATTGATCTAAAAACAACTTATAGTTGTATGATCAATTTTAATCTATGTGTATGGTAAGAATGGAGTGGAAGCTAAGCAAATCACTTATAACTCTATAGAAAACAAAGCTAGAGATATTACACAATCAAGCATGAATGGAAGGCATGAAATACAAGAGATAAGGCATCACAAACACAAAGATGTATAGTGGTTCGGTGCACCCCAGCACCTACATCCACTCCCCAAGACCTCTTGGGAATTTCACTATAATCCCTTAGATTACAGTCAGTTGTTTTACAAGCTCACAACCCAACTTGTTGTTTTGCGAGATCACAACGAACTCGGTCGGTTTTCACAGGCTCACCGACTAGAACCTACCGATTGTTTTCACGGGCTTACAATCCAACCCAGTTGGTTTTCCCAAAGGCTCACCAACCACAACCTTACAATGATTGTTTTCCGGGTTCACAATCAACCCGGTTGGTTTTCCCCAAAGGCTCACCAACCACAACCTTACAACGTTGGTTTTTCCCTTTGGCTCACCAACAAACCTTAACCCCTTGATTCAATCCCTTGATTGAATCAAGTTACAAGATATTAGAACAAGAGTTTAACTCAAGTACAAGCTTCTCAAATAAGCGAAATATAGCAATATAAACAAGTAAAGTAAAGGGAAGAAGCCCTCAAACAAATTTGTAGATGGAGGAACTCGGCTTCTTCTTTACTTGACCCTCTTCTGATTTTGCACGAAGTAGAGGATCACCGAGGTAGCACACGGATGGAGAGGAAGCTTTGGGATTCACTTGGATGTTCTTCTTCTCTCTATTTTGCTTTGAATGGCCCTTTTGTGCTTTTGGAAGATTTTCCTTGTAATCTCTTTGAAATCTCTTCCCTAAATGTTCTCTCCCACTTCCATACCCTCTTTCCTAGCTCTCCTCTTGATTTTATAGCTTTAGAGGGAGTGGAAACAAAAATCTAGCCGTTAGAGACAAAAATAGAGCCGTTGGAATCAAGAAAAAACTAGCCGTTATGCCTCCCAGCGTGCTAGAGTCGACTCGGCTGAAGTAGGAGTCGACTCGGCTGAAGCAGGAGTCGACTCGGCTGAAATAGGAGTCGACTCGTGAATAGTAGTCTGCCGGCACTGTAGCTGGGAGTCGACTCCGCACTGTAGCACTGAAGTTGGAGTCGACTCGAGATCACTGTAGCGCTGAAAATCAACTTTCTGTCTTTTTATTTGTTCTCAGTCGGAGTCGACTCGTAGAGTATCGGAGTCGACTCGAGCACTGTTTCTTGAAACTCTAGAGTGCCAGAGTCGACTCTAAACTTTCCGGAGTCGACTCGAGGACTATTCTTTTGAATTTTTCTTTACATTTGCTCCTCCAACTTGAATTCTTTAAACTTGAAACTTGGGCCAATAAATTGTAGCTTTCTTCCAACTTTTCTTGAGAGCTTTGGAGGCCTTCTTGTATTCTTCCAATCTTGCTATGTTCCTTGCAAAATAAATTCTTTCTCCTTGCAACACAAACATTAGTATTTATACTTTAAGGTTTTGTGATCATCAAAATCAATCTTTAAATCAATCTTTGGGTCATCAGGGTCGACTCAACTTCCTCTGGAATCGACCCAATCTTCACTGGGGTCGACCCCTGCTACAGTGGGGTTGGCCTTCTCAGGAACCACAGAAACTTACATTTTCAGCTGCTTTCACTGGGGTCGACTCAACCTTTCTTGGGGTCAACTCAAGCTATAGTGGGGTCGACTCAAGTTCCATTGGGGTCGACCCTCTCAGGGATTCCAGAGACATAGTTTTTGAGCATATAACCTTGGGGTCAGCTCATGTTCAGTTGGGGTCGGCTCCATTGGGGTCGACTCAAGTATTCCTGGGGTCGGCTCCAGCTGGGGTCGGCTCAAGGAAGCTTGGGGTCGGCCCTCTCAGTAAATTCCAGAGAGTTGTTTTCTTGAGGCTTGAGGCTGGGGTCGACTCAAGGTTCTTTGGGGTCGGCTCCACTCCTGGGGTCGACTCAAACATACATGGGGTCGACAACACTTACTGTTCATCAGTGCCATTTTTGTAGGATGTGCCAGATGGTTTCATGATGTGCCAAGGTCGACTCCACTTATGTTGGGATCGACTCATTCCTCTCTTTGCTGCATCTTAAGGTTAGACTAAACCATATAATCAATGAAATATATTTTCAAGCAATTTTGAGTGTATGCCATGGTAGTGCTACGTGCTCTTAACAATGAAAATCACTGTTTTTCTTTTAAGAGTATATTTCACTTGAAACCTTGCTGAATTAGAATTAAGAATTCTCTATCCCTTTTCTACTATAAATTTTATCTCGTTATTAATCATTGGAAGACATCTTGATCTCATTCTCCAAATGTATCGTTGGTGTCTATTCATTAGTGATGTATCACATTAAATTGTATTTCTATTTGATATTTCCTCAATGGTTGTGTCAATCATCGAATAACACTATCATCCTCATATCATTTTGAGAAGATCAATAGATGCCATCTCCAGGAACCTTCCAAAAAGATCTAGAAACAACTAGAAAACCTTGCCAGGGTCGGTCTAAACAACTCACTGCAACAAGTTGTTTGGGCCTCGGATTATGGTACTACTTCTTCATTTGAGCCGAGAAAGTCAGCTCCAACCTCGATAGTGGTACAGTTGATATGCCTCAGAACTGACCTTAGCTAACGTGAACATGCCGGATCAAAGAAGTTTGCCACCATGGCCTTCATCGAGGGCACCATAAGATATTCAAATCTTCTCCAATGACTAGTCGTTACAGGCTTGGCCTACGATTGTGTGCAGTTAAGCTCTACGCATGTGACATGTGGGCATAACGCACAGCGTAATACTTGGTTATGGATGCCTATCCCCCGCTATATAAGCAGTGCCCAAGGGGCCTCCATTGTATATTGCTCTTGACGTTCCTCCTACACTCATGTTGTCACTTTTTCTCTAAGTCTCTATGGTTTTCTAAAAATCCTTGCCTGACTTAGGCATCAGCGGATCCCCATTAGACAAACTCTAGAAAATTGACTTTTTTCGATTTTAGGTTAGCCAACTTGCATCAGATCTTCATCCGAGCATCGCCACACCACCAAACCATTCTTTAGCTCACCCTTTTTAGCTCGTAGCTTGACCAACAAGGAGCTCAGAACGACCTTGCGGGTCTGACCAAAGTCTTCACCGATCTCATTAGCACCAATCTTAAAGAACCTTGTTGTCGGGTAGGATTTGGTGGCAACATTTCCTATAAGAAAAGTATGAGAGAACTCTCTATCCCATTCACCAAAAGAGTAGATTACTAAGTAGTATAGATGGATAATAGATAGGTTGATAATTACCTGGCATCAAGTCCAAGCGTAAATTATGTTTGGACATATGTAATAATGCATTGCTAATGTAGGAATATTTTGAGAAAACATAAACTGAAATGTAAGCACTTGTCTTAAAAAATTTACTTATACGAGGATATGGTCTTGTCCCCAAGTAAATTAGTACCTCCCAAGAAAATAAAAAACATAAATCCACCCCCCCCCCCACCCCACCCCCCTCTTCCCCCCCCCCCCCCCCCCCCCCCCCCCCGCCCCGCGCACCCAAAAAAAAAAAGAAAAAAGGGAAAAAAGTAACTTTTATGTGATTACATGTGTATTAACTCATAAGCAAGCTCAAGATCTAAGCTTAAATGTGTGAGCCTAGGATGTGTTTGCGAGACAGTTGATTAAACACGAATTAAGCCTTAAAGATTCTACAATCTCAAGACACTAAGCTGAAGTCAGTTGATTAAGCCGTTCACGAAATATATTTCAAGCAATTTTGAGTGCATGCCATGGTAATGCTACATGCTCTTAATAATGAAAATCACTGTTTTCCCTTTAAGAGTATATTTCACTTGAAACCTTGCTGAATTAGAATTAAGAATTTTCTATCCCTTTTCTACTACAAATTTTATCTCGTTATTAATCATTGGAAGACATCTTGATCTCATTCTCCAAATGTATCGTAGGGTGTCGTATTCATTAGTGATGTATCACATTAAATTGTATTTCTAATTTGATATTTCCTCAATGGTTGTGTCAATCATCGAAATAACACTATCATCCTCATATCATTTTGAGAAGATCAATAGATGCCATCTCTAGAACCTTCCAAAAAGATCTAGAAACAACTAGAATAACCTTGCCAGGTCGGTCTAACAACTCACTGCAACAAGTTGTTTGGGCCTCGGATTATGGTATCTACTTTCTTCATTTGAGCCGAGAAAGTCAGCTCAACCTCGATAGTGGTGCAGTTGATATGCCTCAGAACTGACCTTAGCTAACGTGAACATGCCGATCAAAAGAAGTTTGCCACATGGCCTTCATCGAGGGCACCATAAAGATATTCAAATCTTCTCCAATGACTAGTCGTTACAGGCTTGGCCTACGATTGTGTGCAGTTAAGCTCTGCGCGTGTGACATGTGGGCATAACGCACAAGCGTAATACTTGGTAATGGATGCCTATCCCTGCTATATAAGTAGTGCCCAAGGGACCTCCATGTATATTCTTTTGACGTTCTCTAGACTCATGTTGTCACTTTTTCTCTAAGTCTCTATGGTTTTCTAAAAATCTTTGCGTGACTTAGGCATCAGCGGATCCCCATTAGACAAACTCTAGGAAATTGACTTTTTTTTTTGATTTTAGGTTAGCCAACTTGCATCAGATCCTTCATCCGAGCATCGCCACACCACCAACTGTGGAGTGATTGATTATAACCCTATTTGATTTTGATGAGCTCAAAGCATTTGAGTATATCTTATGTTTACTAATGAATTCAATCTAGTGTTTCAGTGAAAATCTTGTAAATTTATGGTTAAGTGTCTCTAGATTTGGTTCAAGACATTTTGGATAAGTTAAGAAGTCAATTTGAACCAAAGACTGAGACTCGAGTCGACTCCGGGATTTTACGAGTCGACTCCAAGCGTATCAGAAGCACTGGCACAGGCTCGAGTCGACTCCGGAACATTATGAGTCGACTCCGACTGAGAACAGACAGACGAACAGAAAGACCCAACTCAAAACCTGTCAGCGAGTCGACTCCTGAAGACGCGAGTCGACTCCGATGCTTGCCGAGTCGGCTCCGGAGTAGTATGAGTCGACTCCAGGGAGTTACAGACAGAAAGACAGAGAAGTCATTTTGGACCCTGAGAGCCGAGCCGACTCCTGAGGAACGCGAGTCGACTCCGATGGTTGGCAGGTCGACTCCAAAGGAAGCGAGAGTCGACTCTCAGTGTTATACAAGGCAAAAGTCAGAGAGCAACTTTCGGACACTGAGAGCCGAGTCGACTCCCGCAAAGCCCGAGTCGACTCCGAGACAGCGCGACCCTAAAAAGACAGAAGACAGTATTTTTGTCTCTGAGACGCGAGTCGACTCCAAGACAGTTCGAGTCGACTCCAAGGCAGCGCTACCCCAAAAAGACAGAAGACTGT
Organism: Phoenix dactylifera; assembly: GCF_009389715.1. Lineage (NCBI taxonomy): Eukaryota > Viridiplantae > Streptophyta > Magnoliopsida > Arecales > Arecaceae > Phoenix > Phoenix dactylifera. The sequence goes on from NW_024067749.1 coordinate 6,075, forward strand.
TTTTCGGATACTGAGAGCCGAGTCGACTCCGAAACAGTCCGAGTCGACTCCAAGACTGCACGAGCCAAAAGACAGAAGATCGGGAGTTCGGGCTCTGAGCGCCGAGTCGACTCCCAGAATTTTCGAGTCGACTCGAGTGAGCGAAGTTGAAGAATACCTCTATGGATTCCTTGGAATGAGTCGACTCCAAAAGTGCCAGGTCAGCTCCAGATTTTGGGGAATCGACTCCGGGTTAAGTCGAGTCGACTCCCAGTCGAGAAGACCACTTTAATTCAAATCCAGAACAGTTGCCGAGCCGACTCTAGAAAAGCATAAGTCGACTCCTGCTGCAGCCGAGTCGACTCCAGATCGCGCGAGTCGACTCCGATCCCAACGGAAACATTGTCAGGATGTGCAGAATGTGCAGAACGGCTAGAAAATTGTGTCTAACGGCTAGTTTCCGTGGGGAATGGCATAAATAGCCACAAAGGGCTGTAGCAAGGCAGAGAAGTGACATTCCACTGTAAGAAAACAAAAAATCTTCATCTGCAAACTGATTTCAACGGAAAAGAAGGAAGAGGGCCATTAACACCATTCAACCAACTCTTTCCAGCATTAAAGAAGTCTCCTTCTGACTTCAAGTCTTCAAGACATTCAAGAGGAGACCCAGAGTTCGAGAAGCCCTCCCCTACATCGTCATAAACTAGTTTGAGGGCTCTTAACTTCTCTATTGTTTATATTGCTGAATATCTGCTTTCTTAGAAGCTGTATTTTTCTCTTTGTTCCTTCTATCCATTTGTCCTTTACTTGATTCAATCAGGGGATTGAATCAAGGGTGTAAAGGTTTGTTGGTGAGCCTAGGTTGAAACCAACGTGTAAGGGTTCGATTGTGATCCCGAAAAAACAATCGGGTGGTTCTAGTCGGTGAGCCAGGGAAAACCGACCGAGTTCGTTGTGACCTCAAAAAACAACAAGTTGGGTTGTGAGCTTGTAAAACAACTGGCTGTAATCCGAGGGGTTATAGGGAATTCCCAAGTGAGGCTTGGGGAGTGGACGTAGGAGCAAGGGTTAGCTCCGAACCACTATAAATTCCTTGTGTTTGTGATTGCTCTGTTATTCCTTATCTTCATCTCATTTACAACACATAGCATCTAATTAATTAACTTGCAAAAGATGTTAATTAGTATTTCATAAAAACATTTAATTGTAATAATTATTTTAAAACCCAATTCACCCTCCCCTCTTGGGTTGTCTATCTGGGCAACAAGTGGTATCAGAGCCGGAACTCTTTTACCCAAAGAGTAAAAGATCAAAATGACAACCCCATTTGGATCTTCCCACATTGAGGGCCAGTCCACCCAAAGACCCCCATTCTTTAATGGATCCGACTACTCATATTGGAAGGCTAGGATGAGAATATTTATCCAAGCCCAAGACTATGAGATGTGGATCATTATACTAACTGGACCACACATCCCATCCATTTATGTAGAGGGTGTCACTATACCCAAACTAGAAAAGGATTAGGATGACAATGACATTAGGAAGGCACAACTCAATGCCAAAGCAATGAATGTGCTTTACTGTGCATTAGATAGAAATAAATTCAATAGAGTCTCTACTTGCAATTCTGCAAAAGAGATCTGGGATAGACTTGAAGTGACCCACGAGGGCACAAATCAAGTAAAAGAATCCAAAATAAATATATTAGTACATAAGTATGAATTATTTAAAATGGACTCTAATGAAACAATCACCTGCATGTTCACTAGATTTACTGATATTGTTAATGGCCTAAAAAGCCTTGGAAAAAATTATACTAACAGTGAGCTTGTCAGGAAGATTCTTCGGTGTTTACCAAGGTCATGGGAAGCCAAGGTGACGGCAATCCAAGAGGCTAAGGATTTAAACAAGCTGCCACTCGAGGAGCTACTTAGATCTCTCATGACGCATGAGCTAATCATGAAACAACATAATGAAGAAGAGTCCTCTCACAAGAAAAAGGTAATAGCATTAAAATCTGTGTCTACTAACAAAGATTTGTCTTGCAGCAGTAGCAGTGAAGAGGAAGATAATGAGGGAGATGATGATGAGGCTCTCCTTGTAAGAAAATTCTGCAGATTCATCAACCGAAAGAAGTCCTCTCATCAAAGGAGAGGCCCCTCAAATTTCTACCACAAGGATAAAGGTAAGGAAAGAGAAAATGAGGGGATTGGATGTTATGAGTGTAAGAAGCCGGGGCACTTCAGAGCTGAGTGTCCTTTGCTTTAAAGAAGGGGAGCAAGTACAAGAAAAAGAAAGTCCTTGTCTCCACCCTATCGGACTCCGACACATCATCATCATCATCATCGGATGAGGAACAAGTAGAAAAAGCCAATCTGTGTTTTATGGCTAATGACAATGAGGTAACATCCGGAACACATTTAGATTTTACTTTCGATGAATTATATGATGCCTTCAATGAATTAATGGACGAATATAAGACAATAAATCTTAAAAACAAAGAATTAAAACTAACCAACCTAACTCACATCCGTAAGTATGATACATTAGTTAAGGATAAAGATGTTTTTATTAAAGAAAATTCAGAACTTAAGACAAGCAACCAAATCTTAATTCAAAAGACTAATACCTTAACTAAAGATAACGAAAGGCTGAACAAAAAAATATTAGAACTTAAAGACAATAAACATATCTTAAAAGAGAGTCTCACAAAAGACCTAAATGATCTAAAAACAGAAAAACAAAAATTGACACTAGAACTTGAAAAGTACAAGCCTTTTGTAGAAAAATTTACATATAGCTCAGAAAAATTAAAGATGATACTTAATAGTCAACGAGCTGTATTCAATAGAGCTGGTTTAGGGTATAAACCTAAAAATAAGCAAAAACTCCTTAGTAATTTCTTTGTTAAAGCAGGGGAAAGTAAAACTAAGAAAATAACATGTTTTTGCTGTGGAACATTAGGACATAAAGCAAATGTGTGTGATTATAGAAAAGGAAAAACTAAAAGAAAAATTAAAAGGGTTTGGGTTCCAAAAGGAACCAACATTACTAACCATGAAGGACCCAAGAAAACTTGGGTACCTAAAATTGTATGATTTGCTTGTGTAGGAGTGTCTTGCAGCCAAGGTCGACAAAAATTGTTGGTACTTGGATAGTGGCTGCTCAAGACACATGACGGGTGACAAGAATCAATTCTTCACCCTTGAAGCTAAGAAGGGAGGTGCTGTGACTTTTGGAGACAATAACCAAGGTCACATCATTGGTATAGGTAAAGTACAAATTATCCCTTCAACTTTTATTGATAATGTTCGATATGTTGATGGTCTTAAGCATAATCTACTTAGCATTAGTCAATTGTGTGATAGAGGTTTTGATGTTTTGTTCAAACCATCCCTATGCATCATAACCAACTCAAATGACAATAGTTTAGTTTTTAAAGGAATAAGACGTAGGAATGTGTATGTAGTAGACCTTGAGGATCTTGCCAAACATAACCCATGTTTAGTTGTTAATGAAACTAAGGATAATGATGCTAGTTGGTTATAGCACCGTAAGTTAGGTCATGCAAGCATGGACACAATATCAAAACTAGTTAAAAGAGATTTCGTGATAGGTTTGCCAAAACTAAAGTTTGAAAAGAATAAAATATGTGAAGCTTATCAATATGGCAAACAATCAAGGAACTCCTTTAAATCCATTAATTGTGTCTCTACCTCTAGACCTCTAGAACTACTACACATGGATCTATTCGGACCAACTAGAACCACAAGTCTAGGTGGAAATAAATATGGTCTAGTTATTGTAGATGATTTTTCTAGATACACTTGGGTCATGTTCTTAGCTCATAAAGATCAAGCATTTTCAGTTTTTAAGAAATTTCATAAGAAAGTAACAAATGCTAGAGATACTTCAGTCATAGCTATTAGGAGTGACCATGGAACCGAATTTGAAAATCATTTATTTGATGAGTTTTGTAGTAAAAAGGGGATAACTCATAATTTTTCTGCACCTAGGACACCACAACAAAATGAAGTTGTAGAAAGGAAAAATAGAACTCTAGAGAAAATGGCTAGAACTATGTTATGTGAAAGTAACCTCCCTAAGTACTTTTGGGGAGAAGCCATTAATACCTCGTGTCATATTTTAAATAGAGTTTTATTGAGACCCATTATAAAGAAAACACCTTATGAACTTTGGAAAAACAGAAAACCAAAAGTAAACTATTTTCATGTCTTTGGTTGTAGGTGTTTTGTTCATAATAATGGGAAAGATAATCTAGGAAAATTTGACTCTAAATCTAATGAGGGTATATTTTTAGGGTACTCTACAACTAGTAAAGCCTATAGAGTTTTTAATAAAAGAACCCTAGTTATAGAAGAATCTATACATGTAGTTTTTGATGATTCTAGTGATATCTCTTCTAGCAAGAGAGTTAATCTTGATGATGATGCTGAAATTCTTAAAGAAAAGATTGATGAGATGACATTACAAGATGATGAACAAAAATTAATTGGAAATGCATCATCAAGCCAAGAGGCTATTGTGGATCATGGGATGGATAAGGCTTGGAGGTAGGCTCACGGGCATCCTAAGGAACTGATTTTAGATGATCCATCTCAACCTGTTAGGACTAGAGCATCTCTTAGGAACTTAAATAATCATCTAGCTTTTGTCTCACATTTTGAACCCAAACACGTAGAAGAAGCTGAAAAAGATGTAAATTGGATAAATGCAATGCAAGAGGAATTAAACCAATTTACTAGAAACAATGTATGGAACCTAGTTGAACGACCCTCTGAATATTCAATTATAGGTACCAAATGGATATATAAAAATAAACTTGATGAAAATGGAATTGTAATTAGGAATAAGGCTAGACTAGTAGCAAAGGGGTATAATCAAGAAGAAGGTATAGATTTTGATGAAACCTTTGCTCCTGTAGCTAGACTTGAGGCAATTAGATTATTACTAGCATTTGCATGCTCTAAGGATTTCAAATTATTTCAAATGGATGTAAAAAATGCATTTTTAAATGGGTATATTAATGAGGAGGTATATGTAGAACAACCTCCTGGTTTTGAAAATCATCAATACTCTAATCATGTGTATAAATTGAACAAAGCACTTTATGGTTTGAAACAAGCACCTAGAGCATGGTATGAAAGACTTAGCAAATTTCTATTAGAACATGAGTTCACTAGGAGAAATGTAGATACAACACTGTTCTTAAAGAAGAAAAACAAAGATATGTTAGTAGTGCAGATTTATGTTGATGATATTATTTTCGGTGCTACTAACAATCGCCTCTGTGAAGAATTTGCTGACTTGATGCAGAGTGAGTTTGAGATGAGCATGATGGGAGAACTGAACTATTTCCTCGGCCTTCAAATCAAACAATCTAAAGAAGAGATCTTCATCAATCAAGCTAAATACATCAAGGAGATGCTTAAGAAGTTTGATATGGAGGGAAACAAGTCAATCAGCACACCCATGAGCTCATCATGCAAATTAGACCAAGATGAATCAGGTAAATCTGTAGATCAAAAGATGTATAGAGGTATGATAGGATCTTTATTGTATCTCACTGCAAGTAGACCTGATATCATGTTTAGTGTATGCATGTGTGCTAGATATCAGTCTAATCCTAAGGAATCTCATCTAATTGCAGTCAAGAGAATCTTTAAATACCTAATAGGAACAAAAAATATAGGCTTATGGTATTCTAAAGAATCTAGCCTGAACTTAATAGGATACACAGACTCAGACTTTGCTGGTTGTAAACTTGATAGAAAAAGCACCAGCGGGTCGTGTCAATTCTTAGGAGAAAATTTAATCTCATGGTTTAGCAAGAAACAAAACTCGGTTGCATTATCTACTGCTGAAGCTGAATATGTTGCAGCCGGGAGCTGTTGTGCTCAAATCATGTGGATCAAACAACAATTGGAAGATTATGGAATTAAACAAGATAAAATTTTCATTAATTATGACAACACAAGTGCTATTAACTTAACTAAGAATCCAATTCAGCACTCAAGAACCAAACACATTGAAATAAGACATCACTTCATAAGAGATCATGTATTGAATGGTGATGTTACACTTCAATTTATTTGCACAGATGATCAACTAGCAGACATCTTCACAAAACCCTTGAGTGAAGAGCGATTCAGTGTGCTTAGGAGAGGATTAGGAGTGATTGATCCGTCCTAGTGATGTTCTCTTCTAGTTCATTGATTTTGATGTTTAGATTGTGTTAAATATAGAGTTTCTCATCTATGATCATCAAATCAGATCATAACTTAGTGATTGTCTCTTGTTTGGTACGAAAATAGCATAATTTTTAGGTGCGTGCCAGAGTTCGAGTCGACTCGGATACGTTTCAGAGTCGGCTCATGACGGAGAGTCGACTCGCACATAGACGGGAGTCGACTCGAGGTCGGGATCCAAGTTTTTAACCCTAATCCAAGCGTTTAATCAACACTTCTATTCACCGCCTCCACTGTTCACAAACCCTAGAGCCGTCTCCGACATCGTCTCCGACCGTCGTTAGGGCTTTTCCGTCGACCTTCTTCCGTCCATTAGGGTTTTACCCCATCCCTAGGTCAACCATGCCCCGTAAGTCGGTTGTCCCAAGCCGGAAGAGGCCCCAACCTGCGAGCGGCACCGAGCGATGGTCCAAGGCTCGAAACGATCCCGTGAGGCCACAACCTCCGGTTCGTTCCCCGCCGAGGCCGGTTCCCTCGCGACCGTGCGCCGGGAAGGCGGTCTCCACCGGGAGATACGTCAACTTCGACTATCTCTCCCGGAAGGGCTTCACTATAGGAGATAGGTTGAGGGCCCAGGGACTCGAGTTCTTTTGTTCCCTAGATCTCCCCACATACCCAGGGCTAGTTAGGGAGTTCTATGGTACCGTGCATAGGGGAAATGATGGAATATAGGGAACCGTAGCGGGTGTCCCTCTATTCATTCCTGAGGATTTCATAGCACAAATCCTACATCTTCCCCAAGTTGGGGTATTTCCTACACACCCTGAGGATAGGACTGAGGCCCTTACGGCCATATTAGGGAGTCCACCCCAGTCCCCACTAGATGAGGTGTCCGCTAGTTCACTGTCAGTTGAAATGCGGCTCCTCTTGAGTATCATCTCTAGGACCCTTTTTCCTAAGACCGGCCGCTTCGATTTTGTATCTAAGAGGGACCTAGCCCTTATGTTCTACATCCTTCAGGATACTCCAATTAACTTCCCAAAACTCATTTACAAATACCTATGTGAGCCACTAGACAGACCTAGGCTCACCCTTCCTTATGGGATGATGTACACCCTGATCTTTAGGGAGTCCGAGATCCCCATTCCTGAGGGGGAACCCTCTCGCGCACTGCGATGGACAGATCGCATGGGTGAGGGAACCCTACACAGGATGGGATTTCATAAGGTAGAGGGAGTCTGGGTCAGGAAATCCTCTTCCACACCTACTACTAGACGATCCTCCAGTCCTGATCCTGAGTCTGACTTTCCCACCTATCCCTCCACCTCAGCTCCATCCACCTCAACCGGACCCTCCTCTTCAGCTCCACCCACTCAGCCGACAGAGGTCCGGATTTCTCCTGAGCAGCTCCGGGAGTTGCGACAGGAGATTGTACGGGATCTTCGGGACGACCTACTGAGGGAGCTCCGAGGTCCAGCCACTGCCCCCTCTTCTGCATTAGTTCCCTCCTTATCAGCCGTGACCGAGATGACGGCTCATCTGAGGGAGGAGATCTTCAATGTCAGAAGCCTTATACAAGCCCAATTCTCCAACATGAGCGATGTCACAAGCAACACAAGAAAGATGCGAGATGACATCCGACACGACATGGGCAGCCTGAATCAGGGGGCCGAGCGACTGGCGAATGTGTTGATCGCCAAGTTGGACAAACTCCAGGAGACTCTGACTGAGCTTTTCACGACGCACAGTAGAGCCACCTCGGCGATCATCACCCAGCTAGGGAACGTCACTGATGGGGTCAGTCTACTAATGGAACAATCAAGACTGAGCAGAGGAGCCACATCCTCGAAGAAGCCCTAGCTTATTTTTTATATTTTGACATGTATTTACTGCTTTACTTCTTGTATTCACAAATGTACCTACACATACATCAATACAATGAGTAGACAATTTTCTTCAATTATTGTGCACATTAATCGCTAATTGCTTGTGTGTTCTGCTTACTTCCTTTTTTGATACGATGACAAAAAGGGGGAGAAATATATTTAATAGATATGTAAAAGGAATCAATGAAAATCAATAAAAAGAAAACTTTTAAAACATACAATAATTTGTTCTTAGTGGATTCGATACCTCGAGGCTCATTATCTCTCTGTTGGGGCTCCTAATGGAGTAATCTTCAAAATCTATTCAAGGGATATTCGGAGATTAGTTGAATCATACTCAAGAACAAATTGGCAGATTTTCCCTCTAAAAACCAAAAATTTAAGTTCAAAAGCTTTCATACACTAAAAGAAATTTCAGAGAATCAAAACAAAGTTGAATGCATGTGTTGAGGGGGAGAATCTGAATTTTTAAGAAAGCAAAATTACTAAATATATATAAGCCAAACAATTGATTGCATGACATGAAGGCTTATATAATTCCAAATGAAAGGGGGAGCTTTAACTTCAAAATTTATTGTTTCACACCTTTCAAGTTTGGATAAATTAAATAACCAGACACTTGAATTCATTTTAAAATTTTATTATAAATTTCCTTATTTATTGGGCAATTCACTTTACATATACTCAATGTTTTGTCATCATCAAAAAGGGGGAGATTGTGGAGTGATTGATTATAACCCTATTTGATTTTGATGAGCTCAAAGCATTTGAGTATATCTTATGTTTACTAATGAATTCAATCTAGTGTTTCAGTGAAAATCTTGTAAATTTATGGTTAAGTGTCTCTAGATTTGGTTCAAGACATTTTGGATAAGTTAAGAAGTCAATTTGAACCAAAGACTGAGACTTGAGTCGACTCCGGGATTTTACGAGTCGACTCCAAGCGTATCAGAAGCACTGGCACAGGCTCGAGTCGACTCTGGAACATTATGAGTCGACTCCGACTGAGAACAGACAGACGAACAGAAAGACCCAACTCAAAACCTGTCAGCGAGTCGACTCCTGAAGACGCGAGTCGACTTCGATGCTTGCCGAGTCGACTCCGGAGTAGTATGAGTCGACTCCAGGGAGTTACAGACAGAAAGACAGAGAAGTCATTTTGGACCCTGAGAGCCGAGCCGACTCCTGAGGAACGCGAGTCGACTCCGATGGTTGGCAGGTCGACTCCAAAGGAAGCGAGAGTCGACTCTCAGTGTTATACAAGGCAAAAGTCAGAGAGCAACTTTCGGACACTGAGAGCCGAGTCGACTCCCGCAAAGCCCGAGTCGACTCCGAGACAGCGCGACCCTAAAAAGACAGAAGACAGTATTTTTGTCTCTGAGACGCGAGTCGATTCCAAGACAGTTCGAGTCGACTCCAAGGCAGCGCTACCCCAAAAAGACAGAAGACTGTTTTTCGGATACTGAGAGCCGAGTCGACTCCGAAACAGTCCGAGTCGACTCCAAGACTGCACGAGCCAAAAGACAGAAGATCAGGAGTTCGGGCTCTGAGCGCCGAGTCGACTCCCAGAATTTTCGAGTCGACTTAAGTGAGCGAAGTTGAAGAATACCTCTATGGATTCCTTGGAATGAGTCGACTCCAAAAGTGCCAGGTCAGCTCCAGATTTTGGGGAGTCGACTCCGGGTTAAGTCGAGTCGACTCCCAGTCGAGAAGACCACTTTAATTCAAATCCGGAACAGTTGCCGAGCCGACTCCAGAAAAGCATGAGTCGACTCCTGCTGCAGCCGAGTCGACTTCAGATCGCGCGAGTCGACTCCGATCCCAACGGAAACATTGTCAGGATGTGCAGAATGTGCAGAACGGCTAGAAAATTTTGTCTAACGGCTAGTTTCCATGGAGAATGGCATAAATAGCCACAAAGGACTGTAGCAAGGCAGAGAAGTGACATTCCACTCTAAGAAAACAAAAAATCTTCATCTGCAAACTGATTTCAACGGAAAAGAAGGAAGAGGGCCATTAACACCATTCAACCAACTCTTCCCAGCATTAAAGAAGTCTTCTTCTGCCTTCAAGTCTTCAAGACATTCAAGAGGAGACCCAGAGTTCGAGAAGCCCTCCCCTACATCGTCATAAACTAGTTTGAGGGCTCTTAACTTCTCTATTGTTTATATTGCTGAATATCTGCTTTCTTAGAAGCTGTATTTTTCTCTTTGTTCCTTCTATCTATTTGTCCTTTACTTGATTTAATCAGGGGATTGAATCAAGGGTGTAAAGGTTTGTTGGTGAGCCTAGGTTGAAACCAACGTGTAAGGGTTCGATTGTGATCCCGGAAAAACAATCGGGTGGTTCTAGTCGGTGAGCCAGGGAAAACCGACCGAGTTCGTTGTGACCTCGTAAAACAACAAGTTGAGTTGTGAGCTTGTAAAACAACCGGCTGTAATCCGAGGGGTTATAGTGAATTCCCAAGTGAGGCTTGGGGAGTGGACGTAGGAACAAGGGTTAGCTCCGAACCACTATAAATTCCTTGTGTTTGTGATTGCTCTGTTGTTCCTTATCTTCATCTCATTCACAGCACATAGCATCTAATTAATCAACTTGCAAAAGGTGTTAATTAGTATTTCATAAAAATATTTAATTGTAATAATTATTTTAAAACCCAATTCACCCCCCCCCCCTTCTTGGGTTGTCTATCTGGGCAACACCAACCATTCTTTAGCTCACCCTTTTTAGCTCGTAGCTTGACCAACAAGGAGCTCAGAACGACCTTGTGGGTCTGACCAAAGTCTTCACCGATCTCATTAGCACCAATCTTAAAGCACCTTGTTGTCGGGTAGGATTTTGGTGGCAACATTTCCTATAAGAAAAGTACGAGAGAACTCTCTATCCTATTCACCAAAAGAGTAGATTACTAAGTAGTATAGATGGATAATAGACAGGTTGATAATTACCTGGCATCAAGTCCAAGCGTAAATTATGTTTGGACATATGTAATAATACGTTGCTAATGTAGGAATATTTTGAGAAAACATAAACTGAAATGTAAGCACTTGTCTTAAAAAATTTACTTATACGAGGATATGGTCTTGTCCCCAAGTAAATTAGTACCTCCCAAGAAATTAAAAAACATAAATCCACCCCCCCCCCCCCCCCCCTCAAAAAAAAAAAAGAAAAAAAGGGAAAAAAGTAACTTTTATGGGATTACATGTGTATTAACTCATAAGCAAGCTCAAGATCTAAGGTTAAATATGTGAGCCTGGGATGTGTTTGCGAGACAGTTGATTAAAGCCGTTCACGAATTAAGCCTTAATGATTCTACAATCTCAAGACACTAAGCTGAAGTCGGTTAGCTTCACAAAATTTTTCTTCAAAGAATTGCTTAAGGTATTGATGGATGATTTGAATCCATCATAAAAATTCATATAAATTCAAGTGTTTAACATAATTGCGCCTTTCATTATCAAGGAAGCGTTTTCAATATATTTTGTGAAGGGAGTGGTTGGCAAAATCCACCAGCTTGTGCCTTTTTTTTATTCCATTTCCCCCTTTTTTTTATGGTAACCGTTACAAACCATCTATGCGTTTGGTGATAGTGATTGACATGATATAGGACAAAGCCGGAACCCATGCTTTGCAAGATATTTTACTGCCAAGATTGTATATAGAAAATTTTGCACACCAGGTCTCAATGAATTAGCAACGTCTTGTGCATATTCGATACAACATGAATTTATTATAACGTGCCCAAAACCATTATCTCGATAGGTTGTCCTCTTTCTTCTCAATACTTGCTCCTAGACAAGATAACAATTTCTATACCATATATAAAAAAATATCCTGCAAGTGCATGAAAATCCTCTTTGAGAACTCATGTGGTTTGTAAAAATAAATAAAAAAATAAAGTTAATAAAAAATAAATAAAATATTTTATATTTGGCTGGAGTTTTTTTTTTAAAAAAAAAGATGAGAAAGTAGTTTTGATATAGAAATAAAATTTTCAATTTTTATAAAAAAATCATATAGAATATGAAAATTTTAATTTTTACTGGTTGTAAATTGGAATAATTTTATTTTTCAAAAATAAATTTATGTTTTTATGTAAAATAGGATAAGATTTTTTCTTTATTAAAGATAAATAGATATTTTATATCTCTCTCATACAAATAAATGCTTAATCAACATAAATTTTTTTGAAATATATTATTTATTTATAACCAACAAAATATATAAAAATTATTTTTTAGATACTATATATTCAGATATCAGTTTTTTTTTATAGAAGGAATATAAATTCTTTCCTGAACCGATCTAGTCCCCCTCTCTGTCTCTCTATCTCTCTCCCCCTCCGCGCGTTCTTACTGTTACCACGTGACCGGGATAAACCTAGTACCCATGGAGCGATGTCGAGTTAGCGACCCGAGCCCACACTGACCTCATCGCCAGAAGAGGACAGCACCAGCCAAGATCTCCTCTATTTTTAAGCCAGAGGCCAATCCTTTTCTTTTTTTTTTGGTTAACCAGAGGCCAATCCTTTCCGAGGAGATTAATTACCCATTTGCAGCTGTTGGGTTCCACCAACCATTTCCCGAACCTCAATGGATGGCTGTCCATAGATCACACCCTGGCGTCCATTATTATTATTATTATTATTATTATTATTTACCCCAAATCGATTAAAGATCTCCTATCTCCACGTAGCCCTACGTGTCTCAGACCCATTGAAAAGATGAGGGGCATACGGCTCCCATGGGTGGTTCTATATACACCCCCCCTATTGCTCAGGACACCCCCCAAAAATTAAAAAAAAATTAAATACTCTCTACACCCCCCATTTGCTAAGGACACCCCTAAAAAATTAAAAATTCCTAAATTACCCCCCACCCCCCCCCCACCCCCTCACCTAAATTGCTCTCTACACCCCCCAAACCCCCCCCCACCCCGCTCTTCCCCTCCAAAACACCTCGCCAACGCCCAAAACCGCCCCGTTCCCCCTTCTCCCTCTCGTCGCCGGCATTCTCCCGATCTCCGACCACCTCGCTGGCTTCTCCCGGAACCACCTCGCCGGCTTCTCCCGAAATTTTTTTTTTTCACGGTTCGTGCTCCGTTCGGCACTGGATCGCCGAACAAAAGGCTTCTGTTCGGCTGAACAGTGCCGGACAGAAGCCTTCTGTTCGGCACTGTGCAGCCGAACAGATCTGTTCGGTTGAGGGTTGCCGAACAGAAGGCTTCTGTTCGGCACTGTTCAGCCGAACAGAAGCCTTTTATTCGGCGATCCAGTGCCGAACAGAGCACGAACCGTGAAAAAAAAAAATTTCGGGAGAAGCCGGCGAGGTGGTTCCGGGAGAAGCCGGCGAGGTGGTCGGAGATCGGGAGAATGCCGGCGACGAGAGGGAGAAGGGGGAACGGGGGAGGAGGGGTTTAAGGGGGGTTTGAGGGGTGTTTTTTTTTTTCTTTTCAAAACGAAACGGAGGAGGAGGAAGAGGGGGTGTATGAGAAAATTTCAAGGGCAATATGGTAATTACACTAAAGGTTAGTTTGGGTATTTTTTTTTGGTTTTTGGGGGTGTCCTGAGCAATAGGGGGGGGTGTATATAGAACTACCCGGCTCCCATCCACAGCCACAAACTCCACCATGATTTCTCCACCACCCACGTGGCGAACTCCTCACCAGTGGATCCCCTCTCTTTTGTTCTCGATCTCCCACGTGGACTGCGGACCAAAATATCCCCTCTTGCTTCGCCGACGCGAATCGGAGCCCGAATCCGACGCGGGAGATATTGTCCCGACCAGTGACCAGGGGCGGGCCACGTCAAAGGCGGCGAGCCTTGGGGTCTGTTGACGTGGCGCTCACGCCATCGGGGGGTGCGCGGAGATATTTTGTGGCACCAAGGCTAAAACCGTCGACGAGAGCTCAAGAAGCGAGAAAGAGAGATTTGTGCGAGAGGGTTAATGGAGGAAATGTGGAGGAGAGAAGGGGAGGAGAGGGAGGAGATTGTGGTGATGGCAGAGGAGGAGAAGAAGGGGGGAGGAGAGGAGGGAGAAGGGGAGACGGGGGTCGTGAGATGGGAGAGGTTTCTGCGGAGGATGTCGGTGAGGGTGCTGCTTGTGGAGGGGGACGACTCCACCCGGCATATCATCGCTGCGCTGCTGAGAAAGTGTAGCTACAGAGGTCTGTTCTTTGATTCCTCTCCCCAAAAGTAAAATTTTTAGGCTTCCTCTTTTTTTCTATCTATACAGGATTTGTGTCTTCTTAGTCCTTCTCGGGTTCTGTTTGGCTTTGGGTTTCAGTGATGCATTGGAGAATTGTTATGAAGTGTCAGAATGCTGGTTCCTTGATATCTCGTGCTTAGAATTTTGGGTGAAATAATTAACGTTTTTCCTTGCATCCTACTCTGTTTCCGATTCGACACTCCCCCCATTTTTTTTTTAAATAGTAATAATTATCTGGATTTGACTGTGCCTATTTGTTTGTTCTTTATCTGTTGGTGAATATTCAATCATGTGGAGTACTCATAAGCAGTTGCAAGATTTTCTTTTTATGGGAATTCTTTGGAAGGTTTTATTACAGCATGTGGCTTATTGGTGGCCTCATTTAAATTAGATGATCTTCACATTCCCTTTTCCTTGGATTTTTTTTTTTTATTATTCATTTTGTAATCTCTTGGTAAACGAATGCGTTTTGGAGGTGGTTTGTAGGATTTAGATGGCGTGGAGCACTGGAAAGAGAAAGATCTATGTTAGATTATGGTCCAGAGAAAACAAGATAAACTTAGAAGTGATCAGTTGTTGTATGCCTCCACTGGGATTGAGGCCTTCTTCTGTAATTGTCGGTTGGTTTTAGATTCTGCAACAGCTATGTGATGACAAATTAATAGATATACATGCTTGATTTGGAGCTTTATCATTGTTAACAACATTACTATTTTATTTTTTTCCACATAGAAGCTTGGTGACCAGCAACGAGTACTTAGTTTCAGGCCCCAAAGTTTAAGTGAGCCCATATACCATAAAGTTTCACTTGTTGGGGAATAATAGAAATGAAAGCTCCTAATGGATCATTTGTTGAACTTAAGTGGCTCTGATAGTAAGACTTTGATTGACCCTTAGAATCCAACAAATTTTAAGCTATTTTTTTGCTGACTTGCTCATGGGTGATAGGAAGAATCTAAATTGGATGCTAAAGTGTCTTTACTTATATTTTTTACATAATGTTTCTATGTTAAGGGTTCGGTGCTATTAAAGGAAAATAAAAGGGCGGTCCCATGCACCAAACTCCTCCCATTGTAGGATCTAGGAGAGGCTGTTTCCATGTTACAAAGCCATGAAAACCAGGTCATAATGGAGCAACCTACCATTGCGTCAAGTATTAAATGAAAATAGATCATCCTGAGACTTGAATGCCATTCTGTTGGGAGGATGGATGAATAGAGGATTCAGACAAATTTAGTATAGCGAAAGGATTTTGGTAATTTTAAATATTCACTGCTACTTATGGAAAGGCCTGATGGTTATAAACAGTTTATATAGATTTAACAGATGGTGATTATGGTGGTTTTGCTTTTGGAGTCAAGTGATCTTTCCATGCTCATCTCACTTCAGTTCTAATTTTATAATAGAAGGCATTTTATATTTTGCATTCATGGAAAACCTAATTCTATGACCAAGTTGAGGTGGTTATTGTTTTATCTTTTTTGTGTCTGGAAGTCTGTACACTTAGGATCGTGTACTAAATTAATTTCTGATCATGGAAGCTTCTTACAATTGTCTTGAGGTGAAACTTAATCATAGCATAGAGTAGTTTCAGTAATATACCTATTGCAGCATATAACTGACAGCTTTTGTACAATAACTGCTGCTGGATGTAACTGGACACTTATGATTGGCTAAGTAAGATATCTTCTTATTCCCTTTTTTTTTTCGAGTAAACTTTTTATTTCTATCTTAATATTGTTACCTGGAGACTTTGATTTACCCAAATGTCCCTGCACCTGACACTTGGGCTCGAGTAGGGGCACGACATCTGGGTATGGGTCCACAGGAGAAAATTCTTAGAGAATGAAAGGATCAGGTAAGTGGCCATATCTTCACCCTGCACTCATACCCAGCTCAATGTAACAGGCAGAATTTGTAGGTATTGTACCCTAGTAGAGAATAGATTGATAAATTACCCATATTAAAGTTCAGATATACTGTTAAAAAACAGGCTTGAGTTCACGATAAAGGGTCTGAAAAAAAAAAAAGTACAAGCGAATCTTAAAAATATTTAAAAAGTTGTGAGGATGATTTTTTTTTTTTTTTTTTGGGGGGGGGTTTTGGGAATTACCCTTAGGATTATATATAGCTCATGTGAAAATACTAATACTGAATGTTTGAAGTTAACAACAGAATGGGCATGCAAGTTAACATGGGTTCAACAGAACAATAAGAATTTAGCTGTCTACAGTCCAGAATGCTCAAGAGTGATAAGAAGATTATTATGAAAATTGATTTGTAGTAGTGGCTGGTTATGATGGTATTAACTTCAGGTGTACATTATGGTCCTTGTGTACTGCACTTCAATATATCTGGAGCTCAGTTGCTAAGAGGATTATCCTATAAGACCAGTACTTGTATCATTAATCATGTTCTTTAGATAATCACGTAGTATACTTTCTGATTCTGGGGTTTGATTTTGGAAATCATAATAGGACCTCTAAATTTCTTTCGTTTTATGCTACCTTTGACTTTATTTGAATTAAGCCATGGTGTTGTGTGCCAACCATTCTAAGTAAGGAGGAATTGATGATGTTCTATAATTTATAAAGCTACCCAGGTAGATGGGAAGGTTATGATCAAATCAAATGTCTTGGCTATTTCTGATGGTTTTCAATTTATGTTTTCAAACATACAAGTTTGCTGCATAAGCAGTCAAGTAGCACTAAGAAGACTTGCATAAACAATTATGCCTGCTGCTCTAGGAGTTCACCCAGCTAATTGGATGACTACCCAATTAATCAAATCAGTATTGAAGTCATAGAAGCTGGGATAAAGTAGGTTGGGAATTTGACGTCGCAGCCACGAGCACCAGATACCATCTGATGGTAGGATCCACAGCATCAGATATGCAATGCATGATTTCATGGGGCATCTGATTTTGACACCAGCACGTATGCTAGTGAGAAACTGTTGTGGTTGGTCTATCAATTTGAGTCCAAGCCAGGCTCAAAAGTTGTTTGACATCAGACACGCCAGTGTTTGATCCCTCCAAGCTCGTTTGGGAGTTATTGGTTGCTAACCAAGTCTGCATCTAGCTGCAGTCCAAGTGTAACTCAAATGGACTGAGGAGGGATCAGAAGATCCCCTTATCTGAAGTTGCCTAGTATAGCATAAAGGAAACTGCTTGGGCATTTGATAGTCCATGCAAGTCATAGTTTTCTTAGGTGTAGCTTATCGTTTAGCAGAATTTGGGTCCATGCATATCTCTTAGGGTCATCTTGACTTTAAGGGTCTCCTTAGTCCTCAGCCATGTAAAGAGCTCAAAGTTGTAAAATTAGACTCATTTGCCCATATTTTCTAATTTGGAGCTTTATGTCTTTTCTATGCATTATTGCTCATTAGGTACCAAATCTTGTCAACTTGTGTTGCCAACTCCAAAGGAACTTGAAGGAGTGTTAATGGATTTTAAGATGGCCAACAAGATGCCTAGCATGGTCGATTACTTGCAGAAGCAAGGCTTTGTGTAGCATGGGTTTGATACTTGTCATCTTATATATCCAAGCCTTCTTCATTCTATATCTTATACCCTTCATCACTTCCAGGTTTAGCTTATCTCATGCGACTTTTCACCTAGATGGTGCCAGGTCACATCGCCTTTGATTGCAAGAGCATGTATAGTGGGAATTGTTACAGACATTGAGTTTGCTATTTCTTTGTTATGTAGTAACATATTTTAGAAGTTCTACTTATATTTTTATCGACATAATTGATGTTTTTGTTGTTTAACTTAGTTGTGAATTTTAACCAACAATCATTGCCCCATCTATTCGAGGTTGCTTTTGGTTCAAGGAATGGTCTATCGAGATTGTGAGCATTTAGTTACTGGCTTCCATCATGATGTGAACCTACCACGGGACTTTGTTGATACTTCGGTTAATTTTTTCAGCCACTAGGAACCTCTTCCAGTGTTTCAAAAATTTTATTTACTTTAATACAGTCTGAATCAGATATGCCTTAGACACTTGGACATGTATAACATACTTTACAATTGCAGGGTTGAGTTTTTTTTTTTTTTTTTTTTTGAGATTGGTCAAGAATGTAATTTTATAATAACCTTGTAAAATGTCATTTTTCAAATGTTCTTAAGCTAATTAGATAGTCTGGATGAGAAACACATAAATTGGAAAATCTTAACATATAATATCTTTTAATTTTCTTTCATACTGTTTAAATATACATTCGTAATGAAACTTATCTTTTCTACGTATCTCCATACCTCTCTCCTTTTTTTTTTTTTTAACCTTCTGCTGAGATAGGCTCCTGAGATAGACACTTGGACATGTCTCTAAATCCAATTCTCATGTCTTTATCCATGCAACACAAGATAAAATCTGGGACCTCATGATACACAGGCATTTGGGGATTAATTTATTTTCTCAAACTACTTTATTTACTATATATACCATAGTCTGTAAGGTACCAAAGAAAAGAATAGTGGATGTTCAGATGAAATTCTTTATAGTTCTTTGTAATAAAGTTTTCTAGTTGGGTTCTTTCTGCATTGTTAATAAACTGTACCATAATTTATGCTATATTTCAGTAGCAATCTGTATCTTGACCAACCGTTGCCATGTGAACTATGAGGGGAAATGTTATGTGATCACTGAGCTTGGTCAAATTTCTGCTTTCAGCTTTTGGGCTGATATTCTCACACTGGACAAGTTTGCAGAGTTAGTGATAATATTCTCTTTACATGAGCAATTTACTATTGAATTTAGATTATTTGTTTTTCTTTTCTTTGTTCATTTTGAGGAACCTTTTTTATTTTCTACCCTCTTGTATATTTTTCCATCTGTTTAGGTAAAGTTTATTTTCCTTTCATGTCCATTACATTTCAATTGCTGTTAGTGTTTTTCTAATTCTTAAATAATTTTGGCATTATTTCCTTGATTAGTTTCTCTTCTCAGTTAAGTCTTTTCATGTACTTAAGTCTTTTCTGGCTTTTATTTAACAGTTGTTGCGGCATCAGATGGCTTAAAGGCATGGGAAACACTGAAAGAGAAACATCAGAATATAGACCTTGTTTTGACTGAAGTGGAATTGCCCAAAATCTCTGGGGTTAGCCTTCTTACAATGATAATGGACCACGAGACCTGCAAGAATATTCCTGTCATAAGTATGACATTCTTTTATTTACTTGTTCATAATGATGTTGTATTACTGTTTCAGAAATGTCACTCTGGTTCTTTTGATTCATGCAGTGATGTCTTCACATGATTCAATGAGCATGGTTTTCAAATGCATGCTGAAAGGTGCAGCAGACTTCCTCGTTAAGCCCATTCGGAAAAATGAGTTGAGGAATTTGTGGCAGCATGTCTGGAGAAGGCAAATTGTAAGCCTCACACTTTGATTATTACTATCTTCTCTAAATCTTTATCTTATGTTTGATTCCATTCTCTTTAATTTCCATGCATGTATTAAGTGTTGCATTCCCACATTTCTTTTAAGCAGGTAAGTCATGGCCATGGTGGGCATCAGGATGGAAATGCAAAATGTGAATTTGAACCTGAATATGGCAACCATTCAACTGAATATGTAGCTTGTATGCAGAAATATAGGGAATACAGTGACAAAGGGAGTGATGCTGAAGTAAGTGTTTCCTCATATGAGCATGTAACTAACTTAAACATAGTTTTTAACTTTCTTCATGCATGATATATAAAAATCATGCCTACAATGCAAATGACAGCATTTGCTTCCAATGGACCGATTATCTGTTTCGTCTTCTCTTTTGTTGAGAAATATTTCATATCCATTGCTTCATTTGCTAAATTACCATTCAAGATGCCAATGAAGGGTTTCTCCCTCAAATATGGTGTTTATTTTTTTTTTAGTCTGACAATTGTATATTTGATTATGATAATTATGTAATTCCTTTTGGATACCTGTAGATTTTTTTTTGGTATTTAAACAGAGGTGAGCATCCTGCTCATGATAGAATAGCATTATAGTAACATATTGTTGAAAAGTTGTTTACTTTTAGATTTGTTTGTACAATTAACATTGAAACCGTACATTTGCCACTTTTTCTGCAGAGCTCTTGTACAAGGTCAGACATGGAAGCTGAGAGTGCACACATGCAAGATATGCTGGATCTTAAGCAGAAAAATAGCTGGGATATCTCTTTGGTGGAGCATTCACTAGCCCCAATTGGTGAAACACGAACTCATTTAGATAGTGCATTGCTGATGCACGAGGGTGAATCAAATGGTACTATTTCCATTCTGGTGAATATTTTCCATTTAATTATTGTTTCATTTTACTTAAATAAAATGAGCTAATTCTAGAATATCATGCTTGTGCAGTAGCAGTGACTATGAATGAGGATTCGGTCCCAACACGATGCCTGAACAATAAAAATATTACAAGTGAAACTTATGGCCGAAACTTTGATCTGGACCAACCTTCTAATGTAGTTGTTGATCTGACTAATCAACCACAACTTATCCATGCACCAAGGCATGGTACTGCTGCTCGAGATGACTTCTCAAACATTGCAGAAAATCATGGTCATGAGAATGAAATCATGTGCAAGGCAAGTCCCATGCCTCATTTGGAGCTTTCTTTGAGAAGGTATCAGGATATTTACCTGGAAAAGCAAGAGAATGATGAATGGAGTATATTGAATCATTCAAATTTATCAGCCTTTTCAGTGTGAGTGATTCTTACTCTGCATGCCTCCAGTCATTAGTTGACTTTGACATGCTAGATTTTCTGAAAAATGCAACAGTAAGAATGTTTAGCATTATTTATTTCTCCGACAATTTCACAGTCAGAAGATATTTTTGAATTCTGTGCAGTTCATGTTATTAGCTTGATGTGTTTGTTTTATTAACTAGAATAGGACTGTTTCGAGTTAAGGTTTGTAGGAATTCTATGTAGAATATTGCAAATGCTGTCATGCTTTCCTATTGGAAATTTACTTCACATTATTGGTGGTAATTTGCATAGAAGCAGCTTTATGATGTCAATGATATTCAAGTCTGCAACATCTGAGCTCACTTTTGTTTAATCTTATTAGCTGAATTCGCATTATTACCTGTAATAATCAGTCAGTTTTTGGACATTAAGATCTTCTGAACAATTGAAGGATGATTAAATGATGTGTACGGATATCTATTTTTTTGGTTCTTTATGAAACGGGAGAGACTTAGGATTCTAAAAGAAAGTCGCTTGCTGTCCAGAAATCACAGTAGGACAGATTTTAATGAAAGAAAACATGAATGGCAAGAAAGTATGTTACTTCAGTTCTCAGATTTTGAGTGACTTGTAGATTCTGTATTAAGAATTGTTTTCAAGTTTTTTGTAGGAAATTTCATTACATTAGTGTCACCTATGTGAAGAAGAGAGGAAATAGTGTAAAATTGGGTATTTATGATTAGAACTATTAGAAGATAAGTGTTGCTTCGGTCAGGGGAAAGAGAAGTGGATATCTATGCTGGTTTCTTATGTACAAACTAATATAGTTGTGTCATTCAGGTGGGTTTTGGTTGGCCCCTAAGCTGAACCAGCCCAAGTAGCATTCCCAAGTTCAGCTGAGTGGCTTGCCTATGGGGCTAGACGACAGTAGAATGATGTTAGAGTAGAAGCAGTGTTAACATAATGTTTAGATGCTGATAACTGTCAGAATATGAAGGTACTCAGAGAGGTTTAATCTTTTTTATGAACTCCTGTTTCCTGGAAAGAAAAGGATGGAGAGAGTCAACCATTGAATATGTACATCATAATTACTGCACAATGTCACTTCTGTTTTATTCTTTAATTATTTTTCTTTTATGTTTGCCACAAGCTTTATTTTTTTCCGCCAAACATTCTTTGGATTACTTTTTTAGAAGATAAACAATGTTGATTGCTTATTAATCAATTAAATAAATTAAAGTCATGTTTAGTCTAAGTTTGACATCTAGTATATCCATTTGTGATGATATCTATCCTACAATCTCCTATAGGTACCACAGCAGGACAGGGGTGCCTACTTCGTTAACACCAAGGAACTTTTCCACTGAACACAAGGAATGTAACAGTACTTCATGTAAACCACGGCCACATCAAGGATGCAGTAATGCTAGCGATGCTTCTCAGTTTAATGGCTTGAGATCAAATATAAATTTGGAAGATAAGAAATCCCTTGGTGTTGGACTTCCGGCTCAAGATGGAATGGAAGTTCGATGCACTCCCCTTCGAGTTGTCCCACTCCCTATTCCAGCGGGTGGCATGTCTTTTGATAGTCTGTGTGCTGGGTATGGTCCAGTAATGCAACCCATGTATTATCCACAGTCAACTCATCATTTGTGGAGTACCATCCCGTCCATGTGGCATGGAGTACAAACTCTGCACAGTGACCATCCCAATGATCAGAGTGCTAGAAACCCAACTTACCATTCTGCAGAAAAGCAGGAAGAAACTATGGAGCTGTTGGATGAACAGAGACATGTTTCATCAGCTACAGCTGAGAGTGGAAGTGGGAGTGTATGTAATGGTGGCAGAAATGGAGGTGCAAGTGCTTGCAATGAAAGTATTGGGCACATTACCGGATCCAATAATTTCAAGGCCACGACAGAGAGTGGCAATCATGATGGCACAATTGCTCATGAAGGGACTAAGCCAATGGATTTTTATCGGTTAAGCCAAAGAGAAGAAGCCTTGAACAAATTCCGAATGAAACGGAAGGACAGATGCTACGAGAAGAAGGTATGATGGACCTGCATTTTTTTAAAAAATATTTTGAACCTTCATTAGTTTTTGCTTTAGTCTCTTCTAGATCTTTGACAGAACTGATCCATTACGCTGAGCCATCTTTGTTTAGGCCAGGATTTGAGTTGAATTACATTATTGATATACAAGAGACACGGGGAAAACTATTTTTTGTTGTGACTTGTTTCTCTCCGTACTGTTTATATTTTTCTGCTTGTGCTCTAAAAGAAGGTTACTTCACAGGTTCGGTACCAAAGCAGGAAACTACTAGCAGAGCAGCGCCCTCGTGTTAAGGGACAATTTGTCCGTCAAGTGCAGCTTGGTCTTCAATCTGTGGGAGCAGGCTGCTACCATGGTGATCCAGCTACCGAATAGATGTGTCATTGGAAGGAGTCCTGGTACCCAGGGTTACCTAATATTGATAGTTAACTTATGTAGCTGCACTAATTAACAAAACATACCAGCAGGAGTGCCACTATATGCATCTATTTCTCCTATAATTCAGGTTTGTTTTTAGTTAAAGCTTGTTATATTTGTTAACAGGTGGAATACAGCTAAAGTAGTTCTCAGTTTGTATAATGGTGAGAATATGTTTGAACACTATTTTTTTCCTTCACTATTGGTTTTAGACACTGAATATCTTCCTTATGTTGTATATATTTGCAAAAGAGTTGCGAGTAAAATACCCACAATGATTGCTTTTTGTCTCTGTACAAAGGTGGTCGGCTTTACTTATGAGCATCTAATACCTTTTCGTGTGCCACTTTCTAATATGTATTTTGTTGTTTATTATTTTCCTATCTTATTGCAACAAGTTAGTCTGATACTCTTGTGTGCTCCTTTCTCTTTTGCAAGACAATCTTGGAATTAAGGTTGTATTTCTCTTGAATGATTTATTAATTATACATCATAAGTATTTACTGAAGACAATAGATGTTTTTTTCTCTAGAAAATCAATCCTGAAAACATATTTGTGTGGTGTCATCTATTGATGTGGTTTTATCCATTTTTATATTTTGGATAGTTCTTGCTGTATATTTCTTTTTCTTGCTGTCATTCCTGAATCTCCGTTATCGAACGCATCAGTCCTCCAAGTAACTCAACGCAGTACATATGTACATATTATTCTTGCACGAATCTTGCCAGCGGATTATTGTTGTTTTGCTGGGTCTGCTTAGATCGGTTAATGTTGCCCTTGCTAGATAAATGGACTTGGTTTTGAGAATGCGAAATTTGCAAATGGCCCTAGTTGCAAGTGGTAGGAACTGCGAACGGCGGCTTTTTACTATTCCTTTCCTTGATGGGTCAGGAGTGAGGTTATAAATACCATATTGATCTGTTCTCATCGTTCGAGTATTATGAGGATTTTGCTTTAAAAAATGTCCTACGAGGATTGCTACAGCTTGTTGTGGCTGAACTACTTTAATCTTGTATTTTTTATTCAGCAAGTCTTCCTTATTTCCTTTGGTAGAAGCACAAGTCTTCTTCATCAGCAAACAAGAGTTTAGCTGTACCAAGGTGAAGATGAGGTGCGAACTTGCCGACTGAATCAAGCTTTTGATGGTTATACCAAGTGAATTCGGATTCACCTTCACTATGGTTTGAGAGGTTAGAGTTTGGCATCATATACGAGGAGGGCTACTTGCTTCTTTGTCGCCCGCTATCTTCAGGCCTGTTTTGAAACCGAGACAGAGAGAGCGAGAGAGAGTGAGAGTTGGAGGGTTTTCTGATACACGTGGAACCCTCAAAAGCAGTAATAGCAACATGAAGACATCATGGTATATCTATCTACTTCACCTTTAACATGTTTTCCAGGTGTTGCTGGAAATTGGACCCGGGGGCAATCGTCGGTCGAGGAGGGGGAGCGGCGGTGGATGCGAGGGAGCGGCGGTCCGTCGGCGGGCGGCGTCCTCCGTCGGGGTGCCTGCAAAAAAGCCGGTGGCCGGGTCTTCCGGCGCCGGCCCTTCGATGCTTAAGTCAGAGGGGGGGCAATCAGTGCCAAGAGGAGGAAGAAGGCAATATATTTTGAGTTTTCTGTGTCCAACCCCCTATCTGAGAAGCAAGGGTTCCCTTTTATAGGGGGGTTGGTGTACCTGTGATGTGATGGGGCGAGGCCGTTGTACGGCTCGGCATGTTGCTTGGACTGGCGAATCAGTCGGGCGAATTATGGCGTTTATGTCGAAAATGAGGTCGTCGTACGACCTGAGCCGGCACGCCATCGGGTGAATTATTGCGTTGGTGTCGGAGGTGAGGCCGAGGTCAGAGACTTATCACGGTTGATTGGACTCCGCTGAGCTGATCTGCCGTGGAGAGCCATGAGTCCGTAGACAACAGGAGCCATGCGCATTAATTGTTGAGTAAGCCGGCGGTGCGCATTAATTGTTGAGTAAGCCGGCGGTGCACATTAATTGTTGAGTAAGCCGGAGATTTGCAGAGGTCATGCGTAATAAATGCCGGGGCAGTGGCAGGACATGGCCCTCGGCCGGACCTCTGAGGTGGTACGGCCGTAGTAGGTGGTCGATGAGGACAGATCTTCGAGGTCGGGAATTCTCCAGGTCGGAGGTTCTGAGGTCGGACGCCGACCTCAGTCGTCCGGGGTCGGCGATCATGTGGCTTTCCAGTGGCGGGGTTACTATATTACCGGGGGAAAACTATATTCCCCCAACACTACCCCCCGACTTCCGAGTCCGAGCAGCTTGCAAGCTCGGACGCGGGAAGTAGAAGTTGTCCTTGTGGTCATTGAGGTCGGAGGGGATCGCGTCCGCATCCTTACGTGTCTTGGAGCTTTTATGACGGAGTTTGCGCCCTTTGGTACCTCGAGGTCGCTTTTAGATGGCGGATTTATAACGGGGTCTGCGCCCTTAGGTATCCCGAAGCAGCTGCAACGGGGACAGCGCCCTTTGGATCTCCGAGATCGCTTCGTACGGCGAACTCATGATGAGGGTCCCTGGGCCCGATGAGGTGGCGCCTCGATTTCGTGGCCGGAGCTCCCCTCTTAAGTAGGTACGTCGTTTCGTGCCTCAAAATGAATACGTGGCACGATCCGAGGTCGAATGTTTCTGATCTCGTATTGGTAGGATAATGATCTGGGGAGGCGGAGGTTAGATCGACGCTCCACGTGTCCCCGAGGCCTATTAAATGGGGAGAGCGGGGGTGGCGTCCGCTCGTTTTTCAAGATGGTCCGGCTTCGCGGGCCCATAATGAGGCCGTGAGATCCGATGGGACAGTGCTTCGATTTCGTACTCGACTTATTGCTCTGGATTGAATGCGGTGCTTCGGCTTCCGAGGCCGACACGTGGCGCAATCCAGACGGGGGGTGGGAACCGAGCCCACCGATCTGAGCCGTTAGGGGAGTCTATATAAACCCCCCGAATCCTGCCCTAAAAATTCCGTTTGGTCACCTTTCGTCTTTGCCATCTCTTCCTTCGCTCCCCCTTTCGACCAAACCTTGCCGACGGTGCCCGGAGCGATTTCCGGCGACTTTTCCGTAGGTTCCCACCCTGTACCAGCTAGGGTTCCTCTTCCTCCTCCTCTTCACTCTCTTTTCCTCTAGCTTATTTCACTTTTCTGTAAGATGGGTTCTGGTCCAGAGAAAGTAGGGTCGAGTCTGTCGAGGGAGGAGTTGGAGTTGATCCGCTCCCGGTTTTTCTTCCAAACCGGGTTTCGTCTCGAAACCGCGGGGCCGGAAGACAGGGTGACGCGGCCGCCCTCAGGTCGGATCGCGGTTCACCGCGAAACGCTCTGGGCCGGCCTGCGGTTCCCTGTCCACGAGTTTGTGAACAACCTGCTGGTAGAGTACCAACTCGTTCCAGCGCAGCTTGCTCCGAACTCGTGGAGGACCATAATCGGGTTCTTGTCCTTGTGCCTTGGGCACGGGATCCCGATTTCGGTGAGTGTTTTCCGCCGGTGTTTTTTATTAAAGAAAAACCCGGCGAATGCAGGGTAGCTATACTTCGCCTTTCGGGGTGGTATGTCACTCTTCTAGGGCGCCCCTTCCTCTATTCATGAGTGGAAGGGGAAATTCTTCTTTCTTGCATCCGAGGAGCCGTGGGGGTTTAACCCGAGGTGGGGGCACCCCCGGTTGAAGACTCTCAATAGGCTCTCCGAGCTCTCGGAGAGAGAGCTGAGGGTCTTGGACTCTCTACGGGCCCTCGGAAAGAGGTTCAACCTGACCGAGCTCCTACGGGAGGACGCCTTGGCGAGCGTGGGCTTGAGCTCGGCGCGCCCTGAGGGTAAGAGTGGTCGCATCACTTTGCTTTTGTCTGTTTTCTCTTTTCACTAACTTTGATCTGACACTTGGAAAAATTTTTGGTTTCAGATATTCCCCGCATGCCGACCAGCAACACGTCCCTCTTCTCTCGGATAAAGAGGCGAGAGGCCGAGGCCGGGGGGGCTATTCCCCAGCCTCGGAAGAAGTCGAGGTCGGCCGGTGCTTCTACATCGGCCGGGACGGGAGGCCCGGGGGCGGGGGCCTCCACAATTTGCCAGGGGCGTACGCGGGACGCCGGCGACACGGGCCCAACGGCCCCTATCTGTCCCGCTCCTGTCGCCCAGCGGGGGAGGCCGACCACGATTCCTTTACGACGCCCGGGGCCTGGGCCGACCGGGAGCCCCGAGGTCCCCAGCTCGGATGAGCCGAGCTCTTCAAGGGCCCCGAGGGAGAAGTCGGCCGAGCCGGGATCCCCACTCCTCGAGGGGAGCTCGGCCATCCATGACGCCGAGGTCGCACGGGCTGTGTTTCGGCGTGCGATGCTTCCAGCGGACTGGGCCGAGTTCGCGAACTTGCCGCTGGAAGAGATCGTCGACGGTACCTACCGCAATACCGCTCGGGTAAGCTACTTTCCTAATTTTTCTTAGGCCGTTGGCGAACATGTTGTACATTTTTCAACTCATAATTGTTTTTCCCTTTTTCTCTTGCAGCATATTCACGAAGTTGACACCCTGGTGTTCATCGCCCAGGGGTGTCAAGAAGAGACTCGGCGGGTTAGCCGGCAATTGGAGCCGGCTAAAAAAAGGATTGCCGAGTTGGAGGCAGCGCTGGCCGAGGCCGAAGCGCGGAGGGAGACCACTGAGGCCGGGCGACTAGCCCTGGTCGAGGTGCTCGAAGAGGAAAGGGCCGCCCATTCGCTGGCAAAGTCGGCCCTGCGCGCCTCTGAGACGCGACTGGGGGAGGCCCAGTCCGAGATCGCCGGCCTCAAGTACGAGGGCGGGGTCTTCCGCCTCAAGATCGAACAACTTGAGGCCCGGGAGAAGAAGGCGCTCGAGCGAGCCGAGAATGCCGTGGAGCTCTTCAAGGAGTCGGAGGAGTTCCGCGACATGTTAGAGGAGGAAACCGTGGATGGGTTCCTCCGCGGCTTCGAGAACTTTTGGAGGCAGATGGCTCGGCCCCCAATTCGACCTCTCCACGATTCGTCCGAGGATGAGGTTGGGCTGTGGCTCCGACGACGACGTTCCTGATGCCCTCGCGCCTGAGGAGGAGTCTACTGAAGCTGAGGCGGACTCAGTGACGCTGGCTGTGACGGAGGCTTCCCTTCGCGGAGTTACCGGGGATGCTCCTGTGGTGCCTGCCGAGGTCCCCGCCACAGGCGCCGAGCCCGCGACCGCTGAAGGCCCCCAGGTCGTCGCCATAGATGACCCGGAGGGCGACGCCGATGCTACTACCGCCCCTTAGGGCATAGACTCTCTTTCTTCTTCTTTTTTTTTTTATATTGTAGAAGAGGTCGGCCTTCAAAACTGTTGATCAGTCGTCCTCTAATTTTGTACTTAGCCTTTCGGCGTTTTATTATTAATGAAAATATTTCCTTTCACCTCTCTGTGTTTACCTTTCTCCCTTTGTCTTTTTTGCTTGTGAACGAGGTCGGTACTTTTGCCGACTCTCGACTTTGTATCCGAGCCTTCGGGCTGCTTATTAATAAAGGCATGTTTTTGGCCGTGTTTTGCCTTTCTTTCCTCTGACTTGTTTGAGTGTTCGAACTCCGATTACGCTAACTAGGGGGGCTCCGAGCTTAGATTTTAGGAAATTTCACCAAGTCTTGTAGCTCGGATCCGAAGATCGCGGGGGTCGCCGAGTTTAGTTCTTAGATTCTTGAGGCACCGGGTTCGGATCTCTGGCCGCCAAGTGGGGCCGTGCTAAATTTGCACAGGCCACTACCTGGGGGTCTAGCCGAGCTTTTCGAGCTCGGCTTTTGGACCGTAGGTTTATAAGAGGATTAGCGTCGTCCCCCGAAGGGGAGCACGAGCCGCTAATCGAATTGTCGCTAGGGCTTTCATAGTCATCTCCCTCGGAGCCTACCGAGGTTTCGGTGGGCGGGGTCGGAACCCATGGAGAACATTTCGGCCTTGTTGAGCTCGATTAGTATGCCCACGGTTGAGGTTATCTTCATAAATTGGTGTTGGAGTCCGTATGCGGGGGCCGAATTAGGCCCTTGTTCATGGAGGCTTACATAAGTTGTCATGGAGGTTGTCGGCAGACGGAGCATGCATAAGGTCAGCGGGAGATTAGTCTCGCACCGACTCGTAGGAGTAATCCGACCTTGGCCAGATTTTAATCAGGGTTCCGCCGACAATACGTAGATAAATATAACAAGGCGAGCATCGAGTAGGATGTACCTTGTGCATTTCCGAAGTTACGCTCCTTGTAGTGGAGTGGGCGGCCTTATTTCCTTGCCAACTTCCGGAGTCCTTTTTTGACTTTCGAAGAGCTCGGGCTTCTTACGAACCTGGTGGTGCCCACCGAGGTTGAGGATGCTCCATTAATCCGCGACCCTTTCCGAGGTCGAGGGAGTTCGGGACTCTATGGTCGACCCTCAGGGCATCCTGGCTTCAGTCGGAGAGTCGAGCTCGATGCCTGGAGCTCGGGCTTGCAGTTGATCCGGTGGCACATCCCGAGGTCGAGGGAGTTTGAGACTCTACGGTCGACTCACGGGGCATCCCGAACTTTGTCGGGGTATCGTGCGCGAGGTCGAGGGGTCTGGGAACGCACTGTCGACCTGCGACGCTTCCCGAGGTCGAGGAAGTTTGAGACTCTACGGTCGTCCTACGGGGCATCCCGAACTTTGTCGAGGTGTCGTGCGCAAGGTCGAGGGGTCTGGGAACGCACTGTCGACCTGCGACACTTCCCGAGGTCGAGGGAGTTTGAGACTCTACGGTCGACCTACGGGGCATCCCGAACATTGTCGAGGTGTCGTGCGCAAGGTCGAGGGGTCTGAGAACGTACTGTCGACCTGCGACGCTTTCCGAGGTCGAGGGAGTTTGAGACTCTACGGTCGACCTACGGGGCATCCCGAACTTTGTCGAGGTGTCGTGCGCAAGGTCGAGGGGTCTGGGAACGCACTGTCAACCTGCGATGCTTCCCGAGGTCGAGGGAGTTTGAGACTCTACGGTCGACCTACGGGGCATCCCGAACTTTGTCGAGGAATCATGTGTTAGGTCGATGCTCTGTCGTCCTGCGATACTTCCCGAGGTCGAGGGAGTTTGGGACTCTACGGTCGAACCTCGGGGCATCCCGATCTTGGTCGAGGAATCTGAGGATCACAAACGACCCAACATCAGAAGAGTCATAATTATCGAAAAGAGATAAATCATTGTAAAGAGGAGATTTGAATCCGTGTTCCTGGTTGCCCAGAACCCCTAGGGGTTTCATTGGTAATACATCCGTAGATTCTCGAAGTTCCAGCTTCGTGGAATTAGAGTTCCTTCGAGAGATCTCAACTTGTATGCCCCGGGTCGCTGTACTCGGGCAATTTGATATGGCCCTTCCCAGTTTGGGGCGAGCTTGGCTGGGAAGCTTCGGCTCTCCTGAGGACGAGGTCCCCCACTTTGAAGAGCTTGGGCTTGACTCTGGAATTATAGTACTGGGCCGTCTTCTGTTGGTACCTTGCCATGCGGACCCGGGCGACCTCTCGTGTCTCTTCAACGAGATCCAGATTATTTCTGAGTCGGGAGGAGTTGGAATCGGGGTCATAGTGCTCCACCCTCGGGAGAAGGGAGGCCGATTTCCAGCGGGATGACAGCCTCTGTGCCATATGCCAGGTTGAAGGGGGTCTCTCCTGTGGGCAGTCGGAACGTAGTCCGATATGCCCAGAGGACGTTGTACAAGTCCTCGACCCACTGTCCTTTGGATCGATCAAGCCTGGCCTTGAGTCCCTACAAAATGGTACGATTTGTTACCTCAGTTTCTCCGTTTGTCTGGGGATGGGCGACCGAGGTGAAGCGGTGGTCGATGCCGAGCTCGGAGCAAAATTCTCTGAAGTGAACATTGTCGAACTGCCGACCGTTGTCAGATATAAGGATCCGGAGGAGTCCGAATCTGCAGATTATGGACTTCCACACGAAGTCCTGCATTTTTTGCTCGGTGATCCGGGCTACGGGTTCAGCTTCAACCCATTTGGTGAAGTAGTCGATGGAGACGACCAGAAATTTTCTTTGCCCGGTGGCTAGAGGAAAGGGCCCCAAAATGTCGATCCCCCACTGGGCGAATGGCCAGGGGGCGATGATCGAAGTTAGCAGGGCCGAAGGTCGGCGTTGGATATTGGCGTTCCGTTGACACCGGTCGCACTTCCAAACGAAGTCCACCGCGTCTTTCTGGAGCGTGGGCCAGTAATATCCTTGCCGCAAAATTTTATGGGCTAACGCCCGACCTCCCAGGTGATTTCCACAAATTCCTTCATGGACTTCTCGGAGGGCGTAGTCCGCCTCGGAGGGGCGGAGACATCTGAGAAGAGGAGAAGTGAATGATCGACGGTAGAGCTGTTTTCATATAGGACATACCGGAAAGCTTGGTGCTTGATCTAGCGAGCCTCTGTCTCATCACGGGGGAGGGTTCCGTCCTGGAGATAGCGGACGAACCCGTCGATCCAGCTCGGCTCGAAGTCGATACACATGGTAGGTTCAGGTTCCTCCGTGCTGGGTGTCTGAAGATACTCGAGCGTCGTCTCCTTGGAAAGCTCGCTCATGCGGGAGGTCGCCAGTTTGGACAACTGGTCCGCCCTGAGATTCTCCGCCCTGGGAACATGCTGGATGCTGAAAGAGCCCAGGGCCGACGTAAATTCCCGCACTTTTTGGAGGTATTTTTGCATTGATGGCTCTTTTGCTTCGAAGTCCCCTTGGATTTGGCTCACTATCAGCTGGGAATCGCTGAAGGCCCTCAGGTCTTCCACTTTCAGTTCCTTCGCCAATTTGAGCCCAGCAATGAGCGCCTCGTACTCTGCCTCGTTGTTTGAGGCTGGGAACTCGAGGCGCAAAGCTTGTTCGGCCACCACTCCGTCCGGGCTGGTGAGGATAAGTCCAGCTCCGCTACCCCCCGAAGTTGAGGACCCGTCTGAATACAGGACCCATGGTAGCCTCGGGGCTGTCTCCATAGGTGCAGACGGTAGCTCGGGGTCGTCTGGCAAGGTGCACTCCACGAGGAAGTCGGCGAGTATTTGAGCTTTAATGGCCGACCTGGGCCGATATTCGAGGTCGAACTCCCCGAGCTCGACCGCCTACTTGGCAATCCTCCCCGCACGATCCGACCTTTGCAATATTTGCTTCATAGGCTGGTCGGTCAGTATGACTATGGTATGTGCTTGAAAGTAAGGCCGGAGTCTCCGCGCCGAGATGACAAGGGCAAAAATTGTCTTCTCCAGTTTAGAATACCGAGTTTCGGCATCCCTGAGGACCCGGCTGATGTAGTAGACCGGCTTTTGGAGCTTGTCCTCTTCTCGGACCAGGACCGAGCTCACTGCAACCGGTGAGACGGCCAGGTATAAATAAAGAACTTCGTCCCGCTGGGCTTGGTGAGTAGCGGGGGAGAGGCCAGGAGGCGCCTGAGCTCTTCAAAGGCCTACTGGCATTTTTCTGACCACTGGAAGTCCTTTGGTCGCTTAAGGATCTTGAAGAATGGGAGGCAGCGCTCAGCCGATCGGGAGACAAATCTCCCCAAGGCGGCAACTCGTCCGGTAAGCCGCTGCACTTCTTTGACTGTCTTTGGAGGCGCCATCTCTTGCAGCGCTCGGATCTTCTCGGGGTTGGCTTCAATCCCACGCTGGGTCACTATGAAACCTAGGAATTTGCCTGAGGTAACTCCGAACGCACACTTTGCTGGGTTGAGCTTCATCCGGTACCTCCTGAGCTTGGCGAACGTCTCGTTGAGATCGGCTACATGGCGTTCTGCCGCTCGGCTCTTCACCAACATGTCATCCACATAAACTTCCATATTTCGACCAATCTGGTCCTCAAAAATTTGGCTGACCAGCCTCTGATATGTGGCTCCGGCGTTCTTCAGACCGAAAGGCATCACCCTGTAACAGTAGGTGCCTTTGTCGGTGATGAAGGCCGTCTTCTCCTCGTCTTCAGGCGCCATTCGGATTTGATTATATCCCGAGAAGGCGTCTATAAAGGTTAGCAATTGATGTCCTGAGGTGGAATCGACAAGCTGGTCGATACTTGGAAGAGGGAAACTGTCTTTCGGGCAAACCTTATTCAGGTCGATGTAGTCCACGCACATGCGCCATTTTCTATTGGCCTTCTTCACGAGGACTATGTTGGCGAGCCAGTCTGGGTAGGAGACCTCCCGGATGAAGCCAGCTTCAAGGAGTTTGTCCACTTCCTCGGCTACAGCTCGTTGTCGTTCTGGGGCGGAGCCTCTCTTTTTCTGCTTCACAGGCCTGCTGGTCGGCTTTACTTGGAGTCGATGGGTCATGACCTCAGGGTCAATTCCTGGTATGTCGGTGGGCGACCAGGCGAAGACATCAGCGTTGTCCCGCAGGAAGCCTATGAGGTAGTCCCTTTCGCGGACGCCAAGGCCGGAGCCGACCTGCATGGTTAGCTTGGAAAAATTTTCTCGTAGAGGAACTTGAACAAGGAGCTCACCAGGCTCTACTTGCTTCTTCCAGAGGTCGTCCCTTGCGTCCAGGGTTTCCATGGGTAGCGAGAGGCCCGTTGCCTGAGGCGACGCCTCAGCTAGTCGTTTCGCTCTGTGAGCCGCCATGTAACATTGCTTGGCGACCAGCTGGTCCCCGCGGGCCTTGCCTACTCCTTGGCCGGTGGGAAATCGCATGAGTAGATGGCGGGTCGAGACCACGGCTCGGAGGGCATTTAGCCCTGGCCGCCCAAGGATGGCGTTATAGGCTGAGCATAGACGGACTACAAGGAAGTCCGTCCTCACGGTGCTTTCCTGGGGAGCGAGGCCGACTGTAATAAGAAAGCTGACCTCACCCTCAACTGGGACCGAATCTCCGGTGAACCCGACTAGTGGGGTATTAATTTTTCGGAGATGTCCTTCTGGTAATCCCATTTTTTGGTAGGCGTGGAAATATAAAACATTGGCCGAGCTCCTATTATCAACTAAGACACGCTTTACATCAAACTTATTTACAATCATGGAGATGACCACAGCATCATCATGAGGGGCTCAACCCCTTCCAAGTCCTCGTCCGAGAACGAGATGGCTTCGGAAGCGCGTGGGCGCTTCGGGGGAGCTTCATGAGCTGGCCCTCCAGCGGAAGTCCCTCCCCCAATGACATTGATGGTGCCGGCAATGGGCCTGTTGTCATTTGGATTCTCAGGGGGCGTGGTGTTTTCTGCCGGCCTCCTCTCTTCGTGTCGGTTCCGTATGAACCGATTGAGCACTCCGCGGCGAATAAGCGCCTCGATCTCGTCTCGGAGCTGAATACAGTCCTCCTTGTCGTGCCCATGGTCCCGATGGAAGCGGCAGTACTTCCTGGGATTGCG
This sequence comes from Phoenix dactylifera, assembly GCF_009389715.1. Classification (NCBI taxonomy): domain Eukaryota; kingdom Viridiplantae; phylum Streptophyta; class Magnoliopsida; order Arecales; family Arecaceae; genus Phoenix; species Phoenix dactylifera. The sequence continues at coordinate 40,809 of NW_024067749.1, forward strand.
CGGGAATCCCGTATCCCGCATGGGAGGTGGAGGTCGGAAAAAGTCCCGGCCTTCAATCTCCATCAAAATCTCGGCCCGGGGAGCATTGATAGGTGTATAATTTTCGTACCTCCCTGGGTACGCCCGAGGCCGCGGTGGAGACCTTGGTCGAGGTGAGGTCCTCCGTTGTGGCTGTCCCCGCTGCCGAGGTGGGCTCCTCAGTCGGGGGAGGTTCTTCTCCTGACGGGGGGATCGGCTTCTTTGTCGGCCGCGCTCCTCGCGGCGTTTCTTCTGCTTCCTTGAGGCGGGCTCGGTTGCACCCTGCCTGGAGGCGATTGCCTCCTCGGGCTTGGCGTACTTTCGAGCTCGGGCTAGCATCTCGGTGAAGTCGGCCGGGAAGCTCTTCTCGATGGAGAAGAGGAATCGATAGGAGCGGGCCCCAGTCTTCAGGGCCGACATGGCTATTGACTGGTCCAGCTCACGAACTTCCCACGTGGCGGCAGTAAAGCGGTCTAGGTACTCCTTGAGGGATTCCCCCTCTTTCTGCTTGATATCCAGGAGGGAGTCCGACGTCCGCCTTAGGCGTCGGCTAGCGGCAAAATTGGTAGCAAATTGCCTGCCGAGTTGCTCGAAGGAGGACACCGTGCTTGGCTTTAGCCCAGAAAACCAAAGCCGAGCTGTCCCTCGAAGAGTCGCCGGGAAAGCCTTACAGAGCACGGCCTTCGAGGATCCTTGTAGGGCCATGAGAGCCCGGTAGCTCTCCAAGTGGTCGAGGGGGTCGGTGACTCCACTGTAGGGCTCCACATGAGGCATCTTGAACCTCACGGAAACTGGCTCATCCTCGATTTGGCGGGAGAAGGGGGACTTGGTGGTAAATTCGAAATCCCCCTCTTGTCTTGCCTTCTTACTGCGGAGCGCTTCGATCTGGCGCTCCAAGTGCTCAACTTTCCTGTCGAGCTCCCCAACCCGAGGAATCGTCGCCGTGGTTTGCTCTGGCTCACGGCGACCTGGGGCTGACCCGGCTTCAGAGGGTTGGGGTCTTCCGTTCAGGCCTTCCCCCGGCAGCTCTCTTTGGGGGGAGGCCCGCCCTTCGTTATTGGCCCGGGAGGAGCCGTGGAGATTCTGGCCTAGGAGAATCGGGCCGTTGGGAGGAAACTCCGGCAAGACCTGGGCCTGCGGGGGATGTGTTGGCAAGGCCTCCTCGCGCCGCAAGCCTTGAACGGCGGCGGCCAGGGCCTGAACTTGCTGCACCAAAGCATCGAATTGCTCTGGCTGAACCTGGGGAACCGGGTCAGCCGGAGTAGGTGAATTCTGGACGGAGTGTCCAGGACTCTGTGGGGGACGCCGGGAGGCATTGGAGGCTCCCTTACTTCTCAACTTCATGATCGCGACTCGGGCCCTTCCTCTAGCGCCAACTGTTGCTGGAAATTGGACCCGGGGGCAATCATCGGTCGAGGAGGGGGAGCGGCGGTGGATGCGAGGGAGCGGCGGTCCGTCGGCGGGCGGCGTCCTCCGTCGGGGTGCCTGCAAAAAAGCCGGTGGCCGGGTCTTCCGGCGCCGGCCCTCCGATGCTTAAGTCAGAGGGGGGGCAATCAGTGCCAAGAGGAGGAAGAAGGCAATATATTTTGAGTTTTCTGTGTCCTACCCCCTATCTGAGAAGCAAGGGTTCCCTTTTATAGGGGGGTTGGTGTACCTGTGATGTGATGGGGCGAGGCCGTTGTACGGCTCGGCATGTTGCTTGGACTGGCGAATCGGTCGGGCGAATTATGGCGTTTATGTCGAAAATGAGGTCGTCGTACGACCTGAGCCGGCACGCCATCGGGTGAATTATTGCGTTGGTGTCGGAGGTGAGGCCGAGGTCAGAGACTTATCGCGGTTGATTGGACGCCGCTGAGCTGATCTGGCGTGGAGAGCCATGAGTCCGTAGACAACAGGAGCCATGCGCATTAATTGTTGAGTAAGCCGGCGGTGCGCATTAATTGTTGAGTAAGCCGGCGGTGCGCATTAATTGTTGAGTAAGCCGGAGATTTGCAGAGGTCATGCGTAATAAATGCCGGGGCAGTGGCAGGACATGGCCCTCGGCCGGACCTCTGAGGTGGTACGGCCGTAGTAGGTGGTCGATGAGGACAAATCTTCGAGGTTGGGAATTCTCCAGGTCGGAGGTTCTGAGGTCGGACGCCGACCTCAGTCGTCCGGGGTCGGCGATCATGTGGTTTTCCAGTGGCGGGGTTACTATATTACCGGGGGAAAACTATATTCCCCCAACACCAGGTATCCCTATTATATTTGTAATGGAGACTTTTAGGGTTTAAGAGGATAGGAAGTGCAATTTGCAATTAGGGCATGAGGCCAATAATAGACAAATAACTCATACATCATGATGAAAAAGATGCCTAATCACTAGCCTAGTGTATACGAATTATAAAAGAATGCGAGATAAATGAACAGATGTATGACAAACGTATATCTGTGCTATATTGTAAAATAAGAGACTAGGTAGTATAGTAATAGATTTTGTCTCTGTTTTGTTTTTAGAAGTGGGAGACCTAGGGGCATGAGAGCCCTACGGCTCCTCTATAAATAGAGCCTCTCCCTTACTTCAAGATCCTCCAATAATGGTCATAGCCTCATTTTCTCCCTCTTTTCTGCCACCAATTTTCCGGACCTATTTTTGTGCTTGCCATAAATCTAGGCCACAATGCTTGCCGGAGACGAGGTATCCCTACCTTTCTTCTCTTTGCTTTCCCCTTCTCTAAGCTTTGGATCATCATCACTGCTCTCGATTCGCTGGAAAGCAACCAAGAAAAAAGCCCCTATTTCTACCCTTATTTTTGGTCGAATCCTTTTCCTTTTTCCGGCCATCGCCAGCACTGCTTCCTGTTGATGAGCCCTCAGCTGAGCTCCGTTGATCTTCCGGTGACTGTCCGTGGAAACCATGGTTACCGATAAGCAGCTAACGCTTGAATAAGCTGCTTCCTTGCTTTATTCTTTCTTGTTGGATGGTCACAGCTGCCGATTGCTCTCCACTGCCTGCCACCCCCTTATGTTGCCACCCTTTAGACCACCATCTTCGACATTCCCTCTCGCCTTTCCAAGAAGGATGCCCTCCTCTGTTTTGACTAAAAAAAGAGGGCAAAAAGAAAGAAAGAAAAGAAAACTCCATCCCCTATTTTGATTTTTCCTACGCCTGATTCGTCATTCGGGGATGAGGCTTTTACTGGATGTTGCCCAGTAGATACAACCCAAGAGGGGGGGGGGGGGTGAATTGGGTCTTTTAAAAACTTTTCAACTACTTCTAATCTTTTAGAGTTAATTATGCTAAGTTGTATAGATGCACAGTGAAATTTAAACTTAGCAACAGTTTGATGTATAGATTGTGACTTGATTGATTATGCTTGCAACTAAAGGATGCGCGGATAAGAGTTAAGCAAGCAATTTATCTAAGTAAGTAAGTGAGTAAGTTAGACAATGACAAGAAGCATTACAAACACAACAAACATATAGTGGTTCGGTGCACCCCAGCACCTACATCCACTCCCCAAGACCTCTTGGGAATTTCACTATAATCCTACAGATTACAGCCGGTTGTTTTACAAGCTCACAACCCAACTTGTTGTTTTGCGAGATAACAACGAACTCGGTCGGTTTTCACAGGCTCACCGACTAGAACCAACCGATTGTTTTTCCGGGTTCACAATCAAACCCAGTTGGTTTTCCCACAGGCTCACCAACCACAACCTTACAACGATTGTTTTCCGGGTTCACAATCAACCCAGTTGGTTTTTCCAAAGGCTCACCAACCACAACCTTACACCGTTGGTTTTTCCTTTGGCTCACCAACAAACCTTAACCCCTTGATTCAATCCCTTGATTGAATCAAGTTACAAGATATTAAAACAAAGGTTTAAAAACAAATACAAGCTTCTCACTTAAGCAGATATAGCAAATATAAATAAGTAAAGTAAAGAGAAGAAGCCCTCAAACTAATTCATAGATGGAGGAACTCGGCTTCTTCTTCACTTGACCCTCTTCTGATTTTGCACGAAGTAGAGGATCACCGAGGCAGCACACAGTTGAAGAGAAAGCTTTGGGATTCACTCGGATGCTCTTCTTCTCTCTATTTGCTTTGAATGGCCCTTTTGTGCTTTTCAGAGATTTTTCTTTGAGATCTCTTTCCTAAATGTTTTCTCCCACTTCCATCCTCTCTATCCTAGCTCTCCTCTTGATTTTATAGCTTTAGATGTCATGGAAATAGAAATCTAGCCGTTAGAGACAAAAATAGAGCCGTTGTGCACAGTCTGCAACTCCTGACAAAGTTTCCGTTGGGATCGGAGTCGACTCGCGCGATCTGGAGTCGACTCGCCTGTTGCAGGAGTCGGCTCGTGCTTTTCTGGAGACGACTCGGCCACTGTTCCAAATTTGAATTAATGTGCATGCCTTGTCCTAGAGTCGACTCGGACCAAATTGGAGTCGACTCGCCAATAGCTGGAGACGACTCGGGCACTTGGGGGTCGGCTCATTCTCAGGAATCCAGAGGACATATTTTCTGATTTTCTTCCTCGAGTCGACTCGGATTCTCTTGGAGTCGACTCGGCTCTCAGAGCCCGAAAACTGATCCTCTGTATTTTGGGGTCGCGCTGCCTTGGAGTCGACTCGAACTGTCTTGGAGTCGACTCGCCTCTCAGAGACGAAAATACCGTCTTCTGTCTTTGGGGTTGCGCTGCTTCGGAGTCGACTCGGACTTCGCGGGAGTCGACTCGGCTCTCAGTGTCTGAAATTGGCTCTCTGACTTTTTGCCTTGTATTTCTCTGGGAGTCGACTCTTACTTCCTTAGGAGTCGACCTGCCAACCATCGGAGTCGACTCGAGTTCTTCGGGAGTCGACTCGGCTCTCAGGGTCCAAAATATCTTCTCTATGTTTCTGCCTTGTTACTCCCTGGAGTCGACTCGTACTATCCAGGAGTCGACTCGAGGACTATTCTTTTGAATTTTTCTTTGAATTTGCTCTTCCAACTTGAGTCCTTTGAATTTGAAACTTGGGCCAATGAAGTGTAACTTTCTTCCAACTTTTCTTGAGAACTTTGGAGTTCTTCTTGTGTTCTTCCAACTTGCTATGTTCCTTGCAAAATAAATATCTTTCTCCTTGCAACACAAACATTAGTATTTATACTTCAAGGTTTTGTGATTATCAAAATCAATCTTTAAATCAATCTTTGGGTCATCAGTCTCCCCCTTTTTGATGATGACAAAACTTGGAGTATATGCAATATAAAATATATTGTGTTCTAGAAGTAGTGCATAGCTAAGTTGCATGAAGTAGAAAACATATATATTTAAAACATACTTCATGATAATGCTTTAGATTTAATCAGCTTAACATAATCAACATATCTAAATTTAAGCTGGTTTGTATTCAATTCAAGACATAAAGCATTGTGAACATATATTTAGATATTTCTCCCCCTTTTTGACAACATCAAAAAGATAGTGAAACATTAAGCACAAAGATAAGACTACTCAAATATTTCTTTTTCTTATTGTACTCTGATTTGCATGTCAAATTATTGCAAGGATATGAATCATATAACTCAAGGCAATAATATTAGAATAAGATTAATGAGCATAGATCAGAGCCAATTAAGATAATTTCAGAGCAGAACACATCGAATGTGATTCCAAGGATAGTTTTCAACTCAAGTGTAGATGGAATCTTTCTTAAGTTAATTCAAGAAGTACCACGAATGATATTCAAAGAAAGCACGAATGGAAATCTAACCTCTCTTCAATAATAAGTATGAAAGCTTGTTCATTTAAGATCTTTTGCCCAATATATTAAGTATTTTATCAACATGAGAGCAATTTAATTAATTTTCAGAGTATAAGTGCAGTATATTAAGTATGATTGCAAAGTTCTTTTATGGTGTAAAAATATTGTGGCATAAATGCCAAAAACATGAATTCATGCAATTTATGATATATCTTAGAGTATACATAAAATTCAAAGCTTTGAAGGTTCTTATAAAAATTTTAATCCTTAAAAAAAATTTTGGTACATATAATAATGAATTGGCACAAAAATTGAAGTTCTAAAGAACAAGCCAATGAGACCTCATCAGTAAATTTCAAAAATAGGTTTTCTAAGAGATACTCAAGAAAATTCAACACATAATTCTCCCCCTTTTTCATTAAGTTAGAGGCTCTTAAGATCAACTGTTTGAATTGCAATTTGGTTCATGATTTATGCATAAGATATATTAACCAAATAACAAGCCTCAAGGTGTATCATAAAGATTTGTATATTTAAATTTCAGATGATACATTTTGGAGAGCATTAGGATCACTTTTCATTTAGTATGCTTTCTCTCTCCTTTAGTTATAGATTTATGCGATTAAGTTTTAGCTTATTTTCATAAGACTCAATGTTTGAGATAAGACAACCTTTATAGAACTCATCTCAAGGTATAAACTCATTATATAATTAAAGCAAGTCTTGCAATATAAGGAGGTTCATTAAAATCAATCCATAAAAAGATACTGAATATCTAAAGCTCCCTCTCAAAAGATGCATTCTTCTTTAATCATTCTTTTCTATTGTTAAATTTCAGATTTTAATGATAAACGTGAATAAGACTGAAATTCTATGATATCGAGAATGTAGAGTAATCTAGTATTATTCAAAATTTGTGGCAATTACTCTTTCTAATCCTTCAAGAACAAGTTATGCTTTCTCTTAATCTTAGAGAAAATGTATAGAAATATTAAACAGAAAATGATTCATTTTAAGCTCAGTTTCTTTCAAAAGCATTTACATTTTCTTTCTTCTAGAATCATTTGAGTGAGCTGAAATATTTCTAGCTTTAAGATCATTCACTCTATATATATTCTGATGGAAGTCTTGAAGAATGTAGGAGAGAAAAACATATAGATGATCATTGAGGTATATAGATTTATAGAACTCAATTACTTAATCATAGTTTTTCAGCAATGTATACATGAAACACAATAAATCTCTTTTTAATATCAAAATAAAATTATATATTTAGAAATTTTTATTTGCAATCAAGATCATCGAAAGACACATCATTTGGACCAATATTGGTACACTGTAAGGATAAGAAATGATATGTTTCAGATGCGTATCGGGGCAAACAATCAAGGCATCAGAATTATTCTATTTTTCTTAAACTGTAGTTTTTATCTAGGAATCATATTGAGTTTAAGCTTTTATACAAAATCAGATTCTGAATTTTATAAAGATTTTCAATAGAGGCTTTTAAATCATGATTTGAGATATGTATCTTTCACATTGAAGCTCATCTTAAATCACTAAGATTGAAAACACATATTTCAATAACATTAGAGCACTTTCAGAATCTTTATATTTAATATTGAGTTTCGATACACAATGGAGGATATTTTAATAAGTATTAGGACATTATGTATCAAAGTTAGGCAAGCAGAAAGATAGATCAAGATCAATTCATTTTGCCTAAATAGAAGTATCCTTCTCTTCTTCTTTTTGTAAATCTATTTAACTTCCAAAGATAATCGTGAATGATAAAACTGAAATTTCTTTTTAATATTACTTAAAAACTTTATGTAGTATTTCAAACATTCAAGCATTGGAACACAAGTTAGTTTGAGGCAAGGGTGAAGCAAAAACTTGTGAGCAAAGTTAAGACATATTCCAATCAACTTATCCAAGCATGGAGCATTACAAAATATTGAGAACCCATAATTCAAGACATCATGCCATATGCAAAATAGATTATGTGTTAAGTCATACATTGAAATATTAAGAATAAGCATGTCAAGGACCAAAATCAATTCTTTTCAAATAAACTCCCCTTATTTAAATATAATCTTGCACTGATTTCATTCTTAAGGTGTGTTTCCAAGTGATTAAAGCTTGACTTGATTCTTCTTATACTTTCATTTACTTTGTCATTCATTTTTACTTTCTTGTGCTCTATACTCTATTTGCTCCCTATCCGGTGGAGTTGGAAGGGGCACGAGGTACTACCACTAGCCTCCCTCTTGTGCCGTCCCTAATATGCCCTACACCGAATAGTTGGGTCAAATAGTGCCGGGTACTACCACTAGCCTCCCCATTGGCACCATCCCTATGATGAGCAATATAGAAAGGTTAAAATGTTCACTTGAAACTCTCTCTATTTAAGTGTAATTAATTACGAATTTTATCCCTTCCAAAAGAATGCTCACACAAGTATCACAAATGTGCCGAATATATTATGCTTGTTTTTGCTTTTGCTTAAGATTGGAGTACTTGCCTTCTCTTGAATAATATCTATTTTCTTTTCTTTATCTCTCTCTCTTTTTGTTATTCTCAAGTAATTTACATGAAAGAACAGAATAAAGAAATAATCTTATGTATCATATAGATGTATATCATGCAAACAACATTTTCATTAAGCTCATGGACTCATAATTTCTCACAAGTTATTTTAAATCAAAATTTTAAGCATAAACTTGTGTATTTCATGGTTATGACATAGGCAAAGATATATTTTAGTTTGGGCAAACCATGAAACAATTTCTAAAAGTATAAGTCAATCAATATATATATATAGACATGATATCAAAAATTAACAATTAAAGATCTTAATCATGCCATAATAAGATTTAAATTATTGACTTTGCTCAATTAATTTATGAGAGAGGTATCTAGAATTACCAATTCATTCTACATTCTTCAGTCAAATACCTACTAGATTTCTTATGTATGAACTTTTGGCTGATGAAGGTCCTCTCTCTTGTTTGCATGTGAATGTTTATTGTATCTTACATGGAGATATCCTTCAAGTAGAAATCTCTCATTTTCTTGCTCAAGGATCCTACATTATTAACAAACTCCTTTTCTTTCTTGAAAGAAAGTCATTAGTTTCTTCAAGATACAAAACATTCATAGAGCATATTTCTTAACTGGGTGACTCAATCATAAGATATGACAACAATTGAATATTGAGTCACTTTACTCAAGAGATTGCCTAAATATAAGCAAACACATGTCACTTGAACTTAAGAGATAGTTTCATTAACCAAGAAGGTTCAAGGACAAGCATGTGAGACAATAGAAAGATTTATCAAGATCAAATCAATTTCTTATTTTCAACATCAATTTAGCTTAGATTCTATTTGCTTAAGATAATTATCAATAAGGCATGCTAGCTAAGTTTTGATCAAATTGCCTTAAACAATTGTTTCTATCAAAATTCAGATTATGATTCATTTGTTATCAATAAATTATGATTCATTAGAGTTAGATTGAAGTCTTGCACAAAGGCACATAATGATCACATAATCTGGTCTATTAGGTATATGATAAAATAATTATTCTATCATGCTTTTGATGCTTGTTCCAAATCACAAATTGCTTTATCATATTTGTAATGAATGTTTTCAAATAAGGTGGTTATTTTACATAGATCCTTTTTTTTAATGAAATAACCACATAGAAGTGTATTCTACACATTCATTTGACAGAATATAAAGCTCATAAGCAAGCAAATGATAATGGTGATCTTTACTTCTAATCATGCAAGAATTTCATCAAGATCTATTTCATCTTTTCTTGATTTAGTCTTTTAGTAGTTATCAATTTTTCTTCATTAAGTGCATTTCTGAAGAACTCAATTTGGTTCTAATCATTAACAAGTTTTCAGATTGTTATAGGTAAAAGATTAACCATATACATATATAATTTGATTTTAGTATTTTGATAATAAATCATTAGTCTCATAAAGAATAAACTGAATTGATATTTCTTCAACTAGAATCTTTTCATTGAATATTCTATACGCATTGCTTGATGAATGATATCCAAGGATAGAAATATCTTTATCAGATTTGGCATTATTTTCAAAAGACCATATTAAGCATATCATAAGCTACTGAAAAATATGAAAGATATGCAATAGATCATTTTCTATTTTTCAGAAGATCAAATGGAGTTTTCATCAATAATAGATCTAATAGAAACCATATATATGACAAGCAATGATGATAGCTTTTAACAAATCATTTAAGTAGATGACTATCATACAACATTGTCTTCTTCATTTCTTCAAGGATTCTATTGATCCTATTTTACTTATAGTGTTCTTGGTGCAGAAACAATTGCATTCAATATTATTTTCTGTGCACAACTTAATACAAAATTGGTTTTCAACACTATGCCATGATACTTCTTTACTTTCATAGTTTGCAAACCTTTTTCATTTGATCCCTTTTTGTGAGTTTGTGCCAATGCAGAAAATATTTCAATTTAAGTGCCAAGAACAAAACCAATGTAAGCTTTTGAAAACTTAGTGTTGGAAACAACAACTTTAGATTTAGAAATTGATTTTTGTTTGTTTCCTTAGTTAACATGCATAGTAAACTTTGACCTTTCAGAAGATACTCTAAGTAAGCCAATGGCAAGGTCTTTTGAGATTAAGTACATACTAGCATGAGTTGATTTTATATCCCAAAGATGGTTTCTTTAATCTTGGTATTCATAGTGCATATATTCAAAGGCATACCAAGTGCACATTTTCATATCTATGATCGATAAACAATAATGCCATGGATAAAAACTCTCAATCAAGCATATAGAGAATTCATAGAGTTATTCTTAGCAACTTATCCAATAGTGAGTAAATCATACTATAAAATGAAGTGATTTGATAATATTTTCAAAAGTATTTTCTATATCACAAAATTGATCAATACTTGCAATTCATATTTTAATCAAATACTAAAGCAAAAGTAATGATGAGATGCAAGGGTTACTGATTTCATTATTATTATTTTTTAATTACTTTTCATAAGTGTATTTAAGTTTCACTCTTTAATGTGTGTCTAGAGCACCTATTTGTATGAAAGTTCTATTTATTTTATGGGTATCTTGGCACACCTTCATCTACATCCTCATATTTTCATTTTGGGTACCCAAGCTTGCTTGGGTCCTTGAGAGTTAGGACATATGGTTCCTTTTGGAACCCAGATTTGTTTAATTGTAATAACTTTACCACTTGATTTAATTATGTTAGAACGATAGGTAAAGTTGTTATGCCCATTCTTTTCATGTTTGAAATAAGTTATCTTATTTAATGGTTTGCTTGGTGAATTGATAACCTTTTTCTCTAGAGATTTATTATTAAGTAAAGGAGTCAAGCCAAATTTTGATTTATCATAAGCAACACATTGGCTTTCAAACATTATTTTTGATCTTTCTGAACTTACATTGAATTTGTTAATAAGAGATTTTGATTGGTTAATTTCTTCACTTAAGTTTTGATTTTCTTTAATTAAACTCTGATTTTTTTGAATCAACTGTTCTAAATTTAACCTTAAGCTTTCATTTTCAGAATTTAGTTTATCTTGTATTTCATCACTAGAGTTTCTTTCTTTTGAAATTTTCAGATTTAGTTTCTTAAGATTTTTATTCTTTATAGCTAATTTTTTACATTCACCATACAAATCATGAAAAGCATTTAATAATTCATCATAAGGAAATTCTTCTTGAAAATCATTTGATATAAAGGTAGATTCAGATTTTACCTTATCTTCTTGTGCCATGAAGCACAAGTTAGTTACCTCTTGTAGTTCTTTGGAGCTAATATCATCATTGTTGCTCCTAGCTTTCAATTTCTTGCTTGACTCTTCCTTGGTCAAGACTTTCTTGCTTTTTATCTCTTTCTTCCTTTCTTCTTGCTTCCTCTTCTTCTTTGTCTTTAGGAAGCTTTTGAATCTTTCGGTGTTTGGAAATGATCCTTGTTTTCATCACCGAACTCTTTATTTTTTGAACTGTTCTGCCTCGGAGTCGACTCGGGCCTTATTGGAGTCGACTCGGCTAACTTGGGAGTCGACTCTGAAATACTTGGAGTCGACTCGACTGAGGTGGGAGATTCAACACCTTTTTCTGCAGTCTCATTGTTAGTATGTAATTGAAGCACATGTGAGCTAATCTGAGATTTATCATAAATATTTTCTAAAGTATCCCAGATCTCCTTAGCAGATAAGCATGCAGAAATCTTATGAAATATAGATTCATGGATAGCACAATATAGAATGTTCATAGCATTAGCATTCAATTGTGCTAAGTCTTTTTCATTGACAGCTTGAGAGAGTGTATGATAGTCATTTATAATGATACTCCATATTTTATAGTTTTGTGATTGAACAAAAATGCGCATGCGTGCTTTCCAATATGTGTAGTCTAAGCCATTAAGTAGTGGAGGTCTATCAATTAATTGTCCCTCTTCTAGAAAACTATCTATTTGAGTTGTCATGATCTTTGGCTCTTGATCGTGAGATCAATAATTAATCTTAGAGCACCTGCTCTGATACTACTTGTTGCCCAGTAGATACAACCCAAGAGGGGGGGTGAATTGGGTCTTTTAAAAACTTTTCAACTACTTCTAATCTTTTAGAGTTAATTATGCTAAGTTGTATAGATGCACAGTGAAATTTAAACTTAGCAACAGTTTGATGTATAGATTGTGACTTGATTGATTATGCTTGCAACTAAAGGATGCGCGGATAAGAGTTAAGCAAGCAATTTATCTAAGTAAGTGAGTAAGTTAGACAATGACAAGAAGCATTACAAACACAACAAACATATAGTGGTTCGGTGCACCCCAGCACATACATCCACTCCCCAAGACCTCTTGAGAATTTCACTATAATCCTACAGATTACAGCCGGTTGTTTTACAAGCTCACAACCCAACTTGTTGTTTTGCGAGATAACAACGAACTCGGTCGGTTTTCACAGGCTCACCGACTAGAACCAACCGATTGTTTTCCCGGGTTCACAATCAAACCCAGTTGGTTTTCCCACAGGCTCACCAACCACAACCTTACAACGATTGTTTTCCGGGTTCACAATCAACCCAGTTGGTTTTTCCAAAGGCTCACCAACCACAACCTTACACCGTTGGTTTTTCCTTTGGCTCACCAACAAACCTTAACCCCTTGATTCAATCCCTTGATTGAATCAAGTTACAAGATATTAAAACAAAGGTTTAAAAACAAATACAAGCTTCTCACTTAAGCAGATATAGCAAATATAAATAAGTAAAGTAAAGAGAAGAAGCCCTCAAACTAATTCATAGATGGAGGAACTCGGCTTCTTCTTCACTTGACCCTCTTCTGATTTTGCACGAAGTAGAGGATCACCGAGGCAGCACACAGTTGAAGAGAAAGCTTTGGGATTCACTCGGATGCTCTTCTTCTCTCTATTTGCTTTGAATGGCCCTTTTGTGCTTTTTGGAGATTTTTCTTTGAGATCTCTTTCCTAAATGTTTTCTCCCACTTCCATCCTCTCTATCCTAGCTCTTCTCTTGATTTTATAGCTTTAGATGTCGTGGAAATAGAAATCTAGCCGTTAGAGACAAAAATAGAGCCGTTGTGCACAGTCTGCAACTCCTGACAAAGTTTCCGTTGGGATTGGAGTCGACTCGCGCGATCTGGAGTCGACTCGCCTGTTGCAGGAGTCGGCTCGTGCTTTTCTGGAGACGACTCGGCCACTGTTCCAAATTTGAATTAATGTGCATGCCTTGTCCTAGAGTCGACTCGGACCAAACTGGAGTCGACTCGCCAATAGCTGGAGACGACTCGGGCACTTGGGGGTCGGCTCATTCTCAGGAATCCAGAGGACATATTTTCTGATTTTCTTCCTCGAGTCGACTCGGATTCTCTTGGAGTCGACTCGGCTCTCAGAGCCCGAAAACTGATCCTCTGTATTTTGGGGTCGCGCTGCCTTGGAGTCGACTCGAACTGTCTTGGAGTCGACTCGCCTCTCAGAGATGAAAATACCATCTTCTGTCTTTGGGGTTGCGCTGCTTCGGAGTCGACTCGGACTTCGCGGGAGTCGACTCGGCTCTCAGTGTCTGAAATTGGCTCTCTGACTTTTTGCCTTGTATTTCTCTGGGAGTCGACTCTTACTTCCTTAGGAGTCGACCTGCCAACCATCGGAGTCGACTCGAGTTCTTCGGGAGTCGACTCGGCTCTCAGGGTCCAAAATATCTTCTCTATGTTTCTGCCTTGTTACTCCCTGGAGTCGACTCGTACTATCCAGGAGTCGACTCGAGGACTATTCTTTTGAATTTTCCTTTGAATTTGCTCTTCCAACTTGAGTCCTTTGAATTTGAAACTTGGGCCAATGAAGTGTAAATTTCTTCCAACTTTTCTTGAGAACTTTGGAGTTCTTCTTGTGTTCTTCCAACTTGCTATGTTCCTTGCAAAATAAATATCTTTCTCCTTGCAACACAAACATTAGTATTTATACTTCAAGGTTTTGTGATCATCAAAATCAATCTTTAAATCAATCTTTGGGTCATCACTGGAGCTCTTGTCGAACTCCTAACAAGCTTTGCTGCCGTAGTCGAGCTTCGACCATCGGCCAGTGAGCTGAAACACTCGAGTTTTCTCCTCTTTGGGCTGATCTATTGATGGCCCTTATACTTTTCTCCGCCGCCGGCCACCTTGGTCAATGATGCGGGCGCCATGATCTTCTTTGGCAGCCATGCCTAGGTGGACGTCCGCCACCGTTGTCGGCCAATCTAAGGTTCCTTCATCAAGGTCAAAAGCAGGGCTCCGTTCTTTGCTTCCTCTTGCTCTCTCTCCCTACTCTCTTTCTCTCCCTTCTTCACTCTTTCTCTCTCTAGATACTTTATGAACCTACAGAGGATTGAGATATTTGGATAAACCTAGGTGACCATATTGATGAGACTGAAGGGAATTCAAGTATCGTATGCACCGAGGATTCACTGATTAAGGTGAAAGTATGCAATTTGAAAACAATTTTCAGTGAAATAAAACAGGGCTGTTCAAAACAGCCCATTGCAAACTTTGGATCTGATCCAATCCTACGAAATTCCCATATGAATCCGCAGGATATGTGATAGAAATATTCATGCATGGATCACATCGTATGTGTTCTTGAATTGAGATCAAATCTCAACTCCAAAAACTGAAAACAGAACATTAACCTTTCAGCAGGTTGGTTCTAGCTTGCTGCTCCGCAACCGCACAAGCGTCCGACCTCTACAAGTAATCCACGCGAGGCCTCTAGATCAACCGGCATCCCGGGGAGTGCTAGCTCGCAGGGATGCAGCAGGTGGCCGAGAGAGAGGGAGAGAACTAGGAGGAAGAGGACTAGCTACCCTTTCCTTCAATCTTTTCTTTTCCCTTTCTTTTTCTTACAATATGAACTCTTAAAGCTCACTTCACTCTTTCCCAACCGGTGTCAAAACACCAAATACTCTAAGCCATATCCTTTTTTTTTTCTCTCTACAAAGATGGCAGCCATCTCCCCTATTTATAGAGGGAGAGGAAGTCCAACAAAGGGGCTTGCCACATGTCAAACATGCATGATGCCACGTGTCCTGGTGCTCATGATGGCCTATAAAGCTCTAATGAAGTGTGATTGGATGGCTATGAGAAAAAATCTCAGTCTACGAGGTGAGGTGCCCTAGAGGGTGGAGGTGGCACACATGCACTGTGCCACGTGTCCAAGACGCGGGCCCCGCAGACTGGATGGATAAGCCAATCCAAGGTGTGAGGTGTCCTGTAGGGTGGAGGTGGCACACATGCACTGTGCCACATATCCACGACGCGGGCCCCGCAGGCTGGATGGATAAGCCAATCCAAGGTGTGAGGTGTCCTATAGGGTGGAGGTGGCACACATGCACTGTGCCACATGTCCAGGACGCGGGCCCCGCAGGCTGGATGGATAAGCTCAAAGCCAATCCAAGGTGTGAGGTGTCCTGTAAAGAGTACAAATCAAATTTGAACTCTACCACAGGGCTAGGATGCATCTAGTATGCAGTCTTCACACGCATCACGAGGTGTGGGTCCCACTCAAGCAAGATGTGGGGCCCACAAGGACATAAGGTGGGACCTACGCAAATGGCAAAAGGGGAAAATAAGATGGTCCCAACCCTATATAAAGGAAAAGGGTTCTAATCAACCTTTTAACTAGTCAAATCTAATTTGACTCGAATCCGAGGAATTGAACACCGAATCACATTCAATGTCAATTGTGGTCTGACGTAACTTCCTCCACTCAATCTAATTGAGTCTAATTGGTGATCCAATCACCAATTGGTCTCTTCAATATGAGCAACAATTTGCTCAGGGTATAACGATTAATCACATTGATCATTTTACCTTTTCATGATTCTCAACCAGAAATGATCGATCCAGAAGAAGCCTCAAAGCGTGTGACCTCACAGATTCGAACTTAAGCTGGTAGCACAGGAACACTTCCTGTACCAATCGATGTAACCATCTAGCAATGGGACCTGACATTCAGATAAGCCGAAATAGATGCAGAGCAACATTCTAAAACCTATGGACTATGGTTACCGCATAATTCATCCTCTTGACCAGAAAATGCCCAGGGTGGGTTCAGAGTCTGTCTACCCTGAAACGATCCATCCAGAAATATGTTTCAATTCAATAAGTCAAGTGATAGTGATTTGACTTTCCTTGGCCAGGGTACTACTTAATTGAAAACACAAGTCATTCACCTTTATTTCTAAGGAAGGTCAATCCCATCTTGATCTGCAACTGACTACCACAAGTACTTGACTAGACCCAGAAACCTTCCGTCGCTAGATTAGAAATCCAGGTAGTCCGGCACCAAAGTACAGTGAGTTGCTTGCAAGCCACCGGTTGCAATCTCAGGTCTAAAGGATACATATACCCATATCCACTCGGAACAACTCTTGACAAGAGAGAATCCGTCAATTGGTCACGTTCAGTGAACATACACTACCATTCACCTGTATACCATACTAGTATCTCTATACTCTTTGGTTTGGAAGACAACCAACAAATATGATACACAATGACCTACGCCCGATAATACTATCGTCCTATTAATAGTATATCATACAGTCATGAACATTTAAGGACCTGTGTGACAAAATCATATTTCATTATACAAAGCAGTCCTAAGGACTTCATCACATCGGAGTTTGTGAAGATGTTCTGGTGATGAATAAATACCATGTTATTTATAATTGATTCAAGTACATTTACAATCAACAATTAATTGGATTTAGAACACAATTCCCAACAACTCCCACTTGACCTAAAGCCAATCAGTACAGTATCGTATACCCATCTTCAAGTAATGATGGTCAAACTCCTTTACACTGAGGGCCTTAGTGAAGGGGTCGGCTAAGTTATCCTTTCCGTCAATCTTTTGAAGATTAACGTCACCTCGTTCTACTATCTCACGAACAAGGTGATACCGACACAGAATTGTTAGAATCCCTCGCACGCCGCAGAAAATTTCAGAAAAATTCTTCGCGCAGCGGAAGAAATGCGCGAGATCCCGTTCATCTCATGAACTTATTTTAAAACCGATGTTCGTAGATAGATTAGGATTAAATACTTTTTACATGATTAGAAAGATCAGATCTTCACCTTGTGCAGATAGATATTCACCGCAATCTGGTGATCGTGGTATTTGTTGGAAGGTTCGGTTGAAGCCGCACACGCGTCCGGCCTCTACGGGTATCCACACGAGGCAGAGGACCAATCCAAACTCACTAATCTTCCCGGGGTGCTAGCTCCCTTGCAGAGATACGTTTTGATGGCTGAAATCCTCTCTTTTGAATCAACTCTTGATTGCCTTAGAGAGGAGGAAGAAGGATGGATCAAAAGGAAGAAGGCAAAACCCCTTTGCAGCCTTTTCCGTTTTCTTTCCTTTTGGAACCAAAGAAGAGAGGGAGGAAGGGCTACATGCCTCCTTCTTTTTCTTTGTTTGCTGGTGGCTGAAACCCAAGAGAAAGAGGCTCTCCCACGGCACAAAAACCAACAGAGGGGTAGGCTCTCTCACGACACAAAAAGGAGAAGAGAGATCCATCATGTGGGCCGCCCCTTGTTTCCCTTTTTTATTTGTTTGTTTGTCGGCTGAATACCCAAGGGAAGGAGGGCCATCACGGCTGAAAATCCAAGAAAGGAGATGGTCCTTCACGGCTGAAAAGAGAGGGGGAGGAAAAATTAGGGTGCTGCCCCTTTTCTCTCTCTTATATATGGCATGTGGAGCTCCTAAAATTTAGGAGCTCCCATCCTTATCTCTAAGAAAAGAGGAGGGGCGTACGCCCCTCTTCTTTTCTTCACGTATTCAGCCAAAAGGAGGGGCGTAGCCCCTCCCTCTTCTCCCTATTTCACGCACGCCCACTTAATCCAATTAAGTGGGGTGTGGGGCCATGTACAAGGTAGGTCTAATCCTCTTCCAAAGAGGATTGAGTGCACCCATTTTCTTTTTCCTTCAAATCCTAATCTAATTAGGATTCAATTGAACCATGACTCAATTGAACTCTTCAATCCTAATCCAATTAGGAGTCTTTTAATTAATTAGATTAAAATTAATTAGGACTTAAGAAATCCTAATCTAATTAGGACTTATTAAATTTCAGTCCTAATTCAATTAGGACTTTAGAAATCCTACTCCAAGTAGGACTTTAATTTAATTTGAAGTCCTAATCTAATTAGGATTCTAGGAATCCTACTGCAAGTAGGACTCGTATTTAATATGATCAAGTCCAATTAATTAAATCCAATTAATTCAATTAAATTCAATTAAATTGCAATTATTCCTTCTTCAACTCACTAACTCTTAGTGGGTTTACCAATTATCAATCAAATTGATAATTATAAATTATTTGTACTTCCAAAACACAATTCAACCATCGGATCGGTCAATACCTCTAATGTGTGTGACCCCATAGGTTCTATTCTGTCTGGTAGTGAGATATATTGCGATCTCTATCACAATATCATTGAAAACTCCTTTCAATGGGTTGGAACAATTCCAACTCAACTCACCGGGGATCATCGGCCATCAAGATGGTCCCCGTGAGTCTCACCATCCACCAGTGACACCTAGCAGTATATAGTGGCTACCCAGCAGAATAGAATGATGAACCTCTAGGTGCAGTTATCGTGTGATACAGTCCTTCTATCATGGATCCCTACAGAACGGAGGTCATGGATAACTCGTCAAACCCCATCGTCTGTCATATGTCAAGATTTATTCGACTTAAGTTCGAGAATGAAAAACTCCTTTTCCACTGTACATACTACCTCGGCCAAGGATTTACGAACTCAGTCTCATAAATTACATAGGATCTCTCTTAACCTATCAAGATCGATAGATTCCATCTAGATGCACCCCTACTCCTACAATGAACCTACTGCAGTCAATCTGCACCACAAGAACCCAATTGGCTAGGGCTCATGTTTATGTGCTCGTCAAACTACAGCAACCTCACTGTGAATAGCCGAGGCATCGCAGGTCAAAGGACCAGTCATACAACTGCAGCATCAAGTAAGTCACTGACGAGTGGATAGACATCCAAGTGACTACTTGCTATGGTCACGCTCAGTACCCTTGTTCTCTAACAAGCACTTGCACAATTGCTCCAGTGTCGCCACACTGTGGACTCAAGACTCGTCCATCAAAGAAAGCGATCTGTGCACTAATCTCAGCGGATCGATCACCGTCCTCGTGATGATCCATCGATCAGGAGCAATTCAGAAATTAATCACCAATGACACATGCCTCAAATTCTCAACTCTTGAGAATATGCGTCATTATCTTATTAATTTCTTGGACAATTCATGGACACATAAGAACATGAATGAAAAGAATGCCCAACTTAATAAATTCATAATTAGGTCAAGTACAAATTTATGTCCCAGAATAAAATAATGCGTCAGCCTAATTGGCTTCTAGGGCATACTTCTAACAATCTCCCACTTGCACTAAAGCCAATCAGCCATAAACCTAAGCCCCATCTTCTCAAGATGTGCTTCAGTTTTCTGCTGACTTATCTGCTTAGTGAATGGGTCTACCACATTTCCTGTGGAGTCTACTCTCTGATCCTCTACTTATTTCTTTTCTGGGTAGTCGCTTATTTGGTTAAACCGCCGCTCTATGTGCTTCGGCTTCTGGTGAGACCTTGGCTCTTTAGCTAGTGCTATGGTGCCTTTGTTATCGCAGTAGAGTGTTATGGCATCTGATGACATTACACCTAACTCAGCAATGAACTTATTAAACCAGAAGGTTTCCACTGCACCCTTAGATACGGCTAAACATTCAGCTTCTAAGGTAGAATATACAATGATCGGTTGTTTGGAACTCTTCCAATTAACTAAACCACTATTGCACATATTCTGATGTAGACTTTCTATCATCAATATGTGTGTATCCTTCTACCTTCAACTCTGATCTTCTCTTAAAGACCAAGAACATGTCCTTAGTTCTTCTCAAGTACTTAAGACTGTTCTAGCGCTTCTTGCCTGGATTTGACCGATATATGCTCGTCACACTCACAGCATGTACTATATCAAGTCACGTACATAGCATGGTATACATGAGGCTCCCTATAGCCGAAGCATAAGGGATCTTGCTCATCCGTTGAATCTCTTCAGATATGTTGGGGCACATCTTCTTGGAGAGATTTATCCCATGCCTAAGGGGTAATAATTCCCTTTTAGAGGTTTTTCATACCGAACCTCTTTAGCACTCCCTCTATGTACATATTCTGTAATAGGACAAGCATCCTCTTAGATCTATCTCTATAGACCTTAATTCTCAAAATATAAGATGCTTTCCCAAGGTCTATCATGGAGAATTCCTTACACAACCAAACCTTGACCTAAGTTAGTATGGGAATATCATTTCCAATTTGAAGGATATCATCCATGTACAATACGAAGAATGCAATGGCCCTCCCACTAACTTTCTTATAAATACATGGTTCCTCCTCATTCTTGATGAAATCAAACGATTTGATTACATCGTTGAAACGAGTGTTCCAACTCCGAGATACTTACTTTTATCCATGGATGGACCTTTGCAGTTTGCAAACCTTGTGATCACCATCACAGTATCTCATAATCATATTATGTTGCAATAACAAGCAATATTCGAATGGACTTCAGCATGGCTACAGGTGAAAAAGTATCCTGATAATCAGTGCCCTCGCACTGACTATAACCTTTCGCCACTAGCCTTGCCTTATAGGTCTCTACCTAGCCATCCGAACTTAATTTTCTCTTATAGATCCATTTACATCCAATAGGTACTATACCTTCTGGTGTGTGGAGTGATTGATTGTAACCCTATTTGATTTTGATGAGCTCAAAGCATTTGAGTATATCTTTTGTTTACTAATGAATTCAATCAAGTGTTTCAGTGAAAATCTTGTCTAAGTGTTTCTAGATTTGGTTCAAGATATTTTGGATAAGTTAAGAAGTCAGTTTGAACCAAAGTCTGAGACTCGAGTCGACTCCGAGATATTACGAGTCGACTCCAAGCGTATCAGAGGCATTGGCACAGGCT
Source organism: Phoenix dactylifera (assembly GCF_009389715.1). Taxonomy (NCBI): domain Eukaryota; kingdom Viridiplantae; phylum Streptophyta; class Magnoliopsida; order Arecales; family Arecaceae; genus Phoenix; species Phoenix dactylifera. Next base: position 62,156 of record NW_024067749.1, read on the forward strand.
CGAGTCGACTCCGGAACATTACGAGTCGACTCCGACTAAGAACAGACAGTCAAACAGAAAGACCCAACTCAGAATCTGTCAGCGAGTCGACTCCTGAAGTGCGCGAGTCGACTCCGATGCTAGTCGAGTCGACTCCAGGGTAATATGAGTCGACTCCAGGGAGTTACAGACAAAAAGTCAGAGAGCAAGTTTCGACCCTGAGAGCCGAGTCGACTCCAAGATAGCTCGAGTCGACTCCAAGGCAGCGCTACACCAAAAAGGCAGAAGACTGAGTTTCGGAAACTAAGAGCCGAGTCGACTTCGGAACAGTTCGAGTCGACTCCAAGACTGGACGAGCCAAAAGACAGAAGATAGGGAGTTCGGGCTCTGAGCGCCGAGTCGACTCCCAGGACTGTCGAGTCGACTCGAGTGGGCCAAGTTGAAAAATAGCTCCATGAATTCCATGGGATGAGCCGACTCCAAGAATGCCAAGTCAGCTCCAGTTTTTGGCGAGTCGACTCTGGGTTAAGTCGAGTCGACTCCCAGTCGAGGAGGTCACTTTAATTCAAATTCGGAACAGTTGCCGAGCCGACTCCAGAAAAGCATGAGTCGACTCCTGTTACAGCCGAGTCGACTCCAGATCGTGCGAGTCGACTCCGACCCCAACGGACACATTGTCAGGATGTGCAGAGTGTGCAGAACGGGCAGAAAAATGTGTCTAACGGCTAATTTCCGTGGGGGATGGCTTAAATAGCCACAGAGGACTGTAGCACGGCAAGAAATATACCATTCCACTCAAAGAAATCAAGCATCCTTTCTCCGCAAACTGATTTCAACGGAAAAGAAGGAAGAGGGCCATTAACTCCATTCAACCGACTCTTCCCAGCATTAAAAGAAGTCTCCTCCTGCCTTCAAGTCTTCCAGATTTTCAAGAGGAGACCCAAAGTTCAAGAAGCCCTTCTCTTCTCCAACTCAAACGTGTTTGAGGGCTCTTAACTTTACTCTTATTAATATCGCTGTATTTCTGCTTTTTAGAAGCTCTGTTTTTTTCTATTTGTCTTTGTTCTTTCCATCTTGTCCTTACTTGATTCAATCAGGGGATTGAATCAAGGGTATATAGGTTTGTTGGTGAGCCTAGGTTGAAACCAACGGTGTAAGGGTTCGATTGTGATCCCGGAAAAACAATCGGGGTGGTTCTAGTCGGTGAGCCTCGGAAAACCGACCGAGTTCGTTGTGACCTCGTAAAACAACAAGTTTGGTTGTGAGCTTGGAAAACAACCGGCTGTAATCCAAGGGGTTATAGTGAATTCCCAAGTGAGACTTGGGGAGTGGACGTAGGAGCAAGGGTTAGCTCCGAACCACTATAAAAACATTGTGTTTGTGATTGCTTGTGTCTCTCTCTCTTACTCTCATTTCACTCACAGCACATAGCAACTAATTAATCATCTTGCAACAGTATTAATTAGTCATCCACAAACGTTTTAATTGCAAAATTATTTTAAAACCCAATTCACCCCCCCTCTTGGGTTGTCTATCTGGGCAACAAGTGGTATCAGAGCCTAAACTCTTCTACCCTAAGAGTAAAAGATCAAAATGACAACCCCATTTGGATCTTCCCACATTGAGGGTCAGTCCACCCAAAGACCCCCATTCTTTAATGGATCCGACTACTCATATTGGAAGGCTAGGATGAAAATATTTATCCAAGCCCAAGACTATGAGATGTGGACCATTATATTAAATGGACCATACATCCCATCCATCTATGTAGAGGGTGTCACTATACCCAAACTTGAAAAGGATTGGGATGACCATGACATGAGAAAGGCACAACTCAATGCCAAAGCAATGAATGTGCTTTACTGTGCATTAGATAGGAATGAATTCAATAGGGTCTCTACTTGCAATTCTGCAAAAGAGATTTGGGAGAGACTCGAAGTGACCCATGAGGGCACGAATCAAGTCAAAGAATCCAAAATAAATATATTGGTTCATAAGTATGAACTATTTAAGATGGATTCTAATGAAACAATCACTTGCATGTTCACTAGATTTACTGACATTGTCAATGGCCTAAAAAGTCTTGGCAAAAACTATACTAACAGTGATCTTGTCAGGAAGATTCTTCGCTGTCTACCAAGGTCATGGGAAGCCAAAGTGACGGCAATCCAAGAAGCCAAGGACTTGAACAAGCTACCACTTGAGGAGCTTCTTGGATCCCTAATGACGCACGAGCTAACAATGAAGCAACACAGTGAAGAAGAGTCCTCCCATAAGAAAAAGGTAATAGCTCTCAAATCTACATCATCTAACAAAGACTTGTCTTCCAGTAGCAGCAGTGAAGAAGAAGATCATGAGGGAGATGATGATGAGGCTCTTCTCGTGCGTAAATTCAGAAGATTCATCAACCGGAAGAAATCCTCACATCAAAGGAGAGGCCCCTCAAATTCCTATCACAAGGATAAAGGTAAGGAAAGGAAAAATGAGGGGATCGGTTGTTATGAGTGCAAGAAGCCGGGGCACTTCAGAGCTGAGTGTCCCTTGCTGAAAAAGGGGAGCAAGCACAAGAAGAAGAAAGTCCTCGTCTCCACCCTATCGGACTCCAACACCTCATCATCATCATCGGATGAAGAATAAGAAGAAAAGGCAAATCTGTGTTTTATGGCCAACGACAATGAGGTAACATCCGCACCACATTTAGATTTTACTTTCGATGAATTATATGATGCTTTCAATGAATTAATGGATGAATACAAAACAATAAACGTTAAAAACAAAGAACTAAAAGTAACTAACCAAACTCATCTCCGTAAGTATGATTCATTAGTTAAGGATAAAGATGTTCTTATCAAAGAAAATGCAGAACTTAAAACAAGCAACCAAATCTTGATACAAAAGAATAATACCTTAACTAAAGAAAATGAAAGGCTGAACAAAGAAACATTAGAACCCAAAAACAATAAACATATAAATGAGAGTCTCACAAAAGAACTAAATGATCTAAAAACAGAAAAACAAAAATTGACACTAGAACTTGAAAAATACAAGCCCATTATAGAAAAATTTACATATAGCTCAGAAAAATTAGAGATGATACTTAATAGTCAACGAGCTGTATTCAATAGAGCGGGTTTAGGGTATAAACCTAAAAATAAGCAAAAACTCCTTAGTAACTTCTTTGTTAAAGCAGGGAAAAGTAAAACTAAGAAAATAACCTGTTTTTGTTGTGGAACTTTAGGACATAAAGCAAATGTATGTGATTATAGGAAAGAGAAAACTAAAAGAAAAATTAAAAGAATTTGGGTTCCAAAAGGAACCAACACTACTAACCATGAAGGACCCAAGAAAACTTGGGTACCTAAAACTATATGATTTGCTTGTGTAGGAGTGTCTTGCAGCTAAAGTCGACAAAAATTGTTGGTACTTGGACAGTGGCTGCTCAAGACACATGACGGGTGACAAGGATCAATTCTTCACCCTTGAAGCTAAGAAGGGAGGTGCTGTGACTTTTGAAAACAATAACCAAGGTCACATCATTGGTATAGGTAAAGTACAAATTATCCCTTCAATTTTTATTGATAATGTTCGATATGTTGATGGTCTTAAGCATAATCTACTAAGCATTAGTCAATTGTGTGATAGAGGTTATGATGTTATGTTTAAACCATCACTATGCATCATAACAAACCCAAATGATAATAGTTTAGTTTTTAAAGGAATAAGACGTGGAAATGTGTATGTTGTAGACTTTGAGGATCTTGCCAAACATAACCCATGTTTAGTTGTTAATGAAACTAAGGAAAATGATGCTAGTTGGTTATGGCACCGTAAGTTAGGTCATGCAAGCATGGACACCATATCAAAACTAGTTAAAAGAGATTCCGTGATAGGTTTGCCAAAACTAAAGTTTGAAAAGAATAAAATATGTGAAGCATGTCAATTTGGAAAACAATCAAGGAACTCCTTTAAATCTATAAATTGTGTCTCTACCTCTAGACCTCTAGAACTACTACACATGGACCTATTCGGACCAACTAGAACCACAAGTCTAGGTGGAAATAAATATGGTCTAGTTATCGTAGATGATTATTCTAGATACACTTGGGTCATATTCTTAGGTCATAAGGATCAAGCATTTTCAATTTTCAAGAAATTTCATAAAGAAGTAACAAATGCTAGAGACACTTCAATCATAGCTATTAGAAGTGACCATGGAACCGAATTTGAAAATCATTTATTTGATGAGTTTTGTAGTAAAAAGGGGATAACTCATAATTTTTCTGCACCTAGGACACCACAACAAAATGGAGTTGTGGAAAGAAAAAATAGAACTCTAGAGGAAATGGCTAGAACCATGTTATGTGAAAGTAATCTCCCTAAGTACTTTTGGGGAGAAGCCATAAATACCTCATGTCATATATTAAATAGAGTTTTATTAAGACCCATTATAAAGAAAACACCTTATGAACTTTGGAAAAACAGAAAACCAAAAGTGAACTATTTTCATATCTTTGGATGTAGGTGTTTTGTTCATAATAATGGGAAAGATAATCTAGAAAAATTTGACTCTAAATCGGATGAGGGTATATTCTTGGGGTACTTTACAACTAGTAAAGCCTATAGAGTCTTTAATAAAAGAACCCTAGTTATAAAAGAATCCATACATGTCGTTTTTGATGATTCTAGTGATATCTCTTCTAGTAAGAGAGTTAATCTTGATGATGATGCTGAAATTCTTGAAGAAAAGATAGATGAGATGACATTACAAGATGATAATCAAAAATTAATTGGAAATGCATCATCAAGCCAAGAGGCTATTATGGATCATGGGCTAACTAAGGCTTGGAGGTTTGCTCACGGGCATCCTAAGGAATTAATTCTAGATGATCCATCTCAACCTGTTAGGACTAGAGCATCTCTTAGGAACTTAAACAATCATCTAGCTTTCGTTTCACATTTTGAGCCCAAACACATAGAAGAAGCTGAAAAAGATGTAAATTGGATAAATGCAATGCAAGAAGAATTAAACCAATTTACTAGAAACAAGGTGTGGAATCTAGTTGAAAGACCTCCTGAATATTCAATCATAGGTACCAAATGGATATATAAAAACAAACTTGATGAAAATGGAATTGTAATAAGGAATAAGGCTAGACTAGTAGCAAAGGGGTATAATCAAGAAGAAGGTATAGATTTTGATGAAACCTTTGCTCCTGTAGCTAGACTCGAGGCAATTAGATTATTATTAGCATTTGCATGTTCTAAGGATTTCAAGTTATTTCAAATGGATGTAAAAAGTGCATTTCTAAATGGGTATATTAATGAGGAGGTGTATGTAGAACAACCTCCTGGGTTTGAGAATCATCAATACCCTAATCACGTGTATAAACTTAACGAAGCACTTTATGGTTTGAAACAAGCACCTAGAGCATGGTATGAGAGGCTTAGCAAATTCCTATTAGAACATGAGTTTTCTAGGAGAAATGTAGATACAACATTGTTTCTAAAGAAGAAAAATAAAGATATGTTGTTAGTGCAGATTTATGTTGATGATATTATTTTCGGTGCTACTAACAATCGCCTCTGCGAAGAATTTGCTGACTTGATGCAGAGTGAATTTGAGATGAGCATGATGGGAGAGCTGAACTATTTCCTCGGGCTTCAAATCAAACAATCTGAAGAAGGCATTTTCATCAATCAAGCCAAATACATCAAGGAGATGCTTAAGAAGTTTGATATGGAGGGAAACAAGTCAATCAGCACCCCCATGAGCTCATCATGCAAATTAGACCAAGATGAATCAGGTAAATCTGTAGATCAGAAGTTATATAGAGGGATGATAGGATCTTTATTGTATCTTACTGTAAGTAGACCTGATATCATGTTTAGTGTTTGCATGTGTGCTAGATATCAGTCTAATCCTAAGGAATCTCATCTAATTGCAGTCAAGAGAATCTTTAAATACCTAATAGGAACAAAGAATATAGGGTTATGGTATTCTAAAGAATCTAGCCTGAACTTAATAGGATACACAGATTCAGACTTTGCTGGATGTAAACTTGATAGAAAAAGCACCAGCGGGTCATGTCAATTCCTAGGAGAAAATTTAATCTCATGGTTTAGCAAGAAACAAAATTCGGTTGCATTATCTACTGCTGAAGCTGAATATGTTGCAGCCGGGAGTTGTTGTGCTCAAATCATATGGATCAAACAACAATTGGAAGATTACGGCATTAAACAGGATAAAATTCCCATTAATTGTGATAATACTAGTGCCATTAATCTAACTAAAAATCCAATTCAGCATTCAAGAACTAAACATATTGAGATAAGACATCACTTCATAAGAGATCATGTAATGAATGGTGATGTGACACTTCAATTTGTTTGCACTAATGATCAATTAGCTGATATCTTCACAAAACCCTTGAGTGAAGAGAGATTTAGTGTACTTAGAAGAGGATTAGGAGTGATTGATCCATCCTAGTGATATTCTCTTCTAGTTCATTGATTTTGATGATTAGATTGTGGTTAATATAGAGTTTCTTTTCAATGATCATCAAATCAGACCATAACTTAGTGATTTTCCCTCATTCGGCACGAACATAGCATGATTTTTAGGTACGTGCCAGAGTTCGAGACGACTCGAGTAAGTTTCAGAGTCGGCTCGTAAGGGGGAGTCGACTCGCATATTTACGGGAGTCGACTCGAGATCGATGGCAGCAGAGGGGGAGTCGACTCGCATACAGTCGGAAGTCGACTCGAGGTCAATAGGCGCATAAGGAGAGTCGACTCGCGCATATTTTGGAGTCGACTCGAGGTCGAGTCGACTCAAGACTTACAGGAGTCGACTCGCAGTCGGGATCCAACTTTTTTAACCCTAATTCAAGCGTTTACTCAACACTTCTATTCACCGCCGCCACTATTCACAAACCCTAGAGTCGTCTCCTACGTCGTCTCCGGCCGCCCTTAGTTTTTTTTTTTTCCGTCGACCTTCCTCCATCCATTAGTGTTTTACCCCATTTTAGGTCGACCATGCCTCGTAAAGTCGTTGTCCCAAGCCGGAAGAGACCCCAACCCGCGACCGGTGCCGAGAGACGTTCCAAGGCTCGGAACGATCCCGTGAGGCCACAACCTCCGGTTCGTTCCCCGCCGAGGGAGGTTCCCTCGAGGCCGTGCGCCGGGAAGGCGGTCTCCACCGGGAGATACGTCGATTTTGACTATCTCTCCCGGGAGGGCTTTACCATAGGAGAAAGATTGCGGGCCCAGGGTTTAGAGTATTTTTGTTCCTTAGATTGGTATCAGATAGAGGGAACTGTAGCCGGTGTCCCATTGTTTATTTCCGAGGATTTCATAGCCCAAATCCTCCACCTTCCACAAGTACGGGTAGCTCCCACACACCCCGAGGATAGGACTGAGGCCCTTACGGCCATTCTAGGATATCCACCCCAGTCCCCCTTAAATGAGGTGTCCGCTAGCTCACTTTCTGTTGAGATGCGGCTCCTCCTTAGCATCATCTCTAGGACCCTCTTTCCGAAGACTGGCCGCTTCGATTTTGTTTCTGAGAGGGACCTAGTCCTTATGTTCTACATCCTCCAGGACACCCCAATCAACTTCCCGAAACTCATTTATAGATATCTATGTGAGCCACTAGATAGACCTAGGCTCACCCTCCCCTATGGCATGCTATACACACTTATCTTTAGGGAGGCCGAGATTCCTATTCCTGAGGGGGAACCCTCTCGCGCATTGCGATGGACAGATCGCATGCGTCCGGGAACCCTACACAGGATGGGGTTTCGTAAGGTAGAGGAAACCTGGGTTAGGAAATCATCTACCTCCACACATACTTCCAGACACTCCCCCAGTCCTGACCCTGATTCTGACTTTCCCTACCTTTCCCTCCACCTCAGCTCCCACCACTTCAGCCGGACCCTCCTCCTCAGCTCCACCTACTCAGCCCATGGAGGTTCGCATTTCTCCTGAGCAGCTCCGGGAGTTGCGGCAGGAGATAGTGAGGGATCTTCGGGACGACCTGCTGAGGGAGCTCCGAGGTCCAGCGACTGCTCCCTCCCCTGCACCCTCTTCTGCATTGGTTCCTTCCCTGTCAGCCGTGACCGAGATGACGGCCCATGTGCGGGAAGAAATCTACAATGTCAGAAGCCTGGTACAAGCCCAATTCTCAAACATGAGCGATATCACAAGCAACACACGAAAGTTGCGAGATAGCATCCGACAGGATATGGGCACCACTAGTCAGGGGGCCGAGCGCTTGGCGAATGTGCTCATCGCCAAGCTGGACACACTTCAGCAGACTGTGACCGAGCTCGACATGACACACAGCAGGGCCATCTCGGCCATTATCAGACAGTTAGAGCACGTCACCAATGCGGTCACCCTACTCGCGGAACGAATGCCCCAGGGAGCCGCATCCTCCTCAAGGAAGCCTTAGCTTTTTTTTATTTTGACTTGTATTTACAGCTTTACTTATTGTATTCACAACTACATATACATCAATACAATGAGTAGACAATTTTCTTCAATATTGTGCACATTTATCTCTACTTGCTTGTGTGTTCTGCTTACCTCCTTTTTGATACGATGACAAAAAGGGGGAGAAATATATTTAATAGATATGTAAAAGGAATCAATGAAAATCATAAAAAGAAAATTTTAATAACACACAAGAATTTATTCTTAGTGGATTCGATACCTCGAGGCTCATTATCTCTCTGTTGGGGCTCCTAATGGAGTAATCTACAGAATCTATTCAAGGGATATTCGGAGATTAGTTGAATCATACTTAAGAACAAATTGACAGATTTTTCCTCTAAAAACCAAAAATTTAAGGTTAAATTCTGAGAATCAAAACTAAGTTGAATGCATGTGTTGAGGGGGAGAATCTGAATTTTTTTTAAGAAAGCAAAATCATTAAAGATATATAAGCCAAACAATTGATTGCATGATATGAAGGCTTATATAATTCCAAATGAAAGGGGGAGCCTTAACTTCAAAATTTATTGTTTCACACCTTTCAAGTTTGGATAAATTAAATAACCAGACATTTGAATTCATTCTTAAATTTTACTATAAATCTCATTGTTTGTTGAGCAAGTCACTTTACATATACTCAATGTTTTGTCATCATCAAAAAGGGGGAGATTGTGGAGTGATTGATTGTAACCCTATTTGATTTTGATGAGCTCAAAGCATTTGAGTATATCTTTTGTTTACTAATGAATTCAATCAAGTGTTTCAGTGAAAATCTTGTCTAAGTGTTTCTAGATTTGGTTCAAGATATTTTGGATAAGTTAAGAAGTCAGTTTGAACCAAAGTCTGAGACTCGAGTCGACTCCGGGATATTACGAGTCGACTCCAAGCGTATCAGAGGCATTGGCACAGGCTCGAGTCGACTCCGGAACATTACGAGTCGACTCCGACTAAGAACAGACAGTCAAACAGAAAGACCCAACTCAGAACCTGTCAGCGAGTCGACTCCTAAAGTGCGCGAGTCGACTCTGATGCTAGTCGAGTCAACTCCAGGGTAATATGAGTCGACTCCAGGGAGTTACAGACAAAAAGTCAGAGAGCAAGTTTCGACCCTGAGAGCCGAGTCGACTCCAAGACAGCTCGAGTCGACTCCAAGGCAGCGCTACACCAAAAAGGCAGAAGACTGAGTTTCAGAAACTGAGAGCCGAGTCGACTCCGGAACAGTTCGAGTCGACTCCAAGACTGGACGAGCCAAAAGACAGAAGATAGGGAGTTCGGGCTCTGAGCGCCGAGTCAACTCCCAGGACTGTCGAGTCGACTCGAGTGGGCCAAGTTGAAAAATAGCTCCATGAATTCCATGGGATGAGCCGACTCCAAGAATGCCAAGTCAGCTCCAGTTTTTGGCGAGTCGACTCCGGGTTAAGTCGAGTCGACTCCCAGTCGAGGAGGTCACTTTAATTCAAATTCGGAACAGTTGCCGAGCCGACTCCAGAAAAGCATGAGTCGACTCCTGTTACAGCCGAGTCGACTCCAGATCGTGCGAGTCGACTCCGACCCCAACAGACATATTGTCAGGATGTGCAGAGTGTGTAGAACGGGCAGAAAAATGTGTCTAACGGCTAGTTTCCGTGGGGAATGGCTTAAATAGCCACAGAGGACTGTAGCAAGGCAAGAAATATACCATTCCACTCAAAGAAATCAAGCATCCTTTCTCCGCAAACTGATTTCAACGGAAAAGAAGGAAGAGGGCCATTAACTCCATTCAACCGACTCTTCCCAGCATTAAAAGAAGTCTCCTCCTGCCTTCAAGTCTTTCAGATTTTCAAGAGGAGACCCAAAGTTCAAGAAGCCCTTCTCTTCTCCAACTCAAACGTGTTTGAGGGCTCTTAACTTTACTCTTATTAATATCGCTGTATATCTGCTTTTTAGAAGCTCTGTTTTTTTCTATTTGTCTTTGTTCTTTCCATCTTGTCCTTACTTGATTCAATCAGGAGATTGAATCAAGGGTATATAGGTTTGTTGGTGAGCCTAGGTTGAAACCAACGGTGTAAGGGTTCGATTGTGATTCCGGAAAAACAATCGGGGTGGTTCTAGTCGGTGAGCCTGGGAAAACCGACCGAGTTCGTTGTGACCTCGTAAAACAACAAGTTTGGTTGTGAGCTTGGAAAACAACCGGCTGTAATCCGAGGGGTTATAGTGAATTTCCAAGTGAGACTTGGGGAGTGGACGTAGGAGCAAGGGTTAGCTCCGAACCACTATAAAAACATTGTGTTTGTGATTGCTTGTGTCTCTCTCTCTTACTCTCATTTCACTCACAGCACATGGCAACTAATTAATCATCTTGCAACAGTATTAATTAGTCATCCACAAACGTTTTAATTGCAAAATTATTTTAAAACCCAATTCACCCCCCCCCTCTTGGGTTGTCTATCTGGGCAACATGGTGGATCTACTAAGGCTCAGACTTGGTTGGAATGCATGGAGTCCATCTCTGACTTCATTGCTTCCAGCCATTGCTCGGAATCGATGTCTAACATCGCCTCTTGTAGGTATTGGGATCCTTACCTTGATCCCTATCTCCCATGAGGAACACTTCCTCTACATCCTCTGTAAGTATACCTAAGTACCTTTCAGGAGGATGGAAGATCCTACTAAATCTACGAGGTGGAGGAGGTACAACATGTACTGGCTCAATATGAATAGGTTCTATAGGCACAATGGCTCATTGCTCTTCAGAGACTTTCTCTTAGAGCTCATTTTTCCTCCCACTGTCTCTATCAAGGATAAACTATTTTCCATGAAGATAGCATGTAGGCTCACAAACACTTTGTGATCCTTTGGGACAAAAAATCGTATCCTAATGACTCTTTAAGGATATCCAATAAAACGAGCATTAATTGTCCTATCCTCTAACTTGTCCGCCTGTTGTCGCTTGACGTGGGCCGGACATCTCCAAATCTTGAGATGACCAAGACTCGGCTTCTTACCATGCCATATCTCATACAATGTGGGTAGGAACAGACTTAGAGGAAATACTATTCACTAAGTAAATTGCTGAAAGTAGGGCATCTCTCTAAAGAAACAAGGGTTGATCAGTGAAGCTCATCATGGACCTGACAATATCCAATAGGATCTGATTCCTCCTCTCCGACACTCCGTTAAGCTGAGGTGTACCAGGAGGGATCCATTATGAAACTATACCATTCTCCTTGAGATAATCACAGGAACTCTCCACTAAGGTATTCACCTCCTCGATCTGATCGAAGAACCTTAATGAGTTTTTCTGTTTGTTTTTCTACTTCATATCTGAACTCTTTGAACCTTTCAAAAAATTTCAGATTTGTGTCTCATACACATATCCATACCGTGAGTAATCATCGGTAAATGAAGTAAAAAATTACAACCCCTAGCCTGCACATCGAATGGGCCACACACATAAGTGTGTACTAGGGTAAGTATCGCAGTGGACCTCTCCCATGTCCTAAAAAGGATAATTTGGTCATCTTTCCTTGAAGGCATAATTCACAAATCGGATATGACTCGAAAGTCAATGAGCTCAGAAGCCCATATTTCTTCAATTTGTTTATTCTGTCTTCTCCTATATGACCAAGCCTGAGGTGCCACAAATACTTTAGATTTATCTCATCTCTAGATCCTTTTGGATCCTATGGTACTCACTGTTTGCTCAGATACATTCACAGGTACATCCAAATGTAAGTGATAGAGACGGTCAATCATAAAACCATATGCATCCAATTTATTTCTCAAACAAATTGAACAATAGTCTTATAAAAATCTTTCTGTGCTAAACAAGATACAGAAATCAAATTTCTGTTTGCAACAGGTAACAGTCCCTAAGTATCCTTTTAATAATGAGCATATCTGGCATACCTTCTGAAGGTCTGTCACCCTTCTTACTCTTTATGCTTTCCATGTATGTAGGATAGTTCCTCTTCCAATGGCCGTCTTATGATGCAATGGAAACACTTTCCCTTGCAATCGGCCTTTTTCTTGGAACTTCCTTACTTGGCCTTTTCTCGATCTTCTGCCTTTTCACAGGTTTCTTCTTCTTCCAAGTAGACTCTCTCTTGGAAGTAAAAACCAACTCGACAGCGAGAACGATGCCCCTTGAACTCTTCAAGGTCCCTAAGGTAGTTACCAATTTTATTTAACAATTCTATTTTGGTGCATACAATCTTGTTCATATGGTAATTTACTATAAACTGTTCATATGAAGCTAGAAGGGATTGCGGGATCCAATCCGTTTGCAATTCCTTGTGCATGGTCATGCCGAGCTTCTCAAGCTCCTCTAAGTTCTTTATCATGGTCAAACCATGATCATGGACAGACTGCCCATCACGCATCTTGGCCTTGAAGAGCCTCTTGGACACTTCAAAACATGCTGCGTGACTCTGTTCACCATACAACTCTTGTAGGTGATATAATATGTCCCTGGCGGTCTTCATGTTCTCATGCTGGCATTGTAATTCATTGGACATGGATGCCATTATGCAGCACCTAACTTTATTGTTATTGTTCGTCCACTTAGCATGCGTCTTATGCTGACCAGTAATCGGACGGATTGGTTACACAGGGATTCCATGGTCTAGCATATACCCTAATTTCTCACAATTCAAAACTATTTTGAAATTTGCTGAGCTAGTTTTTATAATTGGGTTTGGTCAAACGGTTGTTCTATAGGATATGAGTTAAGAGTCTAGAAGCTGACTTTATAATCCTCAGAGAGTAAAGATTCTAGTTAGAATTTTGTACTTGAACTCTATTTGTTTTAGGGCCTTTTTTTTAAAAAACAAATACACCTCCCACTATTTCCTCGATTTTCTCACACTCCTCTGGTAGAGAAACGGAAACCTTGCGACTCTAGGTTTCAAGTGGGGTGCTACGGTCCCACCAATTTACATGCCACCTCACCTAACAGTTATTGGTGACATATAAATGATGAGTGTACAACTCTTGTACAATGCTTCTCAAGCAAGTTGTAGCGCTATCAGGTCTCTAAGTAATGAAGACCTCACCTAACAGTTATTGGCCCCATTCCTTAGTTAAGTCGGACCCACCGTATAACTGCAGAAGCAAAGCCGTCATTGGGTCCCTCACCTAACAGTTATTGGGCCCAACCCTATCTTTACCCCTACAACATCTCATGCCTAATAGAGAGGTCCAGTCCCCCGATGCAACTTGCCCACTGTATCCAGCCGAGACAAATCAACGCCGGAAAGACCTTAGCAGCTCTACTACGGTGGAAGACCTATGGACTTAATATTTTTCGAGGAGATTTAATTTAGGTCTCTTTTATTTAATTATCTACATCTCATGCAAATAATTATCTAACCGCTATGCATAAATATAAACATAAACATCCAGGCATAATAACAAAAATTAAACTGGTGATGATCATGGATCCAGGATGGGGTCATAGTACAAGCACATGCACGTCAATTGGTTAGATTGTCTTCAACTCTTGACTCGATCTTGAGCACCCTTGGTCCAATTGCGATCAACTCCTTGATCCATCTCCAATCAACCCTTGATCTCGATCCGCGCAAATCGTGCTTGTAGAGGCACGCACCGATCAACCATTGACATGCAAACACATCACAGATTACATCCCAGATAACTTTAAAAATAAATAAAATTAAATAATAGTTACAATCTTTTTTCATGAGACACGCAGGTCTCTAATACATCAATATAAGATGCACGCAGGCATCTAAAAATCTGATTTACATGCATCACATAACATCACAGAACATCTCAGACATTGCAGAACATTTCAGCATAATTAAAGGGTCCATCCATGATCATCACCATACGCATCTCATGCATTAAATAAAATTTACAGATCTGAATATTTAACAGATTATGTCATCTTATGAGTTGCTGATCATGCAAGATATGATTCTAAATATTTTTAATCTCATTAACAAATCAATAGAATCATTAATCTAATCGCATAGAAAATCAGCATGCAGAAAAATTAGCAAGCTGAAAATTCTGCATGCAGAAAAATTCAGCAAGCATAATCTTTAAATTTTCAGATCTATTATGCCTTAATCATTTAATCCTAATCTTAATCTACGCAACCATGGCTCTGATACCACTGTTGGAATCCCTCGCACGCCGCAGAAAATTTCAGAAAAATTCTTCGCGCAGCGGAAGAAATGCGCGAGATCCCGTTCATCTCATGAACTTATTTTAAAACCGATGTTCGTAGATAGATTAGGATTAAATACTTTTTACATCATTAAAAAGATCAGATCTTCACCTTGTGCGGATAGATATTCACCGCAATCTGATGATCGTGGTATTTGTTGGAAGGTTCGGTTGAAGCCGCACACGCATCCGGCCTCTACGGGTATCCACACGAGGCAGAGGACCAATCCAAACTCACTAATCTTCCTGGGGTGCTAGCTCCCTTGCAGAGATACGTTTTGATGGCTGAAATTCTCTCTTTTGAATCAACTCTTGATTGCCTTAGAGAGGAGGAAGAAGGATGGATCAAAAGGAAGAAGGCAAAACCCCTTTGCAGCCTTTTCCTTATTCTTTTCTTTTGGAACCAAAGAAGAGAGGGAGGAAGGGCTACATGCCTCCTTCTTTTTCTTTGTTTGCTGGTGGCTGAAACCCAAGAGAAAGAGGCTCTCCCACGGCACAAAAACCAACAGAGGGGTAGGCTCTCTCACGGCACAAAAAGGAGAAGAGAGATCCATCATGTGGGCCGCCCCTTGTTTCCCTTTTTTATTTGTTTGTTTGCCGGCTGAATACCCAAGGGAAGGAGGGCCATCACGGCTGAAAATCCAAGAAAGGAGATGGTCCTTCATGGCTGAAAAGAGAGGGGGAGGAAAAATTAGGGTGCTGCCCCTTTTCTCTCTCTTATATATGGCATGTGGAGCTCCTAAAATTTAGGAGCTCCTGTTCGTTCGATTCCTGTCTACCTAAAAATATGCTAGACAGATCGTTGTTAGAACCGACGAACAAAAGTTAATTTAAATTTTACTCTTACCTTTCCTACTCGAAGAATAGTGATTGTAAGAGGTCGATCCACAGGGAGGTGATTGGAGTTGCATAAAAATTAAAACGTTCACTCGGATTCAAAATCGAATTTCGAATAACTAAAGAAAAATATTATTATGAGGATGTTGATGGATTCTCTAGTCTACCGGAGAATTTTCTTTATTTAAAAATAATAAAAAGACAAGTATTTAGAAATCAAAGAGCATTTATAAATTCATGAAATGTTTAACTATTCAAACGAAAATTTTGGCATGAATTGAAATGGATGAAAGCAAGTGCTAAGAAGATTGAAACCTGGAACATAAATTGCACAAAAGAAAATTTCATATATTGCATAAAAAAAAAGAAAGATTACAGAATTTGAAGAACGGAAATTAAAAACAACAGAAATTACAACTTTAGCATAAATAAAACTAAAAACCCCAAAACACATGCTCTTAAAATAAAACTCTTAAAAAAAACAAAAAGAAAAAGAAAATATTAGAACATGCTCTGTTTTCAAAAGAGAAAACAGAGCATTTCCTTCATAACAATCCCTCTCCCCTGTTCCTTCTTGAACCAGCCGAGCTTCTTCTTCTCCTTTGGACCCGCCGGCCACCACCCTCCCAGCTCCTCCCCTCCTCCTCTCCTTAAATAGGTCGCCCACCCCCTGATGGACAGCGACGAATCCCTTGATGGAGGGGTAACGGATGCTTGATCGATGGGGATCCGATTGCTTGGGGGCTGGGATTTGGAAACGGAAGGAGGAGCCGATCTCGGATGAGCCGCTGGGTGCTTGGATCACGGTGCTTGCAGACGCGGAGGCTTGAAGCATGGGATGCATCACCGGCTTCAAAGGAGGCGGACTCGGGAGCTTGGGCTGCTGGCAGTGACGCGGACGAGCGGATCGTGCGAAGGAGGCTGAGCTGATCGTGGAACAGGCTGGGGCTTCCTTCACGGATGGCTGATCTAGGAAGGGACGTGATGCAGGGGCCCTCGAATCCGGAAGAGGGGGACGCGGTGCGGGATCGCCGGGAGGAATGCTTCACGGATGGAAGAAGATCCATCTTCTTCTTTGGCCCACGGACGGATGCGGGATCCGTGATGAACGCGGACGGGCGCTTGGGATCATTCCTTCTCTCCTGCACGGATGAAGCTGGAGATTTGATTCGGATGAAGGGTGGACGCATGAATTTGGGAGCACGTTGGGATTGAACACGAATGCTGGAATCGCATGAAGAACGCGGACTGCTGGGAGGAGCGGACGTCTGCTGGGATCATGCGTGATGCTGGATTAGGCGTTTATGATCACGCCTTGGAAACGGACAGAAGAAGCTTGATTGCAGCGTGGGATTTTGATGCGGCTTGGACGTGATGCTGGGGGGAAGCTGATCCGTGGATCCCTGGGACGTTTGGCTTGGATGCGGTGAACTGAATATGGGTCATGTGCCAGTTTCTGCAATGGAATTGGATTTTTGGAAGAAGGTCTGTGACTTTCTTTGCCCTCCTGAGATGGGAGCTGGGAGATACCGAGTTCCGTCCAATTAGTCATGTAGTTAAAAAAATAGTGTGATATGAAATTTGGCTTGTAGACGGACGGACTGAGTTCGTCATGGTTCATCTGTTCTGACTGGAGGTCAAGTGCAATTCTTTCAAGTCATGGGTCACCCAGCACCTCATAGTTATGATATGGCCAAATTAGATTTGCCCAAAATTCTTTCCCAAAAGCACAGAAAAATTGGACCCAATTCGGACCCGAACCCGACTCGGATCCGACCCGATCTTCAACCGGGTCGGATCTGGGAAGGGATCCTTCTTTAGTCAAATTTGTACTCAATGTGCATTTTATCTCTAATTTATGAAAATCTGTGCCAAACCCAAATATAATATTAATCCAGTGAATTTATCATTATCGATTAGCAATAATACTAATTTAGGTGACATATAGGTCGCACTTTTGTGCTCTCATCACACCCCCCAACTAGCTTATTGCTAGTCTCTAGCAATTTAGTGCGAAAATGATAAAATAAGAGTGCAAAAGTGTAATTTATTATATAAATATACTAAGATAAATACTCATTTTCGTAGAGCATTACGATTGCACTTAGCTCGTGCAACAAGCCGTTAAACTTCTAGGTTACCCTAGTGGACGAGTGTTGTCTCGTGAGGGTTTGCAGTGAAATTACCCACAAACTTCATCAGTCAGGGATTTCCAATTTTTAACTCGAACTTTGAACAAGTATTACTGTATGAACTTAGAATTGCAAGGACAATAAAGACTTATTGCTATCATATTTAAACAGACTCTAACTCAAGTTCCATTACTCCCCATCTATCTGCTAACAAGTCAAGAATATAGTGAGGTGCAAGATAGTATCATATAAATGAGTGGCTTTCACTTACTTCCAACATGATCACTTCAATTTTCAAGACTTTCTAGAGTTAAATGGTAATGAACACCCCAGATTTATTTATTTATTTATTTATTTATTTTATTTTTATTTTTTTTGAATGAAAAGAAGAATGACTTGTGCAATATCTAGCCTTATTAAGCTTTCTAGCTAACCCATGTAGCGAGTGTTAGGCAAATGACTCCCGATCCAGATGGCTCAGGGCACTAGGTGTAGAGACACCCTAACAGGCTTAATAACTCAAGTTAACTAGGCTTCAAGGCCAAATTAGTCACTCCGAGTTTAATCTCAATCATACTCACCTTTTTACGCGAACACTCTCTGCTTGCCAGGCAAGAGGCCCGGTTACTCAGTGAGAAGACTTAAAATAAACTCATTATTTTTATTTTATTTTATCTTTCTTTTTTTTTATTAGGATGTTCATCACACATATAACTTTAAATTATCCCGAAGATTAAAAGTATTCATATTAGTTGCAAGTATACATACCCCACTATTCATATACTTATGTGTTGGTGCTAAATCATCTTGTAACATGTTAGCAGAAGATAGGTGGGACGAAAACTCAAGCTAGAACTGCTATCATATTCCTTAACTCAAAGCTATTGTCAAAGCAATTCCTAGTTTGTATAGCCAAAAAGATTAGAGTTTGAGTTAAAAATTTGAACTCCTTTTTTTTTTTGGCATAAAATCAAAAATATTCTCACCCGCATACCTAAATCTAACATTGTCCTCAATGTTAAAGAGAATTTAAAGCAGTATAGGATAGAAGAGAAGTTACCTGATATGGGTGGATAAAGTGACAATTGGGGCCAAAAACCCCCAAACCTGCATGTTAGTAATTTATTGAATTTTTTTTTATTTTAATTATTATTATTATTATTATTATTATTTTAATAATATTTACATGTTGGGTTGCCTTCCAAGAGCGCTAAGTTTTATGTCTTCAATCGGACAAAATGTAAATCCTCCTTTTTTCAACCATTATCTAAGAATGGTTTTGGAAGAGTCCGATGAAGAACAGTCGGCTGATGACGATCTATGCTCATAAGGGGAACAGAACAATGGACGCATGCTTGACCCCTTCCTTGAAATGGGCAAGGTAAGCTTCTAAAGCGTCCTTATTATAAGTTTGTAAGAAAGTCTCCTGAACCAGACTTTCAATCATGTCAACTTCATTGATTTCTTTGTCGTCTGGTGGTTGTTTACTTATGTTGAAGACATTAAGCTCGACTTTCATGTTGCCAAAAGATAACTTCAGCATCCCATTTCGACAGTTGATCACAGCATTTGCTGTGGCTAAGAAAGGTCTACCTAAAATTATAGGTGTGTGACTGTCTGGATGTATTGCAGGTTCAGTCTCAAGGATAACGAAGTCCACAGGATAGTAAAACTCATTTACTTTCACTATTACATCCTCTACAATCCCCTTGGGGTACTTCACCGTCCTATCTGCTAAGAAAAGGGTAATATTTGTGGGCTTTAATTTCTCCAAACCTAACTTTTGGTACACATAGTAGGGAAGTAGGTTCACACTGGCTCCTAAATCTAATAGGGCTCTCTGGATGATCGTCTCTCCTATTTTTATTTCAATGGTGGGGCAACCAGGGTCTTTGAATTTTGGGGCAATCTGTTGTTGAATGAGAGATGAGGCTTGTGCAGCCATAACAGCTTGCCTAGGAATACTGGTTTTTCTTTTGACCGTGGTGAGGTCTTTTAAGAATTTTGTATAGGAGGGAATTTGTTTTATGGCATCGAGAAAAGGTATATTTATTTGAACAGTTTTAAAGACTTCCATTATTTCATCAAAGTTAGATTGTTTCTTGGAGTCCCGAAGTCTACTGGGAAAGGGAACCTTGGGTTTGTATGTTTCTATGGGTTCTTCCCTTTTTTCCGGTTTGTCCTGTTCTTGACCCCTCTTCTGAATAGGGTTCTTATCGGATTCAGTTTTATTTTCTTTTTCATGTTCAGAAAGTTGGACTTTATTGTCCACTTGCTTGCCAGACCTTAAAGTGGTAATTGCCTGGACTTCATAGGTTGGATTTCCATTAGAATTGATTTGATACTGACCTATCTGACCTTGATTTTGTTGTCTACTAGGGTCAGGCACTGGTTGACTAGGTAGTTCACCTTTCTTTCTATCCCCTAGAGAGTTTGCTATTTGGCTTAGACTAACCTCAAGTTTTGCAATCGCTTGCGCATGGAATTGGTTAGTCTGGGCTTGGGCTGTATTGGTCTGTTGTTGTTGCTTGATAAAATCTTGTTGTTGTTTCATCATATTAGCCATCATGGTTTCTAATTGTGAAGGTTGCTGTGGGATAGGGGCATTATAAGGAGGTACAGATGGAACCAATGGTTGGTTCATTTGTGATGGACCTATCCTGGGGAAGTTGTTCTGAAAACCTGGTGGACCACCTTGATGCTGAATAGGTTCATTTTGCTTGTATGAGAAATTTGGGTGGAACCTATTATCAGGATGGTAAACTGGGCTGAACGAGTTGGGAGTGGGCTTCTTAAAGGCACTATATGAATTTAGAGCATTTGCTTGCTCGGCCTTTATGGTGGGCAGATTAGGGCAGCACTCCACTAGATGTTCCGGACTGTTACATAAGACACACAAACTATATGACTCGTGATCCACTTTCATGACGTGATTTGACTCTTTGTATGAACTCGAACTAGTGAAAATAGTGAAAGCATCAAACTTTTTGCTTAAGTTGTTTATTCCAGTCACCAGATTGGACATGACATTTTTGAGTTCTGGGTCTGCTTTCATTTCATAATTACTTGGTTTTCTAGACCCAAACTCATCTCTAATTACTTCCTCACCATAGCTACTCCAATTTTGGGCATTTTCAGCTAAGTCAACAAGAAATTCATAGGCTTGATCCGGGGTTTGGTTCATGAACCTACCCTTGTGCATGGACTCAATCATGTTTCTATGTGCTGGAGGTAGTCCTTTATAAAAGAAGTGGACCAGATCAGCCTTATCAAGCCCATGGTGTGGGCATTTTACCAACAAGTCATGGAATCTTTCCCAAAGTTGGGAAAATTCCTCCTCAGATTTTCCTCTAAAAGTTCTTATGGCATCCTTAATTTTTTCAGTCTTTACCATAGGATAGAACTTAGCCATGAACTTCCTAGATAGTTGTTCCCATGATGTGATGGAATTTGAAGCTAGGGAATACAGCCATGCAGCAGCACGATCCTCTAAAGTCATGGGAAATAACCTTAATTTAATACCTTCTTCATCTAAATTTTGATTTCTAAACGTTTGACAGATTGTCAAAAATTTGTTTAGATGAATGTAGGGTTGTTCACTCTCGAACCCATGAAACTTAGGTAACATGTTTATTGTTGCAGCCCGAATCTCGAATTGGGCTGCATTATTAATCGGTAATATTATGCAGGTAGGGGGACTAGCGGATGCGGGTGCAAATAATTCATTTAGGGTTCTAATATGATCACCCATTGTAGAGATTGGTGGTTGATCAATAATTCGTCTGATGTGACGATACTTTTTTCCAACCTCTAGGTTAAATGGTGTTAACTTACCCCTTAATGATTTTCTACCATGCATACATTATCCACAACTTAATTAGACTCGATTCCTAAACGAAATCCTAAAAGAAAAGAAGGGCTAGACACAGCTGACCACAACCAACACCACACAACAATTTGATCCTATTAGTCTTAGAACTAAGTGAGGTTTAGTAGCTTCTTAAATCTAGTTGCACAGAGACTTATCAGGTTAAAAAAGTTCCTGAAATTCTCTCTAGATTAGACAGCTCCTAATCTCCCTTTCAGATTAAGCTTGAGCTTACCAGTTAAGTGATCCAGTAACTAGTGACCAGAAAAGTCCCGGGGTGTGTGGTGGTGCCAGAAGGGATACACCGATACCACAATACCCGTAATAGTTCTCACTGTTGTAAAACTTTCCTAAACATCACCAATTACTAAATTCTCACTAGAGTGGCTTTCAGCCGCTTCTTTCCAAGAGCCTAATTGAGCTCAAAAACCCTAAGGCCAACGTCTAATTTGATTTTAATTTAATTTGGCTTAGGATAAGTATGCAAGGTGGTGATTTTTGGGCTAAGGACAGGTAATGACTTTCCGACCTTATCTTTTTAATGGGTTTTGCCCTTAAATTATTTTATGCAAATGCTTAATACTAAATGCAGCAAATAATCAATATTTTTTTCAAAGTTTATGCAATGTCATTAGGTTGTATTGATTAAATGAGCAAGCAATTTTTTTTTTTTACTTTTGCTTTTTTTTATTTTTATTTTTTTAAATTTTTTTTTATTTTTTTATTATTTTTTTTAGCAATAACTTGAATGTAAACTAAACACAATCCTTATGCGTCAGTCAATCTCCGAATGCCCGTTGACTAAGCTCTGGAGATTACTCCGTGAGGAGCCCCAATAAAGGTATGATAACCTCGGGGGATTGCACCTTATCAATTACTAGCAAAAATAATTTAGATTTTTTTTTTAATTTTTTTTTAATTTTTTTTTGAATTTTTTTTTAAAATTTAAATTTCAAATTTCGAATTTCAGAATTCAAATTTTGAATTTAAATTTTTGAATTTTTTGAATTTTGAAAAAAAAATTTCAATTTTTTTTTCGAATTTCAAATTTCAGAATTAATAACTACAAAATTATTAACTAAAAATAATAAAAATAAAAACTTACTACCGGAGTGCGTTCACTCCGGGCATCCAAAATCCGATTTGATCTTCATGATCGTTCTTGCTTCTCGATTTGCCTTCCCGGCAACGGCGCCAAAATTCTGTTCGTTCGATTCCTGTCTACCTAAAAATATGCTAGACAGATCGTTGTTAGAACCGACGAACAAAAGTTAATTTAAATTTTACTCTTACCTTTCCTACTCGAAGAATAGTGGCTGTAAGAGGTCGATCCACAAGGAGGTGATTGGAGTTGCATAAAAATTAAAACGTTCACTCGGATTCAAAATCGAATTTCGAATAACTAAAGAAAAATATTATTATGAGGATGTTGATGGATTCTCTAGTCTACCGGAGAATTTTCTTTATTTAAAAATAATAAAAAGACAAGTATTTAGAAATCAAAGAGCATTTATAAATTCATGAAATGTTTAACTATTCAAAGAAAAATTTTGGCATGAATTGAAATGGATGAAAGCAAGTGCTAAGAAGATTGAAACCTGGAACATAAATTGCACAAAAAAAAATTTCATATATTGCATAAAAAAAAAAGAAAGATTACAGAATTTGAAGAACGGAAATTAAAAACAACAGAAATTACAACTTTAGCATAAATAAAACTAAAAACCCCAAAACACATGCTCTTAAAATAAAACTCTTAAAAAAAACAAAAAGAAAAAGAAAATATTAGAACATGCTCTGTTTTCAAAAGAGAAAACAAAGCATTTCCTTCATAACAATCCCTCTCCCCTGTTCCTTCTTGAACCAGCCGAGCTTCTTCTTCTCCTTTGGACCCGCCGGCCACCACCCTCCCAGCTCCTCCCCTCCTCCTCTCCTTAAATAGGTCGCCCACCCCCTGATGGACAGCGACGAATCCCTTGATGGAGGGGTAACGGATGCTTGATCGATGGGGATCCGATTGCTTAGGGGCTGGGATTTGGAAACGGAAGGGGGAGCCGATCTCGGATGAGCCGCTGGGTGCTTGGATCACGGTGCTTGCAGACGCGGAGGCTTGAAGCATGGGATGCATCACCGGCTTCAAAGGAGGCGGACTCGGGAGCTTGGGCTGCTGGCAGTGACGCGGATGAGCGGATCGTGCGAAGGAGGCTGAGCTGATCGCGGAACAGGCTATGGCTTCCTTCACGGATGGCTGATCTAGGAAGGGACGCGATGCAGGGGCCCTCGAATCCGGAAGAGGGGGACGCGGTGCGGGATCGCCGGGAGGAATGCTTCACGGATGGAAGAAGATCCATCTTCTTCTTTGGCCCACGGACGGATGCGGGATCCGTGATGAACGCGGACGGGCGCTTGGGATCATTCCTTCTCTCCTGCACGGATGAAGCTGGAGATTTGATTCGGATGAAGGGTGGACGCATGAATTTGGGAGCACGTTGGGATTGAACACGGATGCTGGAATCGCGTGAAGAACGCGGACTGCTGGGAGGAGCGGACGTCTGCTGGGATCACGCGTGATGCTGGATTAGGCGTTTGTGATCACGCCTTGGCAAACGGACAGAAGAAGCTTGATTGCAGCGTGGGATTTTGATGCGGCTTGGACGTGATGCTGGGGGGAAGCTGATCCGTGGATCCCTGGGACGTTTGGCTTGGATGCGGTGAACTGAATATGGGTCATGTGCCAGTTTTTGCAATGGAATTAGATTTTTGGAAGAAGGTCTGTGATTTTCTTTGCCCTCCTGAGATGGGAGCTGGGAGATACCGAGTTCCGTCCAATTAGTCATATAGTTAAAAAAATAGTGTGATATGAAATTTGGCTTGTAGACGGACGGACTGAGTTCGTCATGGTTCATCTGTTCTGACTGGAGGTCAAGTGCAATTCTTTCAAGTCATGGGTCACCCAGCACCTCATAGTTATGATATGGCCAAATTAGATTTGCCCAAAATTCTTTCCCAAAAGCACAGAAAAATTGGACCCAATTCGGACCCGAACCCGACTCGGATCCGACCCGATCTTCAACCGGGTCGGATCTGGGAAGGGATCATTCTTTAGTCAAATTTGTACCCAATGTGCATTTTATCTCTAATTTATGAAAATCTTTGCCAAACCCAAATATAATATTAATCCAGTGAATTTATCATTATCGGTTAGCAATAATACTAATTTAGGTGACATATAGGTCGCACTTTTGTGCTCTCATCAGCTCCCATTCTTATCTCTAAGAAAAGAGGAGGGGCGTACGCCCCTCTTCTTTTCTTCACGTATTCAGCCAAAAGGAGGGGCATAGCCCCTCCCTCTTCTCCCTATTTCACGCACGCCCACTTAATCCAATTAAGTGGGGTGTGGGGCCATGTACAAGGTGGGTCTAATCCTCTTCCAAAGAGGATTGAGTGCACCAATTTCCTTTTTCCTTCAAATCCTAATCTAATTAGGATTCAATTGAACCATGACTCAATTGAACTCTTCAATCCTAATCCAATTAGGAGTCTTTTAATTAATTAGATTAAAATTAATTAGGACTTAAGAAATTCTAATCTAATTAGGACTTATTAAATTTCAGTCCTAATTCAATTAGGACTTTAGAAATCCTACTCCAAGTAGGACTTTAATTTAATTTGAAGTCCTAATCTAATTAGGATTCTAGGAATCCTATTGCAAGTAGGACTCGTATTTAATATGATCAAGTCCAATTAATTAAATCCAATTAATTCAATTAAATTCAATTAAATTGCAATTATTCCTTCTTCAACTCACTAACTCTTAGTGGGTTTACCAATTATCAATTAAATTGATAATTATAAATTATTTGTGATTTCAAATCACAATTCAACCATCGGATCAGTCAATACCTCTAATGTGTGTGATCCCAGAGGTTCTATTCTGTCTGGTAGTGAGATATATTGCGATCTCTATCACAATATCATTGAAAACTCCTTTCAATGGGTTGGAACAATTCCAACTCAACTCACCGGGGATCATCGGCCATCAAGATGGTCCCCGTGAGTCTCACCATCCACCAATGACACCTAGCAGTATATAGTGGTTACCCAGCAGAATAGAATGATGAACCTCTAGGTGCAGTTATCGTGTGATACAGTCCTTCTATCATGGATCCCTACAGAACGGAGGTCATGGATAACTCGTCAAACCCCATCGTCTGTCATATGTCAAGATTTATTAAACTTAAGTTCGAGAATGAAAAACTCCTTTTCCACTGTACATACTACCCCGGCCGAGGATTTACGAACTCAGTCTCATAAATCACATAGGATCTCTCTTAACCTATCAAGATTGATAGATTCCATCTAGATGCACCCCTACTCCTACAATGAACCTACTGCAGTCAATCTGCACCACAAGAACCCAATTGGCTAGGGCTCATGTTTATGTGCTCGTCAAACTACAGCAACCTCACTATGAATAGCCGAGGCATCGCAGGTCAAAGGACCAGTCATACAATTGCAGCATCAAGTAAGTCACTGACGAGTGGATAGACATCCAAGTGACTACTTGCTATGGTCACGCTCAGTACCCTTGTTCTCTAACAAGCACTTGCACAATTGCTCCAGTGTCGCCACACTGTGGACTCAAGATTCGTCCATCAAAGAAAGCGATTTGTGCACTAATCTCAGCGGATCGATCACCGTCCTCGTGATGATCCATCGATCAGGAGCAATTCAGAAATTAATCACCAATGACACATGCCTCAAATTCTCAACTCTTGAGAATATGCGTCATTATCTTATTAATTTCTTGGACGATTCATGGACACATAAGAACATGAATGAAAAGAATGCCCAACTTAATAAATTCATAATTAGGTCAAGTACAAATTTATGTCCCAGAATAAAATAATGCGTCAGCCTAATTGGCTTCTAGGGCATACTTCTAACAAGAATGTGTTTGGTGCGCTGGTGTACCTTTGGTTCCTTAGCTTGAGCGATGGCCCCAGTGCTATCACAGTATAGTGGGACTGGTCCATCAGCGGAGGGTGCAACTCCTAGCTCAGCAATGAACTTTCGTAACCAGACAGCTTCTTTGGCGGCATCAGATGCAGGAATATATTCAGCCTCGCATACAAAGTCTGCGACGGTATGCTACTTGGAACTTTTCCAGCACACGGCCCCACCTAACAGGGTAAACACATAACTAGACACAGACTTGCTATCATCACGGTCTGATTGAAAACTTGAATCGGTATAACCGACAAGTCTCAACTCAGTATCTCCATAAACAAGCCAGTTATCCTTAGTATTTCTCAAATACTTGAGGATAGTCTTTACAACCTTCCAGTGGCTCTCTCCTGGGTTAGATTGGTACCTACTCACTACTCTTAGTGAATACGCCACATCTGGTCTAGTACATGTCATAGCATACATAATAGATCCCACAGCAGAAGCATATGGAATTCTACTCATACGCTCTCTTTCTTAGAGAGTTGTCGGGCAATCTCCTTTAGAAAGTGTGATTCCATGACCTATCGGAAGATGGTCTTTCTTGAAATTTTTCATGCTAAACCGTTTCAGCACAGTATCTATGTACGTAGACTGGGATAACCCAAGCAACCTTTTAGACCTATCCCTATAGATCTTCATCCCTAGGATGTAGGATGCATCTCCCAGATCTTTCATGGAGAACTGTGATGACAGCCAGATCTTTATTACCTGTAGTGCAGGAATGTCATTCCCTATTAAAAGAATATCATCCACATATAGTACAAGAAACATCACTACTGAACTATTTACCCACTTATATATGCAAGGTTCCTCTCCGTTCCTAACGAAGCCATACATCTTGATCACCGTATCAAAGCGTATATTCCAACTCCGAGAAGCCTGCTTCAGTCCGTATAAGGACTTCTGAAGCTTGCATACCTTAGACTCATCTGCAGAAATAAAACTTTCAGGCTGTATCATATACACTTGCTCCTCTAAATCTTCATTCAGAAAAATGGTTTTAACATCCATCTGCCAAATCTCTAAGTCCAGATGTGCAGCTATCGCAAGCATGATCCGAATGGGTTTTAGCATTGCCATAGGAGAAAACGTCTCATCATAGTCTATGCCATAACGTTGGCGAAATTCCTTGGCAACCAGACGGGCTTTGTAGGTTTCCACATTTCCGTCTGCGCCTCTCTTCCTCTTGAAGATCCATTTACACCCAATGGGTTTGATTCCTTCAGGTGGGTCAACCAATGTCCATACATCATCGACCTCAATGGACTCTATTTCGGATTTCATGGCATTAAGCCATTTCTCAGAATCAGACCTTTGCATATCATCCATGTAGGTGATGGGATCCTCTGTGTTCTCATCGAGACCAACAGGTTCGCCGTCCTGGACCAGAAAACCATAGTATCTGTCCGGCTGATGTAGTACTCTACCGGATCGCCTCACAGATGTCTCTATAATGGGTTTTGGATCTGATCTAATCAAATCTGGTTCTTTAGTCTGTACTGGTTCTTCTATACGTTGGACTTCATTAAGTGCAACATCAGAGCTGTTCGCTCCTTCACCAAGGAACTCCTTCTCAAGGAAAACAGCCTTATTACAGACAAACAACTTTTGCGTATCAGTATTATAGAAGTAATACCCTAAGGTTTCTTTTGGATATCCGACGAAGAAACAATTATCAGACTTGGATTCCAGCTTATCTACTTTCAAATGCTTGACATAGGCCTTACACCCCCAAACTCTTAGGTGAGTGATCACTGGCTTACGCCCAGTCCACATCTCATGTGGTGTTTTAATCACAGACTTACTAGGAACCTTATTTAAGATATAGCAGGCAGATTCTAGAGCATATCCCCAAAAGGATAAAGGCAGGCTAGCGAAACCCATCATGGACCGAACCATGTCTAACAGAGTCTTGTTCTTCCTTTCAAATACACCATTATGCTGAGGTGTTCCAGGAGGGATCCATTGAGACATGTTGCCCAGATAGACAACCCAAGAGGGGGGGTGAATTGGGTTTTAAAATAATTATTGCAATTAAAAGCTTTGCGAGTAACTAATTAAAAACTTTTTGCGAGTAGATTAATTAGTTGCTATATGCAGTGGACGAAGGGAAAGTAAGAGACAATGAAGCAATCACAAACACAAGCAATTTTATAGTGGTTCGGAGCTAACCCTTGCTCCTACGTCCACTCCCCAAGCCTCACTTGGGAATTCACTATAATCCCTCGGATTACAGCCGGTTGTTTTACAAGTTCACAACCCAACTTGTTGTTTTACGAGATCACAACGAACTCGGTCGGTTTTCACAGGCTCACCGACTAGAACCACCCGATTGTTTTTCCGGGATCACAATCAAACCCTTACACCGTTGGTTTTAACCTTGGCTCACCAACAAACCTTAACACCCTTGATTCAATCCCCTGATTGAATCAAGTAAGAAACAAATAGTTTGAAACAAACAGAAAAAGAAAGCTTCTCAAAAGCGTATTTAAACAATTTAAGCAAGGAAGAGTAAGAAGCCCTCAAACTGATTTTGGAGATGGAGGAAGGGGCTTTCAAACTCTTTGACTCCTCTTGAATTTGATGTATACTTGCTGTCAGGAGGAGAGCCTTGAATGTGAGGAAGAGAGTTGGAGAGTCGACTTCAATGCACTTCTTCCTTCTTTTTCGTGTAATCACTCTAGAGAGCTTTTGGTTGGTGGAAATCTCTTTAGCTTTGAATGGAGTCTCTCTTTCTTACTCTATTACTGTTCCCTCAGGCTATTTAAGCCATTCCCAAAGAAAAATAGCCGTTAGACATATATTTCTAGCCGTTCTTCACATTCTGCAACTCCTGACAATGTTTCCGTTGGGATCGGAGTCGACTCGCGCGATCTGGAGTCGACTCGCCTGTTGCAGGAGTCGACTCATTCTTTTCTGGAGACGGCTCGGCAACTGTTCTGGATTTGAATTAAAGTGCTGTCTTGACTTGGAGTCGACTCGACTGAACTTGGAGTCGACTCCCCAATGTCTGGAGCTGACCCGGCACTTTTGGAGACGACTCGTTCTAAGGAATCCAGAGATCTTTCTTTCAAGTTTGCTCACTCGAGTCGACTCGGATATTCTGGGAGTCGACTCGGCACTCAGAGCCCGAAATTCCGATCTTCTGTCTGTTGACCTGTGCTGTCTCGGAGTCGACTCGGCTCTCAGAGATGAAAAATACAGTCTTCTGTCTTTGGGGTTGCGCTGCCTTGGAGTTGACTCGGACTTTGCAGGAGTCGACTCGGCTCTCAGACATCGAAGTTGGCTCTCTGACTTTTAGCCTTGCATTTCTCTAGGAGTCGACTCTTGCTTCCTTAGGAGTCGACCTGCCAACCATCGGAGTCGACTCGAGTTCTTCGGGAGTCGACTCGGCTCTCAGAGTCCAAAATGGCTTCTCTGTCTTTCTGTCTGTTACTCCATGGAGTCGATTCGTACTATGTTGGAGTCGACTCGACAAGCATCGGAGTCGACTCGAATTCTTCAGGAGTCGACTCGTTGACAGGTTCTGAGATGAATCTTTCTGTCCGGCTGTCTGTTCTCAGTTAGAGTCGACTCGTAATGTGCAGGAGTCGACTCGAGCTTGTGCCAGAGCTTCTGATACGCTTGGAGTCGACTCGTAATCTTCCGGAGTCGACTCGAGATTCAGACTTTGGTTCAAATTGAATTCCTTACTTATCCAAAGTGTATTGAATCAAAGCTAGAGACACTTGAACATAAAATTACAAATATTTGACTGAAACACTAGATTGAATTCATTAGTATAACATAAGATATACTCAAATGCTTTGAGCTCATCAAAATCAAATAGGGTTATAATCAATCACTCTACAATCTTCCTCTTTTTGATGATGACAAAATATTGAGTATTTGTAAAGTGAATTGCTCAACCAAAAAGGAGATTTATAGTAAAGTTTTAAAATGAATTCAAGTGTCTAGTCATTTAATTTATCCAAAACTGAAAGGTGTGAAACAGTAAATTCTGAAGTTAAAGCTCCCCCTTTCATTTGGAATTATATAAGCCTTCATGTCATGCAATCAATTGTTTGGCTTATATATATTTAATGAATTTGCTTTCTTAAGATTTCAGATTCTCCCCCTCAACACATGCATTCAACTTTGTTTAGATTCTCTGAATTTTCTTTTAGTGTATTGAAGCTTTTGAACTTAAATTTTTGGTTTTAGAGGAAAAATCTGCCAATTTGTTCTTGAGTATGATTCAACTAATCTCCGAATATTCCTTGAATAGATTCTGGAGATTACTCCTTTAGGAGCCTCAACAGAGAGATGATGAGCCTCGAGGTATCGAATCCACTTAGAACAAATTATTTTGTGCTTAAAAGTTTTCTTTTTATTGATTCCCTTTACATGTCTATTCAATATATTTTCTCCCCTTTTTTGTCATCATAGCAAAAAGGCAGAAAGCACAGTAAAATACAAAAACTCAAGAATGCACAATTTTTGAAAAGAAGTTCTACTCATTGTATTTATCCAAAATGAAGTACAAGTGTGATTACATATCAAGTGAGTCCTCAAGGGACTGTACATCATAAAGTAAAAAGAACAAAAGATACTAGGGTTTCTTTGTGGTGGAGGATGTGGCTCCCTTGCCCAGTCTAGTGTGTTTGACGACCATGCTTAACCCCTCATTGATGTTCCCCAGTTGTTCAAGAATCTCCGAGGTAGTCCTAGACTGAATAGTTGATATGTTGTTCACACTTTCTTGGAGGGTGTCGAGCTTGAAGGTCAGTGCGTTGGCTAGTCTCTCAGCACCCTGACTCTGGTTGCCTAGTTCCTTTTTGATGCTATCTCGCATCTCCCTTGTGTCGTCCTTGACGTCACTTATGTTCCAGTATTGTCCTTGAACTAGGCTTCGGATGTTGAATATCTCCTCCCTCAGATTTGCAACCATCTCTGTCACGACTGCTAAGGAGGGTACTAGCTGGGTGGAGGGAGCACTCTGAGGACCTCGGAGCTCCCTCAGTAGATCATCTCGGAGATCCCTCACGATCTCCTACCGCAACTCCCGGAGCTGCTCAGAAGATATCCGGACCTCTAGTGGCTGAGAAGGTGGTGCAGTGGAGGGTCCGGCTGAAGTAGATGGTGCTGAAGTGGAGGGATAGGTGGGAAAATCTGAGTCATGATCAGGGCTGGGGGAGTGTCGAGTAGTAGGGACAGAAGGTGTGGAAGTAGATGGTCTCCGTACCCAGACTCCCTCAACCTTATGGAATCCCATCCTGTGCAGAGTCCCCTCACCCATGCGATCTGTGTATCACAGTGAGCGAGAGGGTCCCCCCTCAGGAATGGGGACCTCTAACTCCCTAAAGATCAAGGTATACATCATCCCATAGGGAAGACTGAGCCTAGGTTTGTCTAGAGGCTCACATAGGTATTTGTAGATGAGTTTTGGGAAGTTGATTGGAGTATCTTGAAGAATGTAGAACATCAGGGCTAGGTCCCTCTCAGATACAAAATCAAAACGGCCTGTCCTGGGGAAGAGGGTCCTAGATATGATACTTAAGAGGAGCCGCATTTCAGCTGATAGCTGATTTGCAGACACCTCTTCTAGGGGGGACTAAGGTGGACTCTCTAGTATGGCCATAAGGGCCTCAATCCTATCCGTGGGGTGAGAGGGAGACACTCCTACTTGGGGAAGATGGAGGACTTGAGCAATGAAGTCCTCCGAAATAAATATAGGGACTCCCGCTACAGTTTCCTGAATACCACCATTACCCCTAGCTACAGTACCGTAGAATTTCCTAACTAACCCCGGATAAGTAGGGAGATCTAGGGAACAAAACCTTTCTAACCCTTGAGCCCTTAACCTATGCCCTAGGATAAAGCCTTCCCGGAAGAGGAAGTCAAAGTTGACGTATCTCCCGGTGGAGACCGCCTTTCCGGCGCACGGGCGCGAGGGAACCGGCCTCGGCGGGGAAGGAACCGGAGGTTGTGGCCTCACGGGTTCATTCCGAGCCTTTGACCGTCGCTCGGTGCCGCTCGCGGAATGGGGCCTTTTCCGGCTCGGGACAACAGATTTTCGAGGCATCCTAGACCTAAGGAGGGGGAAAGGACACGAGGAACGGAGGGAAACTCGATGGAAATGCCCTAACAAAGGTCGGAGGCGAGGTCGGAGACGACTCTAGGGTTTTTGAATAGTGATGGCGGTGAATAGAAGTGTCGATTGAATGTTTTGATTAGGGTTAAAACATCGGATTACCGACCTCGAGTCGACTCCAGTAAGTCGCGAGTCGACTCGACCTCGAGTCGACTCCAAAATATGCGCGAGTCGACTCCCCCTATGATGCCATCGACCTCGAGTCGACTCCTAAGTATGTGCGAGTCGACTCCCCCATGAGCCGACTCTAAAATGTATCCAAGTCGACTCGAACTCTGGCACGCACCCAAAAATCATGTTATTTTCGTGCCAAAGAAGGGATAATCAAAAAGTTTATAAGCTGATTTGATGATCATAGATGAGAAACTCTATATTTAACATAAGCTAATCATCAAAATTAATGAATTAGAAGAGAATATCACTAGGATGGATCAATCACTCCTAATCCTCTCCTAAGTACACAGAATCGCTCTTCACTCAAGGGTTTTGTGAAGATGTCAGCTAGTTGATCATCAGTGCAAATAAATTGAAGTGTCACATCACTATTCAGTACATGATCTCTTATGAAGTGATGTCTTATCTCAATGTGTTTGGTTCTTAAGTGCTGAATTGGATTCTTAGTTAGGTTAATAGCACTTGTATTGTCACAGTTAATGGAAATTTTATCTTGTTTAATTCCATAATCTTCAAGTTGTTGTTTGATCCACATGATTTGAGCACAACAACTCCCGGCAGCAACATATTCGGCTTCAGCTGTAGATAATGCAACCGAGTTTTGTTTCTTGCTAAACCATGAGATTAAATTTTCTCCTAAGAATTGACATGACCCGCTGGTGCTTTTTCTATCAAGTTTACAACCAGCAAAATCTGAATCTGTATACCCTATTAAGTTTAGGCTAGATTCTTTAGAATACCATAAACCTATATTTTTTGTTCCTATTAGGTATTTAAAGATTCTCTTAACTGCAATTAAATGTGATTCCTTAGGATTAGATTGATATCTAGCACACATGCATACACTAAACATGATATCAGGTCTACTTGTAGTGAGATATAATAAGGATCCTATCATACCTCTATACATCTTTTGATCTACTGATTTACCTGATTCATCTTGGTCTAGTTTGCATGATGAACTCATGGGTGTGCTGATTGACTTGTTTCCTTCCATATCAAACTTCTTAAGCATCTCCTTGATGTATTTAGCTTGATTGATGAAGATCCCTTCTTCAGATTGTTTGATTTGGAGCCCGAGGAAATAGTTCAGCTCTCCCATCATGCTCATTTCAAATTTGCTCTGCATCAAGTCAGCAAATTCTTCGCAGAGGCGATTGTTAGTAGCACCGAAAATAATATCATCAACATAAATCTGCACTACTAACATTTCTTTGTTTTTCTTCTTTAAAAACAGTGTCGTATCTACATTTCCTCTAGAGAACTCATGATCTAGTAGAAATTTGCTAAGTCTTTCATACCATGCTCTAGGTGCTTGTTTCAAACCATAAAGTGCTTTGTTTAATTTATACACATGATTGGGGTATTGATGATTTTCAAAACCAGGAGGTTGTTCTACATACACCTCCTCATTAATATACTCATTCAAAAAGGCACTTTTTACATCCATTTGAAATAATTTGAAATCTTTAGAGCATGCAAATGCTAGTAACAATCTAATTGCCTCAAGTCTAGCTACAGAAGCAAAGGTTTCATCAAAGTCTATACCTTCTTCTTGATTATAGCCCTTTGCTACTAGTCTAGCCTTGTTCCTAATTACAATTCCATTTTCATCAAGTTTATTTTTATATATCCATTTGGTACCTATTATTGAATATTCAGAGGGTCGTTCAACTAGGTTCCATACCTTGTTTTTAGTAAATTGGTTTAGTTCTTCTTGCATTGCATTTATCCAATTTACATCCTTTTCAGCTTCTTCTATGTGTTTAGGTTCAAAATGTGAGACAAATGCTAGATGATTATTTAAGTTCCTAAGAGATGCTCTAGTCCTAACAGGTTGAGATGGATCATCTAAAATTAATTTCTTAGGATGCCCATGAGCATACCTCCAAGCCTTAGTCAGCCCATGATCCACAATTGCCTCTTGGCTTGATGATGCATTTCCAATTAGTTTTTGTTCATCTTCTTGTAATGTCATCTCATCAATCTTTTCTTCAAGAATTTCAGCATCATCATCAAGAACAACTCTCTTACTAGAAGCGATATCATTAGTATCATCAAACACAACATGTATAAACTCTTCAATAACAAGGGTTCTTTTATTAAAAACTCTATAGGCTTTACTTGTTGTAGAATACCCCAAAAATATACCCTCATCAGATTTAGAATCAAATTTACCTAAGTTATCCTTCCCATTATTATGAATGAAACACCTACATCCAAAAACATGAAAATAGTTTACTTTGGGCTTTCTATTTTTCCAAAGTTCATAAGGTGTTTTCTTTATAATGGGTCTCAATAAAACTCTATTTAATATATGACATGATGTATTAATGGCTTCTTCCCAAAAATACTTAGGGAGGTTACTTTCACATAGCATGGTTCTAGCCATTTCCTCTAGGGTTCTATTCTTCCTTTCTACAACTCCATTTTGTTGTGGTGTCCTAGGTGCAGAAAAATTATGAGTTATCCCCTTTTTACTATAAAATTCATCAAATAGATGATTTTCAAATTCCGTTCCATGGTCACTTCTAATAGCTATGACTGAAGCATCTCTAGCATTGGTTACTTCCTTATGAAATTTCTTAAATACTGAAAATGCTTGATCTTTATGAGCTAAAAATATGACACAAGTATATCTAGAAAAATCATCTACAATAACAAGACCATATTTGTTTCCACCTAGACTTGTGGTTCTAGTTGGTCCAAATAGATCTATGTGTAGTAGTTCAAGAGGTCTAGAGGTAGAGACACAATTTATGGATTTAAAGGAGTTCCTTGATTGTTTGCCATATTGACAAGCTTCACAGATTTTATTTTTCTCAAATTTTAGTTTTGGCAAACCTATCACGGAATCTCTTTTAACTAGTTTTGATATTGTATCCATACTTGCATGACCTAACTTACAGTGCCATAACCAGCTTGCATCATTATCTTTAGTATCATTAACAACTAAACAGGGGTTATGTTTGGCAAGATCCTCAAGATCTACTACGTACACATTGCCACGTCGTATTCCTTTAAATACTAAACTGTTGTCAATTGAGTTGGCTATGATGCATAAAGATGGTTTGAACAGAACATCAAAATTTCTATCACACAATTGACTAATGCTAAGTAGGTTATGCTTAAGACCGTCAACATATCGAACATTATCAATAAAGGTTGAAGGGGTGATTTGTACTTTACCTATACCAATGATGTGACCTTGGTTATTGTCTCCAAATGTCACAGCACCTCCCTTTTTAGGCTCAAGGGTGAAGAATTGGTCTTTGTCACCCGTCATGTGTCTTGAGCAGCCACTATCCAAGTACCAACAGTTTTTGTCGACCTTGGCTGCAAGACACTCCTACACAAGGAAATCATACAATTTTAGGTACCCAAGTTTTCTTGGGTCCTTCATGGTTAGTAATGTTGGTTCTTTTTGGAACCCAAACCTTTTTAATTCTTTCTTTAGCTTTTCCTTTTCTATGATCACACACATTAGCTTTATGTCCTATTGTTCCACAGCAAAAACAGGTTATTTTCTTAGTTTTGCTTTCTCCTGCTTTTACAAAGAAATTACTAAGGAGCTTTTGCTTATTTTTAGGTTTATACCCTAAACCAGCTCTATTGAATACAGCTCGTTGACTATTAAGTATCATTTCCAATTTTTCAGAGCTATATGTAATCTTTTCTACAAAAGGTTTGTACTTTTCAAGTTCTAGTGCCAACTTTTGTTTTTCTATTTTTAGTGCATTTAAGTCTTTTGTGAGACTCTCTTTTATGATTTGTTTATCGTTTTTAAGTTCTGATATTTCTTTGGTCAGTTTTTCGTTATCTTTAATTAAGGTATTAGTTTTTTGAATTAACATTTGGTTGCATGTCTTAAGTTCTGAATTTTCTTTAATGATAACATCTTTATCCTTAACTAATGTATCGTACTTACGGAAGTGAGATTGGTTAGTTAGTTTCAATTCTTTATTCTTAAGGTTTATTGTCTTATATTCGTCCATTAATTCATTGAAAGCATCATATAATTCATCGAAGGTAAAGTCTAAATGTGTTTCAGAAGTTGGCGTTTGCCATAAAACAGAAGTTGGCCTTGTTCTCTTGTTCTTCATCTGATGATGATGATGATGCATCGGAGTCCGTCAAAGTAGAAACAAGTACTTTCTTTTTCTTGTATCTGCTGCCCTTCTTCAGCAGAGGACAATCAACTCTGAAATGCCCCGGCTTCTTACACTCATAACATCCGATTCCTTCACTCTCCCTTTCCTTACCTTTATCTTTGTTGTGGAAATTTGTTGAACCTCTCTTCTGATGTATGAACTTCTTCCGGTTGATGAATCTTCGGAATTTTCTTACAAGAAGAGCCTCTTCATCCTCTCCCTCATTGTCTTCCTCTTCACTGCTGCTGCTGCAAGATAAATCTTTGTTAGTAGAAACAGATTTGAGGGCTATTACCTTTTTCTTGTGAGAGGACTCTTCTTCACTGTGTTGTTTCATTGTTAGCTCATGCGTCATGAGGGATCCAAGAAGCTTCTCGAGTGGCAGCTTGTTTAAGTCCTTGGCTTCTTGGATTGCCGTCACCTTGGCCTCCCATGACCTTGGCAAACAACGAAGAATCTTCCTGACAAGGTCACTGTTAGTATAATTTTTGCCAAGGCTTTTTAGGCCATTGACAATGTCAGTAAATCTAGTAAACATACAAGTGATAGTTTCATTGGAATCCATCTTAAATAATTCATACTTATGAACTAATATATTTATTTTAGATTCTTTTACTTGATTTGTGCCCTCGTGGGTCACTTCAAATCTATCCCAAATCTCTTTTGCAGAATTTTAAGTAGAGACTCTATTGAATTCATTTCGGTCTAAAGCACAATAAAGCACATTCATTGCTTTGACATTTAGTTGTGCCTTCCTTATGTCATTGTTATCCCAATCCTTTTCAAGTTTGGATATAGTAACACCCTCTACAAAAATTGATGGGATGTATGGTCCATTCAGTATGGTGGTCCACATCTCATAGTCTTGTGCTTGGATAAATATTCTCATCCTAGCCTTCCAATATGAGTAGTCGGATCCATTGAAGAATGGAGGTCTATGGGTGGACTGGCCCTCAATATGAGAAGATCCAAATGGGGTTGTCATTTTGATCTTTTACTCTTTTGGTAAAGGAGTTCCGGCTCTGATACCACTTGTTGCTCAGATAGACAACCTAAGAGGGGGGGTGAATTGGGTTTTAAAATAATTATTGCAATTAAAAGCTTTGCGAGTAACTAATTAAAAACTTTTTGCGAGTGAATTAATTAGTTGCTATATGCAGTGGACGAAGGGAAAGTAAGAGACAATGAAGCAATTACAAACACAAGCAATTTTATAGTGGTTCGGAGCTAACCCTTGCTCCTACGTCCACTCTCCAAGCCTCACTTGGGAATTCACTATAATCCCTCGGATTACAGCCGGTTGTTTTACAAGTTCACAACCCAACTTGTTGTTTTACGAGATCACAACAAACTCGGTCGGTTTTCACAGGCTCACCGACTAGAACCATCCGATTGTTTTTTCGGGATCACAATCAAACCCTTACACCGTTGGTTTTAACCTTGGCTCACCAACAAACCTTAACACCCTTGATTCAATCCCCTGATTGAATCAAGAAAGAAACAAATAGTTTGAAACAAACAGAAAAAGAAAGCTTCTCAAAAGCGTATTTAAACAATTTAAGCAAGAAAGAGTAAGAAGCCCTCAAACTGATTTTGGAGATGGAGGAAGGGGCTTTTCAAACTCTTTGACTCCTCTTGAATTTGATGTAGACTTGCTGTCAGGAGGAGAGCCTTGAATGTGAGGAAGAGAGTTGGAGAGTCGACTTCAATGCACTTCTTCCTTCTTTTTCGTATAATCACTCTAGAGAGCTTTTGGTTGGTGGAAATCTCTTTAGCTTTGAATGGAGTCTCTCTTTCTTACTCTATTACTGTTCCCTCAGGCTATTTAAGCCATTCTCAAAGAAAAATAGCCGTTAGACACATATTTCTAGCCGTTCTGCACATTCTGCAACTCCTGACAATGTTTCCGTTGGGATCGGAGTCGACTCGCGCGATCTGGAGTCGACTCGCCTGTTGCAGGAGTCGACTCATGCTTTTCTGGAGACGGCTCGGCAACTGTTCTGGATTTGAATTAAAGTGCTGTCTTGACTTGGAGTCGACTCGACTGAACCTAGAGTCGACTCCCCAATGTCTGGAGCTGACCCGGCACTTTTGGAGACGACTCGTTCTAAGGAATCCAGAGATCTTTCTTTCAAGTTTGCTCACTCGAGTCGACTCGGATATTCTGGGAGTCGACTCGGCACTTAGAGCCCGAAATTCCGATCTTCTGTCTGTTGACCTGTGCTGTCTCGGAGTCGACTCGAACTGTCTCGAAGTCGACTCGGCTCTCAGAGACGAAAAATACAGTCTTCTGTCTTTGGGGTTGCGCTGCCTTGGAGTCGACTCGGACTTTGCGGGAGTCGACTCGGCTCTTAGACATCGAAGTTAGCTCTCTGACTTTTAGCCTTGCATTTCTCTGGGAGTCGACTCTTGCTTCCTTAGGAGTCGACCTGCCAACCATCGGAGTCGACTCGAGTTCTTCGGGAGTCGACTCGGCTCTCAGAGTCCAAAATGGCTTCTTTGTCTTTCTGTCTGTTACTCCATGGAGTCGACTCGTACTATGTTGGAGTCGACTCGACAAGCATCGGAGTCGACTCGAATTCTTCAGGAGTCGACTCGTTGACAGGTTCTGAGATGAATCTTTCTGTCCGGCTGTCTGTTCTCAGTCGGAGTCGACTCGTAATGTGCAGGAGTCGACTCGAGCTTGTGCCTGAGCTTCTGATACGCTTGGAGTCGACTCGTAATCTTCCGGAGTCGACTCGAGATTCAGACTTTGGTTCAAATTGAATTCCTTACTTATCCAAAGTGTATTGAACCAAAGCTAGAGACACTTGAACATAAAATTACAAATATTTGACTGAAGCACTAGATTGAATTCATTAGTATAACATAAGATATACTCAAATGCTTTGAGCTCATCAAAATCAAATAGGGTTATAATCAATCACTCCACAAGACAGAATCCCATTCTCTTCCAGATAAGTCAAGAAATCACTGGAGAGATATTCCCCTCCTCAATCAGATCGAAGAATTTTAATGTGCTTTCCAGTTTGTTTCTCTACTTCATTACGGTATAATTTGAACACTTCAAAAGACTAAGACTTATGCCTCATAAGAAACACATGCCCGTACCTAGACAGGTCGTCTGTAAACGTAATGAAATAGCTGTACCCTCCTCTGGCACTTGTACTCATAGGTCCACATACATCTGTATGTACGAGTCCTAGAATATCTGTGGCTCTCTCACCTTTTCCAATAAAGGATGATTTGGTCATTTTACTAAGAAGACAAGACTCACAAGTTGGAAATGATTCAAGATCATTAATATTCAGAATACCCATCTTGGCCAACTTGTTGATCCTGTTCTTGTTAATATGTCCTAGCCGGCAATGCCATAGGTAGGCATGAGAGACATCATCTATCTTGCGTCACTTACTTGATGTGTACATTACACTAACAGGATGTGATATTGTGTAAATGCCATTTATTAATTGTTCATCAACCATAATAACACCATTCACAATGATATTACAAGAACGATTCTTTATTGATATTTCATAACCGTTTTGGGCTAAGAGCCCTACAAAAATGACGTTCATTAAGAACGATGGACAAAAGTGACAGTCACTTAAGGCGATTACATGAGAATTGAAAACTAACTTAAGATCTCCCAATGCTAGAACTGGAACAGTCCTTCCATCTCCAACATTCAGGAACCTCTCATTATCCTCAAATCTCTTATTGACCTGCAGTCCCTGTAATGAATTGCAAATATTATAAGGACTTCCGGTATCCAATACTCAGGTCAATTTATCACATATGGAGAAATTACAAGGAGTTATCATATAAGTACCTTGCCTAGCAACTGTTTGCTTATTTCTCTTAGGCCTATTTGGATCAAGGGTGGCTACATACAAAGGACAGTTCCTTTTCCAGTGTCCCAGTTTTTGACAGTGGTAGCACACCGCCTTTCTAGGGTCAGCCCGCTTTCTTATCATCTGATAAGATATCCCGACACTTAGCACCTTTCTCTTTCTTTTATTTTTATT
The DNA here is from genome assembly GCF_009389715.1 of Phoenix dactylifera. NCBI lineage: Eukaryota > Viridiplantae > Streptophyta > Magnoliopsida > Arecales > Arecaceae > Phoenix > Phoenix dactylifera. Next base: position 103,132 of record NW_024067749.1, read on the forward strand.
TTTCTTTTTCTTTTTCCCTTTCCCAAAGGGATGATGTCCTGCCCCACCACCAACCACATTAACCGGCCCTTCCTAAGCTGGTTATCCTTCACAAAGTTCTGCAACAACCCCAAAAGACCATGGAAGTTGAGTACAGGCTTTGTCATTCTATAATGAGTGAGGAATGGTCGGTAGGAATCAGACAGGGAATTCAAAATCGCGTCCTTTCCCAATTGTTCATGCAGAAAAAAGTCGAGTTTGCTCAGGGGCTCTATCAACTCGATCATGTACAGTACATGGTTCGTAATAGAGGCCCCTTCCCTGAGTTTGGCGTTGAAGATACAGCAACTGGTACTATACCTTTTATCGTCATCAGGGACGCCAAACGATTCATTCAACACTTAAATGATCTCGTTCGGCTGAGCACTCTCGAATCTCCACGAGAATTCATTGCTCATTGCCGCTAGCATAATGCACCGAATAGTGATCCGATCACTCGCCCATTTCTGGTAAGCATCACGACTGCTACTCGTGCATTAGCAGGAGGCAATTTAGGTGCCGGATCAGTAATTATATACATGGTCCTCTCGTGTTCCAGGACGATCTTAAGCTTTCTAAGCCAGATTAAAAGTTGGGACCAATCAACTTATCATTATCTAATAATGACTTAAGTGACAATTGAGTGGCCATTTCTGTAGAAAATGACAACAAAGCCTAATCAGTAAATGAATCAATATAATCAAAAAATTTAGATTTTAGTCCAAAGATCCTCCCACCATTTTGTACGAATCAATAGCCTCTACTTTAATCCGAAGAATTACTCCTAATTCTTTAGTGGGTACCGGAATCCACATAGACTACAGATGGGCCCGAGTGTGTCTTGGCTAACCCATCTGTATCTAAGGGTAGGTTCATAACCAATTGTTTCACCAAACAACTCCCAGTAATATCCTTTTGCCACAGGCTACTTCAGTAGGTGTGTGTCACCTCCACTGAAAATCCTGGTCAGGTCCAACCATCAACTTGCTGCAATAAGTTCATCACATCAGTAGATGACCAAGCCCGAGTGTGGCTCGGCTCACCTGACCACCTATTTAATAGATGCAACCGATTTAACATTAATTGAGTGACAATCCCAATAGCCGATGAGCACCAGGCATGTATCGCCTCCAATGATCATAAACATATTGGACTCATTATCATTTCAACGCAATGGAAGGCTATGACACGGTCATCTTCCATTAACCACACCATTTTTAAGAACCTGATAATTTAGAGGATTTTTATGAAACAGAAAAAGCTGACTAACCTCGATCCTCCCACTGACTTCTTCAAATCAGAGGTTAATAAGAACAGGTTTGAGTCAGTGCACCTAAATCGGTCCGACCGATTTCCTTATTTGGCATGGGTCAACAAGAGTTAATCAGAGATCTGATCAAAAGAGATTCACCTAGATGGCCAGGTAAGTGAAATCAGCGGAAGGGTATGCCATTAACTTGACTGGATCGAAACCCAGCAAGTAGCTCCCAATTAAAAATCTAATGATAACAGTTGCCTAAGGCACCAACTGGTTCATCAATTTCAATTCGATCAATATCAAAACTCAGTGCTCAACTGCGAAGCCCAAATCAACATCCATTTGGTCTTATCAAGAGACATGGACTTGATCAACTACAACTATTGCAAAGATCAAGAGTTACCTTGATCGAATCCAAAGTAAACATTTTAAATTAGATTTGACCAGTTACTCTTTCATATTTTGATTTTGACCATTGGGTCTAACCCAACCAGATTTGATTTAGATAACCCATTACCCCCATGATTTATGCAATGTCTTAGATATTTAAATCACATTTAAAATCTAGGATCTATATCAACACTTAATTCACAATTAAGTGTATTGCATTATTCATGTCTTATCTTGGTTTTGCATGCATTACAACTTTGAATCATTAAAACCCCTTTTAATATTCAAGTTAAATGGTTTCCACATGCATACAAACATGTCTATTCATCATATGAATAACATCATGAAACAAAGTAATCTAACTACATCATATGAAAAAGATTATATTTCATATAAATCTGACCAGTAGCATAATTGTCGACAACTTCAGAAGACTTGTCGACAACTGTGAAGAAGGGGTCGACAACTATATCAGGCTTGTTGACAACTACAATCAGAGGTTAACAATTGAAAGATATTCTTGTCGACCACTAAGTCAGCTTAACTGTAGAGTTGTCGACCACTAAATGTAACTTGTCGACAATTGTACACAACGACTGTGAAACAGAAAACCGATTCAGACTTTGAAACCCTTTTCAAATCCAAATCATTCTCTCTCGAATTCACACATGCATAAAAACTTTGATATCACAAAGCACCTGGACGAGCTCTGATACCAATTGAAGGGAATTCGAGCATCGTATGCATCGAGGATTCACCGATTAAGGTGAAAGTATGCAATTTCAAAACAATTTTCAGCGGAATAAAACAGGGCTGTTCAAAACAGCCCATTGCAAACTTTGAATATGATCCAATCCTATGAAATTCCCAGATGAATCCACAGGATATGTGATAGAAATATTCATGCATGGATCACATCGTATGTGTTCTTGAATTGAGATCAAATCTCAACTCCAAAAACTGAAAACAGAACACTAACCTTTCAGCAGGTTGGTTCTAGCTTGCTGCTCCGCAACCGCACAAGCATCCGGCCTCTACAAGTAATCCACGCGAGGCCTCTGGATCAACCGGCGTCCCGAGGAGTGCTAGCTCGCAGGGATGCAACAGGTGGCCGAGAGAGAGGGAAAGAACTAGAAGGAAGAGGACTAGCTACCCTTTCCTTCAATCTTTTCTTTTCCCTTTCTTTTTCTTGCAACATGAACTCTCAAAGCTCACTTCACTCTTTCCCAACCGGTGTCAAAACACCAAATACTCTAAGCCAGATCCTTTTTTTTTCTCTCTCTACAAAGATGGCAGCCATCTCCCCTATTTATAGAGGGAGAGGAAGTCCAACAAAGGGGCTTACTTGCCACATATCAAACATGCATGATGCCATGTGTCCTGATGCTCATGATGGCCTATAAAGCTCTCATGAAGTGTGATTGGATGGCTATGAGAAAGAAACTCAGTCTAGGGGGTGAGGTGCCCCGGAGGGTGGAGGTAGCACACATGCACTGTGCCACATGTCCAGGACGCGGGCCCCGCAGGCTGGATGGATAAGCCAATCCAAGGTGTGAGGTGTCCTGTAGGGTGGAGGTGGCACACATGCACTGTGCCACATGTTCAGGACGCGGGCCCCGCAGGCTGGATGGATAAGCCAATCCAAGGTGTGAGGTGTCCTGTAGGATGGAGGTGGCACACATGCACTGTGCCACATGTCTAGGACGCGGGCCCCGCGGGCTGGATGGATAAGCTCAAAGCCAATCCAAGGTGTGAGGTGTCTTGTAAAGAGTACAAATCTAATTTGAACTCTAACACAGGGCTAGGATGCATCTAGTATGCAGTCCTCACATGCATCACGAGGTGTGGGTCCCACTCAAGCAAGATGTGGGGCCCATAAGGCATAAGGTGGGACCTACGCAAAGGGAAAAAGGGGAAAAGAAGATGGTCCCAACCCTATATAAAGGAAAAGGGTTCTAATCAACCTTTTAGCTAGTCAAATCTGATTTGACTCGAATCCAAGGGAATTGAACACCGAATCACATTCAATGTCAATTGTGGTTTGACCTAACTTCCTCCACTCAATCTAATTGAGTCTAATTGGTGATCCAATCACCAATTGGTCTCTCCAATATCAGCAACAATTTGCTTAGGGTATAACGGTTAATCACATAGATCATTTTACACTTTCATGATTCTCAGCCAGAAATGATCGATCCAGAAAAAGCCTCAAAGCGTGTGACCCACAGGTTCAAACTTAAGCTGGTAGCACAGGAACACTTTCTGTACCAATCGATGTAACCATCTAGAAATGGGACCCGACGTCCAGATAAGCCGAAATAGATGCAGAGCAACATTCTAGAACCTATGGATTATGGTTACCGCATAATTCATCCTCTTGACCAGAAAATGCCCAGGGTGGATTTAGAGTCTGTCTACCCTGAAATGATCCATCCGGAAATATGTTTCAATTCAATAAGTCAAGTGATAGTGATTTGACTTTTCCTGGCCAGGGTACTACTTAATTGAAAACACAAGGCATTACCCTTATTTCTAAGGGAGGTCAATCCCATCTTGATCGGCAACTGACTACCACAGTACTTGACTGGATCCAAAAACCTTTCGTCGTTGGATTAGAAATCCAGGTAGTCCGGTACCAAAGTACAGTGAGTTGCTTGCAAGCCACCGATTGCAATCTCAGGTCTAAAGGATACATATACCCATATCCACTCGGAACAACTCTTAACAAGAGAGAGTCCGTCAATTGGTCACGTTCAGTCAACGTACACTACCATTCACCTGTATACCATACTGGTATCTCTATACTCTTCGATTTGGAAGACAACCAACAAATATGATACACAATGACCTACGTCCGATAATACTATCGTCCTATTAATAGTATGTCATACGGTCATGAACATTTAAGGACCTGTGTGACAAAATCATATTTCATTACACAAAGCAGTCCTAAGGACTTCATCACATCGGAGTTTGTGAAGATGTTCTGGTGATGAATAAATACCATGTTATTTATAATTGATTCAAATACATTTACAATCAACAATTGATTGGATTTAGGACACAATTCCCAATAGAGACCTCCACAAAATTGCCCGAACGCCCATTCAAGTGTGGTCTAGGGCATACAAGCCGACTCAGAGGGGCCAAACGCGGGCTCGGTCGTCATGTTCGGCCGTTTGATGACCATGGAAACTAGACTGCACCCAAATGGTCTGACCAAATTGGAGCGCAGCCCACGTGCGCGGACCATCAGCAGCGAGCACGCCCATGAGCAGCCATGCATGCCCATGCCTGCCCGTGCGGCCACGTGCACGCCTGCCACATCCGCCGATCGCACGCATTCAAGTGCGACAATCATGGGCCCATTCGAATTCAAATGCCCGCCATGCGCCAATCAGCAAACATTCAAATTCTGAATTTGAATACAAATTTAAAATTTGAATTTAAATTCTGCAACTTAATAACTGCAATCAACAAAACTGCCGCCAAGGATCAAGCTGCATTCAACTCGGCCAACAAGCAACAGCTCATGCGCCAACCAGCAAACATTCAAATTCAGAATTTGAATCCAAATTTCGCAACTTAATAACCGCAGCCAACAAAACCACAGCTAAGGATCAAGCTGCAACAACCCATGTGTCAACTAGCAAATATTTGAATTTAAATTCAGAATTTGAATCCAAATTTCGCAACTTAATAACCGCAGCCAAATTTGAATTCAAATATTTGCTAGTTGAATAACAACAGCAATCAAGCCCAAGGATTGTGCTCGGCAACTCGATCCAAGCAACCACGCACGCCACATGTCGCCCTCCCCTTTTCTTTTGCATTTTAATTTCAAATGCAAATTTGATTGCTTTCAAATTCTGCATAAGTCCTTGTAAAGGCCTATATAAGGCCTAGATTAGGAAGACTCTATCATCCCTTTGAAGTATTATTTTTTCCACCAAGAGTGTGAGTCGGTCTAAAAGCTTAGGAAGGCGTTGTGCCTTTTGTATTCGGCCTTCGGGCTTGGGCTAAGGTTGGATAAATCAACCCTCTTTAGATTATTTCTGTGTTTCTCTTTTTGAATCAAATCAACAAACTTTTCTCTCTATGCATATCTTGTGAGTGTTGATTCAACTTGGTTGACCAAAGGGATAAGCTGCAGCTAGTAATCCCTTTGATTGTTCAAAGATTCCAAGGAAGGAGCCAACCTCCTTCTTATGCCATTTTCAAGATAAGCTGCAACTAGTAATCTTGGGCTTGTGTAAAAAGGAGTCTAAGTGTGCCAAATATCCAAATCAACTCAGCGTTGCCTACCCTCGGTCGAGGCGACACTACCAAATCCTAGGGCGGACGCCAAGGAGCAAAGGAACCCTAGTGGCGTGGGCATGGCCGACCGATGCACCCCACCAATTTGGTTCTTTCATTGAGATCCTTGAGAGGACGATCTCTGGAGGTAATGCCACGCCTAATCTACTAGATCTACATTATCAAAAGAGCCATACATACTATATCTTTTGTGTGGAATGGTTATCTTTATAATTCAGCATCATTATCGATTGCGTTGGAATGTGTTGCTAAGTATTTAGAGTGGAGAAACTTGTAAAGGGTCATCGATCCCTTGTTTTGTTCAGTTAGGGATAGCACAAAGGGAGGTTATTGGTAGTACCTTGTGCTCCTTTCCAACTATTTTATTGTAGGGTACTTTAAGGATGGCATAAAGAAAGGCTACTGGTAGTACCTTGTGTCCTTTTTCAACTATAGTGATTCAGGAAACAAACATTGCATCTAAGGCCTTAGGGTGAGTGACTTGCAAGCTGTGATTTTTTTTTCTAATTTGTAAATCCAATACCTTGGGCGATTGGAGGCCGATTGTGGGTTGAAGCATAAGGGAGGGTCGGTTCATCCGTTGGGTGATGACCGCAGGTCAGAAGTTAAGTTTTGTGTGCAACCGAAAGGGAGGTCTTGCTGCAGAAAATTTCTATGTGTGATTTGGCCGCAGCAGCCAAAATTTTTGGGGGTGATCCTTGGCCATCCGGGGCGAGGCCTATTGTGGTGATTTGTGGCTGATTTCTGTAGTCCAAGAAGACATCCGCAACAGCCTTTTGGAGATAGATTCTGGGAAATCTCTAACTCTTATCAACAATGACTTGACACCCTAGAAAGCGAATCCAACCAAGAAAACAAACTCTTGGAGGAACTCTTTACCTCCATGGCTGAAATGAGGAGGGAGACAACTGTGAGTTTGGAGAGGTTGGAAAGAAGGTTGGGTGAGAGAGAAAGAGAAAAAATCAGAGGGAGATGCCTTGGTTGCATGCCTCACGGCAGGACCAACGAAGGGAAGAAAGAGAGAGCGTTGGTTCTAGTGGGTCGGCTACCGACCATGAAGGTTATCATGTGAGGAAAAATATGAGAAGAGGAAGTAGAGTCGAAGGCAATGGTATTTGTGTAGATAGGTTCAAAGGAGGTATGAGACAAAAAGAATATTATGAAGAGGGGTACGGAGCCGGAGGAGAGGCTTTATCATGCCCCACGGCATGATGGCCGAAGAGGTCATGGGGAAGATAAGAAGGAGGAAGGCCACATGTAGGAAAATATGGTGATGAAAAAGGGAGTCCAAGAGTTCAAGATCTGGGGTTAAGAAATCAAAAATAGACTTTCTAAAATTCAGTGAAGGAGATCCCTATGAATGGTTGGATAAAGTGGAGCAATTCTTCTATGTGTATGAGGTACTCCGAGAGGAGAGAGTCACCTTGGCAAGCTTCCATTTGAAGGATAAGGCTAGCCAATTGTAGAGTAGCTAAGATCCATATATTAGAAGAAAGAAGAAGATTAGGATGGACAGCTTTTGTCAAGAAATTCATGAACCAATGGGGCCATCGCTGGTTGTCAATCATCATGGACAATTTGCAAAACTCAACAAGAATGGATGATGCTGATTGCCGCAAGGAGAAGTTTGCTGCAACAAACCCACAGCAGCAAACCCTGAAGAGGTCCAACAACACGGGAAGGCTGACACAAGGAGCTTGAATCAGAGGAGAGCCAAGAAGGGAGAAGATCATGTTGGTGCAACTCTTAGCAGCAACAAGTTGCAGATTGGCGACCATGATCAAAAGGCCAAACTGAAACATGAGGACAAAGTGCACAATAACATTGATGTTGGCAGCAAGGATGAGGAGAGGTGCTCAAAGAATCGAAGCATGGCTGTGACTAAAATTTTGAGGAAAGCAGTGCATAATCCGAGGAGGAAGTGGCTAAAATTTCAGAAGACAGCAGAAAAAAATCTGAGCATCAATAAAGAGGCCGAGCATAGTACAGAAGGCGAGGAAGCTAAATTATATTTGCATGCCATGGTGGGTATGCAAAGGCCTATTTCTATGAGGCCTTGTGAGGCCAATCTGTTAGAAGAAATAATAACTTCAGAGCAGCAGCAAAGTAGACTTGTTGGGCTGCCATTGTCGGCCCAGAAATTTCTGAAGACACATCAAGGTGACTTGGGAGTTGCTTATCGTTTGGAGTGGCCATTTGCTTCGCAACTACGACCGGTATATCATGTCACATGGCTAAAAAATAGGGAGGATGACCCTACTATGAGTGAGCAGCAGATTATGACACTACAGCAGCAGAAAATCTTAGGGATGGTGCTGCAATTTGAATTTAAACTCGTCTACCAGCTGAGCGAGGAAGACAAGGGTTGTTGAAGCACCAGCCAGGAAGGAATGGAGTCAATTTCTGTGGGTGGCCGAAGAGGCTAAGGAGCATCTTTCTTTAATACATAAGGGTGCCGAGTGTCTAAGTTGGGGACGGAAATCGTGATGCAGCAAGATTTGATGTCCAGGCACTAGAAGTTGGTGAAAGATTAGAAGCATGTGATGATGGGACTTTCACCATACAACTGGAGAGGTGATCTAAATTTCTGCATGAGGTATGATTACAGGCACTTCTACAACAGCAATGATAGTGGTCATTTGGAGTGCAGCATCCATGTGAAATATTCCTTTTCATTGGAGGCAGCATAGGAAGAGGAGGAAGACACGACATGGGCTTATCTATTGGGGAAGAAAGCCTAAACAAGAAGACACATGGAAGACCTATATTGGTGTGGGTTGGCAGTGCCCAAACTTGATCCTTGGGGTCAAGGATATTCTCAAAGAGAGGGAGGAATGATGAGACCCCCACAAAATTGTTGGGTTCCCTTGTGGTTAGCATGGCCATGATTTTTAAATTTTTCAATGGAAGCTATTAAAATTAAGCACTTTAATTTCAACGCATGCATGAGATCTGATCTCAACCATAAATAAATCCAGGATCATGAACATTTATTTAAAACATGAGGTCTATGATTATATGGTCTAACATATAATCCTAAAAATTTCGAGCAACATGGTTAAGATCTAATCTTTAATATCTAAAGAGATTATATCTCATACCTGATTTGCTGGAGGTGCTTTTGATGATTCCTTGATCATGCTCCGCAGCCGCACGCACGTCCGACCTCTATGGATCGTCCACGCGAAGCTCCAGGAAGATCGACGTCCATGGAGTGCTGAGCTCGCGAGGAGGTGTTGCCAATGGCTGAATATTCTCTTGAAGCAATCAACTTTTGATTGTTCTTCAAGAAAAAAAAGGATGAAGAGGAAGGAGGAGGAGAAGAGGTGGCCGTCACGTTCTCTCTAATATTTCAGAACTTAGACTTACTCATTAGAATCACCTTAATCAAACCCTAAGCGTGTAGAGGTCTTTTATAGCCAAAGACCCCACGCCATGCACTCCTTCTTTTGCGCCAATTAACTTGCCATCTTTTGGCAATTAAAATCCCTTTCAAATAGGGCATTTCCACGGCTGGAAAGAGGAGGGGATAAGGCCCCTTTGTGTGCTTTTGAATCCCTAAGAAATAGAATTCATGCGCCCAAATAGGAACCACATTTCCTTCTCACGCCAACTATTGGCGCCAAGAAATAGGGATTGGATCGACGGGAGGCATATGCTCTAAAAAGGCATGTAGGATTTGCTCCCGTTGGAGCTTCTCGTTTTCCACCTCTCCTATTTCTTGCTCAACTCTTCATTCTTTTTTCAAATTCTGAATTTTTGAGCTTAGAATCCTTATCAAATAAGGATTTCTGATTGACTCGGGTCAAACCCAATCCAATTGAGTCAAGTTTCATCATTGGGTCAAGCCCAATCTACTTGGGGTTGAATACAATCCAATTAGGTCAAACCCAAATGTGCCCAAATTTGAATCTAATTCAATTTGGCTCAACCTAAGCCCAATCATTCAATCAAATTGAGTTCATTAGCAATCTAATTACAATTAATCCTTCATAATTCAATAATTATTTTACTGCAACCTTTGGCTTAGGATAATTTGTCAATCGAATTGGACCAATGTACCCCTGGATGATTTTTAATCATCAATCAGCCATTTGATCAACCTAGAAACTTCTATGCGTGTGACCCATAGGTTTGAATCTAAGCCAGTAGCACAAGAACAACTTTCTGTACTAATCGAAATGATCATCTAGCATGGTACCGGACGTCCGGATAGGCCGAATGATTGCAAAGCAATATTCAAGAACCCTTGGACTATGGTTACCGTATAATTCATCCCTATGACTCTGAATTCATAGGATGACTTCAGAGTTCACTGTCAACTCTTTAATCAGTTCATCCAAAATGTGCTTCAACCTTACAAATCCCGTGACTCCTCACATAGACTACTGTTGAGTGATTGTTGTTCCCTTATTTGATTTTGATAAGCCCAAAACACTTAAGTATATTTTCATATTATACTAATAAATTCAAGTAAGTGTTTCAGGAAATATATTACTATATATATATTAGGATGACTTAGAAAACGGTTCAGAATTATTAAGATCAGTTATTATAATTGTTGCCCAAGAAGACAACCCAAGAGGGGGGGTGAATTGGGTTTTAAGTAATAATTGTAATTAAAAACTTAATGAGTAACTAATTAAAACTTATTGCAAGCAGATTAATTAGATTACTAGTTGTAGTGAATGAAGGGGATGGAAGAGACAATGAACCAATTACAAACACGAGAGGTTTTATAGTGGTTCGGAGCTAACCCTTGCTCCTACGTCCACTCTCCAAGCTTCACTTGGGAGTTCACTATAATCCCCTGGATTACAGCCGGTTGTTTTACAAGTTCACAACCCAACTTGTTGTTTTCACGAGATCACAACGAACTCGGTCGGTTTTCACAGGCTCACCGACTAGAACCACCCGATTGTTTTCTCAGGATCACAATCGAACCCTCTTACACCGTTGGTTTTAACCTTGGCTCACCAACAAACCTTAACACCCTTGATTCAATCCCCTGATTGAATCAAGTAAGAGAAACAATTTGGAAAGAGTACAAGAAAAGCTTCTTAAAAAGCAAATATGAACAATATGAATAAAGTAGAGTTAGAAGCCCTCAACAGATTTTGGAAGAGGAAGAAGGGGCTTCTCGAACTCTGAGACTCCTCTTTGAGTGTGCTGAAGATTTGCTGTCAGAAGAGGAGCCTTGAATGCGAAGGAAAGAGTTTGTTGGATGGAGTTCAATGCACTTCTTCCTTCTTTCTCTTGTATTTACTCTTGAGAGCCTTTGGTAGGTGGAAAACCCTTTTTGTTTGAATGGAATAGCTCTCTTAGTGTCTACTACTATTTAATGTAGCTATTTATGCAGTCCATTTTGAAATATAGCCGTTTAGACACTGATTTGTAGCCGTTCTGTACAGTCCGCACATCCTGACAGTATGTCGTTCAGATCGGAGTCGACTCGCGCGATCTGGAGTCGACTCGCCTGTTGCAGGAGTCGACTCATGCTTTATTGGAGACGACTCGGCAACTGTTCAGGATTTGAATTAAAGTGCTGTCCCGACCTGGAGTCGACTCGCCAATGTCTGGAGTGGACTCGGCACTTTTGGAGACGGCTCGTTCTCAGGGTTCCAGAGATCTTTCTTTCGGGTTTACTCCCTCGAGTCGACTCGGATTCTCTTGGAGTCGACTCGGCTCTCAGAGCCCGAAATCCCGATCCTCTGTCCTGTTGACCTGAGCTGTCTCGGAGTCGACTCGCACTTTGTTGGAGTCGACTCGGCTCTCAGAGACCGAAAAACTGTTCCTCTGTGTTTTGAGTTGAACTGCCTCGGAGTCGACTCGCACTTTGTTGGAGTCGACTCGGCTCTCAGAGACCGAAGTTGGTTCTCTGACTTTTAGTCTTGCTCTCCTCTGAGAGTCGACTCGGACGTAACTAGGAGTCGACTCGCCAAACTTCGGAGTCGACTCGTAACCTTCTGGTGTCGACTCGGTTGCAGGGTCTGAAATACTCGTTCTGTCTTTCTTCTGTTACCCTTTGGAGTCGACTCGGAAACGTCGGGAGTCGACTCGGCAACCATCGGAGTCGACTCGAACCTTCTGGAGTCGACTCGCTGACAGGGTCTGAAAATCAACTTTCTGTCCTTCTGTCAGTTCTCAGTCGGAGTCGACTCGTAGTGTACCGGAGTCGACTCGAGCATGTGCCAGAACTTCTGAAACACTTAGAGTCGACTCGAAATCTTCCGGAGTCGACTCGAGCTTCAGACTTTGGTTAACTGAGTTCAACACTTAGCCAATGATTGAACCAAGCTCGATGCTCTTAAACATAAATTACAAATATTTGCCTGAAACACTAGATTGAATTCATTAGTATAACATAAGATATACTCAAATGCTTTGAGCTCATCAAAATCAAATAGGGTTATAATCAATCACTCCACAATCTCCCCTTTTTGATGATGACAAAACATTGAGTATTTGTAAAGTGAATTGCTCAACCAAAAGGAGATTTATATAAAGTTTTGAAATGAATTCAAGTGTCTAGTCATTTAATTTATCCAAAATTGAAAGGTGTGAAACAGTAAATCTGAAGTTAAAGCTCCCCTTTCATTTGGAATTATATAAGCCTTCATGTCATGCAATCAATTGTTTGGCTTATATGTGTTTAATGAATTTGCTTTCTTAAGATTTCAGATTCTCCCCTCAACATATGCATTCAATTTTGTTTAGATTCTCTGAATTTTCTTTTAATGTTTGAAGCTTTTGAGCTTAAATTTTACTTTCAGAGGAAAAATCTGACAATTTGTTCTTGAGTATGATTCAACTAATCTCCGAATATCCCTTGAATAGATTCTGGAGATTACTCCTTGAGGAGCCCCAACAGAGAGATAATGAGCCTCGAGGTATCGAATCCACTTAGAACAAATTATTTTGCTTTAAGAATTTTCTTTTTAGTGATTCCCTTTACATTTCAATTCATCATATTTTCTCCCCCTTTTTGTCATCATAGCAAAAAGCACAAACACAGAAAAGCATTAGAACTCAAATGCACAATTTTGAAAGAAATTTCTACTCATTGTATTCAAATTGAGTACAAGTGTGATTACATATCAAAAAGTCCTCAAGGGACTGTACATCATAAAGTAAGAAAAAATACACTAGGGTTTCTTTGTAGTGGAGGATGTGGCTCCTGATCTAGTCATTTGTATGACTAAGCTTATCCCCTCAGAGACGTTCCTAGCTGCGCGATGATCTCCGAGGTGGCCTAGACTGTATCGAATGAGCTCGGTCACACTCTCTGGAGGGTGTCAAGTTTGGAGATCAAGGCATTGCTAGCCTTTCCTGCACCTGACTTGGTACCTAGCTCTTTCTGATGCTATCTCGCATCTTTGTGTCATCCTTGACGTCGCTATATTCCATATTGAGCTTGAACTAGGCTCCTTACATTATAGATTTCCTCCTTCATTTGCAACCATCTTGGACACGGCTGCTAAGGAGGGAACGACGTGGAGGGAGCAGTCTGGGGCTCGGAGCTCTCTCAGCAATCATCTCTCAGCTCCCTCACTATCTCCTGTCTCAACTCCGGAGCTGCTCAGAAGCTATCCGGACTCAGGGTTGCTGAGGTGGTGGAGCTGTGGGTCCGGCTGAAGTGGATGGGAATGAAGGACCAGAGTGGAAGGAAAGGTGGGAGATCTGTATAGTGTCCTGGTCATGGTCAGGGCTAGGGAGTGATGAGTGGTAGGGTCAGATGGTGTGGATGTGGATGGTCTCCGTACCCAGACTCCTCGACTTGTGGAAACCCATACGATGGGAGTCCCCTCACCCATGCGATCTGTAAAACGCAGTGAGCGAGAGGGTTCCCCCTCAGGATAGGGACCTCTAACTCCCTAAAGATCAGAGTGAATAGCATGCCATAAGGAAGCTGAGCCTAGGTTTATCTAGGGGTTCACATGTACTTGTAGATGAGTTTGGAAAGTTGATGGGAGTGTCTTGGAGGATATGGTACATAGTGCTAGGTCTCTCTGAAATAAAGTCAAACCTACCGTTTTGGGAAGAGAGTCCTAGAGATGACACTTAGGAGGAGCCGCATTTCAGCGAAAGCTGATTTGCAAACACCTCCTCTAGGGATTGAGGGGACTCCCTAAGATGGCCGTAAGGGCCTCTGTCCTATCTGAGGGGTGTGTGAAAGATCCCTCTCTGGAGAGATGGAGGACTCGAGCAATGAAGTCCTCGAATGAAAACTGGGCACCCGCTACAGTTCCCTGGATACCCGCTACCTCGTGCGACAGTCCCATAAAATTCCCTAACTAACCCTGGTAAGTAGGAGGTTAAGTGAACAAAAAACTCTAACCCTGAGCCCTAAGATGATGCCCTAGGTTGAACCCTTCCGGGAGAGGAAGTCAAAGTTGACTTGCCTCCCGGTAGAGACAACTTCCCGGCGCATGAGCGCGAGGGAACCGGCCTAGGCGGGGAAGGAACCGGAGGTGGTGGCCTCGCGGTTCGTTCCGAGCCTTGGACCGTCGCTCGGCCCACTCGCGGAGAGGGTCTCTTCGGCTTGGGACAACGCTTTCCTAGGCATTTTTGACCTAAACACGGAGGATGGACAAGAAAAATGGAAAACTCGACGGAGAAGACCTAGAACGGGTCGAGAGACCTAGAACGGGTCGGAGACGAGGTCGGAGACGACTCTAGGGTTTTGGAACAGTGGCGGCTGAATAGAAGTGAGGAAAAACGTTTCGATTAGGGTTAAAAATCGGATTCCGACCTCGAGTCGACTCGGTAAGTCGCGAGTCGACTCGACCTCGAGTCGACTCCAAATATGCGCGAGTCGACTCCCCACGAGCCGACTCTAAAATTTCGAGTCGACTCGAACTCTGGCAATAACCAAAAACTTGTTATTTCGTGCCAAAAGAGAGAGTTATGGAACTATCTAAGATTTAAGAACTGATTTGATGATCATAGATAAGAAATCCTATGTCCAACATAAACTAATCATCAAAATCAATGAATTAGAGGAGAGTATCACTAGAATGGATCAATCACTCCTAACCCTCTTCTAAGTATACAAAATCGATCTTCACTCAAAGGTTTTGTGAAGATATCAGCAAGTTGATCATCAGTACAAACAAATTGAAGTGTCACATCACCATTCAGTACATGATCTCTTATGAAGTGATGTCTTATCTCAATATGTTTAGTTCTTGAGTGCTGAATTGGATTTTTAGTTAGATTAATGGCACTTGTATTATCACAGTTAATGGAATTTTATCTTGTTTAATGCCATAATCTTCAAATTGTTGTTTAATCCACAAGACTTGAGCACAACAACTTCCGGCAGCAACATATTCGGCTTCACCGTAGATAGTGCAACCGAGTTTTGTTTTTTGCTAAACCAAGAGATTAAGTTTTCTCCTAAGAATTGACATGATCCGCTGGTACTTTTTCTATCAAGTTTACAACCAGCGAAGTCTGAATCAATGTACCCTATTAAGTTTATGCTTGATTCTTTAGAGTACCATAGACCTATGTTTTTTGTTCCTATTAGGTATTTAAAAATTCTCTTAACAACAATTAAATATGATTCCTTAGGATTAGATTGATATCTAGCACACATGCATACACTAAACATGATATCAGGTCTACTTGCTGTAAGATATAATAAAGATCCTATCATACCTCTATACATCTTTTGATCTACTGATTTACCTGATTCATCTTTGTTTAGTTTGCATGATGTACTCATGGGTGTGCTGATTGGCTTGTTTCCTTCCATATCAAACTTCTTAAGCATCTCCTTGATGTATTTTGCTTGACAGATGAAGATGCCTTCTTTAGATTGTTTGATTTGGAGCCCGAGAAAATAGTTCAGCTCTCCCATCATGCTCATTTCAAAATTCACTCTGCATTAAGTCAGCAAATTCTTCGCAGAGGCGATTGTTAGTAGCACCGAAAATAATATCATCTACATAAATCTGTACTACTAACATATCTTTGTTTTTCTTCTTTAAAAATAGTGTTGTATCAACATTTCCTCTAGAGAATTCATGGTCTAATAGAAATTTGCTAAGTCTTTCATACCATGCTCTAGGGCTTGTTTAGACCATAAAGTGCTTTGTTTAGTTTATAAACATGATTGGGGTATTGATGATTTTCAAAACCAGGAGGTTGTTCTACATAAACCTCCTCATTAATATACCCATTCAAAAAGGCACTTTTTACATCCATTTGAAATAGTTTGAAGTCTTTAGAGCATGCAAATGCTAGTAACAATCTAATTGCTTCAAGTCTAGCTACAGGAGCAAAAGTTTCATCAAAATCTATACCTTCTTCTTGATTATAGCCCTTTGCTACTAGTCTAGCCTTGTTCTAATCACAACTCCATTTTCATCAAGTTTTTTTTGTATATCCATTTAGTTCCTATTATTGAGTATTCAGTGGGTCTTTTCAAATTCCATACCTTGTTTCTAGTAAATTGGTTTAGTTCTTCTTGCATAGCATTTATCCAATTTACATCATTTTCAGCTTCTCAATATTTTTAGGTTCTAAGTGTGAAACAAAGCTAGTGATTATTTAAGTTCCTAAGAGAAGCTCTAGTTCTAATAGGTTGTGATGGATCATCTAATATTAATTTTTAGGGTGACCGTATGCATACCTCCAAGCCTTTGTAAGCCCATGATCATCAATTACCTCTTGGCTTGTTGTTTCTCCAATTTGCTTCGGTTCATTCTCTTGTAATGTCATATCATCTATCTTTTTCTCAAGTATTTCTGCATCATCATCAAGAGCTACTCTCTTGCTAGAAGAGATATCATTAGTATCATCAAAAACAACATGTATAGACTCTTCAATAACAAGGGTTCTTTTGTTAAAGACTCTATAAGCTTTACTTGATGTAGAATATCCCAAAAAGATACCTTCATCAGATTTAGAATCAAATTTACCTAAGTTATCTTTGCCATTATTATGAATGAAACACCTACACCCAAAAACATGAAAATAGTTTACTTTGGGCTTTCTATCTCTCCAAAGTTCATAAGGTGTTTTCTTTATAATTGGTCTCAATAAAACTCTATTTAATATATGACATGATGTGTTAATGGCTTCTCCAAAAATACTTAGGGAGGTTACTTTCACACAACATGGTTCTAGCCATTTCTCTAGGGTTCTATTCTTTCTTTCCACAACTCCATTTTGTTGTGGTGTCCTAGGTGCAGAGAAATTATGAGTTATCCCTTTTTACTACAAATTCATCAAATAGATGATTTTCAAATTCCGTTCCATGATCACTCCTAATAGCTATAACTGAAGCATTTCTTGAGTTAGTTACTTCCTTATGAAATTTCTTAAATACTGAAAATGCTTCATCTTTATGAGCTAAGAACATGACCCATGTATATCTAGAAAAATCATCTACAATAACAAGACCATTTGTTTCCACCAAGACTTGTGGTTCTAGTTGGTCCAAATAGATCCATGTGTAGTAGTTCAAGGGTCTAGAGTAGAGACACAATTTATGGATTTAAAAGAGCTCCTAGATTGTTTGCCATATTGACATGCTTCACAAATTTTATTTTTCTCAAATTTTAGTTTTGGCAAACCTATTACAGAATCTCTTTTAACTAATTTTGATATTGTATCCATACTTGCATGACCTAATTTACGGTGCCATAACCAACTTGCATCATTAACCTTAGTATCACTAGCTACTAAGCAAGGACTATTTTTAGCAAGATCTTCAAGATCTACTACATAGACATTACCACGTCTATTCCTTTAAATACTAAGCTATTGTCAATTGAGTTGGTTATGATGCATAAGATGGCTTAAACAGAACATCAAAACCTCTATCACATAATTGACTAACGCTAAGTAAGTTATGCTTAAGACCATCTACAAATCGTACATTATCAACAAAGGTTGAAGAGGTGATTTGTACTTTACCTATACCAACGATGTGACCTTGGTTATTGTCTCCAAATGTCACAGCACCTCCCTTTTTAGGCTCTAGGGTGAAGAATTGCTCCTTGTCACCCGTCATGTGTCTTGAGCAGCCACTATCCAAGTACCAACAGTTTTTGTCGACCTTGGCTGCAAGACACTCCTACACAAGGAAATCATACAATTTTAGGTACCCAAGTTTTCTTGGGTCCTTCAAGGTTAGTAATGTTGGTTCCTTTTGGAACCCAAATTTTTTAATTTTCTTTTAGCTCTTTTTTCTATGGTCACACACATTAGCTTTATGTCCTACTTTTCCACAGCAAAAACAGGTTATATTTTTAGTTTACTTTCCCCTTTTACAAAAAAGTTTTTAAGAGCTTTTGCTTATTCTTAGGCTTATACCCTAAACCAGCTCTATTAAACACAGCTCGTTGATTATTAAGTATCATCTCCAATTTTTCAGAACTATATGTAAACTTTCTACAATAGGTTTGTATTTTTCAAGTTCTTTAGTTTTAGTTTTTCTGTTTTTAGTAGTTTAAGTCTTTTGTGATTATCTTTTATAGTTTGTTTATGTTTTTAAGTTCTGAAATTCTTAGTTAGTTTTTCGTTATCTTTAATTAAGGTATTAGTTTTTTGTTAACATTTGGTTGCTTTTTAAGTTCTAAATTTTCTTTAATGATATCCTTGTCCTTAATTAATTTATCGTATTTTATGAGTGAGATTGATTAGTTTTAATTCTTTATTTTAAGTTTATTGTCTTATATTCATCCATTAGTTCATTAAAGCATCATACAATTCATCAAAGGTAAAATCTAAATGCGTTTCAGATGTTACCTCATTTTCATTGCCATAAAACAGAAGTTGGCCTTTTTCCTCTTGTTCCTCATCCGATGATGATGATGAATCGGAGTCGTCAAGTGGAGACGAGACTTTCTTTTTTTATATTTGCTGCCCTTCTTCAGCAAGGGACAGTCGACTCTGAAATGTCCCGGCTTCTTGCATTCATAGCATCCGATTCCTCATTTTCCTTTCCTTACCTTTATCCTTGTTGTAGGAACTTGAGGACCTCTCTCTGATGAAAGGACTTCTTCCGGTTGATGAATTTCTGAACTTTCGCACGAGAAGAGCCTCATCATCATCTCCCTCATTATCTTCTTCTTCGCTGCTGCTACTGCAAGATAGATCCTTGTTAGAAGAAGTAGATTTGAGGGCTATTACCTTTTTCTTATGAGAGGATTCTTCTTCGCTGTGTTGTTTCATTGTGAGCTCATGCGTCATCAGGGATCCAAGAAGCTCCTCGAGTGGCAGCTTGTTCAAGTCCTTGGCTTCTTGGATTGCCGTTACCTTGGCTTCCATGACCTTGGCAAAGATCGAAGAATTTTCCTGACAAGGTCACTGTTAGTATAACTTTTGCCAAGGCTTTTTAGGCCATTGACAATATCAGTAAATCTAGTAAACATGCAAGTGATAGTTTCATTAGATTCCATTTTAAATAGTTCATACTTATGAACTAGTATGTTTATTTTAGATTCCTTTACTTGATTCGTGCCCTCGTGGGTCACTTCAAGTCTATCCCATATCTCTTTTGCAGAATTGCAAGTAGAGACTCTATTGAATTCATTACGGTCTAAGGCACAATAAAGCACATTCATTGCTTTGGCATTTAGTTGTGCCTTCCTTCTATCATTGTCATCCCAATCTTTTTCAAGCTTGGGTATAGTAATGTTATCTACAAAATAGAAGGAATGTATGGTCCATTAACTATGATGCTCCAAATCATAGTCTTGGGCTTGGATAAATATCCTCATCCTAGCCTTCCAATAGGTGTATTTGGAGGCCTATTGGTGGATTGCCCTCATAAGAGAAGATCCAAAAGGGGTTGTCATTTTGATCTTTTACTCTTTTAATATAGAAGAGCTCCTGCTCTGATACCACTTGTTGCCCAAGAAGACAACCCAAGAGGGGGGGTGAATTGGGTTTTAAGTAATAATTGCAATTAAAAACTTAATGAGTAACTAATTAAAACTTATTGCAAGCAGATTAATTAGATTACTAGTTGTAGTGAATGAAGGGATGGAAGAGACAATGAACCAATTACAAACACGAGAGGTTTTATAGTGGTTCGGAGCTAACCCTTACTCCTACGTCCACTCCCCAAAGCTTCCCCAACTTGGGAGTTCCACTATTTATTCGATTACAGCCGGTTGTTTTACAAGTTCACAACCCAACTTGTTGTTTTCACGAGATCACAACGAACTCGGTCGGTTTTCACAGGCTCACCGACTAGAACCACCCATTGTTTTTCCGGGATCACAATCGAACCCTTACACCGTTGGTTTTAACTTCGGCTCACCAACAAACCTTAACAATTGATTCAATCCCCTGATTGAATCAAGTAAGAAGAAAACAGTTTGGAAAGAGTACAGGAAAGCTTCTTAAAAAGCAAATATGAACAATATGAATAAAGTAGAGTTAGAAGCCCTCAAACAGATTTTGGAAGAGGAAGAAGGGGCTTCTCGAACTCTGAGACTCCTCTTTGAGTGTGCTGAAGATTTGCTGTCAGAAGGGGAGCCTTGAATGCGAAGGAAAGAGTTTGTTGGATGGAGTTCAATGCACTTCTTCCTTCTTCACTTGTATTTACTCTTGAGAGCCTTTGGTAGGTGGAAATCCCTTTTTGTTTGAATGGAATAGCTCTCTTAGTGTCTACTACTGTTTACTGTAGCTATTTATGCAGTCCTTTTTGAAATATAGCCGTTAGACACTGATTTGTAGCCGTTCTGTACAGTATGCACATCCTGACAATGTGTCCGTCCAGAAGTCGACTCGGCGATCGGAGTCGACTCGCGCGATCTGGAGTCGACTCGCCTGTTGCAGGAGTCGACTCATGCTTTACTGGAGACGACTCGGCACTGTTCAGGATTTGAATTAAAGTGCTGTCCCGACCTGGAGTCGACTCGGCCAAACCTGGAGTCGACTCGCCAATGTCTGGAGTTGACTCGGCACTTTTGGAGACGGCTCGTTCCCAGGGTTCCAGTGATCTTTCTTTCGGTTTACTACTCGAGTCGACTCGGATTCTCTTGGAGTCGACTCAGCTCTCAGAGCCCGAATCTCCGATCCTCTTTCTGTTGACTTGAGCTGCCTCGGAGTCGACTCGCACTTTGTTGGAGTCGACTCGGCTCTCAGAGACCGAAAAACTGATCCTCTGTGTTTTGAGTTGTACTGCCTCGGAGTCGACTCGCACTTTGTTAGAGTCGACTCGGCTAACTTGAGAGTCGACTCTGGAGAACTTGGAGTCGACTCGGCTCTCAGAGACCGAAGTTGGTTCTCTGCCTATTAGTCTTGCTTTCCTCTGAGAGTCGACTCGGACGTAACTAGGAGTCGACTCGCCAAACTTCGGAATCGACTCATAACCTTCTTGAGTCGACTCGGTTGCAGGGTCTGAAATACCTTGTTCTGTCTTTCTTCTGTTACCCTTTGGAGTCGACTCGGAAACGTCGGGAGTCGACTCGGCAACTATCGAAGTCAACTCGAACCCTTCTGGAGTCGACTCGCTGACAGGGTCTGAAAATCAACTTTCTGTCCTTCTGTCAGTTCTCAGTCGGAGTCGACTCGTAGTGTACCGGAGTCGACTCGAGCATGTGCCAGAACTTCTGAAACACTTAGAGTCGACTCGAAATCTTTCAGAGTCGACTCGAGCTTCAGACTTTGGCTTAAGTGAGTTCAACACTTAGCCAATTGACTTTGAACTAAGGCTCGATGCTCTTAAACATAAATTCACAAATATTTGCCTGAAACACTAGATTGAATTTATTAGTATAACATAAGATATACTCAAATACTTTGAGCTCATCAAAATCAAATAGGGTTATAATCAATCACTTCACAATAATGTTTGGAACCATTTTAATCTTGCCCTACACTCGAGTCAACTCCAAGGTTTCTCGAGTCGACTCCGACACAAAAGTTTGTATCTGGCACGATCTCGAGTCGACACCCAGGTTGGGTGAGTCGACTCCTGATAGATTGGCTGAAAGAAGAATTACTGAGTACAAAGCCCGAGTCGACTCCACCTGAGATTGAGTCGACCTCGGATAAAAGACAGAAGACTCATTTCAACCCAACTGATACCGAGTCGACTCCGCATGATACCAAGTCGACTCCAGCAAAAAGACAGAAGATCCATTTCTCAACCTAACTGATATCGAGTCGACTCCGACTGTTACTGAGTCGACTCCGAAAAGTAAAACAAAAGAGTGTTTTTCTACGGGACTGAGATCGAGTCGACTCCTAAAGATCGTGAGCCGCCTCCAATTTTTGGCGAGCTAACTCCAGATAACGCGAGTCGACTCTGATAAGAAAAGGCAGAAAGATTAGTTTCTGGTACTCTAAGATCGAGCCGACACTTGAAGGACGTGAGCCGTCTTCCGCTTTTGGCGAGTCAACTCCGGAATGTCATGAGCTGACTCCTAAAAGATAGCCTGGTAAGTACTTTTAAAAGATATAGTGATGAAGTCGTCACCTGAAGAACACGAGTCGACTCCAGCCACAGTCGAGCCGTCTCCAAGTCGCACGAGTCGACTCCAATCTCAACAGTCATATTGTCAGGTTGCACAGTTGAGTCAGAACAGCTTTTTCACCTTTTGTAACGGCTAGTTTTCGAAAAGGAAGGCTCTAAAAAATGTTTAAAAGGAGAAAGGAGGCAAGAACAAAGCATCCATTGAAGAGCATTCAAGTTTACATCCACCAAAAAGGATTGGAGCCTTTCTCAAAGCAAAAAGAGGAGTAATTGCCCCAACATCAAATTCAGAAGTACTCCTCTCATTCAAGGCTCGATTAACTGATCCTCAACCACCAGCATATTCAAGAGAGGATACAGAAGAGAAGAAGCCACATCCTACTTCAACATAAAATCTGTTTGAGAGCTTCTTCCCTTTAATATTGTTTATATTGTGTTGTAACTATATAACTCTTATATTATGTTATTATACTTGATTCAATCAGGGGACTGAATTAAGGAAAACAAGATTAGTTGGTGAGCCAGTGTAAAAACAGCAAGTTAGGTTGTGGTTGGTGAACCAAGAAAACCAACTGGGTTAGATTATGATTCCGGAAAAAAATAATTAGTTTGGTTGTAGTCGATGATCCTATGAAAACCGACCGAGTTCGTTGCGATCTCGTAAAACAACAAGTTAGGTTGTGAGCTTGTAAAACAACTGACTGTAATCAGAAAGATTATAGTGGAATTTCCAAAAAAAATTGGGGAGTGGATGTAGGAGCAGTGTTGGCTCCGAACCACTATAAAACTTGTTGTGTTTGTGTTGTGGTTCCTTGAGTATCTCGTTTCCATTGCTTTCTTTATAGTTAAGATTTATCTCTTAGATTAAAATCAAGAAAGCTTTTATAATCTCATTAGATATTTCGAAAAGAAATCAAAGTCTTTATTCAAAACCCATTTCACCCCCCCTCTTGGGTTGTCTATTGGGCAACAAGTGGTATCAGAGGAGGTGCTCTTATAGTGATTGTTGTTCTAATCAAAACTAGAGTAAAGACCATAAAACTCAATTTAATTATTCCTTGCCGAGGCATAGTCTGCGAATAGGCCCCCCACTGTTCAATGGCACTAATTACACCTATTGGAAGGCTAGAATGAGAATCTTCATTCAAGCCTAAGATTATGATGTATGGAGCATCATTGAAAAGGACCACACATCCCTGCACACATAATTGACAACATCTCTATTCCTAAGCCTGAAAAAGATTGGGATGATCATGATAGGAGAAAAGCTTAACTGAATGCTAAGGCAATGAATGTCTTATATTGTGCCTTAGACCCTAATGAATTCAATAGGATCTCCTTTTTGTGTTTCAGCTAAAGAAATATGGGATAGATTTGAGGTTACCCATGAGGGAACGAATCAAGTAAAAGAGTCTAAAGTAAAGATATTAGTGCATAAATATGAACTCTTCAAAATGGAACCTATTGAAACCATTACTTGCATATTACAAGATTCACTGATATCATTAATGGCTGAAATGTCTTGGCAAATCATATACTAACATTGAAATTGTCAGGAAAGTGCTACGTCTTTAACTCGGACATGGGAAGCTAAGTAACAGCAATCCAAGAAGCCAAGGATCTTAACACGCTTCCACTCGAGAACTTCTTGGATCCCTGATGACTCACGAGCTGACTATGAAGGAACATTACCGAGGATGAAAGCCAAAGAAGAAAGGTAATTGCACTTAATCCACTGCTAAAGAAAGTACTTACAGCAACAGCAGTGAGGATGAAAATGAGGAAGATGAGGAAGAAGCTCTATTTATAAGAAGTTCAGAAATTCATGAACAAAAGGAGGCCTTCCTACAAAAACAAGTTCACTTCTCATGCTTCGACCGAGAGAAAGGTAAAGAAAAAGAAAGAGAGGCAGTCAAGTGCTATGAATGTAACAAATCGGAACACTTCAGAGCTGATTGCCCATTCATGAAGAAGCTTGGAAAAATGAATAAGAAGGCACTCCTCATTATCTTAAGCGAAAGTGATAATTCATCACCAAAGAAAGAACCACAAGAAAAGGCAAATGTCTGCCTTATGGCAAATGGAGATGAGGTAAAATCTGAAACACATCTTGATTTTACTTTTGATGAATTATATGTTGCATTTAATGAATTAATGGATGTATGCAGAACTTTAACCTCAAAGAACAAAGATTTAAAATTTTCTAATCAATCGCTCATGTAAAAAACTGAAATCTTAACAAAAGAGAGAGAGGTTGATTAAAGAAGTTTCAGAATTAAGAATGACTAATCAATCTATAAAAGATTGCTTAGCTAATGACACAAATTTACTGAAAATTGAAAATCAGTTTTTAAATAAGGAAGTTAATAAATATAAACCAATTGTTGCAAAATTCACTCTTAGCTCAGAAAAACTGAAAATGATTCTTGATAATCAAAGAGCTGTTTTCAATAAAGCTGGTTTAGGATACAAACCTAATAACAAACAGAAACTACTTAAAAATTTCTTTGTAAAAGCTAAAGATACTCAAACTGAAAGTATAAGCACATTTCTGTAATAAAAAAACAAGCATGAAGCAAACATAATTAATCACACAAAACAGAAAAGCAAAGAAAGAAAAATTTGTTTGGGCTCCAAAGGGACCATCTATACTAACCATGAATGACCCAAGAAAGCATGGGTACCTAAATCTATTTGATGCATGCTTCTAGGAATGTCTTGCGGCCAAACACAATGAAAGGAGTTGGGTACTTAGACAGTGGCTGCTCAAGACATATGACGGGTGACAAAAATCATTTCTTCACCCTTGAAGCTAAAGAAAGTGGTGTAGTGACTTTCGGTGATAACAACCAAGGTCGTGTAAAAGCATTGGTAAAATTCAAATTACTTCTTCTAGCTATATTGATAATTTATTATATGTTGATGGACATAAGCATAATTTGATTAGTATCAGTCAACTATGTGATAAAGGATTTGAGGTGTCATTTAAATCATCATTGTGCATAGTAATCAATCCAATTGACAATAGCATAGTATTTAAAGGACTAAGATGTGGAAATGTATACTTGATAGATCTAGATGATCTCACTAAAAATAGCCACTGCTTAGTAGCTAATGATGCTAAGGTAAATGAAGGAAGTTGGTTGTGGCACCGTAGAGTAGGTCATACTAACATGGACGCATTATCTAAACTAATAAAAAAGAACCTAGTGATTGGATTACCAAAACTTAAGTTTGAGAAAGATAGAGTTTGCAATGCATGCCAACTTGGTAAACAAACAAGCAATTCATTTAAATCCAAAGATGCAATCTCAACTACTAGGCCATTAGAACTACTTCACATGGATCTCTTTGGGCCAACTAAAACTATTAGTCTAGGTGGAAAGAGGTATGGGCTTGTGATTATAGATGATTATTCTAGGTTCACATGGGTTTATTCTTGGCACATAAAAATGAAGCTTTCAACTCATTCAAGAAATTCTACAAGAAAGTCATAAATGAAAAAAATACCACAATTATAGTAATAAGAAGTGATCATGGTACAGAAGTTGAAAACCAACTTTTTGAAAACTTTTGTAGTAAAAATGGAATTGAGCATAATTTTCTGCACCTAGAACTCCACAGCAAAATGAAGTGGTAGAAAGGAAAAATAGAACCTTGGAAGAAATGGCAAGAACCATGTTGTGTGAAAGTAATCTCCCAAAGTACTTTTGGGCTGAAGCAATTAACACCTCATGTCATATCCTAAACAGGGTTTTATTAAGACCTATCTTGAAAAGAACTCCATATGAACTTTGGAAAAAAGAAAGCCAAAATTAAACTACTTTCATGTGTTTGGTTGTAGATATTTTATTCATAATAATGGAAAAGACAACTTAGAAAAATTTGATGTCAAATCAGATGAAGGGATCTTTTTAGGATATTCTTGGTCTAGTAAGGCATATAGAGTATTCAACAAAAGAACTCTTATAGTTGAAGAATCTATACATATTGTCTTTGATGAAACTAATGGAACTTCCTCTAGCAAGGAAGTAGTTGTTGATGATGATGCAGGATTTCTAGAAGACAAACTTAAAAGATAAGCACTTGTGAGGAAAAACAAAGGCAAAGTGAGGATTACTCCTATAATCCAAGAGCAAACCACTGAACATTGAATCTTACCAAAGCTTGGAGGTATGCTTATGGTCAGCCTAAGGAATTAAAGCCTTGGTAATGCATCTCAACCGGTAAGAACTAGAGCATCTCTTAGGATTTTAATAATAATATGGCCTTTGTTTCACAATTTGAACCAAAAGAATATTAGAGAAGCTGAAAATGACATTAATTGGATCAATGCCATGGCAAGAAGAATTAAATCAATTCAAAAGGAAATAAAGTTTGGAACCTAGTTGAAAGACCCACCGAATCTTCTATTTTTGGAACTAAATGGGTGTTCAAAAATAAGCTTGATGAAAATGGAATAGTTGTAAGGAACAAGGCAAGACTAGTAGCAAAGGAATATAATCAAGAAGAAGGAATAGATTTTGATGAACCTTTTGCCTCGGTTGCTAGACTAGAAGCAATAAGACTCTTACTTGCTTCTACATGCCATATGGACTTCAACTATTTTAAATGGATATTAAAAGTGCCATTTTTTAAATGGCTATATTATTGAAGAAGTTTATGTTGAACAAACCATTTGGTTTGAAGATCATAACTATCCTAATCATGTCTACAAACTTAACAACGCTCTATATGGTTTAAAACAAGCTCCTAGGGCTTGGTATGAAAGGTTGAGCAAATTTCTTTTGGATAATGATTTCACTAGGATGACATATAGATACAACCTTATTTCTGAAAAAGAAAAACAAAGACATGTTAATAGTTCAGTTTAATGTTGACGATATCATTTTCAGTGCTATTAACAATTGTTTTTGCAAAGAATTTGCTGAGCTCATGCAAGAAGAATTTGAAATGAGCATGATGGGTGAGCTAAACTACTTTCTTGGATTTCAAATCAAACCATCAAAGGAGGTTATTTTCATCAATCAAGCAAAGTACATTAAAGAAATGCTTAACAAATTTGAGATGAAGACAAGTAAAGCAATGAGCACACCCATGATCTCCTCATGCAAATTAGACAAAGATTAAATTAGAAAAAAGCATAGATCAAAAGCTATTTAGAGGTATGATTGGCTCACTCTTGTATCTTGCAGCTAGTAGACCTGATATCATGTTTAGTGTATGCATGTGTACTAGGTATCAATCAAATCCAAAAGAGTCACACTTGCTTGCTGTGAAGAGAATCTTTAAGTACTTAATTGGAACAATAAATGTAGGATTATGATATTCAAAAGATTCAAACTTAGATCTAATAGGATACACCGATGTTGACTTTGCTGGTTGTAAGTTAGATAGAAAGAGCACAAGTGGTACATGCCAACTATTAGGAGAAAATTTAATTTTATGGTTTAGAAAGAAACAAAATTCAGTTGCGTTATCTACGGCGAAAGCCGAATATATACCAGCTAGAAGTTGTGCTCAAATTTTATGGATTAAGTGTTTAGAATCTTATGCATGCCGCAGAAAAATTTCAAAAATTTTCAGATCTGCAGCGGAAGGCATGCAAGATCCCATTCATCGCATGAACGTATTTTAAAACCGTCGTTTGTAGATAGATTAGGATTAAATTCTTATAAACCATTTTAAAATCATTAAGAAGATCAGATCTTCACCTTCTGCGGGTAGATGGTCTCCGCAAATCTGATTTACGAGGTATTTGATGAATGTTCAATGGAAGCCGCACACGCGTCCGGCCTCTACGAGTATCCACACGAGGTAATGAACCGATCGAAGCTTTTGGATCTCCCCGGGGTGCTAGCTCCCTTGCAGAGATGGCTATTGATGGCTGATATTCTCCCTATCAATTAACTCTTGAATGCCCTAAGGGAGGAGGAAGAAGAAGGATGGTTCAATGGAAGAAGAACAAAAAGCCTGCAGCCTTTCCTTTTTTCTTCGCGTTGGAACCAAAGAAGGAGATGAAGGGACCACGCCACACAAGCTTTTCTTCCTTCTTCCTTGTGGCTGAAAAGAGGAATGGAGGGGGGCTTCTTGCTGCCGAAATCCCAAAGAAAATGCATGAAAAATTTTGTAGCCCCTTTGAACCCCTCTTTTATGGTGTGTGGATAGAGATGAGCTCCTATGGTGTGTGGATAGAGATGAGCTCCTAAATTTAGGAGCTCATCTCTATCCCTTTGTGAATTCAAAATAGGAGGGGCCTGGCCCCTCCTTTTTCCTTCACGCCACCAGCCAAGGGAGGGGCATAGGCCCCTCCCTCTTCTCCCATTTGGTTAGCCCCCACTTAATCTAATTAAGTGGGGAGGGTTGGGTCCAAGTGCTAGGATTCAATCCTATTCAAAAAAGGATTTGCAGCCATTTTAATTTCCTCCAAATTCTAATCTAATTAGGATTTAATTAAACCATGACTCAATTGAAACTCTTCAATTCTAATCCAATTAGGAGTCTTTTAATTAATTAGATTAAAATTAAAATTAATTAGGACTTAAGAAAATCCTAATCTAATTAGGACTTATTAAATTTCAGCCCTAAGGCAATTAGGACTTTAGAAATCCTACTCCAAGTAGGACTCTAATTTAATTTGAAATCCTAATCCAATTAGGACTCCAAGGATCCTACTCCAAGTAGGACTAATGATCAAGTCCAATTAATTAAATTCAATTAATTAAATTGCAATCCGATTGCAATTATTCCTTCTTCAACTCATTAACTCTTAGCGGTTAACCATATGACTAGAGACCATGTATATGTGTAATCGAACTACAATAGCCTTACTGTGAGTAGCCGAAGCACTGCAGGTCAAAGGACCAGTCACACTACTGCAACATCAAGCAAGTCACTGACGAGTGGATAGACATCCAAGTGACTTCTTGTCTTGGTCACGCTCAGTACCCTTGTTCTCTAACAAGCACCTGCACTATCACTTCAGTGTCTCTACACTGTAAACTCGAGTCTCGTCCATCCATAAGAAAAGTGATCTGTGCACTGATCTCATCGGATCGATCACCGTCCTTGTGATGATCCATTGATCAGGAGCATTTAGAAATTAATCCCCAATGATACATGGCTCAAATTCTCAACTCTTGAGAATATGTATCATCATCTTATTAATTTCTTGGACGATTCATAGACACATAAACAATATGAATAAAAAGAATGCCAATTTATTATTCAATAATAATAAAGTCAAGTACAAAATTATGTTCCAGAATTAATAATGTGTTAGCCAGATTGGCTTCTAGGGCATACATCTAACATTAAGCAACAACTTATAGACTATGGCATTAAACAAAATAAAATTTTCATAAACTGTGATAATACAAGTGCCATAAATCTAAGTAAAAATCCAATTCAATACTCAAGGACTAAGCATATTGAAATAAGACACCATTTCATAAGAGATCATATTTTGAATGGTGATGCATTGCTTGAGTTTGTACGTATTGAAGATCAATTAGCTGATATATGCACAAAACCATTGAGTGAAGATTGATTTAGTACTCTTAAAAGAAAATTAGTAGTGATTGACCCATTTGAATGATCTACTCTTTACTCCTAGTAATTTAATTCCTCCATGACTTTTTCCAATATGATCTTAGCCTATTTCTGTCATATAAACTTATTGAAATCAATAGAACTCAATCTAAATTTATTTGAACCCAAGACCATTGAATACATTTGGGTTAGACAGAGCTCAAGCCGACTCAAGGTAGAACTGCGAGTCGACTCATGCTCGAGTCGACTCGAGCTGTTGCGCGAGTCATCTCGAGGACGGGCGGACAGTTTTTTTTTAGGATAAGCTGTACTCATTAAAGCTTGAGTTGACTCACCGATAGGACATCCACTCCAAAAACAAGCAGACTGTTCATCTTCCGACCCTTCCTTCAACCCTTCTCCCTTCTTGCCCTAGCTCTCCACTGTCTCTCTTCGATTCCAAGGAAAACCTCAAGGCCTTCTGTGATTTCACCAAATCTTCGCACCAATGGGACCTAGGAAGAAGCTCGCATTCCGAAGGAAGAGACCTACAGAAACGGTTCAAGAGGAAGGGGAGATCCACACGTAGAAGAACTGGTTTGCCGGAAGCCATAGTTCCAATCTCCCCTTCGCCCTTGGCCGAGAGAGTCGTGACCAAAGGTAGGAGGATCGATTTTGAATTTCTGGCAAGAGAAAGATTTATAATAGGAGAAAAGTCGAAAGCATTGGGTTGGGACTACATTTGCTCGTTGGATTTACCCACATACCCTGACCTAGTTAGAGACTTTTACTGATCCCTGAAAGCCGATACCCAGACAGAAACTCTGACTTGCTCTGTTAGAGAAACCGAAATCATAGTGACTGAGCAACTGTTTGCTCGAGTTCTGAAAATGCTGGATGAAGGACCTTCCCATATAGGGCATGGTGATAAAAAGGCTGCACTTAAAGCAATTCTGGGAAAGGATGACATAGGTCCCTTAGAAAACATTACATCAATCCAACTACCTGTAGAAATGAGGCTACTCCACAGTATCTTAGCAAGGATTCTGTTTCCTAAGATGGGACATTTTGAGAGGCTGACTGAGAGAGACATTCTAGTCATGCATTCTGTGTTAAAGGGCATTCAGTTGAACTTACCGAGAATGATGATGATCTATATGAGAGAGGCAGCCGCAAAGATCAGGCTAAATCTACCCTATGGAATGGCTCTCACTTTCCTGTTTAGAGTATTTGAAATTGTCATCCCTGAAAAGGAGCCATAGATAGTACTCCATAATGCTGATGTATATAATGAAAAATCCTTGCACATAATGAGGTTTAGAAAAATAAATAGAAAATGGCAACGGAAAGGATCTAGACACCTAGAAGAAGGTGAGTCTAGCGAGCACGAGCAAAGATTGCACCCAACTCACCTTCTGTTGCCCAGATAGACAACCCAAGAGGGGGGGTGAATTGGGTTTTAAAATAATTTTGCAATTAAAACGTTTGAGGATGACTAATTAATACTTTTGCAAGATGATTAATTAGTTGCTATGTGCTGTGAGTGAAATAAGAGTGAGAGAGAGAGACACAAGCAATCACAAATACAATGTTTATAGTGGTTCGGAGCTAACCCTTGCTCCTACGTCCACTCCTCAAGTCTCACTTGGGAATTCACTATAACCCCTTGGATTACAGCCGGTTGTTTTACAAGTTCACAACCCAACTTGTTGTTTTACGAGCTCACAACGAACTCGGTCGGTTTTCCCAGGCTCACCGACTAGAACCACCCCGATTGTTTTTTCGGGATCACAATCGAACCCTTACACGTTGGTTTTACCTTCGGCTCACCAACCAACCTCTACACTCTTGATTCAAACCCCTGATTGAATCAAGCAAAGACAAGATGGAAAGAACAAGGACAAACAGAAAAACAGAGTTTCTAAAAAACAGATATATAGCAATATAAACTAGAGAGAAGTTAAGAGCCCTCAAACACGTTTGAGTTGGAGTAGAGTAGGGCTTCTTGAACTGTGAGTCTTCTTTTGAATGTCTGGTCGACTTGAAGGCAGGAGGAGACTTCTTTTAAATGCTGGGAAGAGGTAGCTGGATGGAGTTAATGGCACTCTTCCTTCTTTTCTGTTGAAAACCAGTTAGCAGAGATAGGATGCTTGATTTCTTTGAGTGGAATAGTGCTTCTCTGCCTTGCTACAGTCCTCTGTGGCTATTTAAGCCATCCCCCACGGAAACTAGCCGTTAGACACCTTTTTCTGCCCGTTCTGCACACTCTGCACATCCTGACAATATGTCCGTTGGGGTCGGAGTCGACTCGCGCGATCTGGAGTCGACTCGGCTGTAGCGGGAGTCGACTCATGCTTTTCTGGAGTCGGCTCGGCAACTGTTCCGGATTTGAATTAAAGTGACCTCCACGACTGGGAGTCGACTCGACTTAACCCGGAGTCGACTCGCCAACTTCTGGAGCTGACTTGCCATTTTCGGAGTCGGCTCATCCCATGAAGTCCATGGAGCTAATTT
This sequence comes from Phoenix dactylifera, assembly GCF_009389715.1. Classification (NCBI taxonomy): domain Eukaryota; kingdom Viridiplantae; phylum Streptophyta; class Magnoliopsida; order Arecales; family Arecaceae; genus Phoenix; species Phoenix dactylifera. The sequence continues at coordinate 135,603 of NW_024067749.1, forward strand.
TTCAACTTGGCCCACTCGAGTCGACTCGACAATCCTGGGAGTCGACTCGGCGCTCAGAGCCCGAACTCCCGATCTTCTGTCTTTTGGCTCGTCCAGTCTTGGAGTCGACTCGAACTGTTCCGGAGTCGACTCGGCTCTCAGTTTCCGAAACACAGCCTTCTGCCTTTTTGATGTAGCGCTGCCTTGGAGTCGACTCGAGCTGTCTGGGAGTCGACTCGGCTCCCAGAGACAATAATTCGGTCTTCTGTCTTTTTGGGGTCGTGCTGTCTCGGAGTCGACTCGCGCATTGCGGGAGTCGACTCGGATCTCAGAGTCCGAAAACTGCTCTCTGACTTTTGTCTTGTGTACCACTGAGAGTCGACCTGCCAACCATCGGAGTCGACTCGCATTCCACAGGAGTCGACTCGAATCTCAGGGTCGAAAATCGTTCTCTGACTTTTCTGTCTGTAACTCCTTGGAGTCGACTCATACTACTCCGGAGTCGACTCGGTAATCATCGGAGTCGACTCGCGCACTTCAGGAGTCGACTTGCTGACAGGTTTTGAGTTGAGTCTTTCTGTTCGTCTGTCAGTTCTCAGTCGGAGTCGACTCGTAATGATCCGGAGTCGACTCGAGCCCGTGCCAGTGATTCTGATACGCTTGGAGTCGACTCGTAATATCCCAGAGTCGACTCGAGTCTCAGACTTTGGTTCAAACTGACTTCTTAACTTATCCAAAATATCTTGAACCAAGTCTAGAAACACTTAGACAAGATTTTCACTGAAACACTCAATTGAATTCATTAGTAAACAAAAGATATACTCAAATGCTTTGAGCTCATCAAAATCAAATAGGGTTTTAATCAATCACTCCACAATCTCCCCCTTTTTGATGATGACAAAATATTGAGTATATGTAAAGTGAATTGCTCAATAAACAAGGAAATAAAATCTATAAATGAATTCAAGTGTCTGGTTTTTTAATTTATCCAAACTTGAAAGGTGTGAAACAATAAATTTTGGAGTTAAAGCTCCCCCTTTCATTTGGAATTATATAAGCCTTCATGTCATGCACTCAATTGTTTGGCTTATATATATTTAATGATTTGACTTTCTTAAAAATTCAGATTCTCCCCCTCAACATATGCATTCTACTTTGTTTTGATTCTCGGAATTTTCTTTTAATGCATTGAAGTTTTTGAACAGAAATTTTTGGTTTTTAGAGGGAAAATCTGTCAATTTGTTCTTGAGTAGGATTCAACTAATCTCCGAATATTTCTTGAATAGATTCTGGAGATTACTCCATTAGGAGCCCCAACAGAGAGATAATGAGCCTCGAGGTACCAAATCCACTAAGAACAAATTATATTTTAATTTTTAATTTTTGATTTCTTTTATGTTGATTCCATTTACATATCTATTAAATATTTCTCCCCCTTTTTGTCATCGTATCAAAAAGGAAGTGAGTATAACACGCAATCAATTAGAGAGCAAATTGCACAAAATTGAAGAGAATATGTCTACTCATTGTATTGATGTGTATGTAAATACATTTGTGAATACAATAAGTAAAGCAAAAAGAATACATGTCAAAATACAAAAAGATATCTAAGGCTTCCTCGAGGAGGATGCGGCTCCCCGGGGCATGCGCTCTGCAAGTAGTGTGACAGCATTGGTGACGTGCTCGAGCTGTCGGATAATGGCCGAGGTGGCCCTGCTATGTGTCGTATCGAGCTCGGTCACCGACTGTTGAAGTGTGTCAAGCTTGGCGGTGAGCACATTCGCCAAGCGCTCGGCCCCCTGGGTAGTGGTGCCCATGTCGTGTCGCATGTCATCGCGCATCTTCCGAGTGGTGCTCGTGACTTCGCTCATGCTGTGGAACTGGGCTTGGATCAGGCTGCTTACATTGTAGATTTCTTCCCGCACATGGGCCGTCATCTCAGTCACTGCTGACATGGAAGGGACCAACGCTGAAGAAGGTGCAGGAGAGGGAGCAGGCACTGAACCTCGGAGCTCCCTAAGCAGGTCGTCCCGGAGATCTCTAACTATCTCCTGCCGCAACTCCCGGAGCTGCTCAGGAGAGATCCGGACCTCCATGGGCTGAGTAGGTGGAGCTGAGGAGGAGGGTCCGGCAGAGGTGGTGGGAGCAGAGGTGGAGGGAAAGGTAGGATAGTTTGAGTCTGGGTCAGGACTGGGGGAATGTCTGGTGGTATGTGTGGAGGTGGATGATTTTCTAACCCAGGTTCCCTCGACCTTCCGAAACCCCATCCTGTGTAGGGTTTCCGGACGCATGCGATCTGTCCATCGCAATGCGCGAGAGGGTTCCCCCTCAGGAATGGGAATCTCGGCCTCCCTAAATAGAAGAGTGAACATCATGCCATAGGGGAGGGTGAGCCTAGGTCTATCTAGTGGCTCACATAGATATCTATACATCATCTTGGAAAAGTTGATTGGGGTGTCCTGGAGGATGTAGAACATAAGAGCTAGGTCTCTCTCAGATACAAAATCAAAGCGGCCAGTCTTCGGGAAGAGGGACCTAGAGATGATACTCAAGAGGAGCCGCATCTCAACTGAAAGTGAGCTAGCAGACACCTCATCTAAGGGGGACTGAGGTGAAAGTCCTAGAATGGCCGTAAGAGCCTCAGTCCTATCCTCGGGGTGTGTGGGAGCCACCCCTACTTGTGGAAGATGGAGGACCTGAGCAATGATATCCTCCGAAATGAACAATGGGACACCGGCTACCATGCCCTCGATACCCCCATCGCCCCTATGTACAGTACCGTAGAACTTCCTAACTAGGCCAGGGTATGTGGGGAGATCTAGGGAACAAAAATACTCTAAGCCCTGGGCCCGCAGTCTCTCTCCTATAGTAAAGCCCTCCCGGGAGAGATAGTCGAAATCGACGTATCTCCCGGTGGAGACCGCCTTTTCGGCGCACGGCCTCGAGGGAACCTCCCTCGGCGGGGAACGAGCCGGAGGTTGTGGCCTCGCGGGATCGTTCCGAGCCTTGGAACGCCGCTCGGCACCGGTCGCGGGTTGGGGTCTCTTCCGGACAACGGCTTTACGAGGCATTTTGACCTAGGGAAGAGGAAGGAACCTAAAGAAGCGAGGAAGATAGACGGAAAAAACCTTAAGGTCGGCCGGAGACGCTCTAGGAGTCGGCTCTAGGGCTTGTGAACAGTGGCGGCGGTGAATAGAAGTGTTGAGGAAACAATGAAGTTAGGGTTAAAAAATCGGATCCCGACTGCGAGTCGACTCCTCTGAGTCGCGAGTCGACTCGACCTCGAGTCGACTCCAAAGTATGCGCGAGTCGACTCTCCTTATGCGCCTATTGACCTCGAGTCGACTCCCGACTGTATGCGAGTCGACTCCCCGTTACGAGCCGACTCTGAAACTTGCTCGAGTCGTCTCGAACTCTGGCACGCACCTAAAAATCATGCTATGTTCGTGCCGAATGAGGGAAAATCACTAAGTTATGATCTGATTTGATGATCATTGTAAAGAAACTCTAAATTAGCCACAATCTAATTATCAAAATCAATGAACTAGTGGAAAATACCACTAGGATGGATCAATCACTCCCAATCCCCTCCTAAGCACACTAAATCTCTCTTCACTTAAGGGTTTTGTAAAAATGTCGGCTAATTGATCATCAGTGCAAACAAATTGAAGTGTCACATCACCATTCAGTACATGATCTCTTATGAAGTGATGTCTTATCTCAATATGTTTAGTTCTTGAATGCTGAATTGGATTTTTAGTTAGATTAATGGCACTTGTATTATCACAATTAATGGGAATTTTATCTTGTTTAATGCCATAATCTTCCAATTGTTGTTTGATCCACAAGATTTGAGCACAACAACTCCCGGCTGCAACATATTCAGCTTCAGCAGTAGATAATGCAACCGAGTTTTGTTTCTTGCTAAACCATGAGATTAAGTTTTCTCCTAGAAATTGACATGACCCGCTGGTGCTTTTTCTATCAAGTTTACATCCAGCAAAGTCTGAATCTGTGTATCCTATTAAATTTAGGCTAGATTCTTTAGAATACCATAACCCTATATTCTTTGTTCCTATTAGGTATTTAAAGATTCTCTTGACTGCAATTAGATGAGATTCCTTAGGATTAGACTGATATCTAGCACACATGCAAACACTAAACATGATATCAGGTCTACTTGCAGTAAGATACAATAAAGATCCTATCATACCTCTATATAGTTTCTGATCTACAGATTTACCTGATTCATCTTGTTCTAATTTGCATGATGAGCTCATGGGGGTGCTGATTGACTTGTTCCCCTCCATATCAAACTTCTTAAGCATCTCCTTGATGTATTTAGCTTGATTGATGAAGATGCCTTCTTCAGATTGTTTTGATTTGAAGCCCGAGAAAATAATTCAGCTCTTCCATCATGCTCATTTCAAATTCACTCTGCATCAAGTCAGCAAATTCTTCGCAGAGGCGATTGTTAGTAGCACCGAAAATAATATCATCAACATAAATCTGCACTAACAACATATCTTTGTTTTTCTTCTTTAGAAACAATGTTGTATCCTCATTAATATATCCATTTAAGAATGCACTTTTTACATCCATTTGAAATAATTTGAAGTCCTTAGAGCATGCAAATGCTAGTAAAAGTCTAATTGCCTCAAGTCTAGCTACAGGAGCAAAGGTTTCATCAAAATCTATACCTTCTTCTTGATTATACCCCTTTGCTACTAGTCTAGCCTTATTCCTTATTACAATTCCATTTTCATCAAGTTTATTTTTATAAATCCATTTGGTACCTATTATTGAATATTCAGTAGGTCTTTCAACTAGATTCCATACTTTGTTTCTAGTAAATTGGTTTAATTCTTCTTGCATTGCATTTATCCAATTTACATCTTTTTCAGCTTCTTCTATGTGTTTGGGCTCAAAATGTGAAACGAAAGCTAGATGATTGTTTAAGTTCCTAAGAGATGCTCTAGTCCTAACAGGTTGAGATGGATCATCTAGAATTAATTCCTTAGGATGCCCGTGAGCAAACCTCCAAGCCTTAGTCAGCCCATGATCCATAATAGCCTCTTGGCTTGATGATGCATTTTCAATTAATTTTTGATTATCATCTTGTAATGTCATCTCATCTATCTTCTCTTCAAGAATTTCACCATCATCATCAAAATTAACTCTCTTGCTAGAAGAGATATCACTAAAATCATCAAAAACAACATGTATGGATTCTTCTATAACTAGGGTTCTTTTATTAAAGATTCTATAGGCTTTACTAGTTGTGGAGTACCCCAAGAATATACCCTCATCAGATTTAGAGTCAAATTTTCCTAGATTATCTTTCCTATTATTATGAACAAAACACCTACATTCAAAAATATGAAAATAGTTCACTTTTGGTTTTCTGTTTTTCCAAAGTTCATAAGGTGTTTTCTTTATGATGGGTCTTAATAAAACTCTATTTAATATATGACAAGAAGTATTGACGGCTTCTCCCCAAAAGTACTTAGGGAGGTTACTTTCACACAACATAGTTCTAGCCATTTCCTCTAGAGTTCTATTTTTCCTCTCCACAACTCCATTTTGTTGTGGTGTCCTAGGTGCAGAAAAATTGTGTGTTATCTCCTTTTTACTACAAAACTCATCAAATAAATGATTTTCAAATTCGGTACCATGGTCACTTCTAATAGCTATTACTGAAGTATCTCTAGCATTTGTTACTTCTTTATGAAATTTCTTGAAAATTGAAAAAGCTTGATCCTTATGGCCTAAGAACATGACCCAAGTATATCTAGAATAATCATCTACGATAACTAGACCATATTTATTTCCACCTATACTTGTGGTTCTAGTTGGTCCGAATAGGTCCATGTGTAGTAGTTCTAGAGGTCTAGAGGTAGAGACACAATTTATAGATTTAAAGGAGTTCCTTGATTGTTTGCCAAATTGACATGCTTCACATATTTTATTCTTTTCAAACTTTAATTTTGGCAAACCTATCACAGAATCTCTTTTAACTAGTTTAGATATGGTGTCCATGCTTGCATGACCTAACTTACGGTGCCATAACCAACTAGCATCATTATCCTTAGTTTCATTAACAACTAAACATGGGTTGTGTTTGGCAAGATCCTCAAGGTCTACAACATACACATTTCCACGTCTTATTCCTTTAAAAACTAAACTATTGTCATTTGGGTTTGTTATGATGCATAGTGATGGTTTAAACATAACATTATAACCTCTATCACATAATTGACTAATGCTTAATAAATTATGCTTAAGACCATCAACATATCGAACATTATCAATAAAAGTTGAAGGGGTAATTTGTACTTTACCTATACCAATGATGTGACCTTGGTTACTGTCTCCAAAAGTCACAACACCTCCCTTCTTAGCTTCAAGGGTGAAGAATTGATCCTTGTCACCCGTCATGTGTCTTGAGCAGCCACTATCCAAGTACCAACAATTTTTGTCAACCTTGGCTGCAAGACACTCCTACACAAGCAAATCATATAATCTTAGGTACCCAAGTTTTCTTGGGTCCTTCATGGTTAGTAATGTTGGTTCCTTTTGGAACCCAAATCCTCTTAATTTTTTTTTTAGTTTTCCCTTTCCTATAATTACACACATTTGCTTTATGTCCTAAAGTTCCACAACAAAAGCAGGTTATTTTCTTAGTTTTACTTTTTCCTGCTTTAACAAAGAAGTTACTAAGAAGTTTTTGCTTATGTTTAGGTTTATACCCTAAACCCGCTCTATTGAATACCGCTCGTTGACTATTAAGTATCATATTCAATTTTTCAAAACTATATGTAAATTTTTCAACCAAGGATTTGTATTTTTCAAGTTCTTTAGTTAGTGTTTGTTTTTCTGCTTTTAGATCATTTAGTTCTTTTGTGAGACTCTCATTTATATGTTTATTGTTTTTGAGTTCTAATGTTTCTTTGTTCAGCCTTTCATTTTCTTTAGTTAAGGTATTATTCTTTTGTATCAAGATTTGATTGCTTGTTTTAAGTTCTGCATTTTCTTTGATAAGAACATCTTTATCCTTAACTAATGAATCATACTTACGGAGATGAGTTTGGTTAGTTACTTTTAGTTCTTTGTTTTTAACGTTTATTATTTCACTACCAGAAAACATGCGTATAGTGACGGGAAATTAGTGACAGACCTTTATCAGTCACTATTTGTGACTGATTAGTGACCGCCAGAAATTTGGTCACCGTGGTGTAAACTTAGTGACCGATTAGTGACAGACCGGTCACAGAATGCGCGGGTAGGATGGGCGCCAAACCTTAGTAACCATCATAGTGACGGAATATCTGTCAGCAAAATGATAACCGAAATTGCAACCCCGCAGTGACAAATTCAGCCGTCACAAATATCGTAACCCAAGTATTTATAAATTTTTAAAAGATTATTTTTGGCTTGACAGGTTATTAACAAAAATTTCCGTCACCAAATTTAATTTTTAATTCCATAAATATTAAAAATATTATTTTTGAGTAAATCTAAATTAAAAAAAGATAAAAGGAGGAAAATCCAACATGAAACTAAGTATGCCCGCCGTTTCGCCCAAATTTCTTCGATAACTCAAATTCCAAACGCTCTCCAGAAAACTCAAATTCCTTCTCATTTTCAAATCTCATGGTGTTGGCCATGACCCATTTGTACCCCTATTGCAACTTTCCTGTAATGGGATTGGATTTTGGAAGAAGGTCTCGAATTTTTTTTACCATGCATTAAAGTTCAAAAATATTTTTTCCAGCAAGTTCCGTCCAATCAGCCTTCTTCCAATCAACCTTATAGATAAAAAATAGTTCAATATGAAATTTGGCTTGCACACCGACTTAGTCCAAAAATAATTCAATATGAAATTTGGCTTGCAGTCCCGTCCCGATTTGGAGCTGGGTGACAGGGTGAGCCTGGGACTCGAAGCATTTGGTCTCGATTAAAAGATTGGCGTGGTTAGGGATTTGGCTGTTAGGGTTTCCCAGTGCCCTAGGGCGCAGCGGAAGATACGGGATTATAAAATTTTCTTATAAAACCCATTATATGAAACCCTAATAAGCCAAGATCGCCTTAATAGTATAACCAAATAATGTAGAAAATATAATCTTGGTATAGAAGAATACCTATCACGCTATATCCAATATATCTGAAGATGTCCTAAGGTGCCCAAATGTTCACCCTCCGATGTTGATCCACACAGGAATGGGTTCAAGACTCTAGCTCCACTAAAACTTGATTCTAATTGTTCAATCCTTCCAAAAGATTTAATTGGCTGATTTTCCTTCACTTCTTCCTTTCTACCTCTAAAACATTCACTAGCCTTTTTGTCCTAAAGAAGACCCTCTTGTCTTGGGTTAGGACAAAAGAGAGAGACTTGTAAGAAAGAAGGGATAAGGGAGAGAGAAGGAAAGGCTTTTTCTTGGATGATCTTTAGAACCCCAAGGCACCTCCTTATTTATAAGAGATGGAGGGATGCATTTCCCATCCACACACCTCATCATGATGAGGCATGTGCCAAGAGATGCATCCCATCATGATGGGGTGCTAAGGAGAAGGGTGTATCAACTTTTTTCTCACATCTCCCTCTTAAATCCTGATGATCCAAGGGCCCAAATGCAGTGAACCAAAGCCAATGGTCCAGATCTAGGTGCCATCTAATGGTCCAGATCAAGACATCATCATCCAGGGTGCCATCCAATGGTCCAGAAGTAAGATGCCATCACCGATGGTCCAGATTCAGGCGCTGAGCAACGGTCCAGATCTTTCATCCAGAGAGCCATCCAGTGGTCCAGATTCAGGCGCCGAGCAACGGTCCAGATCTTTCATCCAGAGAGCCATCCAGTGGTCCAGATTCAGGCGCTAACCAGTGGACCAGATCCTTCATCCAGGAAGCCATCCAATGGTCCAGATGAAGGCGCCAACCAGTGGACCAGATCCTTCATCCAGGAAGCGATCCAATGGTCCAGAAGTGAAGGCCCTATCAAACCCAATCCAATTGGGTTTAACCAACTTAAAGAAAACATTAAACCTAATCAAATCAGGTCTAATTAAAGCCAAATGGGTTTCAACTCTTGGCTAACCCATATTAGGTCATGATCTAATCATATTAGATCAACCAAATCTAAGAATCATATTCGAATTTAATTTGAATCAGGAGCTAGGGTTTGCAACACGTGCTAGCATGTTCATCTTGCAAACATGATCTAATCCAATTAGACCCTTGATCAATTTCCTTGTGTGTGACCCATTGGGTTCCTTATCGTAGCCAGCAGTAGGTGCAGGTGCAAGTTGACCTAACCTGATTAGAATACCTCTAATCCAATTTAGGTTCAATTTAGTGCTAAACCTGACTTAGCAATCAGAACCTTTCTGATGCTTTGATCTAATCAAACTCTTTGATCCGATCAACCCACAAGACATGATTGACGTCTAGCAACGTATCATGTCTACCCGGAAGATGAGGAATGTATTGGACAAATCCAAACATACCCTTCAGTGAAAAGTTACTGTGCAATTCAATCCCTCAGTCATACTACATCCTGAATAAGTGCTCGAGTATGGATCAATATAAATTCAATCACTTATTCATGTCTCTCTCAATCTTTTATATGATAATTCAAACAATGAAACATTAGAAACTCTTTCTAATATTCATTTTGCTTTGATCAAAGGCTTCGTGAATCATCATAAGATTAGAGTAAGTAGGATGTTACCTTCTCTTACTAGAAGTGACTGATTCCTTGTTGACCTACTCACAACCTTCGTACAAAATCCACCATATCCAGAATATCCCGTACACAACGCAATGTCGTGAATGAGGGTAAACCAAAACATAGCTTCAAGTGCACAAGGTACCATGGTGATCTCAGGTCTAAGAATCACTTGCACAACTCCCACTATGAGAACCATCTTTTGATAATTAAGTAAGAATCCATAAGATGTTCTCATGGCTGGTCATTTCAGTGAACTCATTCCTCTAATGAGCACCCACATCTTTGTATTAGTGTCACACACAAGTGATTGTGAGATCAATCACCCTCTACATTGAGCATACATAAGATGTGCCAGTCTTTCCGGTAATATTGATCCCCGACTCAATATACCAATTTGACTGGGAATATTCTAAATTAGGATTTTAGGATTTTAGGTCTCACTGGTATGATCTCATCATAACCCTTAAAACCAATGTCCTAATTTATGAGGTTCATCATCCAATAATAAAATAGATAAGCAGCAAATGATGAAACATAATGCCTTTATTGATATATATCGAGTGTCAAAGTACATGATTTGGAGGATTACAAAGAAAAACCCATCAAATGATTGGCTTATAGGGCACCTACTCTTTCAATCTCCCACTTGCACTAAAGCCAATCGCCCTTATATTTTAACCCCATACAATCGAGGTGACGATTGAATTGCTGCTGTGGTAGAGCTTTAGTAAACGGGTCTGCTATATTGTTCTTTGTGTCTACTCGTTCAATCTTGACGTCTTGTCTTTCGATTATCTCTCGAACAAGGTGGAAGCGTCTCAAAATGTGCTTGGATCTATGATGAGACCTTGGTTCCTTAGCCTGTGCAACTGCTCCAGTGTTATCGCAATAAACTGGGACTGGTCCGGCAATCTCAGGAACTACACCCAGCTCTGTGATGAACTTCTTCATCCAGACTGCTTCCTTAGCAGCTTCACTAACAGCTATGTATTCTGCCTCAGTAGTTGAGTCAGCTACAGTTTGCTGTTTGGAACTTTTCCAACTCACAGCTCCACCATTCAAAGTGAAAATATATCCAGAGATTGACTTGCTATCATCTGGATCAGATTGAAAGCTAGAATCTGAATAGCCTTCTAGTTTCAATTCTGATCCTCCATAAATCAGAAAAACATCTCTAGTCCTTCTCAAGTATTTGAGAATGCTTTTCACAATTTTCCAATGATCCTCGCCGGGATCTGCCTGAAATCTATTTACCATACCTAAGGCATAAGCTACATCAGGCCTGGTACATAACATAGCATACATGATCGACCCTACTGCTAAAGCATAGGAAATAGAACTCATTCTATTCCTCTCTTCAGATGTCTTAGGAGACATCTTCCTAGAGAGTTGTATGCCATGTCCTATGGGTAAGAAACCTTTCTTACTTCCATCCATGCTGAACCTCTTTAGCACATTATCTATGTACCTAGACTGGGACAAACCTAGCATCCTTTTAGATCTATCTCTATAGATCCTTATACCAAGTATATAGGATGCTTCACCCAAGTCTTTCATGGAAAATTTCTTTGATAGCCAAGTCTTGACTGATTGCATCATTGTGATACGAACGAAGGGATTACAAAGCGAATCCCAACAACGTGCGGCTCGGTCTATCAAAGATAACCGATCAGCCTTCCTGGTGTGGGTACCTAGTCTCTATGACTTAGGTCACGCCTAACAACAATAATGCAGCGAAACACAACACCAGAAAATACCACGAAGGAGAAGAAGAAATGTAGGGGAAGAGAACTTTATTGAATAACCACTCAACTGATTACAATAAGCTCTCTTGGCCTCTCCAGCTCTACCGGATACCAATCCCTCCCCTTTGAGGGTCCTCTTATAGAGGAACAACCTCTAGTTACAAGTCCCTCACGAACTCAACTTCCCATGCACAAGATAAGGATGAATTCTAGATAAGATAGGAAAACCCCGATTCCCGCAGGATTCTGCGCAATCAGATAAAACAGCCAAGTTCGTGCCTCAAACGAACTCCGATTACCATGAAACTAGATTCGTTGGATTCAGGACGAAGAATCCTTCCATATGACACCTTTTTCACTTTGAACGGACTTCTGTAGAGTTCCCAAAATGCCCCTCAAAGTGAAAGCGCGTGGAAACAGCGTTTCAGCCACGTCTTCTAACCATACACGTTTTCAGTTATAAAAATGTGTTAAAACGTGTCCCTTGCCTTCTGGAGACTTATGCCACGTTCCTCCATCAGTGGCACACATTTCCATGCATTCCAATTTCTCGGATTCAGTCCATGCTTCGAGATAAGCCCACAACGCTGAATCAGTCTCGTTGCAGCAGCTTTCCTCCTAATGATGAACCAGCATGTATTCTCAACAATACACGCCTTGGAGCACGTGCCCACGGCCCCATGCTCTTGGGTATTCCACCTACATCTTGCACACGTTTCCCTAGGCGATCCTAGGGTCCAGATTTGGTCTCCAAGTTGCCCAAATCTCTAGAGAGCACCGTCAGACCTCGAACCCGTCCAGCGACCTGATCTGGTTTATACCTTGATCCGCTTCCGGTCCAGCCCCGATTCGAGGAGCCGTGACACCCTCCCCCACCTAAGCCGAAGTCGCCCCTGACGAGGCTAGGCGGTAGTCGTTGATGATGTCTTCGAACTGCCATAGTTCGTCACCATATTCTCAGCTTGCTTCTGAATCTGATAGTCCTTTCCATCGGACTAAGTATTGCACACGGTTACCCTTTTTTCTGTCCGCCTTGATTTCAGAAACCTTCTTGGTGTAATGAACTCGTACGGCCACTGGAGCTCGCCCGCTTCGAGCCCGAGAAGGGTCAGTTGTGTCCTCTTTGAATGGTTTCAACAAGGACACGTGGAACACCGGGTGCACTTTCAGCTTGGAAGGCAGCGACAATCGGTATGCTGTCTCTCCAATTCGATGTGTGATGATGAAGGGACCTTCATACCTCCTCACAAGTGCCTTGTGGTAGCCCGACTTCAATTTCATGTGATGATAAAGCTTCACCAATACCCGATCACCAACCTGAAATTCAGCTGCCCGCCGCTTTATGTCAGCCCATTTCTTCATCCGTTTGGTCGCCTTCCACAAGGAGACCTGAACCAAATCTGTATCCTCTTTCAGATCCCTCACGAACCTGTAGGCGGTCGGACTACGTCCCATGTAGTCTGCTGCGATACTTCCCGGAGTGTCTGGTTGCAGCCCTGTAATCACCTCGAATGGTGATTTACCTGTCGACTCCGATCGCTGTAAGTTGTAGCTGAATTGGGCTTGGTCCAAGAGTCGCACCCAATCCCGCTGGTTGGCACTCACATAGTGCCTCAAATACATCTCCAATAATGCATTGGTTCGCTCTGTTTGGCCATCGGTCTGAGGGTGGAAGGCCGTGGACATCTTCAACTCCGTTCCGAGCATCCGAAATAAACTCCGTCCAGAACCTCCCCGTGAAGCGAGCATCGCGATCAGAAACGATACTCCGCGGTATTCCCCAATATTTCACCACATATGTAAAGAACAACCGCGCCACGTCCTCTGCATGGCAAGTAGTAGGTGCTGCAATGAAGACTCCGTACTTCGAGAAGCGATCCACCACTACCATGATAGAGCTGTTCCCATCCGCCAGAGGTAGTCCTATGATGAAGTCCATGGAGACACTCTCCCACGGACGCTCTGGTATAGGTAATGGCTCCAACAACCCTGCAGGCCGTCGATGTTCAACCTTGTCTTGTTGGCATAGTAGACAAGTGCGAACATACTCCTCGATGTCATCCCGCATCTTCGGCCAATAGTAGTTATGTTCTATGAGAGCTTGGGTCCGATGCACCCCCTGGTGTCCCGCCCACATAGAATCATGGTGTTCTCGCAACACCTCGCGCCTCAGCCCTCCACCTGAAGGCACATAGACACGTCGCCCTCGTGTCAAAATCAGCCCTCCTTCGGTCCAGAAACGGCGCGCCTTGCCGTCTTTGATGAGTTCACCCATAGAAGTGGCCCATTGATCCTTCTCCATCTCAGTCTTGACCCTCTCCATTAGGTTACTTGCTGGTCCGGAAAAGGAAGAGACTGCAGCCAGCTGTGCCTTTCTACTCAAAGCATCAGGGACTGAATTTGTTCGGCCCGGCTTGTACTCGATGTCGAAATCAAATTCAGCCAGAAACTGCTGCCATCTTGCCTGCTTGGGGGTGAGTTTTGGTTGGGTCTGAAAGTAGCTTGTGGCCACGTTATCCGTGCGCACCACAAACTTAGATCCGAGGAGGTAATGACGCCAGGTTCGAAGACAGTGCACAATTGCAGTCATTTCCTTTTCATGAACCGTATACCTGCGCTCGGTGTCGTTCAACTTCCGACTCTCGTAGGCCACTGGGTGCCCTTCCTGCATGAGCACCCCTCTAATGGCAAAATCTGATGCGTCGGTGTGGACTTCAAAAGAAATAGAAAAGTCCGGTAGCACAAGGACCGGCTCCGCCGTGACCGCCTGCTTGAGACGATCAAATGCCTCCTGACATTGGTTTGACCACCGCCATGGACGATCCTTCTTTAACAAATCCGTCAGTGGGGCGCATAACTTCGAATATCCGGTGATGAACCTCCTATAGTAATTTGCCAAGCCAAGAAAGAGCGTAAGTGTGTAACACGTGTAGGTACCTCCCACTCGGCTATGGCTGAAATTTTTGAGGGATCCATCATGAGCCTTCCATCCCCAATGATGTGCCCGAGGAACGGCACCCTCTGCTGCGCAAACACACACTTCTCCTTCTTCACAAAGAGTTGGTGCTGCCGTAGGGTAGAGAAGACTTGCCTCAGGTGTGCCACATGCTCATCCAATGTCCGGCTGTATACAACAATGTCATCCAAGTATACTACCACGAATTTATCGATGAAGTCGTGGAGTACACGCTGCATCAAAGCACAGAAAGTTGCTGGTGCGTTGGTGAGGCCGAAAGGCATGACAAGGTACTCGAAGCTCCCGTACCTTGTCACACATGCAGTCTTCTCAATGTCCTCCTCCGCCACGCGAACCTGATAGTACCCGCTGCGAAGATCCAACTTGGAAATCCATCGTGCCTTGCCAAGTTGATCGAACAAATCATCAATCCGAGGAATGGGGTACTTGTTCTTCACCGTGAGCTTGTTGAGGGCCCTGTAGTCGATGCAGAGTCTCAACGAACCATCGTGCTTCTTCTGAAAAAGTACCGGTGCTCCATACGGACTCTTCGAAGGTCGAATGAACCCGCTGTCCACCAACTCCGTTAGCTGCCTCCTCAGCTCCTGGAGTTCAGGTGGGGCCATCCTATATGGTGCTTGAGCTGGTGGACGTGCTCCATGCACCAAATCAATCCGATGATCGATTTCTCTTTCTGGCGACAATTGCTTGGGTAACTCGGGGGGCATCACATCCCCGAATTCAGTGAGAACACCCTCGATGGGCGCTGGAATCTCCTCTCCTTCCAGTAGTTCTTCCTCCTGAAGGGACGCAATATATGTTGGAAGTCCCCTTCTCAGCCCCTTAGCAAGTTGCATCGCCGATAGGACTCGCTGCGGAGTCCCTTTAACTCGCTTCCCTGGAACTACGCAAGCTCCACTCGGATTCAGGACCACCACCACATCTGAATCCGGCTTTATCATGGCTTGTAGCTGGGTAAGCAAAGACATGCCGATGACCACCTCGTAGTCGTCGATCGGGGCGACCACCGCTGTCACCCGTCCGGTCCATGCGCCGAATTGGATCTCAACATCCTTCGACGTTCCGCTGGTAGCCACTTCTGCGGAATTGACCGCCTTGAACGTGTGTTCATCATGTTCAATCTTCAGATTTAACCTCTTTGCCGTAGCTAGGTCCACGAAGAAGTCAGTGGCACCCGTATCAATGAGTGCCTGGAAGATGTGACCACCAATGCAGATAGGTGCATAAAGCAGACCTCGTGGCCCCTTGGCCTTCAGGGCATTGAGACTGAGTGAGCCCATCCTTTGGTCGGTCTCTTGCTTCTCCTCCACCGCCATAGATGCTATCTTGCCCCTCAATGGACAGTCCTTCACCTTGTGCGGTCCATTGCAAATATAGCATGAGATGGTGCTGGTACCTTGCGCCACCCCTTTGCCCTTCGCTTGGGAAGCCCCTCCACTCGAGGAGCTTGGATTCGAGCCCTTTGTACCTCCTTTGTGACCTGATTTCGCTCCCCCACCTTTGCCCTGTTTCGATGCTTGGGCTTTGGGAGCTGTGGGTTGAGTCTTGAACTCGATGAGAGCCTCCCGCTTGAGCTATCGCCTCGTTCAAACTCTGGACTCCTCTTCGCTGCAACTCCATCTTTGCCCACGGTTTGAGCCCGTCAAGAAAAGTGAAGAGAGAGTCCTCGTTGCTGAGGTCTGGTACCTCCAACAACAATTCGCTGAACTCTCGCACATACTCACGCACATCGCCCTTTTGCGTGAGCCGCCGTAGTCGTGCTCGAGCATCATCCTTAGCGAACGCGGGGAAGAATTGCTTTCGAAGTTCAGTTTGGAACTGTACCCAAGTGGTGATTGGAACAGCCCCTCGCTTCACATCGTCGGCCCGACGTCGCCACCAAAGCATCGCCACATCCCTCAAGAACATGGCCGCCGTGCTCACCTTCATGGCTTCCTCCCTCACGCCGGTAACCTGCAAGTATTGCTCCACGGCGAAAAGAAAGTTATCCACCTCCTTCGCGGACCGTCGTCCGCAGAACTCTTGTGGCTTGGGAACATCAAGCTTGTGCAGGGGGCGCGTAGCCTCTCTTGCGACCTCCATTGTCAATGGAGAAGAGGATACGCCTGTGGTGGTACTCTCCTTTAAAAGGCCAACCACCTGATTTTGGAGAGCCTTCACCATGATCTCCAACTCCTCGTTACGCCGCAGCACTTCCTTATAGCGCCGCTCCATATCGAAGGAAATCTGGTTCAGCTGAGCGGCGATCTCACCTCGGAGGGTTGCGTCCCTACCCTCAAGGTCCTCCATCCGTCCTTCAACCTCAGCTATTTGGGCCTCGCACCTCCGTAATCGATTGTCGGCGGAGATAACCGGAGATGCAATACGTAACCCATACAGAGATTCATCAACTGGATGCGCTCCACCCATCGCCGTGCCTCCTCCTGAGGCTGGATTGGGATCCATGGTCGAGGATGATGCGTCCGCCATTCCCACCTTGGAAGTTACCGTAGAGGTCGTCTCCTTCATTTCTGGTATGGCTCTGATACCAAGTGACACGAACGAAGGGATTACAAAGCGAATCCCAACAACGTGCGGCTCGGTCTATCAAAGATAACCGATCAGCCTTCCTGGCGTGGGTACCTAGTCTCTATGACTTAGGTCACGCCTAACAACAATAATGCAGCGAAACACAACACCAGAAAATACCACGAAGGAGAAGAAGAAATGTAGGGAAAGAGAACTTTATTGAATAACCACTCAACTGATTACAATAAGCTCTCTTGGCCTCTCCAGCTCTACCGGATACCAATCCCTCCCCTTTGAGGGTCCTCTTATAGAGGAACAACCTCTAGTTACAAGTCCCTCACGAACTCAACTTCCCATGCACAAGATAAGGATGAATTCTAGATAAGATAGGAAAACCCCGATTCCCGCAGGATTCTGCGCAATCAGATAAAAACAGCCAAGTTCGTGCCTCAAACGAACTCCGATTACCATGAAACTAGATTCGTTGGATTCAGGACGAAGAATCCTTCCATATGGCACCTTTTCCACTTTGAACGGACTTCTGTAGAGTTCCCAAAATGCCCCTCAAAGTGAAAGCGCGTGGAAACAGCGTTTCAGCCACGTCTTCTAACCATACACGTTTTCAGTTATAAAAACGTGTTAAAACGTGTCCCTTGCCTTCTGGAGACTTATGCCACGTTCCTCCATCAGTGGCACACATTTCCATGCATCCCAATTTCCCAGATTCAGTCCATGCTTCGAGATAAGCCCACAACGCTGAATCAGTCTCGTTGCAGCAGCTTTCCTCCTAATGATGAACCAGCATGTATTCTCAACAATACACGCCTTGGAGCACGTGCCCACGGCCCCATGCTCTTGGGTATTCTACCTACATCTTGCACACGTTTCCCTAGGTGATCCTAGGGTCCAGATTTGGTCTCCAAGTTGCCCAATCTCTAGAGAGCACCGTCAGACCTCGAACCCGTCCAGCGACCTGATCTGGTTTATACCTTGATCCGCCGTCCCGGTCCAGCCCCGATTCGAGGAGCCGTGACAATTGGAACATCATTTCCAATGACCAATATATCGTCCACATATATATCAAGAAGACAATAGCACTCCCACTAGTCTTCTTGTACACACAAGGTTCATCTATATTTTTAATGAAGCCAAACTCTTTGACTATCATGTCAAAATGGATGTTCCAACTTCTAGATGCCTGCTTTAATCCATAAATGGATTTCTTAAGCCTACATACTTGATTTGCTCTCCCTCTTGAGACAAATCCCTCTGGCTGTGTCATATAGACCTCTTCCTCAAGGTGACCATTAAGGAAGGCGGTTTGACATCCATCTGCCAGATCTCATAATCATAGTATGCAGCTATAGCAAGCATAATCCGAATAGATTTGAGCATAGCTACTGACGAAAAAGTTTCATCATAATCAATGCCTTGTTTTTGCCTGAAACCTTTTGCCACTAGCCTGGCCTTGTAGGTTTCTACTTGGCCATCAGCTCCTATCTTCTTCTTGTACACCCATTTGCACCCTATTGGAATCACTCCCTCAGGTGCATCAACCAAAGTCCACACTTGGTTTGTATACATAGAATCTATCTCGGATTTCATGGCGTCCAACCATTTGTCAGAGTCCCTACTCTTGACAGCTTCCGAATAGGTCAGAGGTCATCGTTATCAACGATGTGGGCTTCATCATTCTCAATAATAATCCATACCTCTCAGGTGCATTTCGCACTCTTTCTGACCTTCGAAAAGGAGTAGTGTGTAGTGGCTGTACCTCTTCCATGGGTACATCTGGTTGAGGATTATTATGTGTCTCACCTTGTAGGTCTTGAACTTCATCAAGTTCAATTCTTCTATCCTTGCCCTTTTCTAAAAAAAACTCTTTTTCCAAGAAAGTGGCATGCCTAGCAAACAAATACCTTTTGTTCGGTAGGATTATAGAAGATATATCCTAAACTATCTTTAGGATAAACTACAAATATACATTTGTCCGATCTAGCACTTAGCTTATGTCCAAATTTCTTTTGACATAAGCATGACAACCCCATATCTTAAGATACTTAAGATTAGGTTTCTTTCCTTTCCATATCTCATATGGAGTGCTAGATACAGACTTAGATGGTACTCTATTTAATACTAATGCAGCAGTTTCTAGGGCATGTCCCCAGAAGGAAATTGGAAGATTTGTGAAGCACATCATGGACCGTACCATATCTAATAAGGTACGATTCCTTCTTTCAGCTACACCATTTAATTGTGGTGTATATGGAGGTGTCCATTCAGAGAGTATACCCTTTAATTTAAGATAGTCTAAAAATTCACTAGAAAGGTATTCTCCTCCTCGATCAGATCGAAGGATTTTAATACACTTTCCAGTTTGTTTTTCGACCATACTTTGATACTCTTTAAATTTATCAAAGGCTTCAGATTTATGTTTCATTAGATACACAAAACCGAACCTTGATAAGTCATCAGTAAATGTGATGAAGTAAGAGTATCCATCTCTAGCTTGAGTTGACATAGGACCGCACACATCAGTGTGTACGAGTTCTAACAACTCACTTGCCCTTTCTCCATGTCCCCGAGAATGGAGACTTGGTCATTTTACCCATAAGACAAGATTCACAAGTTCCTAATGATTCCAAAATCATAAGGGTCAAAGAATTTATCTTTATACAACTTATGTAACCTTGTCTCACTAATATGGCCTAATCGGTAATGCCAGAGGAGGGTATTATTAATATTTTCTCTTTTTCTTTTATTATCTTTACCAATATGAAAACATAACATTATTAAGACATAATACTAAAAGACCATTTTCCATAGTGCCATGACAATATACTCATTAGATAAAGAAATAGAGCAACCATTGCTCTTTCCATTTATTTCGAATCCTTTCTTAAGCAACAAAGGAATTGAAATTACATTTCTAATGATTTTTGGCATAAAATAACAGTCTTCTAGCTTCAAGAACTTTCCGGAGGGTAGCTCCAGTATGTAGGTGCCAACAGCTTCAGCCTGGATGGATTCTCCTCCAGCGCCATATAGCTCGAAGTCACCTTTCTTCAGTCTTCTAATTTTCTGCAGTCCATGCAAAGATTTGCATATGTGAGAACCACAACCGGTATCCAATACCATTGCATTAGAATCAGAAGAACTTAATGTCATATTGGCATGTAATAAAAACATACCTTTTGATGCACACACTTGCATCAGGCTTCACACTTGCAAGAAAGCTCTTGCAGTCCTTTTCCAATGCCCCGTCTTGCCACAGTGGAACAGGTACCGGGTCCAGGAGATTTTTCTTTTCCCTTCTTTCTTTTTGATGCGACTCTTAGGGTTTAGTTTTTTTCTTTGAACCCTTGTTGTCCGACTTCTTCTTTGTGCTCTCACCAACAAGAAGGATCGGGACCCCTTGTCCTTCTTGATGTGAGACTCTGCTGTTTTCAGCATATTTAGAAGCTCAGGCAGGGAGGAATTCAGTTTGTTCATGTGATAATTCACGACAAACTGCCGAGAATGAGTCGGGTAGTGATTGCAGGATCAAATCCTGACTGAGCTCACTGTCCATAGCAAAACCAAGTTGACTTAATCGAGTGATTAAGTCTATAACCTTTAAACAGTGGTCTTGCACAGGATGATCCCTCGATCATTCTAGCATGGAACAACTGTTTAGATATCTCATATCTAGCAGTTCTGCTCTGCTCACCATATAACTCCTTTAAGTTAAGGAGTATGGAGTGAGTATCCATGCTATCATGCTGCCTCTGCAATTCATTATTCATAGAAGCAAGCATGATACATTGACAGTCAAACTATCATTTTTCCACATACGATATGTGGCCAATTCCTCCTCAGTTGCATCTTCCCCTGCTGACCCTAGGTCAGGGGTTTCAAGATATAGGAAAGTTTTTCTTGTGTGAGAACAATCTTTAAATTTCTCAACCAATCCACATAGTTGGGACCAGTCAATTTGTTTGTATCTAAGATACCTCTAAGTGAGAGTGAAGATGCCATTTTTGCAGAATAATCTATAATTACAAAGAACACTAATATAAGCAGACCAATCATTGATGAAATGTATTCAATCAGACAAGGACTTTTATCTAATTGTTACTCTCCACTATTTTGTCGAATTCATAACCCTCAGTATGATGAACGAGAAAATACTAATTTTCTTAGTGGGTTGAGATCCAAATCCTTATAAAAGGACCTTGTGGGAATCACAACAAGCTCTTATAAGTTCAAAGGTAGGAAACTCTTTCCAATTGCATCCATGCAATTCCCAACTTATTCTGTCCTCTAGCACACATATAGTCTTGTGGGAATCACAACAAACTATGTGTGTCTAGTTAAGTCAAACCCTTCATTTTTATACAGTCATAATTTGAATAATGCTGCCCTTGTGGGAATCACAACAAGGCAACATATTAAAATATGCCATATGCATCATATGCACCAGATATTACAATATCAAATCCCTAATACTAGCCTTGTGGGAATCACAACAAGCTAGCGTAGATATTGACATAATAATATCTAAGCATGAAGGAAGGACCTTTATAGTGTTATATCGCAATTAGCTTTTTCCATGGAGGTCAATCAAATAGTTGGCCAGGTAAGCAGATGGGAGGCTCTCCTTACTTAGTAAGCGTCCTAATTAATAACCACCTGTAGCCTCTTTCCTAGACCACCAACTTAGTCAATTGATTCAGAATGGCTCAGCTTAAAGCAATTAACACTACGACTTAATTATGATTAGTGAGGGCTTTCAAATAGTAGTATCTTACTAACATTAAGCTCAACCAAAAGACAATCAAATAATTGGCCAGGAAAGCAGGTGGAGGCACCCCTCACTCAGAGAGTGAGGTCCTAATTAAGTAACCACCTGTGGCTACCTTCCTAGACACCAACTGAGTCGATTGTTCCAGAATGGGGTCAGCCCAAAGTTTTCATACTACTATATTGGTCTCATTGCACATTCTATAATTTAGTACTAGCAATTATACTGTGCTACAACATGAATATAACACTATCTCATAGCATAAACTAATCATGCATACAAACAACCTAGCTATCTCATAGCTCAAGATATAGCATGTATTATATTGGTTAAACTGATTAAGGGTGGCTCTGATACCACTGTTAGGGTTTCTCAGTGCCCTAGGCGCAGCGGAAGATACGGGATTATAAATTTTCTTATAAAATCCATTATATGAAATCCCTAATAAGCCAAGATCGCCTAATAGTATAACCAAATAATGTAGAAAATATAATCTTGGTATAGAAGAATACTATCACGCTATATCAATATATCTGAAGATGTCCTAAGGTGCCCAAATGTTCACCCTCCGATGTTGATCCACACAGGAATGGGTTCAAGACTCTAGCTCCACCAAAAACTGATTCTAATGTTCAATCCTTCAAAGGATTTAATTGGGCTGATTTTCCTTCACTTTCTTCCTTTCTACCTCTAAAAACATTCACTAGCCTTTTTGTCCTAAAGAAGACCCTCTTGTCTTGGGTTAGACAAAAGAGAGAGACTTGTAAGAAAGAAGGGATAAGGAAGAAGGAAGAAAAGGCTTTTTCTTGGATGATCTTTAGAACTCCAAAGGCACCTCCTTATTTATAAGAGATGGAGGGATGCATTCATAAAGGGATGCATCCCATCCACACACCTCATCATGATTGAGGCATGTCTAAGAGATGCATCCCATCATGATGGGGTGCTAAGGAGAAGGTGTATAACTTCTTTCTCACATCTCCCTTAAATCCTGATGATCCAAGGGCCCAAATGCAGTGAACCAAAGCCAATGGTCCAGATCTAGGTGCCATCTAATGGTCCAGATCAAGGACATCACATCCAGGGTGCCATCCAATGGTCTAGAAGTTAAGATGCCATCACCGATGGTCCAGATTCAGGCGCTGAGCAAACGGTCCAGATCTTTCATCCAGAGAGCCATCCAGTGGTCCAGATTCAGGCGCGAGCAACGGTCCAGATCTTTCATCCAGAGAGCCATCCAGTGGTCCAGATTCAGGCGCTAACCCAGTGGACCAGATCCTTCATCCAGGAAGCCATCCAATGGTCCAGATGAAGGCGCCAACCAGTGGACCAGATCCTTTCATCCAGGAAGCGATCCAATGGTCCAGAAGTGAAGGCCCTATCAAACCCAATCCAATTGGCGTTTAACCAACTTAAAGAAAAACATAAACCTAATCAAATCAGGTCTAATTAAATGCAAATGGGTTTCAACTCTTGGCTAACCATATTAGGTCATGATCTAATCATATTAGATCAACCAAATCTAAGAATCATATTCGAATTTAATTTGAATCAGGAGCTAGGGTTTGCAACACGTGCTAGCATGTTCATTCTTGCAAACATGATCTAATCCAATTAGACCCCTTGATCAATTTCCCTTGTGTGTGACCCATTGGGGTCCTTATCTTAGCCAGCAATAGGTGCAGGTGCAAGTTGACCTACCTGATTAGAATACTCTAATCCAATTTGGTTCAATTTAGTGCTAAACCTGACTTAGCAATCAGAACCTGTCTGATGCTTTGATCTAATCAAACTCTTTGATCCGATCAACCCACAAGACATGATTGACATCTAGCAACGTATCATGTCTACCCGGAAGATGAGGAATGTATTGGGACAAATTCCAAATATACCCTTCAGTGAAAAGTTACTGTGCAATTCATCCCTCAGTCATACTACATCCTGAATAAGTGCTCGAGTATGGATCAATATCAAACTCAATCACTTATTCATGGTCTCTCTCAATCTTTTATATGATAATTCAAACAATGAAACATTAGAAACCTCTTTCTAATATTCATTTTGCTTTGATCAAAGGCTTCGTGAATCATCATTAAGATTAGAGTAAGTAGGATGTTACCTTCTCTTACTAGAAGTGACTGATTCCTTTGTTGAACTAACTCACAACCTTCGTACAAAATCCACCAATATCCAGAATATCCCGTACACAACGCAATGTCGTGAATGAGGGTAAACCAAAACATAGCTTCAAGTGCACAAGGTACCATGGGTGATCTCAGGTCCAAGGATCACTTGCACAACTCCCACTATGAGAACCATCTTTTGATAATTAAGTAAGAATCCATAAGATGTTTCTCATGGCTGGTCATTCAGTGAACTCATTCCTCTAATGAGCACCCACATCTTTGTATTAGTGTCTCACACAAGTGATTGTCTGAGATCAATCACCCTCTACATTGAGCATACATAAGATGTGCCAGTGCTTTCCGGTAATATTGATCCCCGACTCAATATACCAATTTGACTGGGAATATTCTAAATTAGGATTTTAGGATTTTAGTCTCACTGGTATGATCTCATCATAACCCTTAAACCAATGTCCTAATTTATTGGAGTTCATCATCCAATAATAAAATAGATAAGCAGTAAATGATGAAACACAATGCCTTTATTGATATATATCGAGTGTCAAAGTACATGATTTGGAGGATTACAAAAGAAAAACCCATCAAATGATTGGCTTATAGGGCATCTACTCTTCAATGGCATCGCGGCCTCCCATCTCCTCTCCTCCCCTCCACCTCCGGCCTCTCCTCTCCGGCTCCCCCTTGCCAACGGCGACCACGGCAACATCACGCCTCCCGATCGCGGCTACATCACCTCGTCGACGCCCCTCCTTCGTGCTCGTCGGCTAGGATCTCTTCCCGGAGGTAAACCCTAACCTACCGAGGGTTTCATTGTCTCTTTGCTCGGCGCCTGTGTTCATCTCCTTCTCGCCCGGGACGAATCATCGCGGCTACGTCACCCCGTCGACGCTCCCCTGTTTCTTGCTCGTCGGCTAGGGTTTTTAGAACCGGTTCTTCCCGGAGGTAAACCCTAACCCCATTTCCTTTTACCCCATGATAACAAAATAAAAGAAACGAAGAAGAGGAAGAGGAAGGGGAAGGAACCTACCGAGGGTCTCCCCCTGTGGATCCGGCGCCGCGCTTGATCGCCGTGCCTTTCGATTATATACATGATCCTATGTTTACATCTCTTTGTGTTCATCTTCATCTAGTCATTATATACATGATCCAAGATTCCAGATGTGGATGTAAATGTATACATTTTAATCTCCTTTCTGAGATGCTGTGGGTGAAGCAGGGTTTTGAGATGCTGTGTGAAGCAGGGTTTTTGAGATGCTGTGGTGAAGCAGGGGTTTGTTTTCCTTATTCCCTGTTGATGTTCGTTTGTAGCAGACGAATTTTTTGATTAATAGTGTCTGTTAAGTTTGGAACCGCAAAATCTTCATGTTGTGACATGGAGCAGCAAACTATTTTCTTTTTTTTCTTTCCCTTTTTTCTTTTGAGAAATATGAAGCAGCCAGGATTTAGAGAATATATGTTCTTGGGGGTTCTTCTAAATAAACAGATCTCACTCTTTGAAACAACTTCAACTGAAAAACTGATGAAATCAATTGACTAAAGGCTTGTGTTTCCAGCTGCCAAGGATTATAGTAGTACTTTGTTTCAAGAGTTTCAACATCAGATATTGTGGTTCCAATGGTCCGATACTATTAGCTCTCAATGATTAATCTCCATTTTTTTATTGTTCATGTGAAAATATTAAGGAAGAGTTGTGTATCATTGGTGCAATTTTTTTTCCTCCTAAATCTGAATCTACAGTAACCTCTAATTTAATGTAATATAATTGAATGTATTTTATTTACTTGGACCTTTGTAGGAAATCTAATCTTTGTGTATTGTGATATATTTGAGCTTTCCTATGAATATCATTCGTCAAGCACCAAACTTGGGCCCATTAGAGAATCTAATACTTAAAAAAGAGTATCAATTATTGATTCTTCATCAACTTGCAAAATTTATTTTCATAATTGTTGAATAGTACTTCAAAGCATGCCAGTCATGCTTCTTATGACATTGGTTTACATTTTTGAAAATTTTCTCAAAACTTTAACTTGACTCTGTAAAGTTCATGGATTTTAATTTCTTCGTCATGTTATTTCATTTCTACAATCATTGTTCATCTGCAAGGAAAAATAGAAAGTGGTGGAAAATGGTGTTGCTTCATGGGTTGTGACTTATTTCTAGTGTGCAATCAAAGAAGGGTGGTCAAAAAAGCTTGCTAAGAAGTGCCATGCTTTCCTAGCATCAGAGCGATCATGTATATTGACATTTGTTCTATGTGAAGCAGATAGTATTCCATATGTAAATTTGGATGATTTGACTTGTATTCCTTGTCTTTGTAAAGATTAAATGCTTTTTGAATATTGCTGGTATTAGATGAATGAAGAGATAACTTGTAAAGATTAATTCGTTATGTTCAGCTTTTTATAAAGATTGAATGCTTTTTTAATGTCAATGATGCTAGGACAAGATTGAATGACTTTATTTTTGTCATTCTTATGATAACTTCTCATCTTCATAAATATCATACCAGTTTTTGTTTCTTTTACATTTTTTATGATCTTGCCTTTCGTGTTTTTTTAATGGCCCGATTTTAATATTTTCTAGGCTTCTAATGTTGTTTTATTTTTTTGATTTCTAGAGGAACTATGTCAGTTGATCGTAATTGGATGTACCACCGACTTAGTGAAAATGGTTATATAAGAGCTGAGTTCTGTGATGGAGCTAAAGGGTTCCTTGAGTTTGCATTTACTCAGTTAGAGTATTGTAGTGGTGATAAGATAGATGCCCTTGTATGAGATGTGACAACCAGAAATTTCTTAACCGTGATACGGTCAATTTCATCTGTTGAGAAAGGGGTTTACACCGGGGTATTCAACATGGTTTGCACATGGGGAGTTACTTGGTGCAGTTGCTCCTGTAAGTACAAGTGCAGTAGAAGCATCCACATCAATGGATGTTGGTTGTGAACATGGTCAGCAATATAGAACCATGGTGATGGAAGCTATGGGTCCAGAAGAGAACTCCATTTGAGTAGTGCACTTGAAGTTAATCATGAGGAAGAGCCAAATAAGGATGCTGCAGATTTTTATTCTTTGTTGAAGATGCAGAAGTACCTTTATGGAAAGGGTGTAAAAAAAACACTCTAAGTTATCTGCTATTACTCAATTATTAAATTGCAAGTCTGAATTTAATATGAGTATATCTTGCTATGATCGAATCATGAAATAGTGAAGAATATGTTGCCGGAAAGTGAGAAGCTGCCCCTTGATTTCTATCAATCAAAGAAGATGCTTCGGAAGTTGGGGTTGGAGTATACAAGTATTGATGTTTGTGAGAATAATTGTATGCTATTCTATAAGGAACAGAGAATTTGATTGAGTGTACTATTTGTGGTCATCCTCGATAAACTCAGAAGAAATGATAGTGGTGGTAGGAGAAAAGATGTTCCTTATAGAAGGTTGCGATATCTTCCAATAACACCAAGACTTCAGAGGCTTTTTATGTCAAGCAGAACGGCTGAAAACATGTCATGGCATGTAAAGGGAGGTGATTCAGATGAGATGGTGCATCCTGCTTGTGGGGAGGCTTGGAAGCACTTTGACCGCATTCATCCATCCTTTTCTACCGAGCCTCGTAATGTGAGACTTGGGTTATGTACAGATGGTTTTAACCCTTTTAGCCAATCAGCTCGTCCTTATTCTTGTTGGCCAGTTTTCGTAACAGTTTACAATCTTCCACCATCAATATGTATGAAACGACCCTACATTTTTCTAAGTTTAGTCATTTCTGGACCTAAGAGCCCCGGCAAAAGTATCGATGTCTTGCTTAGGCCTTTGATTGATGAACTTAAAATATTGTGGGAAGTAGGGGTCACCACTTATGACATTTTTAGAAAAGAGAATTTTCAAATGAAGGCAGCTTTATTGTGGACTATCAACGATTTTCCTGCATATGGCATGCTTTCAGGATGGAGTGCACATGGAAAGTTGGCATGCCCGTATTGTATGGAGAACTCAAAAACTTTTACACTACAACATGGTGGGAAGACTTCTTTTTTTGACTGCCATCGTCAATTCTTGCCCATGGACCATGCATACAGATACCAAGTTGATGGTTTCTTCAATGGTAGAATAGAGACAGACCCCCCACCTCCTCGACTGTCTGGTGAGGAGTTGAAAAATAGGGTCTCTGCCTTGCCTAATGTAACTTTTGGTTTGAAAGCTCCTAAGCACACCATTCCTGGATTCGGTAAAGATCATAATTGGGTGAAAAGGAGCATATTTTGGGAGTTGCCCTATTGGCATACACTACTTATTCGACACAATTTAGATGTCATGCATATTGTTCGAAATGTGTTTCTCAATATATTTTACACTTGTATGGATGTAAAAGGGAAGACTAAAGATAATGTGAAAGCAAGGCAAGATTTAGAGCTATATTGCAAGCGTCCCAAGTTGAGGATTCAATTTGTTAATGGAAAGCTAGTTAAGCCTCCAGCTTCCTATGTATTGTCCAAAGACCAAGCAATGGAGGTCTGCGAGTGGGTGAAAGGGTTAAGACTCCCTAATGGATATGCTTCAAACATATCGAAGTGTGTTAACCTGGATGATTATAAGTTTTACGGGTTAAAAAGTCACGATTGTCATGTTTTCATGCTGAGATTGCTTCCAATTGCATTCCGTGAAGTATTGCCAGCACCAGTGTGGGATGCATTAACAGAATTAAGCTGTTACTTTAGAGATTATGCAACACAACTTTGCGTGTCCAAGATATGGAGGTTCTTGAGAAAAATATTGTGGTAACTCTCTGCAAACTTGAGAAGATATTTCCTCCTGTATTTTTGACTCAATGGAGCACTTACCTGTTCATTTAGCTTATGAAGCTAAGGTTGGGGGCCCGTGCAGTACAGATGGATGTACCCCTTTGAAAGGTAACAATTTCTATAATTTTATTAAATAGTTTTTTTGTATCCATTAAATTTGAGAAATTAACATATTAATCTTATTTATAGGCTTATGCATGATATAAAGCAGAAGGTAAAGAATCGAGCATCGATTGAAGGTTCTATTGTCGAGGCTTACATCATAGAAGAAATATCAACTTTCTGTTCGCATTATTTTGAGCCTTCTATACAAACGAGGTTAAATC
This sequence comes from Phoenix dactylifera, assembly GCF_009389715.1. Lineage (NCBI taxonomy): Eukaryota > Viridiplantae > Streptophyta > Magnoliopsida > Arecales > Arecaceae > Phoenix > Phoenix dactylifera. The sequence goes on from NW_024067749.1 coordinate 164,603, forward strand.
AAGTTCCCCGTAATGAAGACGAAGGGGAGTTTGATCTCGTGGATCGTCTATCCATTTTGCTCATCAAGGTCGGCCTTTTGGGAAACCTTTTGGAAGGCATTTAACTACTCAGGAGTTTAATGCTGCTGAATTATATGTTCTTCTGAATTGTGAGGAGTTCAACCTTTTGGAAAGTAAGTTACACAAGTACTTAATTATAATCGTCCTTAAAAATGCATATGGAGTACAATATATGTGATTCTAGCTTTTGTGTTGTAGGTATTTTGATGATTATATCCGGCAATCTTGTCCAAATATAAGCCAAATAGATTTGGAAAGACGACGCGAAATGGAGTTTCCGGCTTGGTTTAGGTCATATGTGAGTACATAATTCATAAATATAATAATAAATTAGACTTTCTCTTGATTTATTCTTACGATATTATTTTTATCATGCTAGGTTAATGACAGCAAAAATCATGTTGATGGGCGCTTAAAGGACCTATCATATGGCCCTGGGAATAAAGTTAAATGTTATAAAGGCTACTTTGTGAATGGGTACAGATTTCACACTAAAGAATATGGAAAGGATAAAAGAACCTTCAACAGTGGTGTGTGCATTAAGGGAAGCAGTTACAATGACTTTGAGAGTGACTATTATGGAATGTTGGTTGACATTATCGAGTTAGACTATTTTGGGGTTGGTAATAAAGTAGTGTTATTCAAATGTGACTGGTATGATAGAGACAAGGGTATGAAAGTGCACCCTCAACATGGCCTCGTTGAGATCAATTACAAACTAAGACTTCCAACCAATGATCCTTTTGTATTAGCTCAACAAGCACATCAGGTGTTCTATACTGGTTACCCAGGTAAGAAGAAGAATCAAAGATTGTGGTGGGCAGTAATTAAGACAAAAGCTAGAGGTAGGTTCTCTCCTAGTATGCCAGAAGAAAATTTTCTTGATTTTTATCAAGAAGAAAACCACAGGATTCCTACCCCAATCTCGATGATAGATTAGCTTGATGATCCAGACATTTTGGTTGGTGTTAACAGATGACACGAACGAAGGGATTACAAAGCGAATCCCAACAACGTGCGGCTCGGTCTATCAAAGATAACCGATCAGCCTTCCTGGCGTGGGTACCTAGTCTCTATGACTTAGGTCACGCCTAACAACAATAATGCAGCGAAACACAACACCAGAAAACACCACGAAGGAGAAATGTAGGGGAAGAGAACTTTATTGAATAACCACTCAACTGATTACAATAAGCTCTCTTGGCCTCTCCAGCTCTACCGGATACCAATCCCCCTTTGAGGGTCCTCTTATAGAGGAGCAACCTCCAGTTACAAGTCCCTCACGAACTCAACTTCCCATGCACAAGATAAGGATGAATTCTAGATAAGATAGGAAAACCCCCATTCCCGCAGGATTCTGTGCATCAGATAAAACTACCAAGTTCATGCATCAAACGAACTCGGATTACCATGAAACTAGATTCGTTGGATTCAGGACGAAAAATGCTTCCAGATGGCACCTTTTCCACTTTGAACGGACTTCTGTAGAGTTCCCGAAATGCCCCTCAAAGTGAAAACGCGTGGAAACAGCGTTACAGCCACGTCTTCTAACCATACACGTTTTCAGTTATAAAAACGTGTTAAAACGTGTCCTTGCCTTTGGAGACTTATGCCACGTTCCTCAGTGGCACACATTTCCATGCATCCCAATTTCTCGGATTCGGTCCATGCTTCGAGATAAGCCCACAACGCTGAATCAGTCGTTGCAGCAGCTTTTCTCCTAATGATGAACCAACATGTATTCTCAACAATACACGCCTTGGAGCACGTGCCCACGGCCCATGCTCTTGGGTATTCCACCTACATCTTGCACACGTTTCTCTAGGTGATCCTAGGGTCCAGATTGGTCTCCAAGTTGCCAAATCTCTAGAGAGCACCGTCAGACCTCGAACCCGTCCAGCGACCTGATCTGGTTTTACTTGATCCACGCGTCCAGCCTCGATTCGAGGAGCCGTGACACCTCCCCCACCTAAGCCGAAGTCGCCCTGACGAGGCTAGGCGGTACTCGTTGATGATGTCTTCGAACTGCCATAGTTCGTCACCATATTCCTAGCTTGCTTCTGAATCTGATAGTTTTTATCGGACTAAGTATTGCACACGGTTACCCTTTTTCTGTCCCCTTGATTTCAGAAACCTTCTTGGTGTAATGACTCGTACGGCCACTGGAGCTCGCCCGCTTCGAGCCCGAGAAGGGTCAGTTGTGTCTCTTGAATGGTTTCAACAAAAAGGTGGAACACCGGGTGCACTTTCAGCTTGGAGGCAGCGACAATCGGTACGCTTCTCTCCAATTCGATGTGTGATGATGAAGGACCTTCATACTCCTACAAGTGCTTTGTGGTAGCCGACTCAATTTCATGTGAGATAAAGCTTCACCAATACCCGATCACCACTGAAATTCAGCTGCCGCCCGCTTTATGTCAGCCCACTTCTTCATCGTTTGGTCGCCTTCCACAAGGAGACCTGAACCAAATCTGTATCCTCCTTCAGATCCCTCACGACCTGTAGGCGGTCGGACTACGTCCCATGTAGTCTGCTGCGATACTTCCCGGAGTGTCTGGTTGCAGCCCTGTAATCACCTCGAATGGTGATTTACCTGTCGACTCCGATCGCTGTAAGTTGTAGCTGAATTGGGCTTGGTCCAAGAGTCGCACCCAATCCGCTGGTTGGCATCACATAGTGCTCAAATACATCTCCAATAATGCATTGGTTCGCTCTGTTTGGCCATCGGTCTGAGGGGTGGAAGGCCGTGGACATCTTCAACTCCGTTCCGAGCATCCGAAATAACTCCGTCCAGAACTCCCCGTGAAGCGAGCATCGCGATCAGAAACGATACTCCGCGGTATTCCCCAATATTTCACCACATATGTAAGAACAACCGCGCACGTCCTCTGCATGGCAAGTAGTAGGTGCTGCAATGAAGACTCCGTACTTCGGAGAAGCGATCCACCACTACCATGATAGAGCTGTTCCCATCCGCCAGAGGTAGTCCTATGATGAAGTCCATGGAGACACTCTCCACGGACGCTCTGGTATAGGTAATGGCTCCAACAACCCGCAGGCCGTCGATGTTCAACCTTGTCTTGTTGGCATAGTAGACAAGTGCGAACATACTCCTCGATGTCATCCGCATCTTCGGCCAATAGTAGTTATGTTCTATGAGAGCTTGGGTCCGATGCACCCCCTGGTGTCCCGCCACATAGAATCATGGTGTTCTCGCAAACCTCGCGCCTCAGCCCTCCACCTGAAGCACATAGACACGTCGCCCTCGTGTCAAAATCAGCCCTCCTTCGGTCCAGAACGGCGCGCCTTGCCGTCTTTGATGAGTTCACCCATGGAAGTGGCCATTGATCCTTCTCCATCTAGGTCTTGACCCTCTCCATTAGGTTACTTGCTGGTCCGGAAAAGGAAGAGACTGCAGCAGCTGTGCCTTTCTACTCAAAGCATCAGGGACTGAATTAGTTCGGCCCGGCTTGTACTCGATGTCGAAATCGAATTCAGCCAGAAACTGCTGCCATCTCGCTGCTTGGGGGTGAGTTTGGTTGGGTCTGAAAGTAGCTTGTGGCCACGTTATCCGTGCGCACACAAACTTAGATCCGAGGAGGTAATGACGCCAGGTTCGAAGATAGTGCACAATTGCAGTCATCTCCTTTTCATGAACCGTATACCTGCGCTCGGTGTCGTTCACTTCCGACTCTCGTAGGCCACTGGGTGCCCTTCCTGCATGAGCATCCCTCCAATGGCAAATCTGATGCATCGGTGTGGACTTCAAAAGAATAGAGAAGTCCGGTAGCACGAGGACCGGCTCCCCGTGAACCGCCTGCTTGAGACGATCAACGCTCCTGACATTGGTTTGACCACCGCCATGGTCGATCCTCTTTAACAATCCGTCAGTGGGGCGCATAACTTCGAATATCCGGTGATGAACCTCCTATAGTAATTTGCCAAGCCAAGAAAAGAGCGTAAGTGTGTACACGTGTAGGTACCTCCCACTCGGCTATGGCTGAAATTTTTGAGGGATCCATCATGAGCCTTCCATCCCCAATGATGTGCCCGAGGAACGGCACCCTCTGCTGCGCAAACACACATTTCTCCTTCTTCACAAAGAGTTGGTGCTGCGTAGGGTAGAGAAGACTTGCCTCAGGTGTGCCACATGCTCATCCAATGCCCGGCTGTATACACAATGTCATCCAAGTATACTACCACGATTTTATCGATGAAGTCGTGGAGTACACGCTGCATCAAAGCACAGAAAGTTGCTGGTGCGTTGGTGAGGCCGAAAGGCATGACAAGGTACTCGAAGCTCCCGTACCTTGTCCACACTGCAGTCTTCTCAATGTCCTTTCCGCCACGCGAACCTGATAGTACCCGCTGCGAAGATCAACTTGGAAATCCATCGTGCCTTGCCAAGTTGATCGAACAAATCATCAATCCGAGGAATGGGGTTACTTGTTCTTCACCGTGAGCTTGTTGAGGGCCCTGTAGTCGATGCAGAGTCTCAACGAACCATCGTGCTTCTTCTGAAAAAGTACCGATGCTCCATACGGACTCTTCGAAGGTCGAATGAACCCGCTGTCCACCAAAACTCCGTTAGCTGCCTCCTCAGCTCCTGGAGTTTCAGGTGCGGCCACCTATATGGTGCTTGAGCTTGGTGGACGTGCTCCATGCACCAAATCAATCCGATGGATCGATTTCTCTTTCTGGCGGCAAATGCTTGGGTAACTCGGGGGGGCATCACATCCCCGAATTCAGTGAGCAACACCCTTGATGGGCGCTGGAATCTCCTCTCCTTCCAGTAGTTTCTTCCTCCTGAAGGGGACGCAATATATGTTGGAAGTCCCCCTTCTCGAGCCCCTTAGCAAGTTGCATCGCCGATAGGACTCGCTGCGGAGTCCCTTAACTCGCTTCCCTGGAACTACGCAAGCTCCACTCGATTCAGGACCACCACCACATCTGAATCCGGCTTTATCATGGCTTGTAGCTGGGAAGCAAAGGACCATGCCGATGACCAACCTCGTAGTCGTCGATCGTGGGCGACCACCGCCTGTCAACCCGTCCGGTTCCCGATGCGCCCGAATTGGATCTCACACATCCTTCGAACGGTTCCCGCTGGTAGGCCACTTCTGCGGAAGTTCGGACCGCCTTTGAACGTGTGTTCATCATGTTCAATTCTTCCAGATTTAACCCTTTTGCCGTTAGCTAGATCACCGGGAAGAACTCAGTGGCACCCCGTACTCTATTGAAGTGCCTGGAAGATGTGACCACCAATGCAGGATAGGTGGCATAAGAGCAGACCTCCGTGGCCCCTTTGGCTTTCAAAGGGCCATTGAGGGGACATGAGTGAGCCCATCCTTTGGTCGGTCGTTTTCCTTTGCTTCTCCTCCAACCGCCCATAGATGCTATCTTGCCCCTCAATGGACAGGTCACTTCACCTGTGCAGGTCCCATTACATAAATATAGCATGAGATGTCGTGCTGGTAACCTTGCACCACCCCTTTGCCTTCGCTTGGGAAGCCCCTCCACTCGAGGAGCTCGGATTCGAGCCCTTTGTACCTCCTTTGTGACCTGATTTCGCTCCCCCACCTTTGCCTGTTTCGAAGCTTGGGCTTTGGGAGCTGTGGGTTGAGTCTTGAACTCGATGAGAGCCTCCGCTTGAGCTATCGCCTCGTTCAAACTCTGGACTCCTCTTCACTGCAACTCCATCTTTGCCCACGGTTTGAGCCCGTCAAGAAAAGTGAAGAGAGAGTCCTCGTTGCTGAGGTCTGGTACCTCCAACAACAATTCGCTGAACTCTCGCACATACTCACGCACATCGCCCTTTTGCGTGAGCCGCCGTAGTCGTGCTCGAGCATCATCCTTAGCGAACGCGGGGAAGAATTGCTTTCGAAGTTCAGTTTGGAACTGTACCCAAGTGGTGATTGGAACAGCCCCTCGCTTCACATCGTCGGCCCCGACGTCGCCACCAAAGCATCGCCACGTCCCTCAAGAACATGGCCGCCGTGCTCACCTTCATGGGCCTCCTCTCCCTCACGCCGGGGTAACCTGCATTAGTATTGCTCCACAGCCGAAAAGAAGGTTATCCACCTTCCTTCGCGGCCGTCGTCCGCAGAACTCCTGTGGCGCTTGGAACATCAAGCTTGTGCAGGGGGTGCGCGTAGCCCTCTCTTGCGGACCCCATTGTCAATGGAGAAGAGGATACGCCTGTTGTGTGGTACTCTCCTCTTAAAAGGCCAACCACCTGATTTTGGAGAGCCTTCACCCATGATCTCTAACTCCTCGTTACGCCGCAGCACTTCCTTATAGCGCCGCTCCATATCGAAGGAAATCTGGTTCAGCTGAGCGGCGATCTCACCTCGGAGGGTTGCGTTCCCTACCCCTTCAAGGTCCTCCATCCGTCCTTCAACCTCAGCTATTGGGCCTCGCACCTCCGTAATCGATTGTCGGCGGAGATAACCGGAGATGCAATACATAACCCATACAGAGATTCATCAACTGGATGCGCTCCACCCATCGCCGTGCCTCCTCCTGAGGCTGGATTGGGATCCATGGTCGAGGGATGATGCTCCTCCATTTCCCACCATGGAAGTTACCGTAGAGGTCGTCTCCTTCATTTCTGGTATGGCTCTGATACCAAGTGACACGAACGAAGGGATTACAAAGCGAATCCCAACAACATGCGGCTCGGTCTATCAAAGATAAACCGATCAGCCCTTCCTGGCGGGGGTACCCTAGTCTCTATGACTTAGGTCACGCCTAACAACAATAATGCAGCGAAACACAACACCAGAAAAACACCACGAAGGAGAAATGTAGGGGAAGAGAACTTTATTGAATAACCACTCAACTGATTACCAATAAGCTCTCTTGGCCTCTCCAGCTCTACCGGATACCAATCCCTCCCCTTTGAGGGTCCTCTTATAGAGGAGCAACCCCAGTTACAAGTCCCTCACGAACTCAACTTCCCATGCACAAGATAAGGATGAATTCTAGATAAGATAGGAAAACCCCCATTCCCGCAGGATTCTGCGCAATCAGATAAAACTGCCAAGTTTCATGCCTCAAACGAACTCGGATTATCATGAAACTAGATTCGTTGGATTCAGGACGGAAAAATGCTTCCATATGGCACCTTTCCACTTTGAACGGACTTCTGTAGAGTTCCCGAAATGCCCCTCAAAGTGAAAATGCGTGGAAACAGCGTTACAGCCACGTCTTCTAACCATACACGTTTTCAGTTATAAAAACGTGTTAAAACGTGTCCCTTGCCTTCTGGAGACTTATGCCACCGTTCCTCTATCAGTGGCACACATTTCCATGCATCCCAATTTCCCGGATTCGGTCCCATGCTTCGAGATAAGCCCCACAACGCTGAATCAGTCTCGTTGCAGCAGCTTTTCTCCTAATGATGAACCAACATGTATTCTCAAACAATACACGCCTTGGAGCACGTGGCCCACGGCCCCATGCTCTTGGGTATTCCACCTACATCTTGCACACGTTTCCCCTAGGTGATCCTAGGGTCCAGATTTGGTCTCCAAGTTGCCCAAATCTCTAGAGAGCACTGTCAGACCTCGAACCCGTCCAGCGACCTGATCTGGTTTATACCTTGATCCACGTCCGCGTCCAGCCTCGATTCGAGGAGCCGTGACACAGAGATGCAGAAGATATTGATGCAGAAGAAATTGAGTTGACAACTAACCAAATGGAAGAGGACTTTGAGGATGAAGAAGAAGATTTTGAAGATGAACAAACCGAGGAAGAGGAGCATGAGGCTGAGGAAGATTAAAATACAACATGCAACTTTGTGAATGCTAATATAACTAATTTTAGACTTATAAATTATAATTGTGCAGACATGAGAAAGAGCAAAGGGAAAGCAACAGGTCCACTGATTGTTTTTTACTTTGATTGGATTTGTTGACATTTACATTGTGAACTAACTACAACTTTTTATTGTTGTGCAGTTATGGCCAAGAAAAAAGGAAAACCAAGAGGTAATGGAAAAGCAGCTTTAATACTGGCTGCTACTCAAGTTCCTTCTCAACCTTCTAGGTTGCCTGAGCGTGTCGAGGATTGTCATGATGATGATGATTACATTCCTGATGGGGACATGATTGAAGAGGTGGATACAAATGAGAAATAAACGATGAAGAAATGAATGGTGCAGTGCAAAATCATGAGGATACAATGAATGAGGATCAGATGAATGATGAACTTGGGATTGATCCACGACAAAGCAATGGCGAGAACCAACCCTTAAAGCCCCTGTTGATGCAAATGGAAAAGTGATTGTTAGGTGCACAAGAGGAATGTATGAAAATATCACTTTCTTATATCACTAATTTGAATTTATGTGTTTGTTGCATTTAAAGTATTTAATTTATTTTCTAATGAATATTCTTTAAATTGCAGGTTTCTTGATTATGAGGTCAGTCACAAAGCTGTTGCTATCATGCGCCAATTTTTCAATGGTCCATGGTTGTCATGGAGGGAGGTCCCTACAATGCTAAAGTTGGAATGTGGAACAAATTTGAGGTGATGAAATTAATTTATATTTCTTATCATTAACTTTTGCCCTTGTTACACATGCCAATTAATAAGTCTGATTACTTGCAACCTTTTTTTTGTTAGGAGATACACACAATTCTTCCAGGACAATTGCATCATGTGCATCAAGTTTGGGACAAGCATTGTCAGCGACGGTTGACAACCTCATTAGGGAGGGTCAGAAGCCAAAAGCTTTTGGAAGCAAAAGGAGATTTAAATAAAGCCCGTGATAAACCCCCTAACTGGATCTCTAGAGAAATTGGAATAAGCTAATTGATATTTGGATCTCCCCCAAAATGAAAGAAGAAATCAGAAGCCAACAAAAATAATAGAAACACATGAAGAATGGTAGCATCTCTAAACACTGTGGAGGATCAATCGCATTTGTCAATCATGACGAACGACTGGTACATATCTTTATTCAATTAGATTTCTATAATAATTTTTATATTATTGTTCAATCATCTTAAATTAGCCCATTATATGTTAATGATTTTTTTCTTTTCTCTTTTGTAGAAATTAAGTTAGGTAGGGAGCCAACAATAGTTGAATCTTTTAATCGGACGCATAAGACAAAGCAAGGCATGGGAGGATATGTAAATAAGAGAAGTGAAGCTGTCATGGTAAGTATAATTTTTTATGATTCATAAATATTATTGAGCTTGCTCATGTTTATCTCTTGTTTGATCCACCATAATGTTTTTCTCTTCTTTTAAATCAACTGGCAGGCAAAGTATTCAGCTGAATACTCCAAAAAATATGGTGATGCCTCCACCTCAGATGCTCCTCCACGTGATTATGACTTGTGGTTTGAGGCAACTGGTGTCCCAACTCATGGCCATGGTCTATGGCTTTAGTCCCCTAGAGGATCTCACTGGAATTATTGGGCAATCATCATCCTCTTCCACCTCTACAAGTCAAGCTCCAGAGCTGTACACTCATGAAGACCTTCTACGTATTCTTGAGCAGGAAAAGAAAAATGGCAAGAGGAGGTTCTTCAAAAGATGAGAGAAGAGATTGGCTTTGGAACAAGGCATGCAGATCGGGGGTGTAATGGTGATTCTGGTTCTGCTGATCATGCTTCATTATGATTGTTTTTGCCTTAGATGATAGGTCCTTCCATTCCTAGGAGGAATGAAATCTCTGTTGATCTTTATGACATATTTTTAGACTTTGATTTTGATGGATTCAGGACATGTTGATGCCCAATTTTGAATGACATTTAAAATGACTTTTGCGTAATGTTGAATGCCTTTGCTATTAATGATATTATTATTATTATTATGAGCCAATCAATGTACCAAATGTACCAGGTTATTAGATTGTGATCGGTGACCAAATTTTGGTTACTAATTGTTTACCAAGTATTGTGACGAGCAGTCATAAACTTAGTGACAGGATTTTGGTTAATAAAAAATTGATTTTGCTCAGCGCGTTTGTAACCAATTAGTGACGGTAAACTTATCACTAGGTCAGTGACGGGATTAATGACAAATGTAGTGACAAAATGTGTGGACCATGTCTGTGACGACTAAATCTGTCACTAAAGGTTGTGACAGATCAGTGACCAAACTTGTGACCGCATTCTGTGACAAAATCAGTGACCAAGTTACCTTCGTCACTAACTCCGCAACTAGATAGTGACGGAAAATACATAATTTCTTAAATTTTTAATTCTTGAATTTGTAACGGCTTAGTGACGGCGGTTCTGTCACGGGGGTTAGTGACGGGAATCTCCGCCGTCACTGATAATTTAGTGACGCGTGTTTTTGTAACCAAGTCAGTGACGGGAGCTCCGGTCACCAATTCCATATTAGTAACCGGAAAAACGGTATAGTGACGGGAATCTCCGTCACTATACGCGTGTTTTCTGGTAGTGTTTTGTATTCATCCATTAATTCATTGAAAGCATCATATAATTCATCGAAAGTAAAATCTAAATGTGGTGCGGATGTTACCTCATTTTCATTGGCCATGAAGCAGAAATTGGCCTTTTCTCCTTGTTCCTCATCCGATGATGATGATGTGTCGGAGTCCGATAGGGTGGTGACAAGGGCTTTCTTCTTCTTGTACTTGCTCCCCTTCTTCAGTAAAGGACACTCAGCTCTGATGTGTTTCCGGCTTCTTGCACTCATAACATCCAATCCCCTCATTTTCCCTTTCCTTACCTTTATCCTTTCGATAGAAATTTGAGGGGTCTCTCCTTTGATGAAAGGACTTCTTTTGGTTGATGAATCTTCTGAACTTACGTACGAGAAGAGCCTCATCATCCTCTCCCTTCGTGATCTTCTTCTTCACTGCTGCTACTGCAAGACAAGTCTTTGTTAGATGATGTAGATTTGAGAGCTATTACCTTTTTCTTATGGGAGGACTCTTCTTCGCTGTGTTGCTTCATTGTTAGCTCGTGCGTCATTAGGGATCCAAGAAGCTCCTCAAGTGGTAGCTTGTTCAAGTCCTTGGCTTCTTGGATTGCCGTCACCTTGGCTTTCCATGACCTTAGTAGACAGCGAAGAATCTTCCTGACAAGATTACTGTTAGTATAGTTTTTGCCAAGACTTTTTAGGCCATTGACAATGTCAGTAAATCTAGTGAACATGCAAGTGATTGTTTCATTAGAATCCATCTTAAATAGTTCATACTTATGAACCAATATGTTTATTTTGGATTCTTTGACTTGATTCGTGCCCTCATGGGTCACTTCAAGTCTATCCCAAATCTCTTTTGCAGAATTGCAAGTAGAGACTCTATTGAATTCATTCCTATCTAATGCACAGTAAAGCACATTCATTGCTTTGGAATTGAGTTGTGCCTTTCTCATGTCATGGTCATCCCAATCCTTTTCGAGTTTGGGTACAGTGACACCCTCTACATAGATGGATGGGATGTATGGTCCATTTACTACAATGGTCCACATCTCATAGTCTTGGGCTTGGATAAATATTCTCATCCTAGCCTTCCAATATGAGTAGTCGGATCCATTAAAGAATGGGGGTCTTTGGGTGGACTGACCCTCAATGTGGGAAGATCCAAATGGGGTTGTCATTTTGATCTTTTACTCTTAGGGTAGAAGAGTTTAGGCTCTGATACCACTTGTTGCCCAGATAGACAACCCAAGAGGGGGGTGAATTGGGTTTCAAAATAATTTTGCAATTAAAACGTTTGAGGATGACTAATTAATACTTTTGCAAGATGATTAATTAGTTGTTATGTGCTGTGAGTGAAATGAGAGTGAGAGAGAGAGACACAAGCAATCACAAACACAATGTTTATAGTGGTTCGGAGCTAACCCTTGCTCCTACGTCCACTCCCCAAGTCTCACTTGGAAATTCACTATAACCCCTTGGATTACAGCCGGTTGTTTTACAAGTTCACAACCCAACTTGTTGTTTTACGAGCTCACAACGAACTCGGTCGGTTTTCCCAGGCTCACCGACTAGAACCACCCCGATTGTTTTTCCGGGATCACAATCGAACCCTTACACGTTAGTTTTACCCTCGGCTCACCAACCAACCTCTACACTCTTGATTCAATCCCCTGATTGAATCAAGCAAAGACAAGATGGAAAGAACAAGGACAAACAGAAAAACAGAGTTTCTAAAAAACAGATATACAGCAATATAAACTAGAGAGAAGTTAAGAGCCCTCAAACACATTTGAGTTGGAGTAGAGTAGAGCTTCTTGAACTGTGAGTCTCCTTTTGAATGTCTGGTCGACTTGAAGGCAGGAGGAGACTTCTTTTAAATGCTGGAAAGAGGTAGCTGGATGGAGTTAATGGCGCTCTTCCTTCTTTTCTGTTGAAAACCAGTTGGCAGAGATAGGATGCTTGATTTCTTTGAGTGGAATAGTACTTCTCTGCCTTGCTACAGTCCTCTGTGGCTATTTAAGCCATCCCCCACGGAAACTAGCCGTTAGATACCTTTTTCTGCCCGTTCTGCACACTCTGCACATCCTGACAATATGTCCGTTGGGGTCGGAGTCGACTCGCGCGATCTGGAGTCGACTCGGCTGTAGCGGGAGTCGACTCATGCTTTTCTGGAGTCGGCTCGGCAACTGTTCCGGATTTGAATTAAAGTGACCTCCGCGACTGGGAGTCGACTCGACTTAACCCGGAGTCGACTCGCCAACTTCTGGAGCTGACTTGCCATTTTCGGAGTCGGCTCATCTCATGAAGTCCATGGAGCTAATTTTTCAACTTGGCCCACTCGAGTCGACTCGACAATCCTGGGAGTCGACTCGGCGCTCAGAGCCTGAACTCTCGATCTTCTGTCTTTTGGCTCGTCCAGTCTTGGAGTCGACTCGAACTGTTCCGGAGTCGACTCGGCTCTCAGTTTCCGAAACACAGCCTTCTGCCTTTTTGATGTAGCGCTGCCTTGGAGTCGACTCGAGCTGTCTGGGAGTCGACTCGGCTCCCAGAGACAATAATTCGGTCTTCTATCTTTTTGGGGTCGCGCTGTCTCGGAGTCGACTCGCGCATTGCGGGAGTCGACTCGGATCTCAGAGTTCCGAAAACTGCTCTCTGACTTTTGCCTTGTGTACCACTGAGAGTCGACCTGCCAACCATCGGAGTCGACTCGCATTCCACAGGAGTCGACTCGAATCTCAGGGTCGAAAATCGCTCTCTGACTTTTTCTGTCTGTAACTCCTTGGAGTCGACTCATACTACTCCGGAGTCGACTCGGTAATCATCAGAGTCGACTCGCGCACTTCAGGAGTTGACTCGCTGACAGGTTTTGAGTTGAGTCTTTCTGTTCGTCTGTCAGTTCTCAGTCGGAGTCGACTCGTAATGATCCGGAGTCGACTCGAGCCCGTGCCAGTGATTCTGATACGCTTGGAGTCGACTCGTAATATCCCGGAGTCGACTCGAGTCTCAGGACTTGGTTCAAACTGACTTCTTAACTTATCCAAAATATCTTGAACCAAGTCTAGAAACACTTAGACAAGATTTTCACTGAAACACTCAATTGAATTCATTAGTAAACAAAAGATATACTCAAATGCTTTGAGCTCATCAAAATCAAATAAGGTTTTAATCAATCACTCCACACCTTCATCATCTAACTCTCCTTATAGCTCATCTTCAGAATCATCTGGATAGCCAGCAACATTCCCTAAGGGATTGGATGATGATCAGATGAAGAAAATGGTCAAAATAATTGCAGATGAAGTGGATACCCAAACTAACCGCAAAGATAGAACTGGGTATCCAGAGGATTGAGGCCATAGTTCATCTCCAAGAAGACCGATTCCAGCGCCTTGCGACCGAAGTAGAGAGGATGCCAACAGTCTGGGGCAACAGCCATCAACATCATCTTCCAGAGGTCGTGCTTCTAAAGCGACAGCCGGCAGGCATTCTAGACCTCCTTAGTGCACACAGATTGCCTCCCGTACTAGATATCTTAGGCATTTTCCTAGAGGTTCTCCTTCTAGGGCTAGTAGTCCTGAAAACATTACCTCAAATGACGACTAGGATTACTTGTGTGCCCTACTGTTTTGACTGCTAACTCATGTTAGGACTTTTACTACACTGTGATGTACATTTTGAACTTACTCCTATCACAAATGTAAATAAATCCTTTCGATGAAATGAATGCACTTCTTCGTATCTTGATTGTGTACTCCATTGAACTAAATATTGATGACTTTCTTTTTGGTGCACAATGTAATTTTCTTATATAATGCAACGTCTTGTAATCTGTTGCAATGAAAAGAATTTTCTTTTTGAGTAATTCAACTTATGCATTTTCTTCACTCACACTTGACTTGAATGCAAAGCATTTCGCTATGCATGAATTTTCTTTTTGCTGATGACAAAAAGGGGAAGAAGAAAGTAAGAACGATCTAAGAAATTTCTATGTATTGATCGAGGGGGAGAAGAAGCATTGATTGAGGGAAGAAGAATTATGAAAATATATTGGGATGGGATGAAAATATTTGGGATCAAAGGTCAAACATTTGTTTTAATTCCTTTTAATTATTATGCTCTGATACATTGGCTGAATCAAGCTCTGATATTTTAAAATGAATGAATTCTGAATTTAGACCAAGAAGACCTTGAATAAGTAAAGAATGAAAAGTATAAAGATAAGACTCATTCATCTAATATTGGCAAAACAATTAATTGCATATTATGATTGCTTATACAATTCCAAATGAAAGGGAGAGTCTTAGGTTTTTAAAGTTTACTCTCCATACCTTTCAACTTTTGGATAAACAAAATTATTAAACATTGAATTCATTCTAATTCTTTTGACTTAACTCATAGTATGTGTAAATTTATTTGCATATCTCAGTATTTTGTCATCATTAAAAAGGAAGAGATTGTTGAGTGATTGTTGTTCCCTTATTTGATTTTGATGAGCCCAAAACACTTGAGTATATTTTCATATTATACTAATGAATTCAAGTGAGTGCTTCGGGGAATATATTACTATATACATTATGATGACTTAGAAAATGGTTCAGAATTATTAAGATTAGTTATTATAATGTTTGAAACCATTTTAATCTTGCCTAGCACTCGAATCGACTCCAAGGTTTCTCGAGTCGACTCCGGCACAAAAGTTTGTATCTGGCACGACCTTGAGTCGACACCCAGGTTGGGCGAGTCGACTCCTGATAGATTGGATGAAAGCAGAATTATCGAGTACAGAGCTCGAGTCGACTCCACCTGAGATTGAGTCGACTCCGGAGAAAAGACAGAAGACTCCACCTGAGATTGAGTCGACTCCGCCTTATATTGAGTCAACTCCAGCAAAAAGATAGAAGATCCATTTCTCAACCTAACTGATAATGAGTCGACTCCAACTGTTATTGAGTCGACTCCGAAAAGTAAAATAGAAGAGTGTTTTTTAACGGGACTGAGATCGAGTCGACTCCTAAAGATCGCGAGCCGCCTCCAACTTTTGGCAAGCCGACTCCAGATAACGCGAGTCGACTCTGATAAGGAAAGGCAGAAAGATTAGTTTCTGGCACTCTGAGATCCGACACTTGAAGGACTTGAGCCGTCTCCCGCTTTTGGCGAGTCAACTCTGGAATGTCACGAGCCGACTCCTGGAAGATAGCCTGGTAAGTACTTTTAAAAGATACAGTGAGGAAGTCGTCACCTGAAGTGTTAGGTTTTCCGATGCCCCAGGGCGCAGTGGAAGATACGGAATTATAAAAATTTTCTTATAAAACCCATTATATGAACCTTAATAAGCCAAGATCACCTTAATAGTATAACCAAATAATGTAGAAAATATAATCTTGGTATAGAAGAATACCTGTCACGCTATATCCAATATGTCTGAAGATGTCCTAAGGTGCCCAAGTGTTCATCCTCTAATGTTGATCCACACAGGAATGGGTTCAAGACTCTAGCTCCACTAAAACTTGATTCCAGTTGTTCAATCCTTCCAAAGGATTTAATTGGCTGATTTTCCTTCACTTCCTTCTTTCTTTCTACCTCTAAAATATTCACTAGCCTTTTTGTCCTAAAGAAGAACCTCTTGTCTTGGGTTAGGACAAAAGAGAGGCTTGTAAGAAAGAAGGGATAAGGGAGAGAGAAGGAGAAGCTTTTTCTTGGATGATATTTAGAACCCCAGGGCACCTCCTTATTTATAAGAGATGGAGGGATGCATCACAAAGGGATGCATCCCATCCACACACCTCATCATGATGAGGTGTGTGCCAAGAGGGGCATCCCATCATGATGGGGTGCTAAGGAGAAGGGTGTATCAACTTCTTTCTCACATCTTCCTCTTAAATCCTGATGATCCAAGGGCCCAAATGCAGTGAACCAAAGCCAATGGTCCAGATCTAGGCGCCATCTAATGGTCCAGATCAAGGCATCATCATCCAGGGTGCCATCCAATGGTCCAGAAGCAAGATGCCATCACCGATGGTCCAGATTCAAGCGCTAAGCAACGGTCCAGATCTTTCATCCAGAGAGCCATCCAGTGGTCCAGATTCAGGCGCTGAGCAACGGTCCAAATCTTTCATCCACAGAGCCATCCAGTGGTCCAGATTCAGGCGCTGACCAATGGTCCAGATCTTTCATCCAGAGAGCCATCTAGTGGTCTAGAATAAGGCGCCAACCAGTGGACCAGATCCTTCATCCAGGAAGCCATCCAATGGTCCAGATGAAGGCGCCAACCAGTGGACCAGATCCTTCATCCAAGGAGCGATCCAATGGTCCAGAAGTGAAGGCCCTATCAAACCCAATCCAATTGGGTTTAACCAACTTAAAGAAAACATTAAACCTAATCCAATCAGATCTAATTAAAGCCAAATGGGTTCCAACTCTTGGCTAACCCATATTAGGTCATGATCTAATCATATTAGATCAACCTAATCTAAGAATCATATTCGAATTTAATTTGAATCAGGAGCTAGGGTTTGCAACACGTGCTAGCATGTTCATCTTGCAAACATGATCTAATACAATTAGACCCTTGATCAATTCCCTTGTGTGTGACCCATTGGGTTCCTTATCTTAGCCAGCAGTAGGTGTAGGTGCAAGTTGACCTAACCTGATTAGAATACCTCTAATTCAATTTACATTCAATTTAGTGCTAAACCTGACTTAGCAATCAGAACCTTTCTGATGCTTTGATCTAATCAAACTCTTTGATCCGATCAACCCACAAGACAAGATTGACGTCTAGCAACGTATCATGTCTACCCGGAAGATGAGAAATGTATTGGACAAATCCAAACATACCCTTCAGTGGCAAGTTACCGTGCAATTCAATCCCTCAGTCATACTACATCCGGAATAAGTGCATGAGTATGGATCAATATCAAACTCAATCACTTATTCATGTCTCTCTCAATCTTTTATATGATAATTCAAACAATGAAACATTAGAAACTCTTTCTAATATTCATTTTGCTTTGATCAAAGGCTTCTTGAATCATCATAAGATTAGAGTAAGTAGGATGTTACCTTCTCTTACTAGAAGTGACTGATTCCTTGTTGACCTACTCACAACCTTCGTACAAAATCCACCATATCCAGAATACACCGTACACAATGCAATGTCGTGAATGAGGGTAAACCAAAACATAGGTTCAAGTGTACAAGGTACCATGGTGATCTCAGGTCTAAGGATCACTTGCACAACTCCCACTATGAGAACCATCTTTTGACAATTAGTAAGAATTCATAAGATGTTCTCACGGCTGGTCATTTTAGTGAACTCATTCCTCTAATAAGCACCCACATCTTTGTATTAATGTCTCACACAAGTGATTGTGAGATCAATCACCCTCTACATTGAGCATACATAAGATGTGCCAGTCTTTCCAGTAATATTGATCCCCGACTCAATATACCAATTTGACTGGGAATATTCTAAATTAGGATTTTAGGATTTTAGGTCTCACTGGTATGATCTCATCATAACCCTAAAACCAATGTCCTAATTTATGGGGTTCATCATCCAATAATAAAACAGATAAGCAGCAAATGATGAAACACAATGCCTTTATTGATATATATCAAGTGTCAAAGTACATGATTTGGAGGATTTCAAAGAGAAACCTATCAAATGATTGGCTTATAGGGCATCTACTCTTTGAATCTCCCACTTGCACTAAAGCCAACCGCCCTTATATTTTAACCCCATACAATCGAGGTGACGATTGAATTGCTGCTATGGTAGAGCTTTAGTAAATAGATCTGCTATATTGTTCTTTGTGTCTACTCGTTCAATCTTGACGTCTTGTCTTTCGATTATCTCTCGAACAAGGTGGAAGCGTCTCAAAATATGCTTGGATCTATGATGAGACCTTGGTTCCTTAGCCTGTACAACGGCTCCAGTGTTATCGCAATAAACTGGGACTGGTCCGACAATTTCAGGAACTACACCCAGCTCTATGATGAACTTCTTCATCCAGACTGCTTCCTTAGCAGCTTCACTAACAGCTATGTATTCTGCCTCAGTAGTTGAGTCAGCTACAGTTTGCTGTTTGGAACTCTTCCAACTCACAGCTCCACCATTCAAAGTAAAGATATATCTAGAGATTGACTTGCTATCATCTGGATCAGATTGAAAGCTAGAATCTGAATAGCCTTCTAGTTTCAATTCTGATCCTCCATAAATCAGAAAAACATCTCTAGTCCTTCTCAAGTATTTGAGAATGCTTTTCACAATTTTCCAATGATCCTCTCCGAGATCTGCCTGAAATCTACTTACCATACCCAAGGCATAAGCTACATCAGGCCTGGTACATAACATAGCATACATGATCGACCCTACTGCCGAAGCATAGGGAATAGAACTCAATCTATTCCTCTCTTCAGATGTCTTAGGTGACATCTTCCTAGAGAGTTGTATGCCATGTCCTATGGGTAAGAAACTTTTCTTACTTCCATCCATGCTGAACCTCTTCAGCACATTATCTATGTACCTAGACTGGGACAAACCTAGCATCCTTTTAGATCTATCTCTATAGATCCTTACACCAAGTATATAGGATGCTTCACCCAAGTCTTTCATGGAAAATTTCTTTGATAGCCAAGTCTTGACTGATTGCATCATTGGAACATCATTTCCAATGACCAATATATCGTCCACATATAATATCAAGAAGACAATAGCACTCCCACTAGTCTTCTTGTACACACAAGGTTCATCTATATTTTTAATGAAGCCAAACTCTTTGACTATCATGTCAAAATGGATGTTCCAACTCCTAGATGCCTGCTTTAATCCATAAATGGATTTCTTAAGCCTACATACTTGAATTGCTGAAAATATCAAGCTAAAAGAAGATGCTGAAAAATATAAATCCTTGGTAGATAAATTTACACTTAGTTCTACCAAATTAAATATGATTCTTGATAGTCAAAAAGCTGTATATGATAAGTCTTGCCCAGATAGACAACCCAAGAGGGGGGGTGAATTGGGTTTTAAAATAATTTTGCAATTAAAATGTTGTGGATGA
This sequence comes from Phoenix dactylifera, assembly GCF_009389715.1. Lineage (NCBI taxonomy): Eukaryota > Viridiplantae > Streptophyta > Magnoliopsida > Arecales > Arecaceae > Phoenix > Phoenix dactylifera. The sequence goes on from NW_024067749.1 coordinate 184,137, forward strand.
CTAATTAATGCTTTACCAAGATGATTAATTAATTGCTATGTGCTGTGAATGAAATGAGAGTAAAAGAAAGAGATACACAATCACAAACACAAGGCTTTTATAGTGGTTCGGAGCTAATCCTTGCTCCTACGTCCACTCCCCAAGTCTCACTTGGGAATTCACTATAACCCCTCGGATTACAGCCGGTTGTTTTACAAGCTCACAACCAAACTTGTTGTTTTACGAGCTCACAACGAACTCGGTCGGTTTTCCCTGGCTCACCGACTAGAACCACCCCGATTGTTTTCCCGGGATCACAATCGAACCCTTACACGTTGGTTTTACACTCGGCTCACCAACCAACCTCTACACCCTTGATTCAATCCCCCGATTGAACCAAGCAAAGATAATATGGAAAGAATAAGAAACAAACAGAAAAACTGAGCTTCTTAAAAAGCAGATTTGCTACAATATAAACTAGAGAGAAGTTAAGAGCCCTCAAACACTTTTGAGTTGGAGTAGAGTAGGGCTTCTTGAACTTTGAGTCTCCTCTGGAATGTCTGGTTGACTTGAATGCAGGAGGAGGCTTCTTTAAAATGCTGGAAAGAGGAAGTTGGATGGAGTTAATGGCGCTCTTCCTTCTTTTCGTTGAAGACAAGTATGCAGAGAATGAATGCTTGATTTCTTTGAATGGAATGGTGCCTCTCTGCCTTGCTACAGTCCTCTGTGGCTATTTAAGCCATCCCCCACGGAAACTAGCCGTTAGACACCTTTTTCTGTCCGTTCTGCACACTCTGCACAACCTGACAATATGTCCGTTGGGGGTCGGAGTCGACTCGCGCGATCAGAAGTCGACTCGGCTGTAGCGGGAGTCGACTCATGCTTTTCTGGAGTCGACTCGGCAACTGTTCTGGATTTGAATTAAAGTGGCCTCTTCGACTGGAAGTCGACTCGACTTGACCCGGAGTCGACTCGCCAACTTCTGGAGCTGACTTGGCATTTTCGGAGTCGGCTCATCCCATGAAGTCCACGGAGCCAATTTTCAACCTGGCCCACTCGAGTCGACTCGACAATCCTGGGAGTCGACTCGGCGCTCAGAGCCCGAACTCCCGATCTTCTGTCTTTTGGCTCGTCCAGTCTTGGAGTCGACTCGGACTGTTCTGGAGTCGACTCGGCTCTCAGTTTCCGAAACATGGCCTTCTGCCTTTTTGGTGTAGCGCTGTCTTGGGGTCGACTCGAGCTGTCTGGAAGTCGACTCAGCTCTCAAAGACAATAATTCGGTCTCTGTCTTTTTGGGGTCGCGCTGTCTCGGAGTCGACTCGCGCATTGCGGGAGTCGACTCGAATCTCAGAGTCCGAAAACTGCTCTCTGACTTTTGCCTTGTGAACCACTGAGAGTCGACTCTCGCTTTCTTTGGAGTCGACCTACCAACCATCGGAGTCGACTCGCGTTCCACAGGAGTCGACTCGAATCTCAGGGTCGAAATTCGCTCTCTGACTTTTCTGTCTGTAACTCCTTGGAGTCGACTCATACTACTCCGGAGTCGACTCGGTAAACATCGGAGTCGACTCGCACACTTCAGGAGTCGACTCGCTGACAGATTTTGAGTTGATGCATTCTGCTCGTCTGTCTGTTCTCAGTCGGAGTCGACTCGTAATGATCCGGAGTCGACTCGAGCCCGTGCCAGTGATTCTGATACGCTTGGAGTCGACTCGTAATACTCCGGAGTCGACTCGAGTCTCAGACTTTGGTTCAAACTGACTTCTTAACTTATCCAAAATATTATGAACCAAGTCTAGAAACACTTTAGACAAGATTTTCACTGAAACACTCAATTGAATTCATTAGTAAACAAGAGATATACTCAGATGCTTTGAGCTCATCAAAATCAAATAGGGTTATGATCAATCACTCCACAATCTCCCCCTTTTTGATGATGACAAAACATTGAGTATATGTAAAGTGAATTGCTCAATAAACAAGGAAATAAAATCTATAAATGAATTCAAGTGTCTGGTTATTTAATTTATCTAAGCTTGAAAGGTGTGAAACAATAAATTTTGGAATTAAAGCTCCCCCTTTCATTTGGAATTATATAAGCCTTCATATCATGCAATCAATTGTTTGGCTTATATATTTAATGATTTAGCTTTCTTAAAAATTCAGATTCTCCCCCTCAACATATGCATTCAACTTTGTTTTGATTCTCTGAATTTCCTTTTAATGCATTGAAGTTTTTGAACTGAAATTTTTGGTTTTTAGAGGGAAAATCTGTCAATTTGTTCTTGAGTAGGATTCAGCTAATCTTCGAATATCCCTTGAATAGATTCTGGAGATTACTCCATTAGGAGCCCCAACAGAGAGATAATGAGCCTCGAGGTACCAAATCCACTAAGAACAAATTATGTTTTAATTCTCATTTTGATTCCTTTTATGTTGATTCCATTTACATATCTATTAAGTATTTCTCCCCCTTTTTGTCATCATATCAAAAAGGAGGTAAGCAGAACAAACAATCACTTAGAGATCAAATTGCACACAATTGAAGAGAATATGTCTACTCATTGTATTGATGTGTATGTAAATACATTTGAGAATACAATAAGTAAAGCAAAAAAAAAGGAATACATGTCAAAATAAAGCAAAAAGCAGCTAAGGTCTCCTCGAGGATGTGGCTCCTCCTCTCGAGGATGTGGCTCCTCCTCTCAATCTGTTCTGCTCCATGAGGAGGGTGACCGCATCTGTAACATGCCCGAGCTGAGAGATAATGGATGAAGTGGCCCCGCTATGTGTAGTGGAGAGCTCGGTCACCGACTTCTGAAGTGCGTCCAGCTTGTCGATGAGCACGTTCGACAAGCGCTCGGCCCCCTGAGTAGTGGTGCTCATGTCCTTCCGGATGTCATCGCGCATCTTCCGAGTGATGCCCGTGACCTCACTCATACTGGAGAATTGAGCCTGGATCAGGCTCCGGACGTTGTAAATCTCTTTCCGCACATGGGCCGTCATCTCAGTCACGGCTGTCAAGGAAGGGACCAACGCTGACGAAGGTGCAGGGGTGGGAGCAGGCACTGAACCCCGGAGCTCCCGAAGTAGATCATCTCGCAGATCTCGGACAATCTCCTGCCGCAACTCCCGGAGCTGCTCAGGAGCGATCCGGACCTCCATGACCTGAGGAGCTGAGGAGGAGGGTCCGGCTGAGGTGGTAGGAGCAGAAGTGGAGGGAAAGTCAGGATAATCTGAGTCTGGCTCAGGACTAGGGGAATGTCTGGTGGTATGTGTGGAGGTGGAAGACTTCCTAACCCAGGTCCCCTCTACCTTCCGAAACCTCATCCTGTGTAGGGTCCCCGGACGCATGCGATCTGTCCATCGCAATGCGCGAGAGGGTTCCCCCTCAGGAATGGGAATCTCGGCCTCCCTAAACAAAAGGGTGAACATCATGCCGTAGGGGAGGGTGAGCCTAGGTCTATCTAGTGGCTCACATAGATATCTATAAATAAGTTTTGGAAAGTTGACTGGGGTGTCCTGGAGAATATAGAACATAAGGGCGAGGTCCCTCTCAGAAACAAAGTCGAAGCGCCCAGTCTTCGGGAAGAGGGACCTAGACAGGATGCTCAGGAGGATCCGCACCTCAACTGGAAGTGAGCTAGCGGATACCTCATCCAAGGGGGACTGGGGTGGATGCCCTAGAATGGCCGTAAGGGCCTCAGTCCTATCCTCAGGGTGTGCGGGTGCCACCCCAACTTGGGAAAGATGGAGGACCTGAGCAATGATATCCTCCGAAATGAATAATGGGACACCGGCTACCGTGCCCTCTATACCCCCATCGCCCCTGTAGACGGTACCGTAGAACTCCCTAACTAGTCCAGGGTATGTGGGGAGATCTAAGGTGAGGAAATACTCTAAGCCCTGGGCCCTAAGTCTCTCTCCTATCGTAAAGCCCTCCCGGGAGAGATAGTCGAAATCGACGTATCTCCCGGTGGAGACCGCCTTCCCAGCGCACGGCCTTGAGGGAACCGCCCTCGGCGGGGAACGAGCCGGAGGTTGTGGCCTCGCGGGATCGTTCCGAGCCTTGGAACGTCGCTCGGTGCCGGTTGCGGGTTGGGGCCTCTTCCGGCTTGGGACAACGGTTTTACGAGGCATGGTCGACCTAGAATGGAGTAAAATGCTAATGGACGGTGAAAGGTCGACGGGAAAAAGCTTAGGGACGGCCGGAGACGATCTAGGAGTCGGTTCTAGGGTTTTGAACAGTGGCGGCGGTGAAAATAAGTATTTTCTAAACGATGGAGTTAGGGTTAAAAAGTCGGATCCCGACTGCGAGTCGACTCCTCTGAGTCGCGAGTCGACTCGACCTCGAGTCGACTCCAAAATAGGCGCGAGTCGACTCTCCTTATGTGCCTGTTAACCTCGAGTCGACTCCCGTCTGTATGCGAGTCGACTCCCCCTCTGCTGCCATCGATCTCGAGTCGACTCGCGCATTTGCGCGAGTCGACTCCCCCTTACGAGCCGACTCTGAAACTTGCTCGAGTCGTCTCGAACTCTGGCACGCACCTAAAAATCATGCTATGTTCGTGCCGAATGAGGGAAAATCACTAAATTATGATCTGATTTGATAATCATTGAAACGAAACTCTATATTAATCACAATCTAATCATCAAAATCAAATGAATCTAGTGGAAAATACCACTAGGATGGATCAATCACTCCTAATCCCCTCCTAAGCATACTAAATCTCTCTTCACTTAGGGGTTTTATAAAAATGTCAGCTAATTGATCATCAGTACAAACAAATTGTAGTGTCATATCACCATTCAGTACATGATCTCTTATGAAGTGATGTCTTATCTCAATATGTTTAGTTCTTGAATGCTGAATTGGATTCTTAGTTAGATTAATGGCACTTGTATTATCACAATTAATGGGTATTTTATCTTGTTTAATGCCATAATCTTCTAATTGTTGTTTGATCCATAAGATTTGAGCACAATAACTCCCGGCTGCAACATATTCAGCTTTAGCAGTAGATAATGCAACCGAGTTTTGTTTCTTGCTAAACCATGAGATTAAGTTTTCTCCTAGAAATTGACAAAACCCGCTGGTACTTTTTCTATCAAGTTTACATCCAGCAAAGTCTGAATCTGTGTATCCTATTAATTTTAGGCTAGATTCTTTAGAATACCATAAACCTATATTCTTAGTTCCTATTAGGTATTTAAAGATTCTCTTAACTGCAATTAGATGTGATTCCTTAGGATTAGACTGATATCTAGCACACATGCAAACACTAAACATGATATCAGGTCTACTTGCAGTAAGATACAATAAAGATCCTATCATACCTCTATATAGTTTCTGATCTACAGATTTACCTGATTCATCTTGGTCTAATTTGCATGATGAGCTCATGGGGGTGCTGATTGACTTGTTCCCCCTCCATATCAAACTTTTTAAGCATCTCCTTGATATATTTGGCTTGATTGATGAAGATGCCTCCTTCAGACTGTTTGATTTGAAGCCCGAGGAAGTAGTTCAGCTCTCCCATCATGCTCATCTCAAATTCACTCTTCATCAAATCAGCAAATTCTTCGCAGAGGCGATTGTTAGTAGCACCGAAAATAATATCATCAACGTAAATCTGCACTAATAACATATCTTTGTTTTGCTTTTTCAGAAATAGTGTTGTATCTACATTACCCCTAGAGAACTCATGTTCTAATAGGAATTTGCTAAGCCTCTCATACCATGCTCTAGGTGCTTGTTTCAAACCATAAAGTGCTTTGTTCAATTTATATACATGATTAGGGTATTGATGATTTTCAAAACCAGGAGGTTGTTCTACATATACCTCCTCATTAATATACCCATTTAAAAATGCACTTTTTACATCCATTTGAAATAGTTTGAAGTCCTTAGAGCATGCATATGCTAATAATAATCTAATAGCCTCAAGTCTAGCTACAGGAGCAAAGGTTTCATCAAAATCTATACCTTCTTCTTGATTATAGCCCTTTGCTACTAGTCTAGCCTTATTCCTTATGACAATTCCATTTTCATCAAGTTTATTTTTATAAATCCATTTGGTACCTATAATTGGATATTCAGAAGGTCTTTCAACTAGATTCCATACTTTGTTTCTAGTAAATTGGTTTAATTCTTCTTGCATTGCATTTATCCAATTTACATCTTTTTCAGCTTCTTCTATGCGTTTAGGCTCAAAATGTGAAACGAAAGCTAGATGATTGTTTAAGTTCCTAAGGGATGCTCTAGTCCTAATAGGTTGAAACGGATCATCTAGAATTAATTCCTTAGAATGTCCGTGAGCATACCTCCAAGCTTTAGTTAGCCCATGATCTACTATAGTCTCTTGGCTTGATGATGCATCTTCAATTAATTTTTGACTGTTATCTTGTAATGTCATCTCGTCAATCTTTTCTTCAAGAATTTCCGTATCATCATCAAAATTAACTCTCTTACTAGAAGAGATATCACTAGAATCATCGAAGACAACATGTATGGATTCTTCTATAACTAGGGTTCTTTTATTAAAGACTCTATATGCTTTACTAGTTGTAGAGTACCCTAAGAATATGCCCTCATCAGATTTAGAATCAAATTTTCTTAGATTATCTTTCCTATTATTATGAACAAAACACCTACATCCAAAGATATGAAAATAGTTTACCTTTGGTTTTCTGTTTTTCCAAAGTTCATAAGGTATTTTCTTTATAATAGGTCTCAATAAAACTCTATTTAATATATGACAAGAAGTATTAATGGCTTCTCCCCAAAAGTACTTAGGGAGGTTACTTTCACATAACATAGTTCTAGCCATTTCCTCTAGAGTTCTGTTTTTCCTCTCCACAACTCCATTTTGTTGTGGTGTCCTAGGTGCAGAAAAATTGTGTGTTATCCCCTTTTTACTACAAAACTCATCAAATAAATGATTTTCGAATTCGGTACCATGGTCACTTCTAATAGCTATTACTGAAGTATCTCTAGCATTGGTTACTTCTTTATGAAATTTCTTGAAAACTGAAAAAGCTTGATCCTTATGAGCTAAGAACATGACCCAAGTGTATATAGAATAATCATCTACAATAACTAGACCATATTTATTTCCACCTAGGCTTGTGGTTCTAGTTGGTCCGAATAGGTCCATGTGTAGTAGTTCTAGAGGTCTAGAGGTTGAGACACAATTTATAGATTTAAAGGAGTTCTTTGATTATTTGCCAAATTGACATGCTTCACATATTTTATTCTTTTCAAACTTTAATTTTGGCAAACCTATCACCGAATCTCTTTTAACTAGTTTAGATATTGTGTCCATGCTTGCATGACCTAACTTACGGTGCCATAACCAACTAGCATCATTGTCCTTAGTTTCATTAACAACTAAGCATGGGTTGTGTTTGGCAAGATCCTCAAGGTCTACAACATACACATTTCCACGTCTTATTCCTTTAAAAACTAAACTATTGTCATTTGGATTTGTTACGATGCATAGCGATGGTTTAAACATAACATCATAACCTTTATCACATAATTGACTAATGCTTAATAAATTATGCTTAAGACCGTCAACATATCTAACATTATCAATAAAAGTAGAAGGGGTAATTTGTACTTTATCTATACCAATGATGTGACCTTGGTTGTTTGTTTTAAGTTCTGCATTTTCTTTGGTGATACAATCCTTATCCTTAACTAACTTATCGTATTTATGTAGGTAAGATTGATTAGCTATTTTTAGTTCTTTATTCTTAAGATTTATGGCCTTATATTCAATCATTAATTCATTAAATGCATCATACAATTCATCAAAGGTAAAATCGAGATGCGTGTTGGATGTTACCTCCTTTTCATTGGCCATGAAACAGAAATTGGCCTTTTCTTCTTGTTCCTCATCCGATGATGAAGATGATGCATCGGAGTCCGATAAGGTGGTGTCACGGCTCCTCGAATCGGGGCTGGACCGGATGCGGATCAAGGTATAAACCAGATCAGGTCGCTGGACGGGTTCGAGGTCTGACGGTGCTCTCTAGAGATTTGGGCAACTTGGAGACCAAATCTGGGCCCTAGGATCACCTAGGGAAACGTGTGCAAGATGTAGGTGGAATACCCAAGAGCATGGGGCCGTGGGACGTGCTCCAAGGCGTGTATTGTTGAGAATACATGTTGGTTCATCATTAGGAGAAAAGCTGCTGCAACGAGACTGATTCAGCGTTGTGGGCTTATCTCGAAGCATGAACTGAATCCGAGAAATTGGGATGCATGGAAATGTGTGCCACTGATGGAGGAACGTGGCATAAGTCTCCAGAAGGCAAGGGACACGTTTTAACACGTTTTTATAACTGAAAACGTGTATGGTTAGAGGACGTGGCTGTAACGCTGTTTCCACGCGTTTTCACTTTGAGGGACATTTTGGAAACTCTACAGAAGTCCGTTCAAAGTGGAAAAGGTGCCATCTGGAAGCATTTTTCGTCCTGAATCCAACGAATCTAGTTTCATGGTAATCGGAGTTCGTTTGAGGCATGAACTTGGCGGTTTTATCTGATTGCGCAGAATCCTGCGGGAATGGGGGTTTTCCTATCTTATCTAGAATTCATCCTTATCTTGTGCATGGGAAGTTGAGTTCGTGAGGGACTTGTAACTGGAGGTTGCTCCTCTATAAGAGGACCCTCAAAGGGGAGGGATTGGTATCCGGTAGAGCTGGAGAGGCCAAGAGAGCTTATTGTAATCAGTTGAGTGGTTATTCAATAAAGTTCTCTTCCCCTACATTTCTTCTTCTCCTTCGTGGTATTTTCTGGTGTTGTGTTTCGCTGCATTATTGTTGTTAGGCGTGACCTAAGTCATAGAGACTAGGTACCCACGCCAGGAAGGCTGATCGGTTATCTTCGATAGACCAAGCCGCACGTTGTTGGGATTCGCTTTGTAATCCCTTCGTTCGTGTCACTTGGTATCAGAGCCATACCTGAAATGAAGGAGACGACCTCTACGGTAACTTCCATGGTGGGAATGGCGGACGCATCATCCTCGACCATGGATCCCAATCCAGCCTCAGGAGGAGGCCCGGCGATGGGTGGAGCGCATCCAGTTGATGAATCTCTGTATGGGTTACGTATTGCATCTCCGGTTATCTCCGCCGACAATCGATTACAGAGGTGCGAGGCCCAAATAGCTGAGGTTGAAGGACGGATGGAGGACCTTGAGGGTAGGGACGCAACCCTCCGAGGTGAGATCGCCGCTCAGCTGAACCAGATTTCCTTCGATATGGAGCGGCGCTATAAGGAAGTGCTGCGGCGTAGCGAGGAGTTGGAGATCATGGTGAAGGCTCTCCAAAATCAGGTGGTTGGCCTTTTAAAGGAGAGTACCACCACAGGCGTATCCTCTTCTCCATTGACAATGGAGGTCGCAAGAGAGGCTACGCGCCCCCTGCACAAGCTTGATGTTCCCAAGCCACAAGAGTTCTGCGGACGACGGTCCGCGAAGGAGGTGGATAACTTTCTTTTCGCCGTGGAGTAATACTTGCAGGTTACCGGCGTGAGGGAGGAAGCCATGAAGGTGAGCACGGCGGCCATGTTCTTGAGGGATGTGGCGATGCTTTGGTGGCGACATCGGGCCGACGATGTGAAGCGAGGGGCTGTTCCAATCACCACTTGGGTACAGTTCCAAACTGAACTTCGAAAGCAATTCTTCCCCGCGTTCGCTAAGGATGATGCTCGAGCACGACTACGGCGGCTCACGCAAAAGGGCGATGTGCGTGAGTATGTGCGAGAGTTCAGCGAATTGTTGTTGGAGGTACCAGACCTCAGCAACGAGGACTCTCTCTTCACTTTTCTTGACGGGCTCAAACCATGGGCAAAGATGGAGTTGCAGCGAAGAGGAGTCCAGAGTTTGAACGAGGCGATAGCTCAAGCGGAGGCTCTCATCGAGTTCAAGACTCAACCCACAGCTCCCAAAGCCCAAGCATCGAAACAGGGCAAAGGTGGGGGAGCGAAATCAGGTCACAAAGGAGGTACAAAGGGCTCGAATCCGAGCTCCTCGAGTGGAGGGGCTTCCCAAGCGAAGGGCAAAGGAGTGGCGCAAGGTACCAGCACCATCTCATGCTATATTTGCAATGGACCGCACAAGGTGAAGGACTGTCCATTGAGGGGCAAGATAGCATCTATGGCGGTGGAGGAGAAGCAAGAGACCGACCAAAGGATGGGCTCACTCAGTCTCAATGCCCTGAAGGCCAAGGGGCCACGAGGTCTGCTCTATGCACCTATCTGCATTGGTGGTCACATCTTCCAGGCACTCATTGATACGGGTGCCACTGACTTCTTCGTGGATCTAGCTACGGCAAAGAGGTTAAATCTGAAGATTGAACATGATGAACACACGTTCAAGGCGGTCAATTCCGCAGAAGTGGCTACCAGCGGAACGTCGAAGGATGTTGAGATCCAATTCGGCGCATGGACCGGACGGGTGACAGCGGTGGTCGCCCCGATCGACGACTACGAGGTGGTCATCGGCATGTCTTTGCTTACCCAGCTACAAGCCATGATAAAGCCGGATTCAGATGTGGTGGTGGTCCTGAATCCGAGTGGAGCTTGCGTAGTTCCAGGAAAGCGAGTTAAAGGGACTCCGCAGCGAGTCCTATCGGCGATGCAACTTGCTAAGGGGCTGAGAAGGGGACTTCCAACATATATTGCGTCCCTTCAGGAGGAAGAACTACTGGAAGGAGAGGAGATTCCAGCGCCCATCGAGGGTGTTCTCACTGAATTCGGGGATGTGATGCCCCCCGAGTTACCCAAGCAATTGCCGCCAGAAAGAGAAATCGATCATCGGATTGATTTGGTGCATGGAGCACGTCCACCAGCTCAAGCACCATATAGGATGGCCCCACCTGAACTCCAGGAGCTGAGGAGGCAGCTAACGGAGTTGGTGGACAGCGGGTTCATTCGACCTTCGAAGAGTCCGTATGGAGCACCGGTACTTTTTCAGAAGAAGCACGATGGTTCGTTGAGACTCTGCATCGACTACAGGGCCTTCAACAAGCTCACGGTGAAGAACAAGTACCCCATTCCTCGGATTGATGATTTGTTCGATCAACTTGGCAAGGCACGATGGATTTCCAAGTTGGATCTTCGCAGCGGGTACTATCAGGTTCGCGTGGCGGAGAAGGACATTGAGAAGACTGCATGTGTGACAAGGTACGGGAGCTTCGAGTACCTTGTCATGCCTTTCGGCCTCACCAACGCACCAGCAACTTTCTGTGCTTTGATGCAGCGTGTACTCCACGACTTCATCGATAAATTCGTGGTAGTATACTTGGATGACATTGTTGTATACAGCCGGGCATTGGATGAGCATGTGGCACACCTGAGGCAAGTCTTCTCTACCCTACGGCAGCACCAACTCTTTGTGAAGAAGGAGAAATGTGTGTTTGCGCAGCAGAGGGTGCCGTTCCTCGGGCACATCATTGGGGATGGAAGGCTCATGATGGATCCCTCAAAAATTTCAGCCATAGCCGAGTGGGAGGTACCTACACGTGTTACACACTTACGCTCTTTTCTTGGCTTGGCAAATTACTATAGGAGGTTCATCACCGGATATTCGAAGTTATGCGCCCCACTGACGGATTTGTTAAAGAAGGATCGACCATGGCGGTGGTCAAACCAATGTCAGGAGGCGTTTGATCGTCTCAAGCAGGCGGTCACGGCGGAGCCGGTCCTCGTGCTACCGGACTTTTCTATTTCTTTTGAAGTCCACACCGACGCATCAGATTTTGCCATTGGAGGGGTGCTCATGCAGAAAGGGCACCCAGTGGCCTACGAGAGTCGGAAGTTGAACGACACCGAGCACAGGTATACGGTTCATGAAAAGGAAATGACTGCAATTGTGCACTGTCTTCGAACCTGGCGTCATTACCTCCTCGGATCTAAGTTTGTGGTGCGCACGGATAACGTGGCCACAAGATACTTTCAGACCCAACCAAAACTCACCCCCAAGCAGGCGAGATAGCAGCAGTTTCTGGCTGAATTTGATTTCGACATCGAGTACAAGCCGGGCCGAACAAATTCAGTCCCTGATGCTTTGAGTAGAAAGGCACAGCTGGCTGCAGTCTCTTCCTTTTCCGGACCAGCAAGTAACCTAATGGAGAGGGTCAAGACCGAGATGGAGAAGGATCAATGGGCCACTTCCATGGGTGAACTCATCAAAGACGGCAAGGCGCGCCGTTTCTGGACCGAAGGAGGGCTGATTTTGACACGAGGGCGACGTGTCTATGTGCCTTCAGGTGGAGGGCTGAGGCGCGAGGTGTTGCGAGAACACCATGATTCTATGTGGGCGGGACACCAGGGGGTGCATCGGACCCAAGCTCTCATAGAACATAACTACTATTGGCCGAAGATGCGGGATGACATCGAGGAGTATGTTCGCACTTGTCTACTGTGCCAACAAGACAAGATTGAACATCGACGGCCTGCGGGGTTGTTGGAGCCATTACCTATACCAGAGCGTCCGTGGGAGAGTGTCTCCATGGACTTTATCATCGGGCTACCTCTGGCGGATGGGAACAGCTCTATCATGGTAGTGGTGGATCGCTTCTCGAAGTACGGAGTCTTCATTGCAGCACCTACTACTTGCCATGCGGAGGACGTGGCGCGGTTGTTCTTTACATATGTGGTGAAATATTGGGGGATACCGCGGAGTATCATTTCTGATCGTGATGCTCGCTTCACGGGGAGGTTCTGGACGGAGTTATTTCGGATACTCGGAACGGAGCTGAAGATGTCCACGGCCTTCCACCCTCAGACCGATGGCCAAACAGAGCGAACCAATGCATTATTGGAGATGTATTTGAGGCACTATGTGAGTGCCAACCAGCGGGATTGGGTGCGACTCTTGGACCAAGCCCAATTCAGCTACAACTTACAGCGATCGAAGTCGACAGGTAAATCACCATTCGAGGTGATTACAGGGCTGCAACCAGACACTCCGGGAAGTATCGCAGCGGACTACATGGGACGTAGTCCAACCGCCTACAGGTTCGTGAGGGATCTGAAGGAGGATACAGATTTGGTTCAGGTCTCCTTGTGGAAGGCGACCAAACGGATGAAGAAGTGGACTGACATAAAGCGGCGGGCAGCTGAATTTCAGGTTGGTGATCGGGTATTGGTGAAGCTTTATCATCACATGAAATTGAAGTCGGGCTACCACAAAGCACTTGTGAGGAGGTATGAAGGTCCCTTCATCATCACACATCGAATTGGAGAGACAGCATACCGATTGTCGCTGCCTTCCAAGCTGAAAGTGCACCCGGTGTTCCACGTGTCCTTGTTGAAACCATTCAAAGAGGACACAACTGACCCTTCTCGGGCTCGAAGCGGGCGAGCTCCAGTGGCCGTACGAGTTCATTACACCAAGAAGGTTTCTGAAATCAAGGCGGACAGAAAAAAGGGTAACCGTGTGCAATACTTAGTCCGATGGAAAGGATTATCAGATTCAGAAGCAAGCTGGGAATATGGTGACGAACTATGGCAGTTTGAAGACATCATCAACGAGTACCGCCTAGCCTCGTCAGGGGCGACTTCGGCTTAGGTGGGGGAGGGTGTCACGGCTCCTCGAATCGGGGCTGGACCGGACGCGGATCAAGGTATAAACCAGATCAGGTCGCTGGACGGGTTCGAGGTCTGACGGTGCTCTCTAGAGATTTGGGCAACTTGGAGACCAAATCTGGGCCCTAGGATCACCTAGGGAAACGTGTGCAAGATGTAGGTGGAATACCCAAGAGCATGGGGCCGTGGGACGTGCTCCAAGGCGTGTATTGTTGAGAATACATGTTGGTTCATCATTAGGAGAAAAGCTGCTGCAACGAGACTGATTCAGCGTTGTGAGCTTATCTCGAAGCATGGACTGAATCCGAGAAATTGGGATGCATGGAAATGTGTGCCACTGATGGAGGAACGTGGCATAAGTCTCCAGAAGGCAAGGGACACATTTTAACACGTTTTTATAACTGAAAACGTGCATGGTTAGAGGACGTGGCTGTAACGCTGTTTCCACGCGTTTTTACTTTGAGGGATATTTTGGGAACTCTACAGAAGTCCGTTCAAAGTGGAAAAGGTGCCATCTGGAAGCATTTTTCGTCTTGAATCCAACGAATCTAGTTTCATGGTAATCGGAGTTCGTTTGAGGCATGAACTTGGCGGTTTTATCTGATTGCGCAGAATCCTGCGGGAATGGGGGTTTTCCTATCTTATCTAGAATTCATCCTTATCTTGTGCATTGGAAGTTGAGTTCGTGAGGGACTTGTAACTGGAGGTTGCTCCTCTATAAGAGGACCCTCAAAGGGGAGGGATTGGTATCCGGTAGAGCTGGAGAGGCCAAGAGAGCATATTGTAATCAGTTGAGTGGTTATTCAATAAAGTTCTCTTCCCCTACATTTCTTCTTCTCCTTCGTGGTATTTTCTGGTGTTGTGTTTCGCTGCATTATTGTTGTTAGGCGTGACCTAAGTCATAGAGACTAGGTACCCACACCAGGAAGGCTGATCGGTTATCTTCGATAGACCGAACCGCACGTTGTTGGGATTCGCTTTGTAATCCCTTCGTTCGTGTCAGTGGTGACAAGGGCTTTCTTCTTCTTGTACTTGCTGCTCTTCTTTAGTAAGGGACACTCAGCTCTGATGTGCCCCGGCTTCTTGCACTCATAACACCCAATCCCCTCATTTTCCCTTTCCTTACCTTTATCCTTGCGATAGGAATTTGAGGGGCCTCTCCTTTGATAATAGGACTTCTTGTGGTTGATGAATTTTCTGAACTTGCGCACAAGAAGAGCCTCATCATCATCTCCCTCATGATCTTCTTCTTCACTGCTGCTACTGCAAGACAAATCTTTGTTAGATGATGTAGATTTGAGAGCCATTACCTTTTTCTTATGGGAGGACTCTTCTTCGCTGTGCTGCTTCATTGTTAGCTCGTGAGTCATTAGGGATCCAAGGAGCTCTTCAAGTGGAAGCTTGTTCAAGTCCTTAGCTTCTTGGATTGCCGTCACCTTGGCTTCCCATGACCTTGGTAGACAGCAAAAAATTTTCCTGACAAGATCACTGTTAGTATAGTTTTTGCTAAAGCTTTTTAGGCCATTGACAATGTCAGTAAACCTAGTGAACATGCTAGTGATTGTCTCATTAGAATCCATCTTAAATAGTTCATACTTATGAACTAATATATTTATTTTGGATTCTTTGACTTGATTCGTGCCCTCATGGGTCACTTCAAGTCTGTCCCAAATCTCTTTTGCAGAATTGCAAGTAGAGACTCTATTGAATTCATTCCTATCTAATGCACAGTAAAGCACATTCATTGCTTTAGAATTGAGTTGTGCCTTTCTCATGTCATGTTCATCCCAATCCTTTTCTAGTTTAGGTACAGTGACACCCTCTACATAGATGGATGGGATGTATGGTCCATTTACTACAATGGTCCACATCTCATAGTCTTGGGCTTGGATGAATATTCTCATCCTAGCCTTCCAATATAAGTAGTCGGATCCATTAAAGAATGGGGGTCTTTGGGTGGACTGACCCTCAATGTGGGAAGATCTAAATGGGGTTGTCATTTTGATCTTTTACTCTTAGAGTAGAAGAGTTTAGGCTCTGATACCACTTGTTGCCCAGATAGACAACCCAAGAGGGGGGGTGAATTGGGTTTTAAAATAATTTTGCAATTAAAACGTTGTGGATGACTAATTAATGCTTTACCAAGATGATTAATTAATTGCTATGTGCTGTGAATGAAATGAGAGTAAAAGAAAGAGACACACAATCACAAACACAAGGCTTTTATAGTGGTTCGGAGCTAACCCTTGCTCCTACGTCCACTCCCCAAGTCTCACTTGGGAATTCACTATAACCCCTCGGATTACAGCTGGTTGTTTTACAAGCTCACAACCAAACTTGTTGTTTTACGAGCTCACAACGAACTCGGTCGATTTTCTCTGGCTCACCGACTGGAACCACCCCGATTGTTTTCCCGGGATCACAATCGAACCCTTACACGTTGTTTTTACACTCGGCTCACCAACCAACCTCTACACCCTTGATTCAATCCCCCGATTGAACCAAGCAAAGATAATATGGAAAGAATAAGAAACAAACAGAAAAACTGAGCTTCTTAAAAAGCAGATTTGCTACAATATAAACTAGAGAGAAGTTAAGAGCCCTCAAACACTTTTGAGTTGGAGTAGAGTAGGGCTTCCTGAACTTTGAGTCTCCTCTGGAATGCCTGGTCGACTTGAATGCAGGAGGAGGCTTCTTTAAAATGCTGGGAAGAGGAAGTTGGATGGAGTTAATGGCGCTCTTCCTTCTTTTCGTTGAAGACAAGTATGCAGAGAATAAATGCTTGATTTCTTTGAATGGAATGGTGCCTCTCTGCCTTGCTACAGTCCTCTGTGGCTATTTAAGCCATCCCCCACGGAAACTAGCCATTAGACACCTTTTTCTGCCCGTTCTGCACACTCTGCACAACCTGACAATATGTCCGTTGGGGGTCGGAGTCGACTCGCGCGATCAGGAGTCGACTCGGCTGTAGCGGGAGTCGACTCATGCTTTTCTGGAGTCGACTCGGCAACTGTTCTGGATTTGAATTAAAGTGGCCTCTTCGACTGGGAGTCGACTCGACTTGACCCGGAGTCGACTCGCCAACTTCTGGAGCTGACTTGGCATTTTCGGAGTCGGCTCATCCCATGAAGTCCACGGAGCCAATTTTCAACCTAGCCCACTCGAGTCGACTCGACAATCCTGGGAGTCGACTCGGCGCTCAGAGCCCGAACTCCCGATCTTCTGTCTTTTGGCTCGTCCAGTCTTGGAGTCGACTCGGACTGTTCTGGAGTCGACTCGGCTCTCAGTTTCCGAAACATGGCCTTCTGCCTTTTTGGTGTAGCGCTGCCTTGGGGTCGACTCGAGCTGTCTAGGAGTCGACTCGGCTCTCAGAGACAATAATTCGGTCTTCTGTCTTTTTGGGGTCGCGCTGTCTCGGAGTCGACTCGCACATTGCGGGAGTCGACTCGAATCTCAGAGTCCGAAAACTGCTCTCTGACTTTTGCCTTGTGAACCACTGAGAGTCGACTCTCGCTTTCTTTGGAGTCGACCTACCAACCATCGGAGTCGACTCGCGTTCCACAGGAGTCGACTCGAATCTCAGGGTCGAAATTCGCTCTCTGACTTTTCTGTCTGTAACTCCTTGGAGTCGACTCATACTACTCCGGAGTCGACTCGGTAAACATCGGAGTCGACTCGCGCACTTCAGGAGTCGACTCGCTGACAGGTTTTGAGTTGATGCATTCTGCTCGTCTGTCTGTTCTCAGTCGGAGTCGACTCGTAATGATCCGGAGTCGACTCGAGCCCGTGCCAGTGATTCTGATACGCTTGGAGTCGACTCGTAATACTCCGGAGTCGACTCGAGTCTCAGACTTTGGTTCAAACTGACTTCTTAACTTATCCAAAATATTATGAACCAAGTCTAGAAATACTTTAGACAAGATTTTCACTGAAACACTCAATTGAATTCATTAGTAAACAAGAGATATACTCAGATGCTTTGAGCTCATCAAAATCAAATAGGGTTATGATCAATCACTCCACAATCTCCCCCTTTTTGATGATGACAAAACATTGAGTATATGTAAAGTGAATTGCTCAATAAACAAGGAAATAAAATCTATAAATGAATTCAAGTGTCTGGTTATTTAATTTATCCAAGCTTGAAAGGTGTGAAATAATAAATTTTGGAATTAAAGCTCCCCCTTTCATTTGGAATTATATAAGCCTTCATATCATGCAATCAATTGTTTGGCTTATATATATTTAATGATTTAGCTTTCTTAAAAATTCAGATTCTCCCCCTCAACATATACATTCAACTTTGTTTTGATTCTCTGAATTTCCTTTTAATGCATTGAAGTTTTTGAACTGAAATTTTTGGTTTTTAGAGGAAAAATCTGTCAATTTGTTCTTGAGTAGGATTCAGCTAATCTCCGAATATCCCTTGAATAGATTCTGGAGATTACTCCATTAGGAGCCCCAACAGAGAGATAATGAGCCTCGAGGTACCAAATCCACTAAGAACAAATTATGTTTTAATTCTCATTTTGATTCCTTTTATGTTGATTCCATTTACATATCTATTAAGTATTTCTCTCCCTTTTTGTCATCATATCAAAAAGGAGGTAAGCAGAACAAACAATCACTTAGAGATCAAATTGCACACAATTGAAGAGAATATGTCTACTCATTGTATTGATGTGTATGTAAATACATTTGAGAATACAATAAGTAAAGCAAAAAAAAAGGAATACATGTCAAAATAAAGCAAAAAGCAGCTAAGGTCTCCTCGAGGATGTGGCTCCTCCTCTCAATCTGTTCTGCTCCATGAGGAGGGTGACCGCATCTGTAACATGCCCGAGCTGAGAGATAATGGACGAAGTGGCCCTGCTATGTGTAGTGGAGAGCTCGGTCACCGACTTCTGAAGTGCGTCCAGCTTGTCGATGAGCACGTTCGACAAGCGCTCGGCCCCCTGAGTAGTGGTGCTCATGTCCTTCCGGATGTCATCGCGCATCTTCCGAGTGATGCCCGTGACCTCACTCATACTGGAGAATTGAGCCTGGATCAGGCTCCGGACGTTGTAAATCTCTTCCCGCACATGGGCCGTCATCTCAGTCACGGCTGTCAAGGAAGGGACCAACGCTGACGAAGGTGCAGGGGTGGGAGCAGGCACTGAACCCCGGAGCTCCCGAAGTAGATCATCTCGCAGATCTCGGACAATCTCCTGCCGCAACTCCCGGAGCTGCTCAGGAGCGATCCGGACCTCCATGACCTGAGGAGCTGAGGAGGAGGGTCCGGCTGAGGTGGTAGGAGCAGAAGTGGAGGGAAAGTCAGGATAATCTGAGTCTGGCTCAGGACTAGGGGAATGTCTGGTGGTATGTGTGGAGGTGGAAGACTTCCTAACCCAGGTCCCCTCTACCTTCCGAAACCCCATCCTGTGTAGGGTCCCCGGACGCATGCGATCTGTCCATCGCAATGCGCGAGAGGGTTCCCCCTCAGGAATGGGAATCTCGGCCTCCCTAAACAAAAGGGTGAACATCATGCCGTAGGGGAGGGTGAGCCTAGGTCTATCTAGTGGCTCACATAGATATCTATAAATAAGTTTTGGGAAGTTGACTGGGGTGTCCTGGAGAATATAGAACATAAGGACGAGGTCCCTCTCAGAAACAAAGTCGAAGCGCCCAGTCTTCGGGAAGAGGGACCTAGACAGGATGCTCAGGAGGATCCGCACCTCAACTGGAAGTGAGCTAGCGGATACCTCATCCAAGGGGGACTGGGGTGGATGCCCTAGAATGGCCGTAAGGGCCTCAGTCCTATCCTCAGGGTGTGCGGGTGCCACCCCAACTTGGGGAAGATGGAGGACCTGAGCAATGATATCCTCCGAAATGAATAATGGGACACCGGCTACCGTGCCCTCTATACCACCATCGCCCCTGTGGACGGTACCGTAGAACTCCCTAACTAGTCCAGGGTATGTGGGGAGATCTAAGGTGAGGAAATACTCTAAGTCCTGGGCCCTAAGTCTCTCTCCTATCGTAAAGCCCTCCCGGGAGAGATAGTCGAAATCGACGTATCTCCCGGTGGAGACCGCCTTCCCGGCGCACGGCCTTGAGGGAACCGCCCTCGGCGGGGAACGAGCCGGAGGTTGTGGCCTCGCGGGATCGTTCCGAGCCTTGGAACGTCGCTCGGTGCCGGTTGCGGGTTTGGGCCTCTTCCGGCTTGGGACAACGGTTTTACGAGGCATGGTCGACCTAGAATGGAGTAAAATGCTAATGGACGGTGAAAGGTCGACGGGAAAAAGCTTAGGGACGGCCGGAGACGATCTAGGAGTCGGCTCTTTGGTTTTGAACAGTGGCGGCGGTGAAAATAAGTGTTTTCTAAACGATGGAGTTAGGGTTAAAAAGTCGGATCCCGACTGCGAGTCGACTCCTCTGAGTCGCGAGTCGACTCGACCTCGAGTCGACTCCAAAATAGGCGCGAGTCGACTCTCCTTATGTGCCTGTTAACCTCGAGTCGACTCCCGTCTGTATGCGAGTCGACTCCCCCTCTACTGCCATCGATCTCGAGTCGACTCCCGCAAATGCGCGAGTCGACTCCCCCTTACGAGCCGACTCTGAAACTTGCTCGAGTCGTCTCGAACTCTGGCACGCACCTAAAAATCATGCTATGTTCGTGCCGAATGAGGGAAAATCACTAAATTATGATCTGATTTGATGATCATTGAAACGAAACTCTATATTAGTCACAATCTAATCATCAAAATCAAATGAATCTAGTGGAAAATACCACTAGGATGGATCAATCACTCCTAATCCCCTCCTAAGCATACTAAATCTCTCTTCACTTAGGGGTTTTGTAAAAATGTCAGCTAATTGATCATCAGTACAAACAAATTGTAGTGTCATATCACCATTCAGTACATGATCTCTTATGAAGTGATGTCTTATCTCAATATGTTTAGTTCTTGAATGCTGAATTGGATTCTTAGTTAGATTAATGGCACTTGTATTATCACAATTAATGGGTATTTTATCTTGTTTAATGCCATAATCTTCTAATTGTTGTTTGATCCATAAGATTTGAGCACAACAACTCCCGGCTGCAACATATTCAGCTTCAGCAGTAGATAATGCAACCGAGTTTTGTTTCTTGCTAAACCATGAGATTAAGTTTTCTCCTAGAAATTGACAAGACCCGCTGGTACTTTTTCTATCAAGTTTACATCCAGCAAAGTCTGAATCTGTGTATCCTATTAATTTTAGGCTAGATTCTTTAGAATACCATAAACCTATATTCTTAGTTCCTATTAGGTATTTAAAGATTCTCTTAACTGCAATTAGATGTGATTCCTTAGGATTAGACTGATATCTAGCACACATGCAAACACTAAACATGATATCAGGTCTACTTGCAGTAAGATACAATAAAGATCCTATCATACCTCTATATAGTTTCTGATCTACAGATTTACCTGATTCATCTTGGTCTAATTTGCATGATGAGCTCATGGGGGTGCTGATTGACTTGTTCCCCTCCATATCAAACTTTTTAAGCATCTCCTTGATATATTTGGCTTGATTGATGAAGATGCCTCCTTCAGACTGTTTGATTTGAAGCCCGAGGAAGTAGTTCAGCTCTCCCATCATGCTCATCTCAAATTCACTCTGCATCAAATCAGCAAATTCTTCGCAGAGGCGATTGTTAGTAGCACCGAAAATAATATCATCAACGTAAATCTGCACTAATAACATATCTTTGTTTTGCTTTTTCAGAAATAGTGTTGTATCTACATTACCCCTAGAGAACTCATGTTCTAATAGGAATTTGCTAAGCCTCTCATACCATGCTCTAGGTGCTTGTTTCAAACCATAAAGTGCTTTGTTCAATTTATATACATGATTAGGGTATTGATGATTTTCAAAACCAGGAGGTTGTTCTACATATACCTCCTCATTAATATACCCATTTAAAAATGCACTTTTTACATCCATTTGAAATAGTTTGAAGTCCTTAGGGCATGCATATGCTAATAATAATCTAATAGCCTCAAGTCTAGCTACAGGAGCAAAGGTTTCATCAAAATCTATACCTTCTTCTTGATTATAGCCCTTTGCTACTAGTCTAGCCTTATTCCTTATGACAATTCCATTTTCATCAAGTTTATTTTTATAAATCCATTTGGTACCTATAATTGGATATTCAGAAGGTCTTTCAACTAGATTCCATACTTTGTTTCTAGTAAATTGGTTTAATTCTTCTTGCATTGCATTTATCCAATTTACATCTTTTTCAGCTTCTTCTATGCGTTTAGGCTCAAAATGTGAAACGAAAGCTAGATGATTGTTTAAGTTCCTAAGGGATGCTCTAGTCCTAATAGGTTGAGACGGATCATCTAGAATTAATTCCTTAGAATGCCTGTGAGCATACCTCCAAGCTTTAGTTAGCCCATGATCTACTATAGTCTCTTGGCTTGATGATGCATCTTCAATTAATTTTTGACTGTTATCTTGTAATGTCATCTCGTCAATCTTTTCTTCAAGAATTTCCGTATCATCATCAAAATTAACTCTCTTACTAGAAGAGATATCACTAGAATCATCGAAGACAACATGTATGGATTCTTCTATAACTAGGGTTCTTTTATTAAAGACTCTATATGCTTTACTAGTTGTAGAGTACCCTAAGAATATGCCCTCATCAGATTTAGAATCAAATTTTCTTAGATTATCTTTCCCATTATTATGAACAAAACACCTACATCCAAAGATATGAAAATAGTTTACCTTTGGTTTTCTGTTTTTCCAAAGTTCATAAGGTGTTTTCTTTATAATAGGTCTCAATAAAACTCTATTTAATATATGACAAGAAGTATTAATGGCTTCTCCCCAAAAGTACTTAGGGAGGTTACTTTCACATAACATAGTTCTAGCCATTTCCTCTAGAGTTCTGTTTTTCCTCTCCACAACTCCATTTTGTTGTGGTGTCCTAGGTGCAGAAAAATTGTGTGTTATCCCCTTTTTACTACAAAACTCATCAAATAAATGATTTTCGAATTCGGTACCATGGTCACTTCTAATAGCTATTACTGAAGTATCTCTAGCATTGGTTACTTCTTTATGAAATTTCTTGAAAACTGAAAAAGCTTGATCCTTATGAGCTAAGAACATGACCCAAGTGTATCTAGAATAATCATCTACAATAACTAGACCATATTTATTTCCACCTAGGCTTGTGGTTCTAGTTGGTCCGAATAGGTCCATGTGTAGTAGTTCTAGAGGTCTAGAGGTTGAGACACAATTTATAGATTTAAAGGAGTTCTTTGATTATTTGCCAAATTGACATGCTTCACATATTTTATTCTTTTCAAACTTTAATTTTGGCAAACCTATCACCGAATCTCTTTTAACTAGTTTAGATATTGTGTCCATGCTTGCATGACCTAACTTACGGTGCCATAACCAACTAGCATCATTGTCCTTAGTTTCATTAACAACTAAGCATGGGTTGTGTTTGGCTAGATCCTCAAGGTCTACAACATACACATTTCCACGTCTTATTCCTTTAAAAACTAAACTATTGTCATTTGGGTTTGTTACGATGCATAGCGATGGTTTAAACATAACATCATAACCTTTATCACATAATTGACTAATGCTTAATAAATTATGCTTAAGACCGTCAACATATCTAACATTATCAATAAAAGTAGAAGGGGTAATTTGTACTTTACCTATACCAATGATGTGACCTTGGTTGTTTGTTTTAAGTTCTGCATTTTCTTTGGTGATACAATCCTTATCCTTAACTAACTTATCGTATTTATGTAGGTAAGATTGATTAGCTATTTTTAGTTCTTTATTATTAAGATTTATGGCCTTATATTCAATCATTAATTCATTAAATGCATCATACAATTCATCAAAGGTAAAATCGAGATGCGTGTTGGATGTTACCTCATTTTCATTGGCCATGAAACAGAAATTGGCCTTTTCTTCTTGTTCCTCATCCGATGATGAAGATGATGCATCGGAGTCCGATAAGGTGGTGACAAGGGCTTTCTTCTTCTTGTACTTGCTGCTCTTCTTTAGTAAGGGACACTCAGCTCTGATGTGCTCCGGCTTCTTGCACTCATAACACCCAATCCCCTCATTTTCCCTTTCCTTACCTTTATCCTTGCGATAGGAATTTGAGGGGCCTCTCCTTTGATGATAGGACTTCTTGTGGTTGATGAATTTTCTGAACTTGCGCACAAGAAGAGCCTCATCATCATCTCCCTCATGATCTTCTTCTTCACTGCTGCTACTGCAAGACAAATCTTTGTTAGATGATGTAGATTTGAGAGCCATTACCTTTTTCTTATGGGAGGACTCTTCTTCGCGGTGCTGCTTCATTGTTAGCTCGTGAGTCATTAGGGATCCAAGGAGCTCTTCAAGTGGAAGCTTGTTCAAGTCCTTAGCTTCTTGGATTGCCGTCACCTTGGCTTCCCATGACCTTGGTAGACAGCGAAAAATTTTCCTGACAAGATCACTGTTAGTATAGTTTTTGCCAAGGCTTTTTAGGCCATTGACAATGTCAGTAAACCTAGTGAACATGCTAGTGATTGTCTCATTAGAATCCATCTTAAATAGTTCATACTTATGAACTAATATATTTATTTTGGATTCTTTGACTTGATTCGTGCCCTCATGGGTCACTTCAAGTCTGTCCCAAATCTCTTTTGCAGAATTGCAAGTAGAGACTCTATTGAATTCATTCCGATCTAATGTACAGTAAAGCACATTCATTGCTTTAGAATTGAGTTGTGCCTTTCTCATGTCATGTTCATCCCAATCCTTTTCTTGTTTAGGTACAGTGACACCCTCTACATAGATGGATGGGATGTATGGTCCATTTACTACAATGGTCCACATCTCATAGTCTTGGGCTTGGATGAATATTCTCATCCTAGCCTTCCAATATGAGTAGTCGGATCCATTAAAGAATGGGGGTCTTTGGGTGGACTGACCCTCAATGTGGGAAGATCCAAATGGGGTTGTCATTTTGATCTTTTACTCTTAGGGTAGAAGAGTTTAGGCTCTGATACCACTTGTTGCCCAGATAGACAACCCAAGAGGTGGGGGGGGGTGAATTGGGTTTTAAAATAATTTTGCAATTAAAACGTTGTGGATGACTAATTAATGCTTTACCAAGATGATTAATTAATTGCTATGTGCTGTGAATGAAATGAGAGTAAAAGAAAGAGACACACAATCACAAACACAAGGCTTTTATAGTGGTTCGGAGCTAACCCTTGCTCCTACGTCCACTCCCCAAGTCTCACTTGGAAATTCACTATAACCTCTCGGATTACAGCCGGTTGTTTTACAAGCTCACAACCAAACTTGTTGTTTTACGAGCTCACAACGAACTCGGTCGGTTTTCCCTGGCTCACCGACTAGAACCACCCCGATTATTTTTCCGGGATCACAATCGAACCCTTACACGTTGGTTTTACACTCGGCTCACCAACCAACCTCTACACCCTTGATTCAATCCCCCGATTGAACCAAGCAAAGATAATATGGAAAGAATAAGAAACAAACAGAAAAACTGAGCTTCTTAAAAAGCAGATTTGCTACAATATAAACTAGAGAGAAGTTAAGAGCCCTCAAACACTTTTGAGTTGGAGTAGAGTAGGGCTTCTTGAACTTTGAGTCTCCTCTGGAATGTCTGGTCGACTTGAATGCAGGAGGAGGCTTCTTTAAAATGCTGGGAAGAGGAAGTTGGATGGAGTTAATGGCGCTCTTCCTTCTTTTCGTTGAAGACAAGTATGCAGAGAATGAATGCTTGATTTCTTTGAATGGAATGGTGCCTCTCTGCCTTGCTACAGTCCTCTGTGGCTATTTAAGCCATCCCCCACGGAAACTAGCCGTTAGACACCTTTTTCTGCCCGTTCTGCACACTCTGCACAACCTGACAATATGTCCGTTGGGGGTCGGAGTCGACTCGCGCGATCAGGAGTCGACTCGGCTGTAGCGGAAGTCGACTCATGCTTTTCTGGAGTCGACTCGGCAACTGTTCTGGATTTGAATTAAAGTGGCCTCTTCGACTGGGAGTCGACTCGACTTGACCCGGAGTCGACTCGCCAACTTCTGGAGCTGACTTGGCATTTTCGGAGTCGGCTCATCCCATGAAGTCCACGGAGCCAATTTTCAACCTAGCCCACTCGAGTCAACTCGACAATCCTGGGAGTCGACTCGGCGCTCAGAGCCCGAACTCCCGATCTTCTGTCTTTTGGCTCGTCCAGTCTTGGAGTCGACTCGGACTGTTCTGGAGTCGACTCGGCTCTCAGTTTCCGAAACATGGCCTTCTGCCTTTTTGGTGTAGCGCTGCCTTGGGGTCGACTCGAGCTGTCTAGGAGTCGACTCGGCTCTCAGAGACAATAATTCGGTCTTCTGTCTTTTTGGGGTCGCGCTGTCTCGGAGTCGACTCGCGCATTGCGGGAGTCGACTCGAATCTCAGAGTCCGAAAACTGCTCTCTGACTTTTGCTTTGTGAACCACTGAGAGTCGACTCTCGCTTTCTTTGGAGTCGACCTACCAACCATCGGAGTCGACTCGCGTTCCACAGGAGTCGACTCGAATCTCAGAGTCGAAATTCGCTCTCTGACTTTTCTGTCTGTAACTCCTTGGAGTCGACTCATACTACTCCGGAGTCGACTCGGTAAACATCGGAGTCGACTCGCGCACTTCAGGAGTCGACTCGCTGACAGGTTTTGAGTTGATGCATTCTGCTCGTCTGTCTGTTCTCAGTCGGAGTCGACTCGTAATGATCCGGAGTCGACTCGAGCCCGTGCCAGTGATTCTGATACGCTTGGAGTCGACTCGTAATACTCCGGAGTCGACTCGAGTCTCAGACTTTGGTGCAAACTGACTTCTTAACTTATCCAAAATATTATGAACCAAGTCTAGAAACACTTTAGACAAGATTTTCACTGAAACACTCAATTGAATTCATTAGTAAACAAGAGATATACTCAGATGCTTTGAGCTCATCAAAATCAAATAGGGTTATGATCAATCACTCCACAATAAGGCTGGTTTAGGATATAAAACAAATAGGAAACAAAAATTCTTAAAGAACATTTTTGTAAAAGCTAAAGGTGAAAATATTACTTGTTATTGCTGCAATAAGTTAGGACATAGAGCACATGAATGTAACTATAGAAAGTCCAGTCAAAACAAATTAAGTAATAATCAAAAGATTAAATTCAAGAAAGTTTGGATTCCAAAAGGAACATGGAGTACTAACCCTAAAGGACCCAACTTAGTTTGAGTACCTAAAGTTTCTTCTTGATCTTGATTGCAGGAGTGTCTTGCAGCTGATAAAGTGAAAAAACGATGGTATCTAGATAGCGGCTGTTCAAGACATATGACAGGTGACGTAGATCAATTTGTCACCTTGGAATCAAAGAAGGGTGGAGTAGTAACCTATGGAGACAATGGTAAAGGGCATATCATCGGAAAGGGTAAAATTTTCATTACTCCATCTATTTTTATAGAAAATGTCTTATTAGTTAAGGGTTTGAAACATAACCTTCTTAGCATAAGTCAATTTTATGATAAAGGGTTTAAAGTCACATTTGAAGCATCTGTATGCATAATCACAAATCTTAAAGATAATAGCATTGTACTTGTAGGACAAAGGCAAAGAAATATTTACTTAGTAGATCTTCATGAGTTAGGCAAGAAAAATGGATTATGCTTAATTACTAATGAAGAAAAGAAAAATGAAACTAGTTGGCTTTGGCATCGAAGACTAGGACATGCTAGTATGGAATTAATATCAAAACTAGTCAAGAAGGATTTAATAAAAGATGTGCCAAAATTGATCTTTGAAAAGGACAAAATCTGTGGACCATGTTCATTGGGAAAACAAACTAAATCATCTTTCAAATCAAAGAATATAGTATCAACAACTAGACCATTTGAACTCATACACATGGATTTATTTGGACCTACTAGAACTGCAAGTCTAGGAGGGAAGAAGTATGGACTAGTTATTGTTGATGATTTTTCAAGATATACATGGGTTTCATTTTTGGCCCATAAGAACGAAGCATTTTCAGAATTCTTGAAACTGTATAATAATATCATAAATGAAAAGAAACTCACCTTAGTAGCAATTCGAAGTGATCATGGTACTGAATTTGAAAATCAACACTTTGAAGAATTTTGTACTAAAAATGGTATTTTACATCAATTTTCAGCACCTAGAACGCCTCAACAAAATAGGATTGTTGAAAGGAAAAATAGGACATTGGCAGAAATGGCACGCACGATGTTGTGTGAGTCAAATCTTCCAAAGTACTTTTGGGCTGAAGCTATAAGCACTGCTTGCCATATTCTAAATCGAGTTTTAATACGACCAATAATCAAGAAAACTCCTTATGAACTTTGGAAGAATAAGAAACCAACTGCTAAATATCTTAAAGTATTTGGATGTAGATGTTTCATCTTAAACAATGGCAAGGAGGATCTAAGTAAATTTGATGCCAAGTCAGATGAAGGTATCCTCTTAGGATACTCCACATCTAGCAGGGCATACAGAGTATTCAATAAAAGAACTCTAGTAGTGGAAGAGTCAGTCAATATTATATTTGATGAGTCTGATAGTGAGTCTGCTAGGAAAAAAAATATTGTTGATGATGATACAGGAATTATCGACTTTGAAAAGTTGAATATTGATGACGTGCCAATTCAAGATAAGGGAGATGATTGCGTGCCACCACAATCTCAAAACTTGCCAAAGGAATGGAGGTATGCATATGGACACCCTAAAGACTTAATCATTGGTGATCCATCTCAAGGGGTAAGAACTCGATCATCTCTTAAAAATTTGAATGATTATCTTGCTTTTGTTTCACAATTAGAACCTAAGACTTATGAAGAAGCTGAAAAAGATACTAATTGGATAAATGCCATGCAAGAAGAATTAAATCAATTTAAAAGAAGTAATGTATGGACATTAACTGAAAAACCAAAGCATAACTCAGTAATTGGAACAAAATGGATATTTAGAAATAAATTAGATGAAAATGGAGTAGTTATAAGAAATAAGGCTAGACTTGTAGCTAAGGGATACAATCAAGAAGAAGGAATAGATTTTGATGAAACATTTGCTCCTGTAGCTAGATTAGAGGCTATTAGATTACTTCTAGCATTTGCATGTTTCATGGATTCCAAATTGTATCAAATGGATGTGAAGAGCGCATTCTTAAATAGTTTTATTGAAGAGGAAGTATATGTAGAACAACCTCCTAGTTTTGAGAATCATGAATTGCCAAATCATGTGTTTAAACTACATAAGGCATTATATGGATTAAAGCAAGCTCCTAGGGCTTGGTATGATCAATTAAGCAAATTTCTGCTTAATAATGACTTTAGTAGAGGAAATGTAGACAAAACACTATTTCTCAAAAGAAAGGACAAAAATCTATTAGTGGTTCAAATATATGTAGATGACATAATCTTTGGTGCCACAAATGATACTCTTTGCAAAGAATTTGCTGATTTAATGCATGGAGAATTCGAAATGAGTTTGATGGAAGAACTAAGCATCTTTCTAGGATTACAAATCAAACAAACTAAGGAAGGCATTTTCATTCATCAAACTAAGTACACAAAGGAAATACTAAAGAAGTTTGGAAATGAAAATCATAAGGGAGTAGGCACTCCAATGAATCCTACTAGTAAGCTAGACAAAGATGAAAAAGGAAAGAGTATTGATATTAAGCTTTATAGAGGACTAATTGAATCCTTGCTCTACCTTACTGCTAGTAGACCAGACATCATATTTAGTGTAGGAATATGTGCTAGATACCAATCAGATCCTAAGGAGTCACATTTAAGTGCTGTTAAAAGAATCCTTAGATATTTAAGAGGATCTACAAATATTGGATTATGGTACTCTAGAGACTCTTGTCTAGATTTGCTTGCATACTCAGATGCTGATTTTGCTGGATGCAAATTAGATAGGAAAAGCACAAGTGGCACATGTCAATTCTTAGGAAACAACTTAGTATCATGGTTTAGCAAAAAGCAGAATTCAGTGGCACTGTCAACAGCTGAAGCTGAATATATAGCTGCTGGTAGTTGTTGTGCTCAAGTACTATGGCTTAAGCAACAACTAGAGGACTATGGAGTTAAGCTAGATAATATTCCTATTAAGTGTGATAATACTAGTGTCATCAATCTTACTAAAAATCCGGTTCAGCACTCTAAAGCCAAACACATAGAAAGACGATATCATTTTATTAGGGATCATGTGCAAAATGAAAACATATGTATTGAGCATATATGCACTAAAAAATAATTAGCCGACATATTCACAAAACCATTGAGTGAAGATAGATTCTGCACGCTAAGGAGGGAATTAGGCATATGTGATCCTTTTTATTGAAGAAATATAAAAGGGAGCAAGTAGTCTCATGATACATTCCTCC
The DNA here is from genome assembly GCF_009389715.1 of Phoenix dactylifera. Lineage (NCBI taxonomy): Eukaryota > Viridiplantae > Streptophyta > Magnoliopsida > Arecales > Arecaceae > Phoenix > Phoenix dactylifera. The sequence goes on from NW_024067749.1 coordinate 214,180, forward strand.
AATTTCTAAAAATCCATGAAACATGAGTCAAACTTGTTATCTATAGATTCCTTACTCATGTATCATTGTCCCAGAAAGAATTTATAAGGATTGGAAGCAAAGAAAATTTTTAGAAGCAAAAAGGAAGAGAAAAGAAAAATTCTGCACTTGGGTCGACCCAACTCACTTGGGTCGACCCAACTCACTTGGGTCGACCCAACGTTGAGTCGACCCAAGAAATTTCTTGAGTCGACCCAACGTCGGGACCCCACTATTAAAGGGGGACCCGAGAGCACTATTAGGGTACTGTTTGCCCTTGTCCTCTTCTGAATACTCTAATCCCCACTCTCCAAACTCCTCCAAACTCCTCCAAACAATAGATTACCTTAAGATCTTGGAGAAATGGGACCCAAAAGAGCCGTAGCCAAGAGATCCGGAAGAGTCTCACGGATCCAACGTGAGGAAAGGCAACCTACGGAGCCATCTACCGTGTCTCCACAACGTGAGGCACGTGCGGAGCCACCTCGTCCTCCTTCTCCCTCAGTTATACTTGCAAGATTTGCGGGGAGACCGGTTATAATGGAGAGAAGGATCCATTCCAAGTTCTTTGATCAAGAAGGGTTTAAGTTGAGGGAATGGATCCAAAGGCAAGGTTGGGAGTATCTTTGCTCCCTAGATGTGATGATCTACCCCGGATTAGTTCGGGAGTTCTATGCCTTCCTTAAAACTGGAATGGGAGGGCTTGTTTCGGAAGTTCGAGGAGTTAGGGTTCGAGTTTCCGAGAAAAGTTTGAGTGAGCTACTTCATCTACCCTGCGAAGGAGCCACTCCGGAAAAACCAGAAAACAAGATGAGAGCTCTGCAGTTGATTATGGAAAATGAGGGCTTTGACTTCTCAGAAAAGGTAATAGCAAGCTCTTTATCTGCTGAAATGAGATTATTGCTTAGTATCATAAATAGAATTTTATTTCCAAAGAGCGGGAGATTCGATCGCATCACAGAGCGAGATTTAGTAGTGATGGAGTATATTATTCAGGGTATTCCTCTGAATCTCCCGGCCATGATACTGAAGCAGATGAGGAAAGTGATCTGCAACTCCAGAGTATCCCTACCTTATGGTATGATACTCACTTTGGTTTTTCGACAGCACGGCATATCTGTCGAGGGGGAGGTATCCAGGCATCTGCTTCATACTGACACATACACTGCACGGACACTTATACGTATGGGTTATGAGAAAGTGAACGGGCAGTGGATTCATACTGGAGCAGGAATTCAGGGTGAGGCACCAGAGGGTGAGGCAGAGGATGATGCACCAGATATTGGAGACCCTATCCCTGAGGATGAGGAGCATATGGATCATCCTACTGTACCTTCCGAGGCTGGACCATCGTCATCTGCTCCTCCGAGAGATACAGATGAGTTCTGGAGTAGGCTGACTGAGATTATGACAGCTCAGGCCAGGACCATCATTGACGGGCTGACGAGCAGATTGGATATTATGTCAGCTCAGGCGAGGACTATCACTGATGGGCTGACGAGCCGACTGGACATCATGACTGCGGAGATCAGTGATCTGATGCAGCAGGTAGGAGCACTCCGGAGAGAGAGAGAGACCCATGGACCTTCTGTGCCACAGGCTGCTGAGTCAGAGATATCGGCACAGAGTCATCCAGCTCGTCGTGCTCCACGCCAGACACAGTCTCACCAGGCTCGACCTCCCCTCGCCACGTACACTAGGAGGATGAGGACTAGATCCCAGCCATTAGATACTCCCTAGGCAGATATTAGCATTTCTGGTTAGAGCCTAGGCTAGATATCTAGTTCTCATATGTATTTTGCTTTTATCATATATGTTTAAACTTTGATTAAGGAACATTGTATCTGTTTTTGTTTTTGGGCATGAATGTACTAAAATGTTCCTATTTTGATCAATGAAGTTTGAATGCTTGTTATTTATTGTGTCTTTTCCCATGCATCTATTTGATGATAACAAAAAGGGGGAGAAGTAAAGAAAGAGTAATGTAATAGGGGGAGAAGTAAAGACAGAGTGATAAGAGAAGTAAAGAAAGAAGGAGAAATAACGAAATAACTTGTAAAACAACTTGAAAATCATATAGGAAAGCATATGCATCCAAGGGGGAGCAATTTGCAACAATGAAAATGATCAAGTCAAAAATTTCTATCAAATTTCAGAATTTGGCACATAGAATTTCAGAATTTGGCACGCACCTTTCACACCTCGATACATAACCTGAAACTCATGTTTTATCTCAAATTTTTGGAGTTTCATCTTTAATGAATTATAAATGAAAGGGGGAGCAATTCAAAAAGTCAAATTGGCAACATTTGAATGATATAGGGGGAGATTTCACTCTTATATATGAAAAGCTGAAATTCAGCAAGTTAAGCCCTTTCAAAAACTGATTTTAAAATAAGTATCAAAAGGTTCATACTCTTTATTTTGTAATCATAAAAAAGGGGAAGATTGAGGATGATAGTGTTATTTTGATGATTAACAAGCAATTATCTAGAGTATGTTATAAGTTAAATCGATACTTCATTTATAAATCTATTACTCTCAGTATATTTGGATAAATTGATATAGATACATTTCATTGTTTATTTGAATGAATCTAACCTTGAGATGCAGCAAAGTGTGGATTGAGTCGACCCAAAAGATGATTGGGTCGACCCCGGCACATCAAGAAAGCATTTGGCACACTTCTGCAAAAATGGCACAAATGAACAGTGAGTTGGGTCGACCCAAGGAAAGCATGAGTCGACCCAAACATCAAGATCCTCAAACAGAAGACAGAAAATGGTTCTCTGAATTTACTGAGAGGGTCGACCCAAGATATAGTTGAGTCGACCCAAGCTTGAGTCGACCCAAACCCTGAGAGGGTCGACCCAAAGGCAAGACAGAACAGAAGACAGAAAAGGTTCTCTGGAAACCCTGTTAGGGTCGACCCAAGAAGAAGTTGAGTCGACCCAACTGAACCTTGAGTCGACCCAAAGAAAGGTTGGGTCGACCCAAGTGAAGGAAGGCTGAATTTCAAGTTTCTGCGGATTCTGAGAGGGTCGACCCAAGGAATGTTTGAGTCGACCCAAGTGAAAGTTGGGTCGACCTAAGGACAGGTTGAGCCGACCCAAACACGGGCAGAAGCATAACGGCTAGTTCTGCAGATGTACTTTTTGTCCTTCCAACAGTGAGTAACGGCTAGTTTTTGAATTCTAACCATTGGGGCTTGTCCAATGGAGGTAGGAAACTATTTAAAGGGGCACTATTCATCAGATAGAACAAACTTTTCCAAAGAATATCAAAGAGTACACAAGAAAGAGAAAGTGCCCTAATCTTCTTCATCCAAGTGCTTCATTCAAGAATCAAAGAAAGGGGTTGAGCAGATTCAAAGAGTCATCAAGAGCTCCATCCTCCCTTGAAGAGTGAAGCATCCTTGACAAAGAAGAGAGAAGTCACTACAAGCGATAAATACTTTCTAAACTCTTCTTTGTTGATTATATTGTTTTATTTGCTCATCTAGGAGTTTAAATCTTCCTTCTTTATTTGTTAAACTACTTGTAAAGGTTGGTTGGTTAGCCCGCAAAACCAACGGAATAGGTTGATTAGTGAACCCGGAAAACCAATTGTAAAGGTTCGTTGGTGAGCCCGTAAAACCAACAAAGGTTCGTTGGTGAGCCCGTAAAACCAACATAGGTTTTTGGTGAACCCGGAAAACCAAAGTGTAAAGGTTTTTGGATTGTGAGCCCGGAAAACAATCCAACTGTAATCCGCGGGATTATAGTGAATTTCCAAGGGGTCGCTTGGGGAGTGGACGTAGGTGCTAAGGAGAGCACCGAACCACTATACTTTGTGTTGTTTGTATTGTGATCTGTTTTAGCTTACTAATCATTCATTTGACACAAGTAAGATAGTTAAAATTAAAAGAAACCAATTCACCCCCCCTCTTGGCTTGTCACCTTGGGCAACAGGGGCATCCCGAGGTCGAGGGAGACTTGGCTCGCAGTCGACTCAGCGGGGCATCCCGACCTTGGTCGGGGGATGATGCGCGAGGTCGAGGGAGCTTGGGCTCGCTGTCGACTCTGCAATGCTTCCCAAGATCGAGGGAGACTTGGCTCACGGTCGACACAGCGGGGCATCTGAGGATGATAGTGGTATTTTGATGATTAATACAATGATTAAGAGTATGTTACAAGTTAATTCGATACATCATTAACAAGTCTGTCACTCTCGATACATTAGTGTAATGAGATTAAGATGTATTTCAATGATTATTAATGAGATAAAATTTGTGATAGGAAAGGGATAGTGAATTCTAAATTCTAATTCGGCAAAGTTTCAAGTGAAACATACTCTTAAGTGGACAATAGTAATTTTCATTGTTTGGAGTATGTAGCACTACCATGACATATATTCAAAATTGTTTAAAGATTATTTCATTGATTATATGGATGAATCTAACCTTAAGTTGCAGCAAAGTGTGGATTGAGTCGACCCCAAGATTGATTGAGTCGACCCCAAGATTGATTGAGTCGACCCCGGCACATCAAGAAACCATCTGGCACACTTCTGCAAAAATGGCACGGATGAACAGTACTTGGGTCGACCCAAGCAAAGGATGAGTCGACCCAATCCTCAAGCCTCAAGAAAACAGTTCTCTGGAAACCCTGAGAGGGTCGACCCAAATGAAACTTGAGTCGACCCAAACTTGAGTCGACCCCAAGTTAACATGAGTCGACCCAAAGGCAATGACCTTCAAAAATAGGTTCTCTGGAAATCCTGAGAGGGTCGACCCAAGTGGAAGTTGAGTCGACCCAACTGAACCTTGAGTCGACCCAAAAAGTATTGAGTCGACCCAAGTGAAGGAAGGCTGAAATACAAGGTTCTGTGGTTTCTGAGAGGGTCGACCCCAATGATGCTTGAGTCGACCCAAGTGAAAGTTGGGTCGACCCCAGTAAAAGTTGAGTCGACCCAAGCACGGGCAGAAGCATAACGGCTAGTTCTACAGAAGTACTTTCAGACCTCCCAACAGTGAGTAACGGCTAGTTTTTGAATTCTAACCATTGGGGCTTGTCCAATGGATAAAGGAAACTATTTAAAGTGACACTATTCATCCGAAGAAACATCCTTTTGCAAAATATCAAAGCTTACACAAGAAAGACAAGTGCCCTAATATTCTTCATCCAAGTGCTTCATTCAAAAGTCAAAAGAAAGTGGTTGAGCAGATTCCAAGAGATATTAAGAGCTCCATCCACCCTTGAAGAGTGAAGCATTCTTGACAAAGAAGAGAGAAGTCTCATCAAGCGATAACTATTCTCTAAACTCTTCTTTGTAGCTTATATATGTTATATTTGCTCATCTAGGAGCTTCAACTTTCTTCTTTCTTTTTATTAATCACCTTGTAAAGGTTTGTTGGTGAGCCCGCAAAACCAACGGTGTAGGTTGTTGGTGAACCCGTAAAACCAATTGTGAAGGTTCGTTGGTGAGCCCGTAAAACGAACATAGGTTCTTGGTGATCCCGGAAAACCAAAGTGTAAAGATTTTTAGATTGTGAGCCTGGAAAACAATCCAACTGTAATCCGCGGGATTATAGTGAATTCCCAAGGGGTCGCTTGGGGAGTGGATTTAGGTGCTTAGGAGAGCACCGAACCACTATACTTCTTGTGTGTTTGTATTGTGCATTGTTCTAATTTCACTCACTCATCAATTGACAGAAGTAAGATAGTAAAAATCAAGAGAAACCAATTCACCCCCCCTCTTGGCTTGTCACCTTGGGCAACAAGTGATATCAGAGCAAGGTGCTCATATAGTATTTGTTGATCTCATAATCAAGAGTCAAAGATCATGACAACCCAAGTGGGATGTTCTATGAGTGAGGGGCAATCCACAAATAGACCTCCTCTATTTAATGGCACAAATTACACATACTGAAAAGCTAAGATGAGGATATTCATTCAAGCTCTAGACTATGAATTGTGGTATATTATAATTAGAGGACCTCACACACCCACAATTAGTATAGAGGGCACTATCATACCCAAACCAGAAATGGATTGGAATGAAAGTGATAGAAGACTAGCATAACTAAATGCTAAAGCAATTAATGTACTTTACTGTTCACTAGATGTAAGTGAATTCAATAGAATATCTACATGTATCTCCACAAAAGAAATTTGGGATAAACTTGAGGTCACACATGAAGGAACTAATCAAGTTAAGGAGTCAAAAATAAACATATTAGTACATAAGTATGAATTGTTTAAAATGGAATCCACTGAGTCCATAACTGAAATGTTTACTCGTTTCACTGAAATCATAAATGGGCTAAAAAGTTTAGGAAAGTCTTATACTAACTCTGAATTGGTGCGAAAAATTCTCAGGTCTCTACCAAGAGTTTGGGAGGCTAAGGTAACAGCAATTCAGGAAGCAAAGGATGAGTCTGATAGTGAATCTGCTAGAAAAGAAAATATCCTAGATGATGATGCAGGAATTATTAACTTTGAAAAATTGAATCTTGATGACGTGCCAAATCAAGATAAAGAAAATGATCGCGTGCCACCACAATCTCAAGGCTTGCCAAAGGAATGGAGGTATGCATATGGACATCCTAAAGACTTAATCATTGGTGATCCATCTCAAGGGGTAAGAACTCGATCCTCTCTCAGAAATTTAAATGATTATCTTGCTTTTGTTTCACAGTTAGAACCTAAGACTTATGAAGAAGTTGAAAAAGACACCAATTGGATAAATGCTATGCAAAAAGAATTAAATCAATTCAAAAGAAGTAATGTATGGACATTAACTGAGAGACCAAAGCATAACTCTGTAATTGGAACAAAATGGGTCTTTAGAAATAAATTAGATGAAAATGGGGTAGTTATAAGAAATAAAGCTAGACTTGTAGCTAAGGGATACAATCAAGAAGAAGGGATAGACTTTGAGGAAACATTTGCTCCCGTGGCTAGATTAGAGGCTATTAGGTTACTTCTAGCTTTTGCATGTTTCATGGATTTCAAGTTGTATCAAATGGATGTAAAAAGTGCCTTCTTAAACGATTTTATAGAGGAAGAGGTATATGTAGAGCAACCTCCTGGTTTTGAAAATCATGAATTGCCAAATCATGTGTTTAGACTACATAAGGCATTATATGGACTAAAACAAGCACCTAGGGCTTGGTATGATCGACTAAGCAAATTTCTACTGAATAATGATTTCAGTAGAGAAAATGTAGACAAAACACTTTTTCTTAAAAGAGAAGATAAAAATCTGCTAGCGGTACAAATATATGTAGATGACATAATTTTTGGTGCCACATATGACAATCTTTGCAAAGAGTTTGCTAATTTAATGCAAGGAGAATTCGGGATGAGTTTAATGGGAGAACTAAATTTCTTTCTCGGGTTACAAATCAAACAAACTAAAGAAGGTATCTTCATTCATCAAACTAAGTATACAAATGAAATATTAAAGAAGTTTGGGAATGAAAATCACAAGGGAGTAGGCACCCCAATGAATCCCACTAGTAAGCTAGACAAAGAAGAGAAAGAAAAAAGTATTGATATGAAGCTTTATAGAGGATTAATTGGATCCTTGCTCTACCTTACTGCTAGTAGACCAGACATAGTGTTTAGTGTGGGAATATGTGCTAGATACCAATCAGATCCTAAGGAGTCACATTTAAGTGCTGTTAAAAGAATCCTTAGATATTTGAGAGGGACTACAAACATAGGATTATGGTACTCAAGAGACTCTTGTCTAGAATTGCTTGCCTACTCTGATGCAGATTTTGCTGGATGCAAATTAGATAGGAAGAGCACTAGTGGAACATGTCAATTTTTAGGAAATAATTTGGTATCATGGTTTAGCAAAAAGCAGAATTCAGTAGCGCTGTCAACGGCTGAAGCCGAATATATAGCCGCCGGCAGTTGCTGTGCACAAGTATTATGGCTTAAGCAACAACTAGAGGACTATGGAATTAAACTAGATAACATTCCTATAAAGTGTGATAATACTAGTGCCATCAACCTTACTAAAAATCCGGTTCAGCACTCTAAAGCCAAACATATTGAAATAAGATATCATTTTATTAGAGATCATGTGCAAAATGGAAACATTTGTATTGAGCATATATGTACTGAGAAACAATTAGCTGCCATATTCACAAAACCTTTGAGTGAAGATAGATTTTGCATGCTAAGGAGGGAATTAAGCATATGTGATCCTTTTGATTGAGGAGATATAAAAAGAAGAAAGCTGTATCATGATACTCTCCTCCCATTTCTAAAAATCCATGAAACATTAGTCAAACTAGTCATCTATAGATTTCTAACTCATGTATCATTGTCCCAATAAGAATTTGTAAGGATTGGAAGAAAGAAAAATTTTTAAAAAGAAAAAAGGAAGAGAAAGAAAAATTTCTGAACTTGGGTCGACCCAACCCAGAATGGGGTCGACCCAACGTTGAGTCGACCCAAGAAAAATCTAGGGCGACGGGACCCCACTGTTAAAAGGGGGACCCGTGAGCTATCTAGGGCATTGTATTCTCTTTGTCCTCTTCCGAAAACCCTATTCCCCACTCTCAAATCTCTTCCAATCATCTCCAAACAGTAGATTAGATCAAGATCTTGAAGAAATGGGACCCAAGAGAGCCGTAACCAAGCGATCCGAGAGGGTTTCACGGACCACCCGTGCGGATAGAGCTGCTACAGAGCCTTCTACAGTGCCTCCACAAGGTGAGACACGTGTAGAGCCTCCTCCTCCTCCCTCCCCTTCAGTCCAACTTGCGAAATTTGCGGGAAGACCGGTTACCACGGGGAGAAGGATCCACTCCGAGTTTTTGGATCAAGAAGGGTTCCGTTTGGGGAAATGGATCAGAAGGCAAGGATGGGAGTATCTTTGCTTCCTAGATGTGGTGACCTACCCAGGATTGGTTCGTGAGTTCTATGCCTTTCTGAAAACTGGAATGGGAGGGCTTATATCTGAAGTCCGAGGGGTAAGGGTTAGGATTTCAGAAGAGAGTTTGAGTGAGTTGTTTCATCTCCCCTGCGAAGGAGCAACTCCAGAAATGCCCGAAAATAAGTTGAGAGCCTTGCAGTTGATTCTTGAGAATGAAGACTTTGATTATTCAAAAAATGTAATAGCAAGCTCTCTTTCAGCTGAAATGAGGTTGTTGCACAACTTCATAGGTCGGATTTTGTTTCCGAAAAGTGGGAGATTTGATCTCATTTCTGAGCGAGACCTGGTCGTCATGGAGCACATTATTCAGGGCATTCCCCTGAATCTCCCAGCTATGATACTCAGGCAGATGAGAAAGATCATATGCAATTCCAGAGTCTCCCTGCCTTATGGTATGATACTCACCCTGATCTTCCGACAGCATGATATATCAGTAGAGGGAGAGATCTCCAGGCATCTACTATTCACTGACACATACACTGCACGATCCCTTATTCGCATGGGTTATGAGAAGGTGAACGGGCAGTGGGTACGTGCAAGAGCTGGGATTCAGGATGATGCACCAAAGGGTGATGCACCAGAGGGTCACCTTCAGAGGCTGGACCTTCGTCATCTGTTCCTGCGGGATACACAGATGAGTTTTGGAGTAGGATGACTGAGCTTATGTCAACTCAGGCGAGGACTATCACTGATGGACTGACGAGCAGATTGGATATTTTGACTGCTGAGATTAGCGATCTTAGAGAGCAGATAGGAGCTCTACGGAGAGAGAGAGAGGTTCATGGACCATCTGTGCCCCAGGCAGCTGAGTCAGAGATTTCGGCACAGAGTCATCCAGCTCACCGAGCTCCACGCCAGACTCAGTCCCATCAGGCTCGACCTCCCCTTGCCACTTATGCTAGAAGGATGAGGACTAGATCACAGCCATTAGATACCCCCTAGGCTGATATTAGTATTATGATTAGAGCCTGAGGATATGTATCTAGTTCTCATATGTATTTTGTGTTGATCATGTACTTTGTACTTTGATTGAGGAATATTGTATTTGTTTTGTTTTGGCATTATTGTACTACAATGTCCATTTTGATCAATGAAACTGAAATGTTTGTTAATTATTGTGTCTACTTATCTATTCCCATGCACCTATTTGATGATAACAAAAAGGGGGAGAAGCAAGGAAAGAGAAATAAGTTGACAAACAAGTTGAAAATTATAATAGGAAAGGGTATACATTTAAGGGGGAGCAATTTGTAACAATGAAAATGTTAAAGTCTAAGATTTAAATCGAATTTTAGAATTTGGCACATAGAATTTCAGAATTTGGCACATACCTTTCACACATCGATACATAATCTGAAACTCATGCTTTATCTCAAATCTTTGAAGTTTCATCTTTAATGAAATATAAAAGAAAGGGGGAGTAATTCAAAAGGTCAAATTGGAAACATTTGGATGAAATAGGGGGAGACTTCACTCTCAAATTTGAAAAGCTGAAATTCAGTAACTTGAGCCCTTCTAAAACTAATTTTAAGATAAGTATCAATAGGCTCATACTCAATATTTTGTAATCATCAAAAAGGGGGAGATTGAGGATGATAGTGATATTTTGATGATTAATACAATGATTAAGAGTATGTTACAAGTTAATTCGATACATCATTAATAAGTCTGTCACTCTCGATACATTAGTATAATGAGATTAAGATGTATTTCAATGATTATTAATGAGATAAAATTTGTGATAGGAAAGGGATAGTGAATTCTAAATTCTAATTCGGCAAAGTTTCAAGTGAAACATACTCTTAAGTGGACAATAGTAATTTTCATTGTTTGGAGTATGTAGCACTACCATGACATATATTCAAAATTGTTTAAAGGTTATTTCATTGATTATATGGATGAATCAACCTTAAGTTGCAGCAAAGTGTGGATTGAGTCGACCCCAAGATTGATTGAGTCGACTCCAAGATTGATTGAGTCGATCCCGGCACATCAAGAAACCATCTGGCACACTTCTGCAAAAATGGCACGGATGAACAGTACTTGGGTCGACCCAAGCAAAGGATGAGTTGACCCAATCCTCAAGCCTCAAGAAAACAGTTCTCTGAAAACCCTGAGAGGGTCGACCCAAATGAAACTTGAGTCGACCCCAAGTTAACATGAGTCGATCTAAAGGCAATGACATTCAAAAATAGGTTCTCTGAAAACCCTGAGAGGGTCGACCCAAGTGGAAGTTGAGTTGACCCAACTGAACCTTGAGTCGACCCAAAAAGTGTTGAGTTGACCCAAGTGAAGGAAGGCTGAAATACAAGGTTCTGTGGTTTCTGAGAGGGTTGACCCCAATGATGCTTGAGTCGACCCAAGTGAAAGTTGGGTCGACCCCAGTAAAAGTTGAGTCGACCCAAGCACGGGCAGAAGCATAACGGCTAATTCTGTAGAAGTACTTTCAGACCTTCCAATAGTGAGTAACGGCTAGTTTTTGAATTCTAACCATTGGAGCTTGTCCAATGGATGAAGAAAACTATTTAAAGTGACACTATTCATCAGATGAAACATCCTTTTGCAAAATATCAAAGCTTACACAAGAAAGACAAGTGCCCTAATCTTCTTCATCCAAGTGCTTCATTCAAGAGTCAAAAGAAAGTGGTTGAGCAGATTCTAAGAGATATTAAGCGCTCCATCCACCCTTGAAGAGTGAAGCATTCTTGACAAAGAAGAGAGAAGTCTCATCAAGCGATAACTATTCTCTAAACTCTTCTTTGTAGCTTATATATGTTATATTTGTTCATCTAGGAGCTTCAACTTTCTTCTTTCTTTTTATTAATCACCTTGTAAAGGTTTGTTGGTGAGCCCGCAAAACCAACGGTGTAGGTTGTTGGTGAACCCGTAAAACCAATTGTGAAGGTTCGTTGGTGAGCCCGTAAAACCAACATAGGTTCTTGGTGATCCCGGAAAACCAAAGTGTAAAGGTTTTTGGATTGTGAGCCCGAAAAACAATCCAACTGTAATCCGCGGGATTATAGTGAATTCCCAAGGGGTCGCTTGGGGAGTGGACGTAGGTGCTTAGGAGAGCACCGAACCACTATACTTCTTGTGTGTTTGTATTGTGCATTGTTCTAATTTCACTCACTCATCAATTGACAGAAGTAAGATAGTAAAAATCAAGAGAAACCAATTCAGCCCCCCTCTTGGCTTGTCACCTTGGGCAACAGCATCCCGACCTTGGTCGGAGGATCATCCCGAGATCGAGGGAGACTTGGCTCGCGGTCGACACAGCGGGGCATCTCAAGGTCGAGGGAGACTTGGCTCGCGGTTGACACAGCGAGGCATCCCGACCTTGGTCGGAGGATCATCTCGAGGTCGAGGGAGACTTGGCTCGCGGCCGACTCAGTAGGGCATCTCGAGCTTGGTCGGGGCATCCCGAGCTTGGTCGGAGCATCCCGAGCTTAGTCGAGGTCCTGTCGGAGATGGAGACCGAACTTGGAATTATCGCGATGGAGCATCCCAAACTAAGTTGGGGCATTCAAACTTGGCCGGGCATCTGGACTTGGCCGGGCATCCTGAAGTTCCCAGTTAGATTAACATCAGGAGGAGTACTGAATAATTAAGAGAGAGTCTTAAGTGGATTAACATAAGGAGAAGTATCAGCTGTGTTTTCAAACGTCGGAGACCTCTGGGGGCTTCACTGATAATACATTCAGAGATTCTCGGAGTTCCAGCTTCGAAAAATAGGGGTCCCCTCAAGGGACTCCAACTTGTATGCTCCAGGCCACTGGACTCAAGCAACTTGATATGGCTCTTCCCAGTTTGGAGCAAGCTTCCATTGCTCGGTAGGTTGAGAAGCTTCAGCTTTTCTCAGGATGAGATCCCCCACCTTGAAGAGCTTGACCTTTACCCTAGAGTTGTAGTACTGCGCCGTTTTCTGTTGGTATCTCGCCATGCGGTCTCGAGCGGCTTCCCTTATCTCCTCGATGAGGTCCAAGATGCTTCTGAGCTGAGATGAGTTGGAGGCCGCATCATAGTTCTCCACCCTTAGCGATGGAAGTTCGATTTCCAAGGGGATGACAGCTTCCGTTCCATAGGCCAGATTGAAGGGGGTTTTGCCGGTGGGGAGTCGGAATGTAGTTCTGTAGGCCTAGAGAACATTGTAGAGATCCTTGATGCATTATCCTTTGGATCGGTCGAGTCTGGCCTTGAGCCTCTGGAGGATGGTGTGATTCGTCACCTCGGTTTCTCCATTCGTCCGTGGATGAGAGACCGAGGTGAAACGATGGTCGATACAGAGCTCGGAGCAGAACTTCCTAAGGCGAGCGTTGTCGAACTGGCGGCCATATGAGGATGCGGGGAAGCTCAAATCTACAAATTATTAATTTCCAGACGAAGTCCCGTATTTTTGGCTCAGAGATTTGGGCCACCGGTTCAGCTTCAACCCACTTGGTGAAGTAGTCGATGGAGACAATGAGGAACTTTCTCTGTCCGGTGGCTTGAAAAAATGATCCCAGGATGTCGATCCCCCATTAGGCAAATGGACAGAGGGCGCTGATCGAGGTCATTGGGACTGAGGGTCGGCGCTGAATGTTGGCATTCCGCTGACATCTATCGCACCTTTGGACGAAGTCCATAGCGTCTTTTTGAAGTGTAGGCCAATAATATCCCTAGCGCAGAATCTTGTGGGCCGGGGCCCGGCCTCCTAGGTGGTTCCGGTAGATTCCTTCATGAACCTCTCGCATGGCGTAATCCACCTCTGAAGGGTAGAGGCGTCTGAGAAGGGGAGAGGTGAATGACCTGCGGTAGAGCTTGCCTTCATACAAGAGATATCGAAAAACCTGACGCTTAATCCGACGGGCTTCGAGCTCGTCATTGGGGAGGACTTCATTTTGCAGGGTGACGAGCGCATCCATCCAGCTCGGTTCGGTCTCGATGCAGAGAGCTGGTTCAGGCTCCTCGGTGCTGGGTGCTTGCAGATACTCAAGTGTTGTGGTCTTCGAAAGCTCGTTCATGCGGGAGGTTGCCAGTTTTGATAGTTGGTCTGTCCTTGCATTCTCTGCTCTGGGGATGTGCTGGATGTCGAAGGAGCTCAGTGTGGAGGTGATGTCTCGGACCTTTTGGAGATACTTCTGCATTGACGACTCTCTTGCTTCGAAATCTTCCAGGATCTGGCTCACGACTAGTTGGGAGTCATTGAAGACTTTTAAGCTCTCGACCTTTAGCTCTTTTGCCAGCTTTAGCCCGGCAATGAGCGCCTCATACTCTGCCTCATTATTTGAGGCGGGGAATTCTAAGTGCATGGCCTGCTCTGCAACTACCCCGTCTAGGCTAGTGAGGATGAGGTCTGCTCTGCTACCCCCCGAGGTCGAGGAGCCGTCCACATGTAGAACCCATGGGTGCCTCGGAGTCTCCTCCGTTGATGGAGCTCAGGCTCGGGATCATCCGACAAAGTGCACTCTACAATAAAATCGGCGAGCACATGGGCCTTGCCTGCCGTCCTCGGGCGATATTTCAGGTCGAATTCTTTGAGCTCGACCGCCCACTTTGCGATCCTTTCCGCACGATCCGACCGTTGCAGGACTTGCTTTATAGACTGGTCAGTCAATATGGCCACAATGTGGGCCTGGAAGCAAGGTCGGAGCCTTCGGGCTGAAACGACCAGTGCGTAGATCGTTTTCTCCAGCTTGGACTATCGAATCTCGGCATCCCTCAGGACTCGGCTGGTGTAATATACTGGTCTTTGAGACTTGTCGTCTTCTCGGACCAGGACCGAGCTTACCGCCACCGAGGAGACGGCTAGGTATAAATAAAGGAGCTCGCCTTGCTGCGGTTTCGTGAGTAATGGAGGGGAGGCAAGATGGCACCTGAGCTCTTCAAAGGCTTATTGACACTCCTCTGACCATAGGAAGTTCTTCGGCCGCTTAAGAATCTTAAAGAATGGGAAGCATCGTTCTATCGATTTGGAGACAAATCTTCCCAGGGCTGCAACAAGTCCGGTAAGCCGTTGTACCTCCTCGACTATTTTTGGTGGCACCATCTCCTGCAGTGCTCGGATCTTCTTGGAGTTCGCTTCGATTCCGTACTGGATTACCATGAAACCGAGGAACTTGCCTAAGGTAACTCCGAAGGCGCACTTGGTGGAATTGAGCTTCATTTGGTACTTCCTGAGGGTGGAGAATGCTTCGTCGAGATTAGCTACGTGATGCTCCACCGTCTGGCTCTTCACCAGCATATCGTCTACATAGACCTCCATGTTTCAGCCTATTTGGTCTTTAAAGACCTGGCTGACTAGCCTTTGATATGTCGCTCAGGCATTCTTCAACCCGAACAGCATCACTTTGTAGCAGTAGAGGCCCTTGTCGGTGACGAAGGCAATCTTCTCCTCATCCTCAGGCGCCATTTGAATCTGATTGTACCCCGAGAAGGCGTCCATGAAGGTTAGCAGCTGGTGTCCCGAGGTGAAGTTGACGAGTTGGTCGATCTTGGGGAGAAGAAAACTATCCTTCGGGCGGGCCTTGTTCAGGTCAGTGTAGTCCACGCACATGCGCCATTTTCCATTGGCTTTCTTCACGAGGACTACATTGGCGAGCCAATCTGGGTAGGCGACTTCTCAGATGAAGCCGACCTCGAGGAGTTTGTCCACCTCCTCGGTCACTGCTCGCTGTCGTTCCGACGCGGAGCTCCGTTTCTTCTGCCTTACGGGCTTGCAGGTTGGTTTTACCTGGAGTCGGTGTACCATGACCTCGGGATCTATTTCCAGCATATTCGTGGGCGACCAGGCGAAGACATCCATATTGGACTAGAGGAACCGGATCAATCGGTCCCGCTCGAAAGAGCTCAGGCCGGAGCCAATCTGCATGGTTAGTTCTGGGCAGTCTCTTCTTAAGGGGATTTGGATGAGGAGCTCATCAGGTTCTGCCCGTTCCCTCCGAGACTCGTCTCACACTTCCAGGGTTTCAATGGGCAGCGCCTGGTCCGAAGTTTAGGCTGGCATCTCGATGGATTGTTCTTCTCGGTACGGTGCTTTGGTTGGTTGCTTTGCTTTGAGGGTCGCCATGTAACACTGCTTGGCCGTCATCTGGTTCCCACGAACTTCGCCTACTCCTCGCTCGGTAGGGAACCGCATGAGCAAGTGGTACATCGAGACCATGACTCGAAGAGCATTGAGCCCTGGTCGCCCAAGGATGGCATTGTAGACCGGAGGCAGGCGGACCACAAGGAAGTCCTTCCTCATGGTGCTCTCCCAAGGGGCGATCTATGACAAGCAGGCTGATCATGCCTTCAACTGGGACTGAGTCTCCGATGAATCCAACCAGCGGAGCATTCATTCTTCGGAGTTAGTTTTCTGTCATTCCTATTTTTTGGAAGGCACCAAAATACAAAATATTTGCCGAGCTTCCATTATCAACCAAAACACGCTTTACATCAAACTTGTTCATGACCATGGAGATGATCACAGCATCATCATAAGGAGTCTCAACTCCTTTTAAGTCCTCGTCCGAGGACGAGATGGCTTCAGAGGTGCGTTGACGCTTTGGAGGGGTCCTTCTTCCGGTCAGTTCTCCAGCCGAGCTTCCTTCGGCCGGGCCTCTTCCTATAGTGTTGATGGTGCCAGCGATGGGCTTGTTGTTGTCATTTGGATTTTCGGACGGCGCAGCATTTTCTACCGGCCTTCTTTCATTACGCCGGTTCTGCACGAACCGGTTGAGCACCCCACGGCGAATAAGTGCCTCGATCTCATCTTGGAGTTGAAAGCACTCCTCTGTGTTGTGGCCGTGGTCTCGGTGGAAGCGGCAGTACTTTCTGGAGTGGCTCCGGGCTCCCGACTTCCGCATCGGGGGCGGAGGTCGGAAGTAGTCTCGGCCTTCTATTTCCATAAGGATTTCTGCCCGGGGCGCATTGAGGGGAGTGTAATTCCCATACCTTCCTGGGGGCATTCATGGCCGAGGCGGGGATCTCGATCGAGGTTGCGCCCGCTGTTAAGGTGGACTCCTCAAACGAGGGAGGCTCTTCTCTTGACGGGGAGACCGACTTCTCGGGCGGCCTCGCTCGTCGCGGTGCCTTTTCTGCTTTTTTGAGGCTTGCTCGGTCGCGCCCCGTCTGGAGGCAATGGCCTCCTTGGCCTTCGCATATTTCCGAGCTCAGGCCAATATCTCGGTGAAGTCGGCAGAAAAATTCTTCTCAATGGAGAAGAGAAACCTGTAGGACCGAGCTCCTATCTTCAGCACAGACATGGCGATCGACTGATCAAGTTCACGAACCTCCCAGGTGGCAGCGGTGAAACGGTCGATGTAGTCTTTAAGGGACTCTCCCTCCTTTTGCTTGATGTCGAGGAGGGAATCCGACGTTCGCCGCTGGCATCGGCTGGCAGCAAAGTTGGTGACGAACTGCCTGCCGAGCTGTTTGAAAGAGGACACGGTGCTCGACTTCAGTCCGGAGAACCAAAATCGAGCCGTTCCTCGGAGTGTTGTAGGGAAGGCCTTGCAGAGCACGGCCTCCAAGGACCCTGCAGTGCCATGAGGGTCCGGTAGCTCTCCAAGTGGTCAAGGAGGTCGGTAGTCCCGTTGTAGGGCTCTACTTGAGGCATTTTGAACCTTGGTGGGACCAGTTCATCCTCGATCTGGCAGAAGAAAGGTGACTTGGTGGTGAACTCAAAGTCACCTTCGCACCTTGCCTTCTAGCTGTGGAGCGCCTCGATCTGCCGCTCGAGTTTCTTGACCTTCCTGTCGAGTTTCCCTTCTTGGGGGACTGCCACGGTGATCTGCTCCGGTGCTGGTTAACTTGGGGCTGACTCGACCTCCGAGGGCTGTGGCTGTCTGTCCTAGTTCCTCCCTGGCGGCTCTCTTCGAAGAGACGCCCGGGTTGAATCCTGGTAGCCGTGCCGTTCTCCATTGTTGACCCTCGAGGAGTTATGGAGATTCTGGCCTTGGAGAACCGGTTCGTCCGGAGGGAGCACCGATTGGATCTAAACCTGTGGAGGCAGCATAGGAGGGGCCTCCACATGTTGCAGGCCTTGGACTGCTGCATCCAAGGCTTGGACTTGCTGCACCAGGGTGTTGAACTATTATGGTTGGACTTGAGGGACTGGATCCGCCGAAGGCCTTGGCGGTGAGTTTTGGACTGAGCGTTCAAGACTTGGTGCGGGATGCCGCGAGGTGTTAGAGGCTCCTTTACTTCTTAGCTTCATGGTCACAACTTGGGCCCTTTCTCTAGCGCCAACTGTTGCTGGAAACTGAACCCAGGGGCGACCACTGGCTGAGAAGGAGAAGCACCGGCAGGTGGTGCGTCGGCGGGCTGTGCCCTCCGGGGGACCTACAAGAAGCCGGTGGCTGAGGTTTCCGGCGCCGGCCCTTCGATGCTTAAGTCAGAGGGGGCCTTTGTGGAGAAGAAGAGAGTTTGTGTGTAGAAGTCAAAAGTCAGAAGTTCAAAAAAAAATCCCCCTTTGAGAGGAAGAAATTTCTCTTTTTATAGGAGGGGTGCCAGGGTTACCTACGATGTGACTAGGCAAATTAATGGATTACCGTCATGATTGGGCGTGATCGTGTGAATTAATGAGTTGCTGTAGATGACTGAACGGTTGAGTGAGTCAACAGTTGCTGTGGATGGTCTGAGATTTTGGGCTAGCTGGAGGTCCGTGGAGATTGTACTCATTTAATTATTGATAGTTGCTCAGGCGGAGATCGCGGGATTGGATCCCGGATGAGGAGGAGAGGGGCTTGATTTCCGGTGGAGTGGAGAGGTCTACTTCATCCTTTGACTGGGTCTTCTTCGGACTTGAGGTCGATCGATCTCTGCTTAGCCGAGATCAAGGCCGCAAGACTGTGAGCTCTGAGGTCGGGCGCGCTCAGGTCGGGCACCTTAAGGTCAGGCGCCTTAAGGTCGGGCGCCTTGAGGGCTGCTGCCGTTGCACCCGTCATCACGTGCCGGCAATGCATTCATGTGTTTTGGGGCAATCCATTTTTCCCCCAACAATAACCATCCTGAATAAGATATCTAGGTTCAACATGACCCTCACCATCTTGCATAGATGTATAGATCAGACCAAAGTCTTTATCTTCTGCATATTCATTCTTGATTTCTTCGAATCTAGAAACTAATGTAGACATGGTTGCTAATAAACTAGCTTTGCAACTAAGAGCATCTATGACTTTATTCTCAATCGAGCTTTATGCTTGAGCTAGAAAAATTTATTTTTCAAGATGTTGACATAAAAGGTTTGATTTTAATGATACAAAATCATTGAGTAAAAAGTTCACTAATCAGTTGCTTGGAGTGTACTAGAATGTTTGTAGGAAGTTAAGAAGACATCTTTCTGTAACTCTCAAATATGGAGAAATGAAACTTAGCTATTCAAAGTCTGCACAAAAAGATCCAACTCCAAAAATACTTTGAAGTGACCTTTGAATGCTCACATACAATGACAACAAATTCCAACTTATGCTATCTCAAGAGTCGACCCCTAGAATACAATGAGTCTGTAACACCCTGAACCAGGGTTAGGGTAGCTTAAGTAATTTTTACTAGTTATTAAGCATCTTCATGATTTTAACCTAGTTTATTATGAGAATCCAAATGCACATGAAAGGTGAGGGAATATCAAAATTTTATGATGCAAATTGGATGGAAATTTCCCAGGAAGTTTGATTCAAAATCAATTCAAAAAGGTTGGAATTTCAGCTGTTATAGAAAATTTTACAGTTCCACGAATTGAGAGTGCAATAACTCTGGATATAATCCTGGAATCTAAGTAAAATTTTAAACACATAAGCTAAATTGAGTGAGGGATTTACTGCTGGAATTTCAGCTCAAATGGATTAGCCTACAGCCTGGAACAAAACAAGTTAGGTGAGTCCCTCGAAAGCCTGTCATTACAGAAAACTGCAGATCTAGATTTGTCCAAAATTTCTGTAAAAAGTAGGAAGCATGACGTGGCCTGAAACCTAGTTTTTTAAAACCCCTGGGAACCACTCTTTTGCCACGTTAGGTATCTGGGAAGCTAACGTGTCAAAAGGGGGGGGGGGGGGGGGGTGTCTAGCATGTTTTCAGCAAGCAGCAACTTGTGCTGCTGCTGTTCAACCGTTAGGAGAAGTTCAGTTGTTGGTTGTAGGTGCCAGCCCAAACCAGGCCAGGAAAAGCTCCAGGGAGGGAGAGAGGAAGCTAGGGAAGAGAGAGAGCTACTTGGGGAATCCAAAGAATTTGTGGAAGAAGGTTTAAAGTAAAGAGGAAGAGCAACTTGCTGTTGGGCTGCAAAACAGAAATACAGAAATTTCTGGTGCACCCAGGCTTCCCAGCGAATTTCAGGTGAGTTTTCCAAACTTTTTAGTGATTCTAATTGTAGTCCCACGTAGGAGGGTGATAAAGGAAGATTTTAGTTATTTTAGATGAATTTTTAGGTATGAAAAAGGATTTGAACTATGCTTCCGAAGTTGTTGAAAGCAGTCTGAAATTCTGTAGAATGAAGCGATGGGATTTCTTTGTGTTTTGGGGATTTCCCAGTCCTAACACAGAGCCTAATAGGTGGAATTGATTGTTTAAGAACCTCCGGGAATTAAGAGGTTTAATTGGCTCGAAAACAGAACAAACAGCTAAAAACAAGGGATTTGAATTCTGATTTATTTTATGATGTTAAGTAGTTGTTTGGGAGCTGAAAATTTATAAATGATATAAAAGGTTTTCTAGTCCTAACCCAGGGTATCAAAGAGGGAGATAAAAGCTTGGAAACCTTTGAGAATTGAGAGGTTTTATTTATCCTAAAACAAGACAAGCAAGGTAAAAATCAGAAAGTTGAGATGAGGGTGTTGGATTTCTTTTTGGATCATGCATAATCATGTTGCATCATATAGGTTATGATTTTGATCGACTCTTTTAATTGTTTAGGAGGAGAAGAGAGTCCCGGAAGTGTGCCGGGAGTATCAAGCACTAGGGTGGTGCGTTAGCCATCACAAGGTGAGTAAGTTTTCTTCTTAACTATGGTAGTTTATTTTGTAATTTCAGAGAAATGAATGATGTCTCCAAATTCAGAATGAATATGCTATAGAATGGAAATAAGAAGTATTAATTCTCATGATTAAATTGCTTTCTATCAGTGGATAAATGATCTGATTTGGAAAATATATGCTATGCTTGAAAATACTTCAAATTCATGTTTGTTGATTCGTAAGTTTATGAACTTGTTTGGGAATGGATTAACCCAAAGTGACTAAACCACTTAAAACCTCTTATCTCGGCCAAGAGAGTCGTTTCAGTTTGACTCCAAGCTATTCTGGAGTCGACCCCAGTAGAACAGGAGTCGACCTCAGCAGAGTATGAGTTGACCCCTGTCATTCACAAGTCGACCCCTGTAACTCTAGAGTCGACTCCAACCCTGTTACAGTAACTAATATTTGCACTTTTACCTTGGATACATCACATCAGAGTTTATGATGTGCCCAGTAGGGCAGAGATGGGATGCCGGGAGGGCGTAGCTATGATATGTGCCCAGTAGGGCAGAATAGGACGCCGGGAGGGCGTAGTAATGATATGTGCCAATAGGGCAGAATTGGGACGCCGGGAGGGCATAGTAATAGCACCATGCATAGGACTGTCGGGCTACTCATGAGAATGGTACCTGTTGCCCAAGGAGACAACCCAAGAGGGGGGGTGAATTGGGTTTTAATTAAATATTGATCAATTAAAAATATGATGAGTAATTAACTAAATCTATTGCAAGCGAATTAGTTAGATTACTAGATGCAGTGAGTGAAGAGAGTGAAAGAGACACAAGCAATACAAACACAAAATATTTATAGTGGTTCGGAGCCAACTCTTGCTCCTACGTCCACTCCCCAAGCCACACTTGGGAGTTCACTATAATCCCTCGGATTACAGCTAGTTGTTTTACAAGCTCACAACCCAACTTGTTGTTTTCACGAGGTTACAACGAACTCGGTCGGTTTTCACATGCTCACCGACTAGAACCAACCAATTATTTTTCCGGGTTCACAATCAAACCCAGTTGGTTTTCCTCGGTTCACCAACCACAACCTTACACTGTTGGTTTTATCTTTGGCTTACCAACAAACCTTACAACCCTTGATTCAATCCCCTGATTGAATCAAGTAAGAAAAACAAAGTTTAAGAATTCACAAAGAAAGCTTCTAAAAAGCAAGTGTGAGAACAATATAAGCAAAGTAGAGTTAGAAGCCCTCAAACAGATTTTAGATAAGAAAATGGAGGCTTCTCGATTTCTGAGTCTCCTCTTGAATGTGCTGAATGATGGAGGACAGTAGTAGAGCCTTGAATGCGAAGGAAGCACATTCAGGTTTGAGTTGAATGCACTTCTTCCTTCTTTTCCTGGGATTTACTCAACGGAAGCTCTTGGTGGTTGAAATGCTTTAATGCTTAGATGGAATAGCTCTCTTGCTATCTACTACTGTTCACTCTGGCTATTTAAGTGGTTCCATTCGAAAACTAGCCGTTAGAGAGTGATTTAAAGCCGTTCTGTCCCGTCTGCACATCCTAACAATGTATCCATTGGGATCGGAGTCGACTCGTGCGATCTGGAGTCGACTCGGCTGTTACTAGAGTTGACTCGTGCTTTACTGGAGACGACTCGTCCGCTGTTCCAGATTTCAATTAAAGTGCATGCCTCGTCCTAGAGTCGACTCGGACCAAACTGGAGTCGACTCCCCAACAGCTGGAGACGACTCGGGCACTTAGGGGTCGGCTCGTTCTCAGGGTTCTAGAAACTCAACTTTCTGTTTTTCTTCCTCGAGTCGACTCGGGCTTACTTGGAGTCGACTCGGCTGACTTAAGAGATGACTCAATATTCTCGGGAGACGACTCATTCTCAGAGACTGAAAAATCGATTCTCTGTCTTTTGAACATTTCTGCCTTGGAGTCGACTCGGACCTTACTGAAGTCAACTCGACTATCTTGGGGGTCAACTTTGCAACACTTGGAGTCAACTCGTTCACAGGGTCTCCAAAAGTGAGTCTCTGCCTTTTCAGACTGCTTTCCTTTGAGAGTCGACTCGGACATACTGGAAGTCGACTCACCAAGAATCGGAGTCGACTCGCAACCTTTGGAGTCGACTCGGTAACAAGGTCTAAAATTCATTGTTCTGTCTTTCTGTCTGTTGCCCTTTGGAGTCGACTCGGGACCATCGGGAGTCGACTCGGCAAGCATCGGAGTCGACTCAAAATCTTTTGGAGTCGACTCGCTGACAGGGTCTGAAACTTTTCTTTCTATCTTTCTATTTGTTCTCAGTCGGAGTCGACTCGTAGAGTACCGGAGTCGACTCGAGCTTGTGCCAGAACCTTTAAACTACTCAGAGTCGACTCGCAAAGTTCCGGAGTCGACTCGTGATGCAGACTTTGGTTCAAAATGAGTCCAATACTTATCCAAATTACTTTGAACCAAAGCTTGAGGCACTTAAACAGAAATTCACATATCTTTACCTGAAACACTAGATTGAATTCATTAGTACAACATAAAATATACTCAAATGCTTTGAGCTCATCAAAATCAATTAGGGGTTTACTCAATCACTCCACAATCTCCTCCTTTTTGATGATGACAAAATATTGAGTATTTGTAAAGTGAATTGCTCATTCAAGAAGTGATTTGTAGTAAAGTTTCGAAATAAATTCAAATGTCTAGTCATTTAGTGTATCCAAAATTGAAAGGTATGAGTCAATATACTTTGAAATTAAAGCTCCCCCTTTCATTTGGAATTATATAAGCGTTCAAAACATACACTTAATTGTTTAGCTTATATTCTTTTAATTAATTTGCTTTCTTAGAATTTCAGATTCTCCCCCTCGATATTTGCATTCTATTTTGTTTTAACTTTGTTCAAGTTTTTTTTTAAAATTTTTTTAATTATAGAAGGGAAAATCTGACGATTTGTTCTTTAATATGATTCAACTAATCTCCGAATATCCCTTGAATAGATTCTGGAGATTACTCTTTGAGAATTCCCAACAGAGAAGTAATGAACCTCGAGGTATCGAATCCACTAAGAACAAATCACATTTGGTTTTCTTTTTGCTTAAAAAATGTTCTTGTTTAGATTCCTTTACTTGCAATTATATCTTATTTTTCTCCCTCTTTTTGTCATCATAACAAAAAGCACATAATACAGAAAGTCATAACACAAAAGGCACAATACTCAAATTTTTTTTGAAATGACTTCAATTCATTATATGAATTACAAAATTTGAGTACATTGAGTGAATGTCCAAAAGGACTTTAAATGATAATAAAACAAAAAGTACAACTAAGGACGTCTGGAAGAAGAAGATGAAGCTCCTGACACGAACGAAGGGATTACAAAGCGAATCCCAACAACGTGCGGCTCGGTCTATCGAAGATAACCGATCAGCCTTCCTGGCGTGGGTACCTAGTCTCTATGACTTAGGTCACGCCTAACAACAATAATGCAGCGAAACACAACACCAGAAAATACCACGAAGGAGAAGAAGAAATGTAGGGGAAGAGAACTTTATTGAATAACCACTCAACTGATTACAATAAGCTCTCTTGGCCTCTCCAGCTCTACCGGATACCAATCCCTCCCCTTTGAGGGTCCTCTTATAGAGGAACAACCTCTAGTTACAAGTCCCTCACGAACTCAACTTCCCATGCACAAGATAAGGATGAATTCTAGATAAGATAGGAAAACCCCGATTCCCGCAGGATTCTGCGCAATCAGATAAAACAGCCAAGTTCGTGCCTCAAACGAACTCCGATTACCATGAAACTAGATTCGTTGGATTCAGGACGAAGAATCCTTCCAGATGGCACCTTTTCCACTTTGAACGGACTTCTGTAGAGTTCCCAAAATGCCCCTCAAAGTGAAAGCGCGTGGAAACAGCGTTTCAGCCACGTCTTCTAACCATACACGTTTTCAGTTATAAAAACGTGTTAAAACGTGTCCCTTGCCTTTTGGAGACTTATGCCACGTTCCTCCATCAGTGGCACACATTTCCATGCATCCCAATTTTCCGGATTCAGTCCATGCTTCGAGATAAGCCCACAACGCTGAATCAGTCTCGTTGCAGCAGCTTTCCTCCTAATGATGAACCAGCATGTATTCTCAACAATACACGCCTTGGAGCACGTCCCACGGCCCCATGCTCTTGGGTATTCCACCTACATCTTGCACACGTTTCCCTAGGTGATCCTAGGGCTCAGATTTGGTCTCCAAGTTGCCCAAATCTCTAGAGAGCACCGTCAGACCTCGAACCCGTCCAGCGACCTGATCTGGTTTATACCTTGATCCGCGTCCGGTCCAGCCCCGATTCGAGGAGCCGTGACACCCTCCCCCACCTAAGCCGAAGTCGCCCCTGACGAGGCTAGGCGGTACTCGTTGATGATGTCTTCGAACTGCCATAGTTCGTCACCATATTCCCAGCTTGCTTCTGAATCTGATAATCCTTTCCATCGGACTAAGTATTGCACACGGTTACCCTTTTTCCTGTCCGCCTTGATTTCAGAAACCTTCTTGGTGTAATGAACTCGTACGGCCACTGGAGCTCGCCCGCTTCGAGCCCGGGAAGGGTCAGTTGTGTCCTCTTTGAATGGTTTCAACAAGGACACGTGGAACACCGGGTGCACTTTCAGCTTGGAAGGCAGCGACAATCGGTATACTGTCTCTCCAATTCGATGTGTGATGATGAGGGGACCTTCATACCTCCTCACAAGTGCTTTGTGGTAGCCCGACTTCAATTTCATGTGATGATAAAGCTTCACCAATACCCGATCACCAACCTGAAATTCAGCTGCCCGCCGCTTTATGTCAGCCCACTTCTTCATCCGTTTGGTCGCCTTCCACAAGGAGACCTGAACCAAATCTGTATCCTCCTTCAGATCCCTCACGAACCTGTAGGCGGTTGGACTACGTCCCATGTAGTCCGCTGCGATACTTTCCGGAGTGTCTGGTTGCAGCCCTGTAATCACCTCGAATGGTGATTTACCTGTCGACTCCGATCGCTGTAAGTTGTAGCTGAATTGGGCTTGGTCCAAGAGTCGCACCCAATCCCGCTGGTTGGCACTCACATAGTGCCTCAAATACATCTCCAATAATCCATTGGTTCGCTCTGTTTGGCCATCGGTCTGAGGGTGGAAGGCCGTGGACATCTTCAGCTCCGTTCCGAGTATCCGAAATAACTCCGTCCAGAACCTCCCCGTGAAGCGAGCATCACGATCAGAAACGATACTCCGCGGTATCCCCCAATATTTCACCACATATGTAAAGAACAACCGCGCCACGTCCTCCGCATGGCAAGTAGTAGGTGCTGCAATGAAGACTCCGTACTTCGAGAAGCGATCCACCACTACCATGATAGAGCTGTTCCCATCCGCCAGAGGTAGTCCTATGATGAAGTCCATGGAGACACTCTCCCACGGACGCTCTGGTATAGGTAATGGCTCCAACAACCCCGCAGGCCGTCGATGTTCAACCTTGTCTTGTTGGCATAGTAGACAAGTGCGAACATACTCCTCGATGTCATCCCGCATCTTCGGCCAATAGTAGTTATGTTCTATGAGAGCTTGGGTCCGATGCACCCCCTGGTGTCCCGCCCACATAGAATCATGGTGTTCTCGCAACACCTCGCGCCTCAGCCCTCCACCTGAAGGCACATAGACACGTCGCCCTCGTGTCAAAATCAGCCCTCCTTCGGTCCAGAAACGGCGCGCCTTGCCGTCTTTGATGAGTTCACCCATGGAAGTGGCCCATTGATCCTTCTCCATCTCGGTCTTGACCCTCTCCATTAGGTTACTTGCTGGTCCGGAAAAGGAAGAGACTGCAGCCAGCTGTGCCTTTCTACTCAAAGCATCAGGGACTGAATTAGTTCGGCCCGGCTTGTACTCGATGTCGAAATCGAATTCAGCCAGAAACTGCTGCCATCTCGCCTGCTTGGGGGTGAGTTTTGGTTGGGTCTGAAAGTAGCTTGTGGCCACGTTATCCGTGCGCACCACAAACTTAGATCCGAGGAGGTAATGACGCCAGGTTCGAAGACAGTGCACAATTGCAGTCATCTCCTTTTCATGAACCGTATACCTGCGCTCGGTGTCGTTCAACTTCCGACTCTCGTAGGCCACTGGGTGCCCTTCCTGCATGAGCACCCCTCCAATGGCAAAATCTGATGCATCGGTGTGGACTTCAAAAGAAATAGAAAAGTCCGGTAGCACGAGGACCGGCTCCGCCGTGACCGCCTACTTGAGACGATCAAACGCTTCCTGACATTGGTTTGACCACCGCCATGGTCGATCCTTCTTTAACAAATCCGTCAGTGGGGCGCATAACTTCGAATATCCGGTGATGAACCTCCTATAGTAATTTGCCAAGCCAAGAAAAGAGCGTAAGTGTGTAACACGTGTAGGTACCTCCCACTCGGCTATGGCTGAAATTTTTGAGGGATCCATCATGAGCCTTCCATCCCCAATGATGTGCCCGAGGAACGGCACCCTCTGTTGCGCAAACACACACTTCTCCTTCTTCACAAAGAGTTGGTGCTGCCGTAGGGTAGAGAAGACTTGCCTCAGGTGTGCCACATGCTCATTCAATGTCCGGCTGTATACAACAATGTCATCCAAGTATACGACCACGAATTTATCGATGAAGTCGTGGAGTACACGCTGCATCAAAGCACAGAAAGTTGCTGGTGCGTTGGTGAGGCCGAAAGGCATGACAAGGTACTCGAAGCTCCCGTACCTTGTCACACATGCAGTCTTCTCAATGTCCTCCTCCGCCACGCGAACCTGATAGTACCCGCTGCGAAGATCCAACTTGGAAATCCATCGTGCCTTGCCAAGTTGATCGAACAAATCATCAATCCGAGGGATGGGGTACTTGTTCTTCACCGTGAGCTTGTTGAGGGCCCTGTAGTCGATGCAGAGTCTCAACGAACCATCGTGCTTCTTCTGAAAAAGTACCGGTGCTCCATACGGACTCTTCGAAGGTCGAATGAACCCGCTGTCCACCAATTCCGTTAGCTGCCTCCTCAGCTCCTGGAGTTCAGGTGGGGCCATCCTATATGGTGCTTGAGCTGGTGGACGTGCTCCATGCACCAAATCAATCCGATGATCGATTTCTCTTTCTGGCGGCAATTGCTTGTGTAACTCGGGGGGCATCACATCCCCGAATTTAGTGAGAACACCCTCGATGGGCGCTGGAATCTCCTCTCCTTCCAGTAGTTCTTCCTCCTGAAGGGACGCAATATATGTTGGAAGTCCCCTTCTCAGCCCCTTAGCAAGTTGCATCGCCGATAGGACTCGCTGCGGAGTCCCTTTAACTCGCTTTCCTGGAACTACGCAAGCTCCACTCGGATTCAGGACCACCACCACATCTGAATCCGGCTTTATCATGGCTTGTAGCTGGGTAAGCAAAGACATGCCGATGACCACCTCGTAGTCGTCGATCGGGGCGACCACCGCTGTCACCCGTCCGGTCCATGCGCCGAATTGGATCTCAACATCCTTCGACGTTCCACTGGTAGCCACTTCTGTGGAGTTGACCGCCTTGAACGTGTGTTCATCATGTTCAATCTTCAGATTTAACCTCTTTGCTGTAGCTAGGTCCACGAAGAAGTCAGTGGCACCCGTATCAATGAGTGCCTGGAAGATGTGACCACCAATGCAGATAGGTGCATAGAGCAGACCTCGTGGCCCCTTGGCCTTCAGGGCATTGAGACTGAGTGAGCCCATCCTTTGGTCGGTCTCTTGCTTCTCCTCCACCGCCATAGATGCTATCTTGCCCCTCAATGGACAGTCCTTCACCTTGTGCGGTCCATTGCAAATATAGCATGAGATGGTGCTGGTACCTTGCGCCACCCCTTTGCCCTTCGCTTGGGAAGCCCCTCCACTCGAGGAGCTCGGATTCGAGCCCTTTGTACCTCCTTTGTGACCTTATTTCGCTCCCCCACCTTTGCCCTGTTTCGATGCTTGGGCTTTGGGAGCTGTGGGTTGAGTCTTGAACTCGATGAGAGCCTCCGCTTGAGCTATCGCCTCGTTCAAACTCTGGACTCCTCTTCGCTGCAACTCCATCTTTGCCCACGGTTTGAGCCCGTCAAGAAAAGTGAAGAGAGAGTCCTCGTTGCTGAGGTCTGGTACCTCCAACAACAATTCGCTGAACTCTCGCACATACTCACGCACATCGCCCTTTTGCGTGAGCCGCCGTAGTCGTGCTCGAGCATCATCCTTAGCGAACGCGGGGAAGAATTGCTTTCGAAGTTCAGTTTGGAACTGTACCCAAGTGGTGATTGGAACAGCCCCTCGCTTCACATCGTCGGCCCGACGTCGCCACCAAAGCATCGCCACATCCCTCAAGAACATGGCCGCCGTGCTCACCTTCATGGCTTCCTCCCTCACGCCGGTAACCTGCAAGTATTGCTCCACGGCGAAAAGAAAGTTATCCACCTCCTTCGCGGACCGTCGTCCGCAGAACTCTTGTGGCTTGGGAACATCAAGTTTGTGCAGGGGGCGCGTAGCCTCTCTTGCGACCTCCATTGTCAATGGAGAAGAGGATACGCCTGTGGTGGTACTCTCCTTTAAAAGGCCAACCACCTGATTTTGGAGAGCCTTCACCATGATCTCCAACTCCTCGTTACGCCGCAGCACTTCCTTATAGCGCCGCTCCATATCGAAGGAAATCTGGTTCAGCTGAGCGGCGATCTCACCTCGGAGGGTTGCGTCCCTACCCTCAAGGTCCTCCATCCGTCCTTCAACCTCAGCTATTTGGGCCTCGCACCTCCGTAATCGATTGTCGGCGGAGATAACCGGAGATGCAATACGTAACCCATACAGAGATTCATCAACTGGATGCGCTCCACCCATCGCCGTGCCTCCTCCTGAGGCTGGATTGGGATCCATGGTCGAGGATGATGCGTCCGCCATTCCCACCATGGAAGTTACCGTAGAGGTCGTCTCCTTCATTTCTGGTATGGCTCTGATACCAAGTGACACGAACGAAGGGATTACAAAGCGAATCCCAACAACGTGCGGCTCGGTCTATCGAAGATAACCGATCAGCCTTCCTGGCGTGGGTACCTAGTCTCTATGACTTAGGTCACGCCTAACAACAATAATGCAGCGAAACACAACACCAGAAAATACCACGAAGGAGAAGAAGAAATGTAGGGGAAGAGAACTTTATTGAATAACCACTCAACTGATTACAATAAGCTCTCTTGGCCTCTCCAGCTCTACCGGATACCAATCCCTCCCCTTTGAGGGTCCTCTTATAGAGGAACAACCTCTAGTTACAAGTCCCTCACGAACTCAACTTCCCATGCACAAGATAAGGATGAATTCTAGATAAGATAGGAAAACCCCGATTCCCGCAGGATTCTGCGCAATCAGATAAAACAGCCAAGTTCGTGCCTCAAACGAACTCCGATTACCATGAAACTAGATTCGTTGGATTCAGGACGAAGAATCCTTCCAGATGGCACCTTTTCCACTTTGAACGGACTTCTGTAGAGTTCCCAAAATGCCCCTCAAAGTGAAAGCGCGTGGAAACAGCGTTTCAGCCACGTCTTCTAACCATACACGTTTTCAGTTATAAAAACGTGTTAAAACGTGTCCCTTACCTTCTGGAGACTTATGCCACGTTCCTCCATCAGTGGCACACATTTTCATGCATCCCAATTTTTCGGATTCAGTCCATGCTTCGAGATAAGCCCACAACGCTGAATCAGTCTCGTTGCAGCAGCTTTCCTCCTAATGATGAACCAGCATGTATTCTCAACAATACACGCCTTGGAGCACGTCCCACGGCCCCATGCTCTTGGGTATTCCACCTACATCTTGCACACGTTTCCCTAGGTGATTCTAGGGCTCAGATTTGGTCTCCAAGTTGCCCAAATCTCTAGAGAGCACCGTCAGACCTCGAACCCGTCCAGCGACCTGATCTGGTTTATACCTTGATCCGCGTCCGGTCCAGCCCCGATTCGAGGAGCCGTGACACTCCCATACTTCGCCGCTGAGCCTGCAAAACCAAACTCATTCCTTCAGACACATTCCCCAGTTGCACAATTATCTCAGAAGTCGCCTGAGCTTGAGTCTGGGTCAATTGGGTTACACTTTCATTGATTGTATCAAGCTTATCTATCAGTACATTTGCAAGCCTTTCTGCTCCTTGATTCAGGCCTAGTAGCTCAGACCTCACCAAGTCTTGCATTTGTTTTGTAGCTTCCTGAATCTCGAAGAATCTCATGTACTGACCCTGTACTAGACTCCTCAAGCTAGATAGCTCCTCCTTGACCTCCGCTACCATGAGAGATACTGCTACTGTGGAGGGGGTGAGGTTAGCGGAGGGTGCACTGGTGGTACCTCTGAGTTCCCTCACAATATCATCCCTCAATTCTCAGAGCTGCTCAGGACTAATTCTGACCTCTAGTGGCTGCTGAGGTGGTGGCACTGTGGAAGGTCCAGCAGAGGTCGAGGGCCCGGCTGTGGATGGGAAGGTGGAAGGATCTGTGGAGATGTCCTGGTCATGGTCAGAGGTAGGAGAGTGATGAGTAGTGGGGTCAGATGGTATGGATGTAGAGGACTTCCTAACCCATGTACCTGTTGGGATCCCTCGCACGCCGCAGAAAATTCCAGAAAAATTCTACGTGCAGCGGAAGACATGTGCGAGATCCCGTTCATCACGCATGAACGTATTTTAAAACCATCGTTCATAGATAGATTAGGATTAAATACTTTTACATAATATTAGGAAGATCAGATCTTACCTTGTGCGGATAGATGATCACTGCAAATCTAATGATCGTGGAGTTGTTGGAAGGTTCGTTTGAAGCCGCACACGCGTTCGGCCTCTACGGGTATCCACACAAGGCAGAGGACCATTTGCAGCCTTTGAATCTCCCCGGAGTGCTAGCTCCCTTGCAGAAAAGACTTTGGATGGATGAATCTCTTTCTTCTTGCAGCAAACAACTCCTTGATTGCTCTCCCTTGAACAAGAAGGATTGGAGAAAGAAGAATAAAAAGGGAGCACCAAGTTGCAGCCTTTTTATTTTGGTGGAAGAAGGAAGGGAGAAAGGAGAGCCAACGCCTCCTCCTTTTTTTTTTTGTTGGCTGCTGCTAACAGGGATTAGAGAGGGTCTTTTCACGGCTGAAAGGGGGTTGAAAATCCCTCCTTTGGCATGGGCCCCTTTCCCTCTTTTAATTAGCCGTGTGGAGCTCCTAAAAAATAGGAGCTCCATGTTTATCTTTTAGAAAAGAGGAGGGGCGGTACGCCTCTCTCTCTTTTCTTCACGTAAAAGGCATGGGAGGGGTGTGGGCCCCTCCCTCTTAGTCCCTCTTTAATCACACCCCACTTAATCATATTAAGTGGGGTGGTGTAGCCACATAGATAGGGTCTAATCCTCTTCTAAAGAGGATTAGGTGAACCCAATTCCTTCTTTCATTCAAATCCTAATCTAATTAGGATTCAATTGAACCATAACTCAATTAAACTCTTCAATCCTAATCCAATTAGGAGCCATCTTAATTTATTAAATTAAAATTAATTAGGACTTAAGAACTCCTAATCCAATTAGGACTTATTTAATTTTTATCCTAATTCAATTAGAACTTTAGAAATCCTACTTCAAGTAGGACTCAAATTTAATTTGAAATCTTAATCCAAGTAGGACTCATGATCAAGTTCAATTAATTAAATCCAATTAATTAAATTAAATTGCAATCCGATTGCAATTATTCTTCTTCCACTCACTAACTCTTAGCGGGTTAACCAATTATCAATCAAATTGATTATTTATGATTCCTAATCACAATTCAACCATCGGATCGGTCAGTACCTCTAATGTGTGTGACCCCATAGGTTCTATTCTGTCTGGTAGTGAGATATATTGCGATCTCTATTACAATATCATTGAAAACTCCTTTCAATGGGTTGGAACAATTCCAACTCAACTCACCAAGGATCATCGAACATCAAGATGGTCCCTGTGAGTCTCACCATCCACCAGTGACACCTAGCAGCATGTAGTGGCTACCTAGTAGAATGGAATGATGAACCTCTAGGTGCAGTTATCGTATGATACAGTCCTTCTATCATGGATCCCTACGGAACGGAGGTCATGGATAACTCGTCAAACCCCGTCGTCTGTCATATATCTAAATTTATTCGACTTAAGTTCGAGAGTGGAAAAACTCTTTCTCCACTGTATATACTGCCCCGGCCGAGGTCTTACGAACTCAGTCTAATAAATCACATAGGATCACTCCTTATCTACCAAGATCGATAGATTCCATGTAGGTGCATATCCTACTCCTACGGTGAACCTACTGCAGCTAATCTACACTACAATGACCCATATGGCTAGAGACCATGTATACGTGGAGTCAAACTACAGCAACCTCACTGTGATAGTCGAAGCACCGCAGGTTTAAGGACTAGTCACACTACTGCAACATCAAGCAAGTCACTGACGAGTGGATAGACATCCAAGTGACTTCTTGTCTTGGTCACGCTCAGTAACCTTGTTCTCTAATAAGCACCTGCACTATCACTTCAGTGTCCCTATACTGTGGACTCGAGTCTCGTCCATCCATAAGGAAAGCGATCTGTGCACTGATCTCATCAGATCGATCACCGTCCTCGTGATGATCCATTGATCAGGAGCATTTAGAAATTAATCACTAATGACACATGGCTCAAATTCTCAACTCTTGAGAATATGCATCATCATCTTATTAATTCCTTGGACGATTTATGGACACATAAGAACATGAATGAAAAGAATGCCCAACTTAATAAATTCATAATTAGGTCAAGTACAAATTTATGTCCTAGAATAAAATAATGCGTCAGCCAAATTGGCTTCTAGGGCATACTTCTAACAATCTCCTACTTGCACTAAAGCCAATCAGCTATAAACTTAAAGCCCCATCTTCTCAAGATGCGCATCAGTTTTCTGCCGACTTAGCTGCTTAGTCAATGGGTCCACCACATTTTCTGTGGGGTCTACTCTCTGATCCTCTACTTATTTCTTTTCAAAGTAGTCGCTTATTAGGTTAAACCGCTGCTCTATGTGCTCCGGCTTCTAGTGAGACCTTGACTCTTTAGCTAGTGCTATGGTGCCTTTGTTATCGCAGTTGAGTATTATGGCATCTGATGACATTACACCTAACTCAGCAATGAACTTTTTAAACCAGAAGGTTTCCACTGCATCCTTAGATACGGTTTAACATTCAGCTTCTAAGGTAGAATCTACAATGATCGGTTGTTTGGAACTCTTCCAATTTACTGAACCATCATTGCACATATTCTGATGTATACTTTCTATCATCAATATGTGTGCATCCTTCTACCTTCAACTCTGATATTCTTGCAAAGACCAAGAACATGTCCTTAGTTCTTCTCAAGTACTTAAGACTGTTCTTCATAGCTATCCAGTGCTTCTTGCCTGAATTTGACCGATATATGCTCGTGACACTCACAGCATATACTATATCATATCACGTACATAGCATGGTATACATGAGGCTCCCTATAGCCGAAGCATAAGGGATCTTGCTCATCCGCTGAATCTCTTCAAATGTGTTGGGGCACATCTTCTTGGAGAGATTTATCCCATGCCTAAAGGGTAATAATCCCCTTTTAGAGGTTTCCATGTCGAACCTCTTCAGCACTCCCTCTATGTAATATTCTATGACAGGACAAGCATCCTTTTAGATCTATTTCTATAGACCTTAATTCCCAAAATATAGGATGCTTTTCCAAAGTCTTTTATGGAGAAATCCTTAGACAACCATACCTTAACCTAAGTTAGCATAGGAACACCATTCCCAATTGGAAGAATATCATCCATGTACAATACGAGGAATACAATAGCCCTCCCACTAACCCTTCTTATAAACACATGGTTCCTCTTCGTTCTTGATGAAATCAAATGATTTGATTACATCGTTGAAACGAGTATTCCAACTCCGAGATGCTTGCTTTAGTCCATAGAAGGACCTTTGCAGTTTGCAGACCTTATGATTACCATCACAATATCTCATAATCATATTATGCTGCAATAGCAAGCAATATTCGAATGGACTTCAGCATGGCTACAGGTGAAAAAGTATCCTGATAATCAGTGCCTTCGCACTGACTATAACCTTTCGCCATTAGCCTTGCCTTATAGATCTCTACCTAGCCATCCGAACTTAATTTTCTCTTGTAGATCCATTTACACCCAATAGGTACTATACCTTCTGGTGATTCTACTAAGGTTTAGACTTGGTTGGAATGCATGGAGTCCAACTCTGACTTCATTGCTTCCAGCCATCTCTCGAAATCTATGTCTAACATCGCCTCGTTGTAGGTATTGGGATCCTTACCTTGATCCCTATCTCCCATGAGGAACACTTCCTCTGCATCCTCTGTAAGCATACCTAAGTACCTTTCAGGCGGACGGGAGATCCTACTAGAAGTGGGGAATTTTCCGCAATGGGCGAAAGCCTGACGGAGCAATGCCGCGTGGAGGTAGAAGGCCCACGGGTCGTGAACTTCTTTTCTCGGAGAAGAAGCAATGACGATATCTGAGGAAAAAGCATCGGCTAACTCTGTGCCAGCAGCCGCGGTAAGACAGAGGATGCAAGCGTTATCCGGAATATGAGGTGGAGGAGGTACTACATGTACTGGCTTAATATGAATAGGTTCTATAAGCACAATGGCTCGTTGCTCTTCAGAGACTTTTTCTTAGAGCTCATTTTTTCTCCCACTGTCTCTATCAAGGATAAACTATTTTCCATGAAGATAGTATGTAGGCTCACAAACACTTTGTGATCCTTTGGGACTAAAAATCGTATCCTAATGACTCTTTAAGGATATCCAATAAAACGAGCATTAATTGTCCTATCCTCTAACTTGTCCGCCTGTTGTCGCTTGACGTGGGCCGGATACCCCCAAATCTTGAGATGACCAAGACTCAGCTTCTTACCATACCATATCTCATACGGTGTGGTAGGAACAGACTTAGAGGAAACACTATTCCATAAGTAAATTGCTGAAAGTAGGGCATCTCTCTAAAGAAACACGGGTAAATCAGTGAAGCTCATCATGGACCTAACCATATCCAATAGGGTTTGATTCCTTCTCTTTGACATCCCGTCGAGCTGAGGTGTACCAGAAGGGATCCATTGTAAAACTATACCATTCTCCTCGAGATAATCATGGAACTCTCTATTAAGGTGTTCACCTCCTCGATCCGATCGAAGAACCTTAATGAGTTTTTCTGTTTATTTTTCTACTTCATAACTGTTTATTTTTCTACTTCATATCTAAACTATTTGAACTTTTCAAAAGATTCAGATTTGTGTCTCACACACATATCCATACCGTGAGTAATCATTGGTAAAATGAAGTAAAAATTACAATCCCTAACCTGCACATCGAATGGGCCACACACATAAGTGTGTACTAGGGTAAGTATCGTAGTGGACCTCTTCCATGTCCTACAAAGGGTAATTTGGCCATCTTTTCTTGAAGGCAGGATTCACAAATTGGATATGACTCGAAAGTCAATGATCTCAGAAACCCATATTTCTCCAATTTGTTTATTATGTCTTCTCCTATATGACTAAGCCTGAGGTGCCACAAATACTTTAGATTTATCTAATTTCTAGATCCTTTTGGATTCTATGGTATTCACTGTTTGCTCAGATACATTCACAGGTACATCTAAATATAAGTGATAGAAACGGTCAATCATAAAACCATATGCATCCAATTTATTTCTCAAACAATTTGAACAATAGTCTTATAAAAATCTTTCTGTGCTAAACAAGATACAGAAATCAAATTCTGCTAGCAATAGGTAACAGTCCCTAAGTGTCGTGAGCATATCTGACATACCTTCTGAAGGTGTGTCACCCTTCTTGCTCTTTATGCTTCCCATGTATATAGGACAGTTCCTCTTTTAATGATCGTCCATGATGCAATGGAAACACTTTCCCTTGCAATCGGCTTTTTTCTTGGAACTTCCTTACTTGGCCTTTTTTCGGTCTTCTGCTTCTTCGCAGGCTTCTTCTTCTTCCAGGTAGACTCTCTCTTGGAAGTAGAAACCAACTCGACAGCGAGAACGATGCCCCTTGAACTCTTCAAGGTCCCTAAGGTAGTTACCAATTTATTTAACAATTCTATTTTTGGTGCATACAATCTTGTTCATATGGTAATCTACTATAAACTATTCATATGAATCTGGAAGGGATTGCGAGATCAAATCCATTTGCAATTTCTTTGTGCATAGTCATGCCGAGCTTCTCAAGCTTCTCTAAATCCTATATCATGGTCAAACCATGATCCTGGATAGACTGCCCATCGCGCATCTTGGCCTTGAAGAGCCTCTTGGACACTTCAAACCGAGCTGCACGACTCTTAGCACCATACAACTCTTGCAGGTGATTTAACGTATCCCTGGCAGTCTTCATGTTCTCATGCTGGCACTTTAATTTATTGGACATGGATGCCATTATGTAGCACCTAACTTTATCGTCATCGTTCGTCTACTTAGCATGTGTCTCATACTGATCAGTGATCAGACGGACTGGTAACACGAGAATTTCATGGTCTAGCACATACCCTAATTTCTCACAATTCAAAACTATTTTGTAATTGCAGAGCCAGTCGTTATAATTGGGTTTGGTCAAACGATTGTTCTATAGGATATGAGTTAAAAGTTGAGAAGCTGAATTTCTAATCCTCAGAGAGTAAAGATTCTAATTAGAATTTTGTACTGGAACTCTATTTATTTTAGCGCCTTTTAAAACAAATATACCTCACACTATTTTCTTGAATCTCGCACACTCCTCAGGTAGAGAAACAGAAACCTTGCGACTCTAGGTTTCAAGTGGGGTGCTACGGTCCCACCAATTTACATGCCACCTCACCTAACAGTTATTGGTGACACATAAACGATGAGTGTACAACTCTTGTACAATGCTTCTCAAGCAAGTTGCAGCGCTATCCGGTCTCTAAGTAATGAAGATCTCACCTAACAGTTATTGGCCCCATTCCTTAGTTAAGTCAGACCCACCGTATAACTGCAGAAGCAAAGCCGTCATTGGATCCCTCACCTAACAGTTATTGGGCCCAATCCCATCTTTACCCCTACAACATCTCATGCCTAATAGAGAGGTCCAGTCCCCCGATGCAACTTGCCCACTATATCTAGCCGAGACAAATCAACGCCGGAAAGACCTTAGCAGCTCTACTACGGTGGAAGACCGCTAGACTTAATATTTTCGAGGAGATTTAATTTAGATCTCTTTCATTTAATTATCTACATCTAATGCAAATAATTATAGACTTAGAAAGAATTGGTAAGGTGGCTTATAGACTTGCCTTGCCGCCTTCTCTGGCTGGTGTACACGATGTTTTCCATGTCTCAATGTTGAAGAAATATATACCAGACCCAAGTAGTGTCACGGAGCTTGAGCCGTTACAAGTTAGAGAAGATCTATCATATAAGGAGCATCCAGTGCGGATAGTGGACAGAAAAGATCAAGTTTTGAGACACCGTGTTATACCGTATGTCAAGGTGCAGTGGAGCCATCATACAGAAAGAGAAGCTACCTGGGAACTGGAAGATGAGATGAAGCAGAAATATCCTCAATTTTTTTGAAACTACAGGTACGGAAATTTCGGGGACGAAATTTTCTTTTTAGGAGGGTGGGATGTAAGAACCCGGAACTGGGCCCGGTCCACTCGACCGGCCCAGTCCTAAACCTTGGCCTCACGTGCAACGCATGTGAGGCAGCGGGATGGATCCTCCATCCCGAAGAAGAAGGAGGAGCCTTGTTTTAGGGCTTCCTTCCCCTTCCTCTCCTCCTTTGAGCCAACCGAAAGAGAGAGCCGCCGCACGCAGGGGGGTTCTTCTTCGTGTTGCCACCGAGAGAGAGGGAGAGAGAGAGAGAGAGAAAAACCATGGCACCGGGTGGTCTTCTTCTTCCTTGCCGCCGGAGAAGAGAGGCGCCGGATCTTCGTCGGGGCTAAGGTAAACTTCTCCTTCTCCTTGTTTGGTGATTAGCCATGGTGAGTGGTGATTTTGAGCCGGCCGATCGTCGAATTTTGGCCCAAAAAAAAAAAGGGATGCTTTACTTCGGCTTGATGCATTAGCCGCCGGCGTGCTCGCCGCCGCTTGCCGCCGGGGGTGGTCGGGCTTGTTCCGCCGCCTCCTGCCGCCGTCGGGGTCGACCACCATGGCCGCCCCGGAGTTCGACTGAGAGGGAAAAAGAAGAAGAAGGGGGGGGGTCACGGGACCCCCTGTTTCACCGAAGGAGAAGAGGGGGAGTCGGGAGAGAAAAGAAGAAAGGAAAGAAAAAAAAAAGAAAAGAAGAAAAAAGAAAAAGAAAAGAAGAAAAAGAAAAAAAAAT
This sequence comes from Phoenix dactylifera, assembly GCF_009389715.1. Classification (NCBI taxonomy): domain Eukaryota; kingdom Viridiplantae; phylum Streptophyta; class Magnoliopsida; order Arecales; family Arecaceae; genus Phoenix; species Phoenix dactylifera. The sequence continues at coordinate 253,477 of NW_024067749.1, forward strand.
GAATAAGAGAGGGGGGTGGTTTACGGGTATGAACCCGCACTCGGGGTGCTAGGCACTGCTGCAGGGCCACCCATGGGAGGATATTAAAAATTTAAGTCTTTGTATATATATATTGTGATGAATTTTAAAAGAAGAAAATGGTTTTTGAATATTAGGTTCTGCGAGGGATTTGCGAAATTAATTAGATTTTTGGTGGATCGCGTTCACAAGGTAAGTGATGTAACCTCTTTACTAGAGTTATCGGCAAACTAAATATCTGTTTTACGAATCGAATTATTTATGATTTCGAATTTGATGCATAGATTATATGAATATTTTTTTAGAATATTGTATGACTCTGATTGAACGTATTTGCTTTAGATTTGAATTGTATTTACTTGCTCTGACATTGTACTCTTTGGCTTGAAACACTGAACATAATAAAGAAAAGATAATGACCTAAAATAGATTCAGACTTGCAGTCAGGCTATGTTGAGGACCCTGCCAATGGGGGCTAATACATTGGTACCGCAAGAAGAATAGTCGGTGATATGACCCTGCCATAGGGAACATGTGGTCATAGTTCCTGGTTGTTGAGTTGAATCTAATATATTGAAAGAAATTAAGATATGAACGGTATTTGATTTTGACATTGCATGTTTTCACAGCTGAAATATGAAATAGAGAACTAATTAAACTTCGACCTGGCTATGTTGAGGACCCCGCCAATGGGGGCAGATACGTTGGCAATTGTCTGTCCTGAAGGACTCATCGCAAGAAGATTAGCCGGTGTTGATGACCTTGCCACAGGAAACATGTGGTCATAGTCCAGGATCGACAAGATGAATTGAATATGTGAAAGAATCTTGAAACTGCGAAAAGAATCTTATGAATTTAAGAAATATTTGACTTATACTTTGGAACTGCATATTTATTTATTTTCCACTTATTATTGCTTGATTTATCTAGCTAGAGTGTTCATTACTTACTGGGCTGTCTAGCTCATTATACCATCTCTTGTTGGTTTACAGATTTCGAGAACTAGTCTATTGGGGATTCAAAATGGGAGAGCGACTGGAAGGATTGTGGCACAAGTTATCTTAGATTAGGATTATTTAAGTTGATTTGTTATTATGGACATTTATTATGATTGGTGGACTTTTGTTATTTTAAGAACTAGGTTTCTGCATGTTGGTAAATGATTATTCCGCTGCATATTTAGACTTGTGAGACCTTATGACTTGAGTTAGTCAATGGAATAAGATTGCATTTATTCAGCTAAATTATTTTAGAATTTCATAATTGAGGTGTTTTAGTTTAGATGCCTTGCATGCTCGTGGGGAGAGTTTCCTACGGGTGTGCGGCGGTTTGCGCGACCCCCGGCTCGCGATCTCGGGCTAGGGGCGTGACAACTTAAGTGGTATCAGAGCGGACTTGGATAGAATCTAAGACAAAGAATCATACTCGATATGAGTATAGGTGGGTAGACACTAGGGACATTGGGACATTAGGTGTGAAGAATGTGATGATTATTCTTATATATATAAAAAAATTAATTTAATTCGGTGAGCTTTCTTTTTATGAGTCTACTGTTATTTGATGCATATAGGTCAGGATGCCTCAACGTCGGGTGAAAAAGACTACTGTTAGTGTTGCAGATGCGACACCGAACCGGCATGCTGACAGCACAACCCAACGGGTTGGGAGTATCCCTCAGCAGTAGGGAGTCATGAGCCCTCAAACGGGACAGGAATCGGGCTTAAGCCAGGTTATGCAGACCATGGTGGGCCTCATGCAAATGCAAAAGCAGGTGCAATAGCAATTGCTCCAACAACAAGCGCAGTTGCTCCAGACACAACCACAGCAAGGACGAGGGGAACAGTGTGAACATCGTAGCAGCATAGCTAAATTTAAGAGGCTGGCTCCTCCAGCTTTTCAGGGGACTACAGAATCTTTGGAAGCAGACAATTGGCTTACAGAGATGGAAAAAGCATTTGCTGTCTTAATGACACGAACGAAGGGATTACAAAGCGAATCCCAACAACGTGCGGCTCGGTCTATCAAAGATAACCGATCAGCCTTCCTGGCGTGGGTACCTAGTCTCTATGACTTAGGTCACGCCTAACAACAATAATGCAGCGAAACACAACACCAGAAAACACCACGAAGGAGAAGAAGAAATGTAGGGGAAGAGAACTTTATTGAATAACCACTCAACTGATTACAATAAGCTCTCTTGGCCTCTCCAGCTCTCCCAGATACCAATCCCTCCCCTCTGAGGGTCCTCTTATAGAGGAACAACCTCCAGTTACAAGTCCCTCACGAACTCAACTTCCCATGCACAAGATAAGGATGAATTCTAGATAAGATAGGAAAACCTCGATTCCCGCAGGATTCTGCGCAATCAGATAAAACAGCCAAGTTCGTGCCTCAAACGAACTCCGATTACCATGAAACTAGATTCGTTGGATTCAGGACGAAGAATCCTTCCAGATGGCATCTTTTCTACTTTGAACGGACTTCTGTAGAGTTCCCAAAATGCCCCTCAAAGTGAAAGCGCGTGGAAACAGCGTTTCAGCCACGTCTTCTAACCAGACACGTTTTCAGTTATAAAAACGTGTTAAAACGTGTCCCTTGCCTTCTGGAGACTTATGCCACGTTCCTCCATCAGTGGCACACATTTCCATGCATCCCAATTTTCCGAATTCAGTCCATGCTTCGAGATAAGCCCACAACGCTGAATCAGTCTCGTTGCAGCAGCTTTCCTCCTAATGATGAACCAGCATGTATTCTCAACAATACACGCCTTGGAGCACGTGCCCACGGCCCCATGCTCTTGGGTATTCCACCTACATCTTGCACACGTTTCCCTAGGTGATCCTAGGGCCCAGATTTGGTCTCCAAGTTGCCCAAATCTCTAGAGAGCACCGTCAGACCTCGAACCCGTCCAGCGACCTGATCTGGTTTATACCTTGATCCACGTCCGGTCCAGCCCCGATTCGAGGAGCCGTGACACCCTCCCCCACCTAAGCCGAAGTCGCCCCTGACGAGGCTAGGCGGTACTCGTTGATGATGTCTTCAAACTGCCATAGTTCGTCACCATATTCCCAGCTTGCTTCTGTATCTGATAATCCTTTCCATCGGACTAAGTATTGCACACGGTTACCCTTTTTCCTGTCCGCCTTGATTTCAGAAACCTTCTTGGTGTAATGAACTCGTACGGCCACTGGAGCTCGCCCGCTTCGAGCCCGAGAAGGGTCAGTTGTGTCCTCTTTGAATGGTTTCAACAAGGACACGTGGAACACCGGGTGCACTTTCAGCTTGGAAGGCAGCGACAATCGGTATGCTGTCTCTCCAATTCGATGTGTGATGATGAAGGGACCTTCATACCTCCTCACAAGTGCTTTGTGGTAGCCCGACTTCAATTTCATGTGATGATAAAGCTTCACCAATACCCGATCACCAACCTGAAATTCAGCTGCCCGCCGCTTTATGTCAGCCCACTTCTTCATTCGTTTGGTCGCCTTCCACAAGGAGACCTGAACCAAATCTGTATCCTCCTTCAGATCCCTCACGAACCTGTAGGCGGTCGGACTACGTCCCATGTAGTCTGCTGCGATACTTCCCGAAGTGTCTGGTTGCAGCCCTGTAATCACCTCGAATGGTGATTTACCTGTCGCCTCCGATCGCTGTAAGTTGTAGCTGAATTGGGCTTGGTCCAAGAGTCGCACCCAATCCCGCTGGTTGGCACTCACATAGTGCCTCAAATACATCTCCAATAATGCATTGGTTCGCTCTGTTTGGCCATCGGTCTGAGGGTGGAAGGCCGTGGACATCTTCAACTCCGTTCCGAGCATCCGAAATAACTCCGTCCAGAACCTCCCCGTGAAGCGAGCATCGCGATCAGAAACGATACTCCGTGGTATTCCCCAATATTTCACCACATATGTAAAGAACAACCGCGCCACGTCCTCTGCATGGCAAGTAGTAGGTGCTGCAATGAAGATTCCGTACTTCAAGAAGCGATCCACCACTACCATGATAGAGCTGTTCCCATCCGCCAGAGGTAGTCCTATGATGAAGTCCATGGAGACACTCTCCCACGGACGCTCTGGTATAGGTAATGGCTCCAACAACCCCGCAGGCCGTCGATGTTCAATCTTGTCTTGTTGGCATAGTAGACAAGTGCGAACATACTCCTCGATATCATCCCGCATCTTCAGCCAATAGTAGTTATGTTCTATGAGAGCTTGGGTCCGATGCACCCCCTGGTGTCCCGCCCACATAGAATCATGGTGTTCTCGCAACACCTCGCGCCTCAGCCCTCCACCTGAAGGCACATAGACACGTCGCCCTCGAGTCAAAATCAGCCCTCCTTCGGTCCAGAAACGGCGCGCCTTGCCGTCTTTGATGAGTTCACCCATGGAAGTGGCCCATTGATCCTTCTCCATCTCGGTCTTGACCCTCTCCATTAGGTTACTTGCTGGTCCGGAAAAGGAAGAGACTGTAGCCAGCTGTGCCTTTCTACTCAAAGCATCAGGGACTGAATTTGTTCGGCCCGGCTTGTACTCGATGTCGAAATCAAATTCAGCCAGAAACTGCTGCCATCTCGCCTGCTTGGGGGTGAGTTTTGGTTGGGTCTGAAAGTAGCTTGTGGCCACGTTATCCGTGCGCACCACAAACTTAGATCCGAGGAGGTAATGACGCCAGGTTCGAAGACAGTGCACAATTGCAGTCATCTCCTTTTCATGAACCGTATACCTGCGCTCGGTGTCATTCAACTTCCGACTCTCGTAGGCCATTGGGTGCCCTTCCTGCATGAGCACCCCTCCAATGGCAAAATCTGATGCGTCGGTGTGGACTTCAAAAGAAATAGAAAAGTCCGGTAGCACGAGGACCGGCTCCGCCATGACCGCCTGCTTGAGACAATCAAATGCCTCCTGACATTGGTTTGACCACCGCCATGGTCGATCCTTCTTTAACAAATCCGTCAGTGGGGCGCATAACTTCGAATATCCGATGATGAACCTCCTATAGTAATTTGCCAAGCCAAGAAAAGAGCGTAAGTGTGTAACAGTGTAGGTACCTCCCACTCGGCTATGGCTGAAATTTTTGAGGGATCCATCTTGAGCCTTCCATCCCCAATGATGTGCCCGAGGAACGGCACCCTCTGCTGCGCAAACACACACTTCTCCCTCTTCACAAAGAGTTGGTGCTGCCGTAGGGTAGAGAAGACTTGCCTCAGGTGTGCCATATGCTCATCCAATGTCCGGCTGTATACAACAATGTCATCCAAGTATACTACCACGAATTTATCGATGAAGTCGTGGAGTACACGCTGCATCAAAGCACAGAAAGTTGCTGGTGCGTTGGTGAGGCCGAAAGGCATGACAAGGTACTCAAAGCTCCCGTACCTTGTCACACATGCAGTCTTCTCAATGTCCTCCTCCGCCACGCGAACCTGATAGTACCCGCTGCGAAGATCCAACTTGGAAATCCATCGTGCCTTGCCAAGTTGATCGAACAAATCATCAATCCGAGGAATGGGGTACTTGTTCTTCACCGTGAGCTTGTTGAGGGCCCTGTAGTCGATGCAGAGTCTCAACGAACCATCGTGCTTCTTCTGAAAAAGTACCGGTGCTCCATACGGACTCTTCGAAGGTCGAATGAACCCGCTGTCCACCAACTCCGTTAGCTGCCTCCTCAGCTCCTGGAGTTCAGGTGGGGCCATCCTATATGGTGCTTGAGCTGGTGGACGTGCTCCATGCACCAAATCAATCCGATGATCGATTTCTCTTTTTGGCGGCAATTGCTTGGGTAACTCGGGGGGCATCACATCCCTGAATTCAGTGAGAACACCCTCGATGGGCGCTGGAATCTCCTCTCCTTCCAGTAGTTCTTCCTCCTGAAGAGATGCAATATATGTTGGAAGTCCCCTTGTCAGCCGCTTAGCAAGTTGCATCGCCGATAGGACTCGCTGCGGAGTCCCTTTAACTCGCTTTCCTGGAACTACGCAAGCTCCACTCGGATTCAGGACCACTACCACATCTGAATCCGGCTTTATCGTGGCTTGTAGCTGGGTAAGCAAAGACATGCCGATGACCACCTCGTAGTCGTCGATCGGGGCGACCACCGCTGCCACCCGTCCGGTCCATGCGCCGAATTGGATCTCAACATCCTTCGACATTCCGCTGGTAGCCACTTCTGCGGAATTGACCGCCTTGAACGTGTGTTCATCATGTTTAATCTTCAGATTTAACCTCTTTGTCGTAGCTAGATCCACGAAGAAGTCAGTGGCACCCGTATCAATGAGTGCCTGGAAGATGTGACCACCAATGCAGATAGGTGCATAGAGCAGACCTCGTGGCCTCTTGGCCTTCAGGGCATTGAGACTGAGTGAGCCCATCCTTTGGTCGGTCTCTTGCTTCTCCTCCACCGCCATAGATGCTATCTTGCCCCTCAATGGACAGTCCTTCACCTTGTGCGGTCCATTGCAAATATAGCATGAGATGGTGCTGGTACCTTGCGCCACCCCTTTGCCCTTCGCTTGGGAAGCCCCTCCACTCGAGGAGCTCGGATTCGAGCCCTTTGTACCTCCTTTGTGACCTGATTTCGCTCCCCCACCTTTGCCCTGTTTCGATGCTTGGGCTTTGGGAGCTGTGGATTGAGTCTTGAACTCAATGAGAGCCTCCGCTTGAGCTATCGCCTCGTTCAAACTCTGGACTCCTCTTCGCTGCAACTCCATCTTTGCCCACGGTTTGAGCCCGTCAAGAAAAGTGAAGAGAGAGTCCTCGTTGCTGAGGTCTGGTACCTCCAACAACAATTCGCTGAACTCTCGCACATACTCTCGCACATCGCCCTTTTGCGTGAGCCGCCGTAGTCGTGCTCGAGCATCATCCTTAGCGAACGCGGGGAAGAATTGCTTTCGAAGTTCAGTTTGGAACTGTACCCAAGTGGTGATTGGAACAGCCCCTCGCTTCACATCGTCGGCCCGACGTCGCCACCAAAGCATCGCCACATCCCTCAAGAACATGGCCGCCGTGCTCACCTTCATGGCTTCCTCCCTCACGCCGGTAACCTGCAAGTATTGCTCCACGGCGAAAAGAAAGTTATCCACCTCCTTCGCGGACCGTCGTCCGCAGAACTCTTGTGGCTTGGGAACATCAAGCTTGTGCAGGGGGCGCGTAGCCTCTCTTGCGACCTCCATTGTCAATGGAGAAGAGGATACGCCTGTGGTGGTACTCTCCTTTAAAAGGCCAACCACCTGATTTTGGAGAGCCTTCACCATGATCTCCAACTCCTCGTTACGCCGCAGCACTTCCTTATAGCGCCGCTCCATATCGAAGGAAATCTGGTTCAGCTGAGCGGCGATTTCACCTCGAAGGGTTGCGTCCCTACCCTCAAGGTCCTCCATCCATCCTTCAACCTCAGCTATTTGGGCCTCGCACCTCCGTAATCGATTGTCGGCGAAGATAACCGAAGATGCAATACGTAACCCATACAGAGATTCATCAACTGGATGCGCTCCACCCATCGCCGTGCCTCCTCCTGAGGCTGGATTGGGATCCATGGTCGAGGATGATGCGTCCGCCATTCCCACCATGGAAGTTACCGTAGAGGTCGTCTCCTTCATTTCTGGTATGGCTCTGATACCAAGTGACACGAACGAAGGGATTACAAAGCGAATCCCAACAACGTGCGGCTCGGTCTATCAAAGATAACCGATCAGCCTTCCTGGCGTGGGTACCTAGTCTCTATGACTTAGGTCACGCCTAACAACAATAATGCAGCGAAACACAACACCAGAAAACACCACGAAGGAGAAGAAGAAATGTACGGGAAGAGAACTTTATTGAATAACCACTCAACTGATTACAATAAGCTCTCTTGGCCTCTCCAGCTCTCCCAGATATCAATCCCTCCCCTTTGAGGGTCCTCTTATAGAGGAACAACCTCCAGTTACAAGTCCCTCACGAACTCAACTTCCCATGCACAAGATAAGGATGAATTCTAGATAAGATAGGAAAACCCCGATTCCCGCAGGATTCTGCGCAATCAGATAAAACAGCCAAGTTCGTGCCTCAAACGAACTCCGATTACCATGAAACTAGATTCGTTGGATTTAGGACGAAGAATCCTTCTAGATGGCACCTTTTCCACTTTGAACGGACTTCTGTAGAGTTCCCAAAATGCCCCTTAAAGTGAAAGCGCGTGGAAACAGCGTTTCAGCCACGTCTTCTAACCATACACATTTTCAGTTATAAAAATGTGTTAAAACGTGTCCGTTGCCTTCTGGAGACTTATGCCACGTTCCTCCATCAGTGGCACACATTTTCATGCATCCCAATTTTCCGGATTCAGTCCATGCTTCGAGATAAGCCCACAACGCTGAATCAGTCTCGTTGCAGCAGCTTTCCTCCCAATGATGAACCAGCATGTATTCTCAACAATACACGCCTTGGAGCACGTGCCCACGGCCCCATGCTCTTGGGTATTCCACCTACATCTTGCACACGTTTCCCTAGGTGATCCTAGGGCCCAGATATGGTCTCCAAGTTGCCCAAATCTCTAGAGAGCACCGTCAGACCTCGAACCCGTCCAGCGACCTGATCTGGTTTATACCTTGATCCACGTCCGGTCCAGCCCCGATTCGAGGAGCCGTGACATTAAGATGCCGGAACGATGAAAAACTTCTGTTTGCATCATACATGTTGCAAGGAGAAGCATTTAATTGGTGGCAGATGTTGGAGCATAAATTTGAGCATGATGGGGAACCTCTCACTTGGGATAAATTTTGAAAAGCATTCTATGATAAATATTTTTCTCGGAGTGTAAGGACACAGAAGGAACAAGAATTTATCCATTTGAAGCAAAGGGGCATGACAGTGGCCAAATATGAAGCCAAATTTACAGAACTAGCCAAATTTATTCCAAAATTGGTAGAGGATGAGCAAGGCCGAGTGCACAAGTTTGAGATGGGATTGAAGACTGAAATTAGGAAGCAAGTGGTAACCTATGAGTTGACTACCTATGCAGCTGTGGTCAATAAAGCTTTAATCATTGAAAGGGAAGTCAACGAAGCTTTTGCTGAAAGGAAAAGAAACCAAAAGAAAAGAAACAGACCTGCTGAATTTAAAGGGGGAAACAAGAATTTCAAGAATCCAGCTCAGAAGCCAAATCAAGATAGAAATCTCAAAAATGAGAGTGGGAAGTGTTCAAGATGTGGTGGTAATCATGAATTTGCAAATTGTCCTTGGGTTACAGGTTCTTGTTTTCATTGCGGACAGAAAGGTCATAAAATTGCAGACTGCCCACAAAGAAACGAGAATAAATCTATGCAGGCAATGGAAGGAAGCCAGAGGCCAAAGACTCAAGGAAGGGTATTTGCACTTACACAGCAAGATGTACAAGCTTTTAATGCAGTGGTGACAGGTACTATTCCTGTATCTGATATTTATGCTTATGTCTTATTTGATCCTGGTGCCACACATTCATTCATATCCTCAAACTTTGTCAAAACACATGACATATTGTGTGAATCCATGACCACTAAGTTCTATGTGGAGACACCAGTAGGCGGTATGTTGAGCACTGATGTTATATGCAAGTCATGTAAAATTGAAATAATAGCTAGGGAGTTACCTGTGGATCTGATTGTACTTGATATGCAGGATTTTGATGTCATTCTGGGGATGAATTGGCTTGCTACTTATCATGCCTCAGTAGACTGTCATAGCAAGAGGGTAAACTTCCAAATTCCGGAGGAACCGGCATTCAGTTTCTGTGGGAACCAGGAAACTGCTTTTCCTCATATTATCTCGGCTTTGCAAGCTGGACGAATGTTAAGGAAAGGATGCACAGGTTATCTGGCCTCAGTAATTGATATACAATAAGATGAAATAAAGATAAAGGATATTCCTATAGTGAATGAATTTTCGGACGTCTTTTCCGAGGAGTTATCAGGATTGCCACCGGACAGAGAAATTGAAGTCACTATTGATCTTGTACCTGGTTCAGGTCCGATTTCTAAAGCTCCTTATCGAATGGCCCCAGCTGAATTAAAAGAATTGAAAGATCAGTTGCAAGATTTACTGGACAAAGGTTTTATACGACCTAGTGTGTCACCTTGGGGAGCTCCAGTGTTCTTTGTGAAAAAGAAAGATGGAAACATGAGACTCTGCATTGACTATAGAGAATTGAATAAAGTCACTATAAAGAACAAGTACCCTTTGCCTCGAATAGATGATTTATTTGACCAGTTGCAAGGTGCACATGTTTTCTCTAAGATTGATCTCCGCACAGGATATCATCAGCTAAAGATCAAAGTGGAAGATGTACCCAAGACTGCATTCAGAACTCGTTATGGACATTATGAATTCTTGGTGATGCCTTTTGGATTGACGAATGCCCCAGCAGCTTTTATGGACTTAATGAACAGAATATTTAAATCCTTTCTAGATCGATTTATGGTGGTGTTCATTGATGACATTTTAATTTATTCAAAAGGGAAAGAAGAACATGAGGAACATCTATGAAGTGTACTTCAACTCTTAAGGAGGGAGAAGCTCTATGCTAAATTTAAGAAATGTGAGTTTTAGTTGAATGAGATATCGTTTTTGGGGCATATCATATCCGAAAATGGGATTTCTGTGGATCCAGCAAAAAAGGAAGCTATAGTGCAATGGAACAGGCCAACTAATGTTTCTGAGATTCGCAACTTTCTAGGAATGGCAGGCTATTACAGATGATTTATGGAAGGATTTTCCTCTATAGCTATACCTTTGACTCGCTTAACTCAAAAAGGAGTTAAGTTTGAATGGACTGAAGATTGTGAACCAGGCTTTCAGGAATTAAAGAGGCGATTGGTTACAGCACCTATTCTTACTATACCTACAGGTGATGATGGATTCACAATTTATAGTGATGCTTCAAGGAAGGGACTTGGCTGTGTTTTGATGCAGCACGGTAAAGTAGTAGCCTATGCCTCTAGACAATTAAAATCTTATGAGCAAAATTATCCTACTCATGATTTGGAGTTAGCAGCTGTGATTTTTGCTCTCAAGATTTGGAGACATCATCTTTACGGAGTATGATGCGAGGTGTTTACAGATCACCAGAGTTTGAAATATATATTTACCCAGAAGGAACTGAATTTGAGACAAAGAAGATGGCTGGAATTGTTGAAGGACAATGATCTAACGATTAATTATCACCCTGGAAAAGCTAATGTTGTTGCAGATGCTTTAAGCAGAAAGTCAATAGTAAATATGGCCACTTTGATTTCTAGCCAACGACATATTTTGGAAGATGTGAGGAAACTTGAATTAGAGATTTGAGTACTTGGCTCGGGGACTCAATTGGCTTATATGCAGGTTCAGCCGACACTCATAGAGAGGATCAAGACAGCTCAGCGTAATGACCAGCAGTTATTGAAGATTCGGGAGTCAGTAGAAGCAGGAGATATATCTGAATTCGGGATACATGAGGATGGATCTTTGAGGTATCGGAATAGAATTTGTGTACCTATGGATTTGAAAATTAAACAGGAAATTCTTAAAGAAGCTCATCAGTCTGGATATACAGTGCACCCGGGAGGAACTAAGATGTATAGAGATTTAAAGGAATTGTATTGGTGGAACAACATGAAAAGGGAAATTGCTCAATTCGTGGCACAATGTCTAGTATGTTAGTAGGTTAAGGCCGAACACCAAAGACCAGCAGGGCTGCTTCAACCTCTTGACATTCCACTATGGAAGTGGGAACAAAATTCCATGGACTTTGTAATAGGACTGCCAAAGACTCCTAGTTCTAACGATGCCATGTGGGTGATAGTGGATAGGCTAACCAAATCGGCACACTTTTTACCTATCAAAGTTGGGTTCGGTCTGGAAAGGCTAGCTAAATTATACATTAAAGAGATTGTGAGACTGCACGGTATTCCAGTATCCATTGTGTCTGATCGAGATACTAGATTTGTATCACAATTTTGGAAAAGCTTGCATAAGACTTTGGGAACAAAGTTATGTTTTAGTACTGCCTTTCACCCTCAGACCGATGGCCAGTCTGAGAGGACCATTCAGATACTCGAGGATATGTTGAGAGCTTGCGTCATAGATATGAAGGGTTCTTGGGATGAGCATCTATCTCTGATAGAATTTGCATATAATAACAGTTATCAGAGTAGCATACAGATGTCGCCTTATGAAGCTTTATACGGAAGAAAATGTCGTTCGCCAATTTGTTGGGATGATATTGGTGAACGAAGATTGTTGTGCCCTGAACTTGTACAACAGACAGTTAAGAAAATTCAGCTAATCAGAGATCGCCTTCGAACTGCACAAAGTAGACAGAAGAGTTATGCGGATAATAGAAGACGAGAATTAGAATTTCAAGTTGGTGACCATGTATTTCTTAAAATATCACCTACAAAGGGAGTTGCAAGATTCGATATTCGAGAAAAATTGAATCCCAGATTTGTTGGTCCGTTCGAGATCTTAGAAAGAATTGGTAAGGTGGCTTATAGACTTGCCTTGCCGCCTTCTCTGGCTGGTGTATACGATGTTTTCCATGTCTCAATGTTGAAGAAATATATACCAGATGATATGATCCAGCTCAAGGACTTTGACAAGGACAAAGAAGATGCTCAAGATGATGTGGAGATTCCAATTGGGCCAATCACAAGAGCTCGGGCCAAGAAACTTCAAGAAGCTGTCCAAAGTTTATTAACTCAAGCCCAAGGAGAAGGTTCTAGTCCACATGAAGATTTGGACTTGAAGATGGTTAATATGTGGCAAGTCCATTTCGACAATATCCAGCGCAATTAATTATTTAAACATGGAAAAGAAGAGTCTAATCCTTTCAAATTTGGACTCCTCTTTATGGTGCATTTATCATAGGCTTTTGGAAGGCTGAAGGACATTTTTGAGGCTTGCAAATGAAGGATGAACCTAGTCAAAATGGTTGGGAGTTTTGCTGCAACTTCCCAAGCTTAATTAATTGCTGCCAAGACTTTAAGTAGTATTCCTTTCATCTTCACCAACTTTCATTTAATGTTTTTTCTAGTTGGTTCAATGCACCCAAGGCTTGTTTTGCCTATAAATACTTGGTGTTTTCACTTGTAATCAAGCAATTCCGAAATATAATCTTTTTGTGAGAATTTTCTCTCTATTGTTCTTGTGTAGAACTTACGGTAGTTTCAAGTACAACCACTTGAACCTCCAACCCTTGATAATATTGGTTTCTGACTCTCTATAGTCACGGGGTCAATATTCCTAATCCTTTGATAATATAGGTTTCTTGCTCTTTATAGCAACGGGGTCTATATTCCTTTCCTTTTAACCTTTTTGGACGATCTGGGAATTGATTTTCCAAACTTTTGTTGTTGGGTCTCACGGCAGGTTTGTTGAGGTTTGCATCATTTGGTATCAGAGCCAAGGTTTCCAATCAGGTTACCTATCCCTTATTTGCTTTTATATTCTCTCATTTATATTTTTTTCATCCTTTTGCATCGTTTGATATCATTTCATCCATAACCATTTCATTTCTATTCTCTACCATTTCTTTTCGTGCTTCATCTTTGTTGATATTGCTGTTGGTTCTATTATTGAAAGGAAAACATAAAAAGAGGAGACTGAAGTTGTAAAAAAAAAAAAGAAGAAAAGAAAAAAAAAGACAAAAAAAAGGGAGATCAAAAGGAGTTAGAAGGTTAAATGTTTTGAAAGAAAAAAGAAGAAGGAGAAGTTTGCCTTTTATTATCATCTATTTCTCATATTTCATCTCTATATATCCATCATTCAACTTTTCATGTCCATTTGCTTTCTTTTCATATTCTTTGCTTTTCTTTTCATATCCATTTCTTCCCATCATTTATGTTCCTAAACTCTTCACACTTGTTGCTTCCATATTGACTCCCCTCAAAAATCTGTATTTTTAAGTGTGTTGGTTTTTCATTTGCTTTGCTTTGAAATTTACCTTAGTTTTCTCAAGAACTTTTAAGAGAAAATTGAGTGGTAAAAGGCAAGAGTGTGTGAGATCATCAGAGGAAAAAAGCCAAATCATTGTGTGCAAAGACGAGTGATTGAGTGAAATATATTTGAGTGAAACACGTGAGGGAGTGGTGAGGTTCTTTCCATTTTTACAACATGTCTCAAGGCGGAAGTGAGGAAGCACCAATAGACACCAAATTGAACATTCAAGCTCTGCAACAACAATTCCAGCAGATGAATGCCCAACTTGAAGAAATCCGAGAACGATTAGATCATAATGACCAACAAGTGAATCAAATACAGCAAGGCACTATGCCACGAGGGAGAAGGCAAAACAGACGTCCCTCCATTCCTCCAGCTGATCATGTTGATACTTATGAAGGTGAAAATGAAGAATTTGATGATGAAACCTCCCTAGCTTCCATATGAAGACAAAGAGATCATAGACCAAGACGACATCGCCAGCACATGCATCAAAATAGAGATGTTGTCGATCGCAACACAGGTTCGATTAAACTTTCTCTCCCACCTTTTCAAGGTAAAAATGATCCTGATGCTTACATTGAATGGGAAAGAAAAGTGGAACTTGTTTTCGATTGTCATAACTATTCGGAGGAAAAGAAAGTTAAGCTTGCAGCTGTTTCTTTTACTGACTATGCAATTGTTTGGTGGGACCAATTGGTTCTAAGTCGAAAAAGAAACCGAGAGAGTCCAATTGATAATTGGGATGACATGAAAGCTACCATGAGGAGAAGGTTTGTTCCTTCACACTATTATAGAGACTTACATTTGAAGTTGCAAAGTCTTAAACAGGGAACAAAATCTATTGAAGAATACCATAAGGAGATGGAAATAACCATGATTCGTGCCAATGTTGAAGAAGATAGAGAGGCAACAATGGCTAGATTCATTTGTGGTCTCAACCGTGAGATTGCGAATGTTGTGGAACTACAACATTATGTGGAAATTGAAGATGTGGTCCACATGGCTATGAAAGTTGAGAGGCAACTTAAAAGAGGAGGAAGATCATCATCCAAGCATGAAGCTGCTGGTTCATCTAATTGGAAGTCCAAATGGAGTCCAAATGGAGTCAATATGGGGAGTCCATTTGCTTTCTTTTCATATTCTTTGCTTTTCTTTTCATATCCATTTCTTCCCATCATTTATGTTCCTAAACTCTTCACACTTGTTGCTTCCATATTGACTCCCCTCAAAAATCTGTATTTTTAAGTGTGTTGGTTTTTCATTTGCTTTGCTTTGAAATTTACCTTAGTTTTCTCAAGAACTTTTAAGAGAAAATTGAGTGGTAAAAGGCAAGAGTGTGTGAGATCATCAGAGGGAAAAAGCCAAATCATTGTGTGCAAAGACGAGTGATTGAGTGAAATATATTTGAGTGAAACACGTGAGAGAGTGGTGAGGTTCTTTCCATTTTTACAACATGTCTCAAGGCGGAAGTGAGGAAGCACCAATAGACACCAAATTGAACATTCAAGCTCTGCAACAACAATTCCAGCGGATGAATGCCCAACTTGAAGAAATCCGAGAACGATTAGATCATAATGACCAACAAGTGAATCAAATACAGCAAGGCACTATGCCACGAGGGAGAAGGCAAAACAGACGTCCCTCCATTCCTCCAGCTGATCATGTTGATACTTATGAAGGTGAAAATGAAGAATTTGATGATGAAACCTCCCTAGCTTCCATACGAAGACAAAGAGATCATAGACCAAGACGACATCGCCAGCACATGCATCAAAATAGAGATGTTGTCGATCGCAACACAGGTTCGATTAAACTTTCTCTCCCACCTTTTCAAGGTAAAAATGATCCTGATGCTTACATTGAATGGGAAAGAAAAGTGGAACTTGTTTTCGATTGTCATAACTATTCGGAGGAAAAGAAAGTTAAGCTTGCAGCTGTTTCTTTTACTGACTATGCAATTGTTTGGTGGGACCAATTGGTTCTAAGTCGAAAAAGAAACCGAGAGAGTCCAATTGATAATTGGGATGACATGAAAGCTACCATGAGGAGAAGGTTTGTTCCTTCACACTATTATAGAGACTTACATTTGAAGTTGCAAAGTCTTAAACAGGGAACAAAATCTATTGAAGAATACCATAAGGAGATGGAAATAACCATGATTCGTGCCAATGTTGAAGAAGATAGAGAGGCAACAATGGCTAGATTCATTTGTGGTCTCAACCGTGAGATTGCGAATGTTGTGGAACTACAACATTATGTGGAAATTGAAGATGTGGTCCACATGGCTATGAAAGTTGAGAGGCAACTTAAAAGAGGAGGAAGATCATCATCCAAGCATGAAGCTGCTGGTTCATCTAATTGGAAGTCCAAATGGAGTCCAAATGGAGTCAATATGGGGAGTCCATTTGCTTTCTTTTCATATTCTTTGCTTTTCTTTTCATATCCATTTCTTCCCATCATTTATGTTCCTAAACTCTTCACACTTGTTGCTTCCATATTGACTCCCCTCAAAAATCTGTATTTTTAAGTGTGTTGGTTTTTCATTTGCTTTGCTTTGAAATTTACCTTAGTTTTCTCAAGAACTTTTAAGAGAAAATTGAGTGGTAAAAGGCAAGAGTGTGTGAGATCATCAGAGGGAAAAAGCCAAATCATTGTGTGCAAAGACGAGTGATTGAGTGAAATATATTTGAGTGAAACACGTGAGGGAGTGGTGAGGTTCTTTCCATTTTTACAACATGTCTCAAGGCGGAAGTGAGGAAGCACCAATAGACACCAAATTGAACATTCAAGCTCTGCAACAACAATTCCAGCGGATGAATGCCCAACTTGAAGAAATCCGAGAACGATTAGATCATAATGACCAACAAGTGAATCAAATACAGCAAGGCACTATGCCACGAGGGAGAAGGCAAAACAGACGTCCCTCCATTCCTCCAGCTGATCATGTTGATACTTATGAAGGTGAAAATGAAGAATTTGATGATGAAACCTCCCTAGCTTCCATACGAAGACAAAGAGATCATAGACCAAGACGACATCGCCAGCACATGCATCAAAATAGAGATGTTGTCGATCGCAACACAGGTTCGATTAAACTTTCTCTCCCACCTTTTCAAGGTAAAAATGATCCTGATGCTTACATTGAATGGGAAAGAAAAGTGGAACTTGTTTTCGATTGTCATAACTATTCGGAGGAAAAGAAAGTTAAGCTTGCAGCTGTTTCTTTTACTGACTATGCAATTGTTTGGTGGGACCAATTGGTTCTAAGTCGAAAAAGAAACCGAGAGAGTCCAATTGATAATTGGGATGACATGAAAGCTACCATGAGGAGAAGGTTTGTTCCTTCACACTATTATAGAGACTTACATTTGAAGTTGCAAAGTCTTAAACAGGGAACAAAATCTATTGAAGAATACCATAAGGAGATGGAAATAACCATGATTCGTGCCAATGTTGAAGAAGATAGAGAGGCAACAATGGCTAGATTCATTTGTGGTCTCAACCGTGAGATTGCGAATGTTGTGGAACTACAACATTATGTGGAAATTGAAGATATGGTCCACATGGCTATGAAAGTTGAGAGGCAACTTAAAAGAGGAGGAAGATCATCATCCAAGCATGAAGCTGCTGGTTCATCTAATTGGAAGTCCAAATGGAGTCCTACTCCAAAACAAGAAGAAAAGCCTACTTCTAGGCCTAAAGAAGAAAAAACTATGACCAAACAATCTGAAAAAGGTACTTCTTCCAACCAAACTCAAAAAAATCGTGATATTAAATGCTTTCGATGTCAAGGCTTTGGTCATATTTCTTCTCAATGCCCAAACAAGAGAACCATGATCTTGCTAGATAATGGGGATATTGTTTCTGAAGAAGAAAATGATAAAGAGTCTATGCCACAACTTGAAGATGCTAGTGATATAGATCAGGCTGTTGTTGGTCAAGCCTTAGTTGTTCTTAGAGCCCTCCATGTTCAAGCTCAAACAGACAATGATGAACAACAACGTGAGAATATCTTTTACACTCGCTGCCATGTCAAAGAAAGAGTTTGTGGTTTGATAATTGATGGTGGAAGTTGTGTGAATGTGGCAAGCAAGCTGATGGTGGACAAGCTAGGGTTGAAGACTCAAAAGCACCCTCATCCATATCGACTTCAATGGCTTAATGATAGTGGAGAATTAAAAGTCACAAAACAGGTACTTCTATCTTTTTCCATTGGAAGATATTCTGATGAAGTCCTCTGTGATGTGGTTCCAATGCAAGCAAGTCACATATTGCTTGGAAGACCTTGGCAATTTGATAGGCGTACCCTCCATGATGGTTACAAAAATAAGTACAGCTTTACCAAGAATGGCAGAAACATCAGTTTGGCTCCTTTACCCCCTCGTCAAGTTCTTGAAGAGCAAAATCAAATCAAGAAATCTGTAGCAACCAGTGCTAAACAAAGTAAGGATGAAAATGAGAGTTCAAAAGAAATTGTGAGTAAAGAATCTGATAAGAAAAGTGAGAAAAAGAAAGAGAAAAAAAAAGTGAATTTCTATACAAAAGAAAGAGAGATTAAGAGAGCTATGGTTTCACAGAAGCCAATGATGTTGATCTTGTATAAGAAAGCTTATCTCTCAACAACTAACCTTGATGATTCTTTGCCTAGTACTGCCATATCTCTTTTACAGGAATTTCAAGATGTTTTTCCAGAAGAGATGCCACCAGGATTGCCACCAATTAGAGGCATTGAACATCAAATTGACCTAGTTCTGGGTGCCCAAATTCCAAATAGACCAGCTTATAGATGCAGCCCCGAAGAAGCAAAAGAATTGCGAAGACAAGTTGAAGAGTTGATGAACAAAGGTCGTGTTAGAGAGAGCATGAGCCCATGTGCTGTTCCAGTTTTGCTAGTTCCCAAGAAAGATGGAACTTGGAGGATGTGCATTGACTGCCGTACTATCAACAAAATAACGGTAAAGTATCGTTATCCTATTCCCCGTCTTGATGACATGCTTGATGAACTCCATGGTTCCACTATCTTTTCTAAAATTGATTTGAAATCTGGATATCATCAAATTCGAATGAAAGAGGGAGATGAGTGGAAAACTGCTTTTAAAACAAAACATGGACTTTATGAGTGGTTAGTTATGCCCTTTGGATTAACTAATGCACCCAGCACTTTTATGCGCTTAATGAATCATGTCTTGCGTAAGTTTATTGGAAAATTTGTGATTGTCTACTTTGATGACATATTGATTTACAGCAAGAACTTGCATGAACACTTAGGGCATTTAAAGAATGTTTTATTTGAGCTAAGAAAAGAGCAATTGTATGCTAACCTTAAGAAGTGTACATTTTGTTTGGACAAAGTTGTATTTCTTGGCTTTGTTGTAAGTACTAGAGGTGTAGAAGTTGATGAAGAGAAGGTAAAGGCAATCAAAGACTGGCCTACACCAACTACCATCACCGAAGTTAGGAGCTTCCATGGCTTGGCGAGATTCTACCGAAGGTTTGTTCCAAACTTTAGCACTATAGCTGCTCCATTGACAGAAATCATCAAGAAAAGTGTTGAATTCAAATGGGGTGAAGCACAAGAGAAAGCATTCAACACCTTGAAAGAAAAGCTAAGTTCTGCCCCTTTATTACTTTTACCAAATTTCTCTAAAACTTTTGAAATCGAATGTGATGCTTCTGGTATTGGTATAGGTGCTGTCCTAATACAAGATAAGAGACCCTTGGCTTACTTTAGTGAGAAGTTGAGCGGAGCTGCCTTGAACTACTCCACCTATGACAAAGAACTCTATGCATTGGTGAGAGCATTAGAGACGTGGCAACACTACCTATGGTCAAAGGAGTTTGTTATTCACACCGATCATGAATCTTTGAAGCATTTGAAGAGCCAAGGTAAGCTTAATCGAAGGCATGCTCGTTGGGTTGAGTTTATTGAGATGTTCCCATATGTTGTCCAATACAAGCAAGGTAAAAATAATATTGTTGCTGATGCGTTATCAAGAAGGTATATTCTTCTATCTACTCTTTCAGCAAAGTTTTTGGGGTTTGAACATATCAAGGAGTTGTACCCACAAGATTCTGAGTTTTCAACAGTTTTTGAAGCTTGTGAAACAAAACCTTTTGAAAAATTTTACAAGCAAGATGGGTACTTATTTCGGGAAAATAAGCTTTGCGTTCCGAAGTGTTCTTTACGTGAGCTTCTTGTCAGGGAGTCTCATGAGGGAGGATTAATGGGACATTTTGGTATTTTTAAAACTCTGGAAATTTTGAAAGAACATTTCTTTTGGCCTCACATGAAAAGAGATGTTGACAGAATTTGCAACAGATGTGTCACTTGCAAAAAGGCCAAATCAAGAGTGAAGCCTCATGGATTATATAAAGCTTTACCTATTCCTAGTCACCCTTGGACTGATGTTTCTATGGATTTTGTTTTAGGTTTACCTAGAACTAGAAGGGGAAAAGATTCAATTTTTGTTGTTGTAGACCGATTTTCTAAAATGGCGCATTTTATCCCTTGTCATAAAACTGATGATGCCGTTCATATTGCTGAATTGTTTTTTAGGGAAGTTGTTCGTCTTCATGGTCTCCCTAAGACAATTGTTAGTGATAGGGATGTTAAGTTCCTTAGTCATTTCTGGCGAGTTTTGTGGGGTAAATTGGGAACAACTTTGTTATTTTCTACTACTTGTCACCCTCAAACAGATGGTCAAACAGAGGTTGTGAATCGGACTTTAGGTACTTTGTTGCGTGCTATAATTAAAAAGAATTTGAAGACTTGGGAAGATTGCATTCCTTTTATTGAATTTGCTTATAATAGAACTGTGCATTCTTCTACTTCTTATTCACCATTTGAAGTTGTTTATGGTTTTAACCCATTAACTCCATTGGATTTACTTCCTTTACCTGTTAACAAGATTACCAGTTTAGATGGGAAGAAGAAAGCTGAAAAGGTGAAGAAAATCCATGAAGAAGCACGCCAACATATCCTTAAATGAAATGAGCAAGCTGCTGCCCATGCCAATAAAGGGAGAAAGGAAGTCATTTTCCAACCAGGAGACTTGGTTTGGGTACATTTTCGCAAAGAGAGATTCCCTAGCCAACGAAAATCAAAGCTCAATCCACGTGGGAATGGTCCTTATGAAGTACTGGAAAAGATCAATGACAATGCTTACAAGATTGATCTTAAAGGTGAGTTTGATATTAGTTCTCCCTTTAATGTTTCTGATCTTTCTCCCTTTTATGCAGATCTTGATTCGAGGACGAATCCTTTTCAAGAAGGAGGGAATGATATGATCCAGCTCAGGGACTTTGACAAGGACAAAGAAGATGCTCAAGATGATGTGGAGATTCCAATTGGGCCAATCACAAGAGCTCGGGCCAAGAAACTTCAAGAAGCTGTCCAAAGTTTATTAACTCAAGCCCAAGGAGAAGGTTCTAGTCCACATGAAGATTTGGACTTGAAGATGGTTAATATGTGGCAAGTCCATTTCGACAATATCCAGCGCAATTAATTATTTAAACATGAAAAAGAAGAGTCTAATCCTTTCAAATTCGGACTCCTCTTTATGGTGCATTTATCATAGGCTTTTGGAAGGCTGAAGGACATTTTTGAGGCTTGCAAATGAAGGATGAACCTAGTCAAAATGGTTGGGAGTTTTGCTGCAACTTCCCAAGGTTAATTAATTGCTGCCAAGACTTTAAGTAGTATTCCTTTCATCTTCACCAACTTTCATTTAATGTTTTTTCTAGTTGGTTCAATGCACCCAAGGCTTGTTTTGCCTATAAATACTTGGTGTTTTCACTTGTAATCAAGCAATTCCGAAATATAATCTTTTTGTGAGAATTTTCTCTCTATTGTTCTTGTGTAGAACTTACGGTAGTTTCAAGTACAACCACTTGAACCTCCAACCCTTGATAATATTGGTTTCTGACTCTCTATAGTCACGGGGTCAATATTCCTAATCCTTTGATAATATAGGTTTCTTGCTCTTTATAGCAACGGGGTCTATATTCCTTTCCTTTTAACATTTTTGGACGATCTGGGAATTGATTTTCCAAACTTTTGTTGTTGGGTCTCACGACAGGTTTGTTGAGGTTTGCATCACCAGACCCAAGTAGTGTTACGGAGCTTGAGCCGTTACAAGTTAGAGAAGATCTATCATATAAGGAGCATCCAGTGCGGATAGTGGACAGAAAAGATCAAGTTTTGAGACACCGTGTTATACCTTATGTCAAGTTGCAGTGGAGCCATCATACAGAAAGAGAAGCTACCTAGGAATTGGAAGATGAGATGAAGCAGAAATACCCTCAACTTTTTTGAAACTGCAGGTATGGAAATTTTGGGGACGAAATTTTCTTTTTAGGAGGGTGGGATGTAAGAACCCGGAACTGGGCCCAGTCCACTCGACCGGCCCAGTCCTAAACCTTGGCCTCACGTGCAACGCACGTGAGGCAGCGGGATGGATCCTCCATCCCGAAGAAGGAGGAGCCCTGTTTTAGGGCTTCCTTCCCCTTCCTCTCCTCCTTTAAGCCAACCGAAAGAGAGAGCCGCCGCACGCAGGGGGGGTTCTTCTTCGTGTTGCCACCGAGAGAGAGGGAGAGAGAGAGAGAGAGAAAAGCCACGGCACCGGGTGGTCTTCTTCTTCCTTGCCGCCGGAGAAGAGAGGCGCCGGATCTTCGTCGGGGCTAAGGTAAACTTCTCCTTCTCCTTGTTTGGTGATTAGCCATGGTGAGTGGTGATTTTGAGCCGGCTGATCGTCGGATTTTGGCCCAAAAAAAAAAAGGGGATGCTTTACTTCGGCTTGATGCGTTAGCCGCCGGCGTGCTCGCCGCCGCTTGCCGCCGGGGGTGGTCGGGCTTGTTCCGCCGCCTCCTGCCGCCGTCGGGGCCGACCACCATGGCCGCCCCGGAGTCCGATCAAGAGGGAAGAAGAAGAAGAGGGGGGGGTCACGGGACCCCCTGTTTCACCGAAGGAGAAGAGGGGGAGTCGGGAGAGAAAAGAAGAAAGGAAAGAAAAAAAAAGAAAAGAAGGAAAAAGAAAAAGAAAAGAAGAAAAAGAAAAAAAAAATGAATAAGAGAGGGGGGTGGTTTACGGGTATGAACCCGCACTCGGGGTGCTAGGCACTCCTGCAGGGCCACCCATGGGAGGATATTAAAAATTTAAGTCTTTGTATATATATATTGTGATGAATTTTAAAAGAAAAAAAATGGTTTTTGAATATTAGGTTCTGCGAGGGATTTGCGGAATTAATTAGATTTTTTGTGGATCGCGTTCACAAGGTAAGTGATGTAACCTCTTTACTAGAGTTATCGACAAACTAAATATCTGTTTTACGAATCGAATTATTTGTGATTTCGAATTTGATGCATAGATTATATGAATATTTTTTTTAGAATATTATATGACTCTGATTGAACGTATTTGCTTTAGATTTGAATTGTATTTACTTGCTCTGACATTGTACTCTTCGGCTTGAAACACTGAACATAATGAAGAAAAGATAATGACCTGAAATAGATTCAGACTTGCAGTCGGGCTATGTTGAGGACCCTGCCAATGGGGGCTAATACATTGGTACCGCAAGAAGAATAGTCGGTGATATGACCCTGCCATAGGGAACATATGGTCATAGTTTCTGGTTGTTGAGTTGAATCTAATATATTGAAAGAAATTAAGATATGAACGGTATTTGATTTTGACATTGTATGTTTTCACAGCTGAAATATGAAATAGAGAACTAATTGAACTTCGACCTGGCTATGTTGAGGACCCCGCCAATGGGGGCAGATACATTGGCAATTGTCTGTCCTGAAGGACTCACCGCAAGAAGATTAGCCGGTGTTGATGACCCTGCCATAGGGAACATGTGGTCATAGTCCAGGATCGACAAGATGAATTGAATATGTGAAAGAATCTTTGAAACCGCGAAAAGAATCTTATGAATTTAAGAAATATTTGACTTATACTTTGGAACTGTATATTTATTTATTTTTCACTTATTATTGCTTGATTTATCTAGCTAGAGTGTTCATTACTTACTGGGCTGTCTAGCTCATTATACCATCTCTTGTTGTTTTACAGATTTCGAGAACTAGTCTATTGGAGATTCAAAATGGACAAGAGCGACTAAAAGGATTGTGGCACAAGTTATCTTAGATTAGGATTATTTAAGTTGATTTGTTATTAT
The DNA here is from genome assembly GCF_009389715.1 of Phoenix dactylifera. Classification (NCBI taxonomy): domain Eukaryota; kingdom Viridiplantae; phylum Streptophyta; class Magnoliopsida; order Arecales; family Arecaceae; genus Phoenix; species Phoenix dactylifera. The sequence goes on from NW_024067749.1 coordinate 277,607, forward strand.
GGACATTTATTATGATTGGTGGACTTTTGTTATTTTAAGAACTAGGTTTCTGCATGTTGGTAAATGATTATTCCGCTGCATATTTAGACTTGTGAGACCTTATGACTTGAGTTAGTCAATGGAATAAGATCGCATTTATTCAGCTAAATTATTTTAGAATTTCATAATTGAGGTGTTTTGGTTTAGATGCCTTGCATGCTCGTGGGAAGAGTTTCCTACAGGTGTGCGGCGGTTGGCGCGACCCCCGGCTCGCGATCTCGGGCCGGGGGCGTGACAGATTACATCCCAGATAACTTTAAAAATAAATAAAATTAAATAATAGTTACAATCCCTTTTCATGGGACACGCAGGTCTCTAATACATCAATATAAGATGCACGCAAGCATCTGAAAATCTGATTTACATGCCATCACATAACATCACAGAAGATCTCAGACATTGCAGAACATTTAAGCATAATTAAAGGGTCCATCCATGATCATCACCAAATACATCTCATGCATTGAATTATAATTTATAGATCTGAATATTTAACAGATTATGTCATCCCATGAGTTGTTGATCATGCAAGATATGATTCTAAATATTTGTAATCTCATTAACAAATCAATAGAATCATTAATCTAATTGCATAGAAAATCAGCATGCAGAAAATTAGCAAGCTGAAAATTCTGCATGCAGAAAAATTCAGCATGCATAATCTTTAAATTTTCTGATCTATTATGCCTTAATCTTTTAATCCTCATCTTAATCTACGAAATCTGGCTCTGATACCACTGTTGGGATCCCTCGCACGCCGCAGAAAATTCTAGAAAAATTCTACGTGCAGCGGAAGACATGCACGAGATCCCGTTCATTACGCCATGAACGTATTTTAAAACCATCGTTCATAGATAGATTAGGATTAAATACTTTTACATAATATTAGGAAGATCAGATCTTCATCTTGTGCGGGTAGATGATCACCGCAAATCTGATGATCGTTGGAGTTGTTGGAAGGTTCGTTGAAGCCGCACATGCGTCCGGCCTCTACGGGTATCCACACGAGGCAGAGGACCGTTTGAAGCCTTTGAATCTCCCCGGGGTGCTAGCTCCCTTGCAAAGAAGACTTTGGATGGATGAATCTCTTTCTTCTTGCAGCAAACAACTCCTTGATTGCTCTCCCTTGACAAGAAGGATTGGAGAAAGAAGAATAAAAAGGAAGCAACAAGTTGCAGCCCTTTTTATTTTGGTGGAAGAAGGAAGGGAGAAAGGAGAGCCAACGCCCTCCTTTTTTTTTTTTTTTTTTTGTTGGCTGCTGCTAACAGGGATTAGAGAGGGTCTTTTCACGGCTGAAAGGGGGTTGAAATCCCTCCTTTGGCGTGGGCCCTTTCCCTCTTTTAATTAGCCGTGTGGAGATCCTAAAAAATAGGAGCTCCATGTTTATCTTTTAGAAAAGAGGAGGGGCGGTACACCCTCTCTCTTTTCTTCACGTAAAAAGGCATGGGAGGGGTGTGGGCCCCTCCCTCTTAGTCCCTCTTTAATCACCCCCACTTAATCATATTAAGTGGGGTGGTGTAGCCACATAGATAGGGTCTAATTCTCTTCTAAAGAGGATTAGGTGAACCGCCAATTCCTTCTTTCATTCAAATCCTAATCTAATTAGGATTCAATTGAACCATGACTCAATTGAACTCTTTAATCCTAATCCAATTAGGGCCATCTTAATTTATTAGATTAAAATTAATTAGGACTTAAGAACTCTTAATCCAATTAGGACTTATTCAATTTTTGTCCTAATCCAATTAGGACTTTAGAAATCCTACTTCAAGTAGGACTCTAATTTAATTTGAAATCCTAATCCAAGTAGGACTCACGATCAAGTTCTAATTAATTAAATCCAATTAATTAAATTAAATTGCACATTCGATTGCAATTATTCTTCTTCAACTCATTAACTCTTAGCGGGTTAACCAATTATCAATCAAATTGATTATTTGTGATTTCTAATCACAATTCAACCCATCGGATCGGTCAGTACCTCTAATGTGTGTGACCCCATAGGTTCTATTCTGTCTGGTAGTGAGATATATTGCGATCTCTATTACAATATCATTGAAAACTTCTTTCAATGGGTTGGAACAATTTCAACTCAACTCACCAGAGATCATCGACCATCAAGATGGTCCCTGTGAGTCTCACCATCCACTAGTGACACCTAGCAGCATGTAGTGGCTTACCCAGCAGAATCGAATGATGAACCTCTAGGTGCAGTTATCGTATGATACAGTCCTTCTATCGTGGATCCCTACAGAATTGAGGTCATGGATAACACGTCAAACCCCGTCGTCTGTCATATATCTAGATTTATTCGACTTAAGTTCGAGAGTGAAAAACTCTTTCTCCACTGTATATAGCTGCCCCGGCCGAGGTCTTACGAACTCAGTCTAATAAATCACATAGGATCACTTTTATCTACCAAGATCGATAGATTCCATTGTTGACCCCCTAATGGATTTTGATGAATTGGGGGATTGTAGGGTTCGTTGTTAGCCGGGGTAAAACAACGAGTTGGGTAGTGTACTCGCAAAACTAGCCGGACTGTAATCGCTGATTATAGTGAAAATTCCCAAGGTGTTTGGGGAGTGGATGTAGGAGCAGTGGAAGCTCCGACCACTATAAATCTTTGTGTTTGCTATTGACTGTGCTTATAACTCTATCTTACTTTAGCACATACACTTGTGTGTTTTCTTTTAATTAGACAAAAGTTTTTAAAAACACCCAATTCACCCCCCTCTTGGGTGACCATCTCTGGGCAACAAGTGGTATCAGAGCAGGTGCTCTGTGTATTCTTGAGGACTTAACCGTCTTTGCCAAAGATCAAGATGGCAAACACCCTTCAACAATGTTCTGCTGAGGAGCAGGCAACCCAATAGACCTCCACTCTTCAATGGGACAAATTATTCCTATTGGAAGACTAGAATGAGAATTTTTATTCAAGCACAAGATTATGCCTTGTGGAGGGTCATAATCAAAGGACCACACGAACCATATCACATAGTTAATGGCGTTCAAGTTCCCAAACCTGAAGAGATTGGGATGAGAATGATACGTAGGATGGTTCAACTCAATGCTAGAGCCATGAATTCATTGTTTTGTACTCTAGATGTAAACGAGTTTAATAGAGTTTTCCACCTGTAGTTCTGCCAAGGAAATATGGGATCAGGCTTGAAGTTACCCACGAGGGTACTAATCAAGTCAAAGAGTCTAAAATGAACATGTTAGTCCACAAATATGAGTTATTTAAAATGGAACCTAACGAAACTATCTCATGCATGTTCACACGCTTCACGGATATAATAAATGGTCTAAAAAATTTGGATAATCTTATACTAACATCAGAACTTGTGAGAAAAATTCTCAGGTCCTTGCCAAAAAGTTTGGGAAGCGAAGGTCACGGCGATCGTAGAAGCTAAAGACCTCAACACTTTGGCACTTGAAGAATTGTTGGGCTCATTGATGACGCATGAGCTCACAATGAAGCAACATGAAAGAAGATGTGCCAAAGAAGAAGACAATCGCCCTCAAAGGCTACTTCAAGTGCTTGTGAAGAAGAAAGCAGTGAAGAGTGAAGAAGAAAGTGAAGATGAAGACTTGGGCTTAATAGTAAGAAAGTTCAAAAATTCATGAGAAGAAAGAAACCCTTCCCAAGAAAGAAGTTTGGAGGGAGAAATGATTGGAAAAAGGAAAAAGAAAAAGAAAGAGACCCAATCATATGTATGATTGCAAGAGACCGGGACACATCCGCTCCGAATGCCCTCAACAGAAGAAGCACTATGGAAAAAAGAAGAAGAAGGCGTTGAAAGCAACTTGGGATGATAGTGACACATCCTCCTCCGAGAAAGAGAAGGAAGAGACCGCCAACTTGTGTTTCATGGCATTCAACGACAATGAGGTATGTCAAAGCTCAACTACAGATTTTACTTTAGAAGAATTATATGAAGCTTTCCAAGAGCTCATGAGTGATTGTAGTGTGTTAGGAGCAAAAAATAAAGAATTAAAGGCCTCCAATCAAAAACTAAAGGATGACATTAAAAACCTATTGGATTGAGAAGGAGAGCTATAAGAATGATAACACCATTGACCTAAAGAATGAAAATTCAAAACTTAGCATTGAAAATGAAGCGGCAAAACACTCATTAAAGAATTAAAATCTAAAAGTCAAATTCCTACTCAATAGTAATACCTCACTTGCACAAAATGTTGAATCCCTTAAAAATGATAAGGAGGAATTGGCTAAAGAAAATTTGAACTTAAAGATGAGGTACACAAGTACAAAACCAATTGTGCAGAAATTTACACATAGCTCTGAAAAATTAAATCTTATTCCTATCCAATCAAAGAGCTGTTTTTAAATAAAGCCGGATTAGGATACAAAACTAGCAAACAACAAAAATATCTAAAGAACTTTTTTTGTTAAAGCTAGAGATGTCAAAACTGAAAAACCTACATGCTTTTGTTGTGGGAAAAGTGGACATAAAGCCTATTCTTGCATTCAAAAGAAAGATTCAAACTAATAAGAATACATTTGTAAGAGGTAAAAACACAACCAAAATGTGGGTGCCTAAGGGAACCAACTACACTAACCAAGAAGGACCCCAAGAAAACTTGGGTACCTAAGAGCTTCACGTGATTATTTTGCAGGTATGCCTTGCAGCCGGGAGTAAAAAGAGAATGTGGTATCTTGATAGTGATTGCTCAAGGCATATGACCGGTGACGAGAGCCTTTTCGTCACCTTGAAATCAAAAGAAGGAGTAGTCACATTTGGAGCAATGCTAAAAGGTCAAATCATTGGCGTTGGTAAAATCTCCATATCACCCTCCTCATTTATTGACAATGTATTGTTAGTTAATGGATTAAAACATAATTTATTAAGTATAAGTCAATTTTGTGACAAGGGCTTTAAAGTGTCATTTGAATCTTCCCTATGCATAATTAGTAGTCCAATTGACAATGAGATCATACTTATGGGACATAGGCTTGGAAATGTTTACATGGTAGATCTTGATGATCTCACCATGAAGGATGGCCAATGTCTTGTAGCCATGGATGCCAAGGTCAATGAGACTAGCTGGTTATGGCATCGTAGGTTAGGGCATGCTAGCATGGATTTAATTTCTAAATTGATTACAAAAGATCTAGTCAAAGGACTACCAAAAATAGACTTTGAAAAGAACAAAATTTGTGCTGCATGTCAACTAGGGAAACAAACAAGAAGCTCTTTCAAATCTAAGAACATAGTCTCAACATCAAAACCCTTAGAACTAATTCACATGGATTTATTTGGACCCACTAGAACTGCTAGTCTAGGGGGTAAGAAGTTTGGTCTTGTAATTGTTGATGATTTTCACGTTTTACATGGGTTTCATTTCTTGCCCACAAAGATGAGTCCTTTTCCGCTTTTATCAAGTTTCATAATAGGATTTCGAATGAACTTAATCTTAAACTAAAAGCAATTAGGAGTGATCATGGTACCGAGTTTGAAAATCAGCATTTTGAAAAATTTTGTGAAGAAAACGGTATCAATCACAATTTTTCGGCCCTAGGACACCCCAACAAAATGGGGTGGTAGAAAGGAAGAATCGCACACTAGCAGATATGGCTCGTACCATGTTGTGCGAATCGGATCTACCAAAGTATTTTTGGGCTGAAGCAATAATACTGCCTGTCATATTTTAAACCGTGCTTTAGTTAGATCTATCTTAAAGAAAACACCTTATGAGTTGTTGAAAAATAAGAAGCCCAATATAAGTTATTTTCATGTTTTCGGTTGTCGTTGCTTTATTTTAAACAATGGAAAGGACAATCTAAGTAAATTTAGTGCTAAATCAGATGAGGGGATCTTCTTAGGTTATTCCTCATCTAGTAGAGCATACAGGGTCTTCAACAAGAGAACTCTCGTTGTTGAAGAATCCATTCATGTTGTTTTTGATGAAGCTAATGGAGATTCTTCTAGAAAAGAAGAAGATGGTGATGCAGGTATACTTGAAGACAGAATGAAGGAGTTCTCCATACAAGACAAACAACTGAGGATGAAATCAAGAAGATACAATTCAGCAAGATGAAGAAGATCAACCCAGCAAGAAATCAAGATCTTCCGAGGGAATGGAGGTATGCACATGGTCATCCAAGGGATCTAATCCTTGGTGACCCTTCACAAGGGGTAAGGACAAGATCCTCTTTAAGAAATACTAGTAATTATCTTGCATTCGTTTCACAAATAGAGCCTAAATCACTAGAGAAGCCGAAAAAGATGAAAATTGGATAAATGCTATGCAAGAGGAATTAAACCAATTTGAAAGAAATCAAGTTTGGACTCTAATGAAAAGACCCCCTAATGTTTCAATTATAGGCACCAAGTGGGTATATAGAAATAAACTAGATGAAGATGGAATAGTAATAAGAAACAAAGCTAGGTTGTAGCCAAAGGCTACAATCAGGAAGAAGGCATAGATTTTGATGAAACTTCGCTCCTGTTGCTAGGTTAGAGGCTATTAGACTACTTTTGGCATATGCATGCTTCATGGATTTCAAACTCTATCAAATGGATGTAAAAAGTGCATTTTTAAATGGTTATATAATGGAGGAAGTTTATGTAGAACAACCTCCAGGTTTTGAAAACCACTTACATCCAGATTATGTTTTTAAATTGCATAAAGCATTGTATGGACTTAAGCAAGCCCCTAGGGCATGGTATGAAAGATTAAGTAATTTTCTAATTGAAAATAAGTTTAAAGAGGAAATGTAGACAAAACCTCTTCATTAAAAGAAAAGGGAATGACTTATTGCTTGTGCAAATTTATGTGGATGATATAATTTTTGGTGCTACTAATGATAGTCTTTGTCAAGAGTTTGCTAAGCTTATGCAGGGAGAATTTGAAATGAGCATGATGGGTGAGCTAACTTCTTCCTTGGGCTACAAATAAAACAATCAGAGGAAGGCATCTTCATCAGTCAGTCCAAATACATCAAGGAAATGTTGGAGAAGTTCAAGATGAAGGATGCAAAGGAAATCAGCACACCCATGGGCTCAAGTTGCAAGCTTGACAAAGATGAAAAAGGTAAAAGTGTAGACTGCAAATTGTACAGAGGTATGATAGGGTCTTTACTTTACCTTACTGCTAGTAGACCAGACATATTATTCAGTGTTTGCATGTGTGCTAGATACCAAGCATGTCCTAAGGAATCACACTTGCAAGCTGTTAAAAGAATATTCAATACTAGTAGGGACATCTAATGCAGGCTTATGGTATTCTAAACAATCTGATTTAAATTTAATTGCTTATTCCGATGCTGATTTTGCCGGGTGCAAACTCGACAGAAAAAGCACAAGTGGCACTGTCAATTCTTGGGTGCTAACTTGGTTTCTTGGTTTAGCAAGAAACAGAATTCAGTTGCCTTGTCCACAGCTGAGGCTGAGTACATTGCAGCCGGAAGCTGTTGTGCCCAAGTTCTTTGGATTAAGCAACAACTTGAAGATTTTGGTATCAAAATGGACAACATTCCAATTAGATGTGATAATACAAGTGCAATTAATTTAACAAAAAATCCTGTCCAACACTCTAAATCAAAACACATAGAGATTAGGCATCACTTTATAAGGGATCATGTGCTGAAAAATGATGTATTGATTGAGTATGTATGCACTGAAAATCAATTGGCCGATATCTTTACAAAGCCCCTTTGTAAAGATAGGTTCAACTTTTTAAGGAATGCCTTGTGCTTGTATGATCCTAGCAAGTAGATTGAATTTGTAATGCAAGCATGTTTGATTCAACTATAGCTTAAATGATTTAATTTGTCAAGCATATGCAATGCTTTGTAAGCTCTAGAGATACATGTGAATGCTACTCAAACTAATAATACACTTCAAGGTCACATATAGCAAACCTAGTGCCTAATAAGTGAAAACATGAATCTATCAAAGTTAGATGACGAATTGTTTGACTTTCCGGAGGATGGTTACCCTCCCTTGGACTCTTCATGGAGATATTTTCAGAGCCTATTCCATAGGCATTCGAAATTTGGTCAAACATTCCTCATTTCAATATTGATAATTCAAAAATCATTGTCAAACTTTTATAGGATGTATTATTAAGGGGAAGGATCACAAGCAAGCTCACTTTATATTCGCCAAAAGAAATCAAACTGATCATTGTGGTTGAATAAAACAATTGGGAAAAGATAGGAATCATTCTGAAATTTTTCAGTGCCGGAGACGTCTCTGGCAAATCACAGAGACGTCCCCCCGGCGAGACGTCTCGCATTAGTCGCGGAGACGTCTCGGGGACAGAATGAATTTTTTTTAAAGGTCGAAACAGCTCGAGCCGTCCCGAGCTGCTTTTCGTCCCCAACGAAACCCTAAACCCTAGCATCCATCTTCTCTCCACCACAAATCGAACCAAAATCTCTCCCCATTTCCCTAGATTTCCAATCATGGCACCTAAGAAAGCTAGGCGTAGGGTGGGAGGCGTCCTAGGGTGGCAAACGACGAGGAACGGAGGGAAGAGCCTCCGCGCCGTCTCCTCCGGTTGCTCCGCCAACCGTGACCCCTCCTGTGCGAATCGCACAGTAACCACAGGTAGATACATAGATTTTATTTCTAGCTAGTGAGGGGTTCTCTATTGGAGAGAGACTCCGTGCCCAAGGTTGGGAACACCTATGTTCCCTAAATATGTCAACCTATCCCGGCCTAATGAGAGAAATCTTTAGCAATTTGGCCTTAGGGGCTCGGGGTACACCGGATATGTCCGAGGCACATTGAGAAATCAATGAGGACATTTACTTGTTACAAATCCCAAGTACGGTGAGGCTCCGACCTCACATCCCCAAAGGGAGATTGCCTTAAACCTAATTTTAGGTAGAGAGGACTGCGGTCCTCTTGACATAGTTAAGTCCCAAGACCTCAATGCTGAAATGAGATTGCTTTTGAGCATAATTAACAGGGTCTTGTTTCCAAAAACCGGTCGCTTCGATTTCGTTTCGGAGCGAGACTTAGCCATTATGCACCACATCTTGCTAGGGATTCCCCTAAACCTCCCTAGGCTCATGTTGAACTACATCTCCATATGTCATAGGTATTCCAGATTTAGCATACCATATGGGATGGTCTTCACCCTACTTTCAAACACTTTAAGGTTCCATCCTGAAAATGAGCCAGAAAACCCTTGAGAAACACTGATACTACAATGAGAGCACATTACATAGGATGGAGTTTCACAAGAAAGACGGGTCTTGGGTTAAGGTCTCTAAAAGAAAATCCCAAACCATAGAGCCTGAGATCCATCATCAGGAGCCTGACCACCTCTCTCCTCCACATAGCCTATGGCCTTTCCTGATGTACCTTCCAGCTCGGCTGGACCATCCACTTCAGTGCCTCCTCCTCCAGTCAGTGGATCATTGTCCCTATCAGATGAGCAGATGCACACCCTAGCATCTATGATGTGCCAGCAGATGAAGGAAGAAATGAGATCAATAATTTCTGCTGAGTTAGCTCCCATCCGCACCTCACATGAAGCACTCCTAGAACAATTGAAGAAAATCAAAATTCATATGGAAGCTATAGGGTCAGAATTGGTTCATGTGGCAACAAGCCAAACTTTAAGATCAATTGAGGTACAGGCTGAATTGAAGATCATATCGGATGGTCTTCAAGAGTTGACGAGCCCTGGAGGCAATGTGGGCAGTGTGGCTGCCCAACTTAGAGGAAGAATTGAAAGGGCAAGTCATGAGTTTGAAGCACTAGTGACAGCCTTCAATCAATCTCAGGGAGATCACTTTAGAACTCTACTGGATGCAATAAATGGATTTATAGAGGCTGCTGCTAGGGCTATTGAGCGTGGTCGCCGGTGAGGGACATTTTGTAGACATCTAGGGTTCATCTTTTTGTAAAACCCTAGGCTTATTTGAAACTTCTTTTGTATTAGCAATCAATACTTGTAATGACTTTTTACACTAGTAATAGCTTTTTTATCCTTGTAATGACTTCAATGATTGTAATACAATTTGAAGGTCATACCCTTCTTTTTGAAACTTTGTGAATGTTTCTAATTCTGATGTGCCATGGCAATGTTATAACATGCTTTGAATGATCAAACTTAACAATGTGCAATCATATTACTCCTTTCCCAACTTGACAATGCATATGAAAAAGGGGGAGCACAACCTGTAATAACTGCATTTGAAAGGTCTGAAATGAATTCCAAAACAAAGGGGGAGTGAAATGAATGCTGAATTCTAATAGGAATTGCGTTTTAGGTACCTAAGAAAAATTTGTCCCCTTCATTGTTGATGACAAAAAGGGAAAGTAGAACCAATATATGGAATAGAACCAATATATGGAGAAGAACCAATATTTGGAGTAGAACCAATATATGGAATGCAAAATACAAAATTGAAGAATATTGGCTTTAAGACAATTGCACTTCTGGAAAAGAAAGGGGGAGTCAAAAGTATTTAGCTTTCAATTGTCTTTAGCATCAATATTTCATTAATTTACACTTTAACTTGATTCAAATCTAGTTGATATGCCAAAATTGCTCAAAGAGCCACTAAGATCAATGCTTATGCATAAGGACAGAACTGACTGTTGATTATATTGAATTATGCATACTATAACTAGCTCTAACCAAAGTACAATACTTGTACATCTGATCAAATACTGTGTATATGTTTAAATTTCGAATTTTGCATATACTCAGTGTTTTGTTATCATCAAAAAGGGGGAGGTTGTTGACCCCCTAATGGATTTTGATGAATACAAATACAATAGTATAATTTTCTTTATATTAACAATTTATTTAAAGATTTCAAGTGTTAAACTAAGAATATTGTTAAGAATTGTCAAGGCATGTTCCCATAATTTTTAAAGATTTTTTGAAGATTTTTTGAGATGAAGAAAACAGATCAGGGGCAGCCGAGACGTCTCCGGTGTGTTCCAGAGACGTCTCTGGCACGTAGAGGAAGAACTGGCACGTCTGGAGACGTCCCCGGCACCTGCCGAGGCATCTCGCAGGGTCGGAGTCGACTCCCGACTCTGCGGAGTCGACTCTCTCAGAGACGGCAGAAAGGCCGATTTCAAAGGATACGCGCGAGTCGTCTCCGAAGGATGTGGAGTCGTCCCCTAAAGGACAAACATCCGGAGACGTCCAGAGTAAGCACGGAGTCGACTCTCTTAGGGATTCCAGAGGACTTGTCTTTCGGTGATAACACGTCGGAGTCGTCCCCAACATCGCGGAGTCGTCCCCATGCAAAAAGCGCAAACATCCCGAGACGTCCCCGTAAAGTGGCGAGCCGACTCTCTCAGAAAAATAGAAAAATAAGAAGTCAAGCAGTTCTTCTTCGGAGTCGTCCCCAGAAAGCGCCGAGTCGATTCCAACATCGTCAAAAGAATTTTTATACAGCCGAGACGTCTCGCGTTGAAGCGGAGACGTCTCCGGAGCGCCTGGGACGCGACTGACACACTTTTTCAGGTTTGTTTGAATTTCAAACGATCATATTTTTGTGTCTAACGGATCTATTGCTTTTTGGGCTATAAAAAGGAGCTTTTAAGTGCCTTAAAACAACTTCTTACCAATCAAAAAAATCAAGATCATTCAAGAGAGAAGAAAGAAAAAGAGGTTCAAGGGAGTTGGTGCTTTCAAGAGGAGAAATCAAGTGCATTCAAGTCTTCTTCATCTGATTTCGTGCTCAACTACTCACTCCTACTCGGCATTCAAAGCTCGCATTCAAGCCAACGTGATCGACATCGGAAGAACCACCATCACCCACGCTTCCAACGGCAAAAAGGGTTCTTCCGGTTTTGATATTTCTCATTGTTATATTTGCTTTCTTAAGAGCTTTTAAATCCTTGTAAAACATTTGATTATTGTGCTTGTTCCAGTTAAGAGACTTGGAACAAGGGATAGGCGTCCCAAGCCTAGGTTAAATTGGGGGATTGTAGGGTTCGTTGTTAGCCCGGGGTAAAACAACGAGTTGGGTAGTGCACTCGCAAAACTACCGGACTGTAATCGCTGATTATAGTGGAAATTCCCAAAGGTGTTTGGGGAGTGGATGTAGGAGCAGTGGAAGCTCCGAACCACTATAAATCTTTGTGTTTGCGATTGACTGTGCTTATAACTCTATCTTTACTTTAGCACATACACTTGTGTGTTTTCTTTTAATTAGACAAAAGTTTTAAAACACCCAATTCACCCCCTCTTGGGTGACCATCTCTGGGCAACATCCATGTAGGTGCATATCCTTCTCCTACAGTGAACCTAGTGCAGCCAATCTACACTACAAGGACCCATATGGCTAGAGACCATGTATACGTGCAGTCAAACTACGGCAACCTCACTATGAATAGCCGAAGCACCGCAGGTTTAAGGACTAGTCATACTACTGCAACATCAAAGCAAGTCACTGATGAGTAGATAGACATCCAAGTGACTTCTTGTCTTGGTCACGCTCAGTACCGTTGTTCTCTAACAAGCACCTGCACTATCACTTCAGTGTCCCTACACTGTGGACTCGAGTCTCGTCCATCAATAAGAAAAGCGATTTGTGCACTAATCTCATCGGATCGATCACCGTCCTCGTGATGATCCATTGATCAGGAGCATTTAGAAATTAATCACTAATGACACATAACTCAAATTCTCAATCTTGAGAATATGCGTCATCATCTTATTAATTCCTTGGACGATTCATGGACACATAAGAACATGGATGAAAAGAATGCCCAATTTAATAAATTCATATTTAGGTCAAGTACAAATTTATGTCCAGAATAAAAAAATGCGTCAGCCAAATTGGCTTCTAGGGCATACTTCTAACAGTACCCTCCACCTTGTGGAAATCCATTCAGTGGAGAGTCCCCTCACCCATATGGTCTGTGTATCTAAGTGAGCGAGAGGATTCCCCTCAGGGATAGGAACCTCTAACTCCCTAAAGATCAGGGTGAAGAGCATACCATAAGGGAGACTCAATCTAGGCTTATCTAGGGGTTAACAAATGTAACTGTAGATGAGTTTTGGGAAGTTGAAAGGAATGTCATGTAAGATATAGAACATTAAGGCTAGGTCTTTTCTGAGATAAAGTCAAACCTACCAGTTTTGGAAAAAAGAGTCTGAGAAATGATACTAAGGAGGAGGTGCATTTCAGCTGAAAGCTGATTTGCAAACACCTCCTCTATGGGTGATTGAGGTGGTCTCCCTAGGATGGCCGTAAGGGCCTCAGTCCTATCGGTGGGGTGTGTGGGAGCAATCCCCTCTCAGAAGAGGTGGAGGACTCAAGCAATGAGATCCTCCGAGATTGAAACAGGGACATTTGCTACATTCCTTTGAATACCACTGCCACCCCGTGTGACGGTGCTATAGAATTCCTAGACTAACCCGGGATAGGTAGGAAGGTTTAGAAAATAGAAATATTCTAAACCTTGGGCCCTAAGGTGATGCCCTAATGTGAACCTTCCTGGGAGAGGAAGTCGAAATTGACCTTCCTTCCGGTGGAGACAACCCTCCCGGCGCACGGATGCGAGAAAATCGACCTAGGCGGAGAAGGAACCGGAGGTGGTGGCCTCACGGGTTCATTCCGCGCCTTAGACCGTCTCTCGGCGCCGCTCGCTGTGAGAGGTCTCTTCTGGCTAGGGACGACAGTTTTCCTAGGCATGTTGACCTACCCAAGGATGAAGAGGCGTGAAAAAGGAGGAAAAAACCGGAGAAACAATGAAGAAGGGAGTCGGAGACGACCGTGGGAGATGACTCTAGGGTTTTTAGAACAGTGACGGCCGAAAATAGGTTTTGGGAAACATCGGGTTTGTTTAGGGTTAAAAGACGGATTCCCGACCTTGAGTCAACTCAGTAAAGCACGTCGACTCGACTCGAGTGACTCCTGACATGCACGAGTCGACTCGCCCACAAGTCGATTCTTAATTCATTCGAGTCGACTCGAACTCTGGCACATATCCAAATCTCAGTTAATTCTGTTCAAAAGAGAGATATGAAATCTTTAGAACTTAAGGGAATGATTGTGATGATCACAGACGTTAAAATTCCTATATCCAACATAAGCTAATCATAAAAATAATGAATTAGAGAAGAGTATCACAGGAATAGATCAATCACTCCTAACTCTCTTCTAAGAATATAAAATCGATCTTCACTCAAGAATTTTTGAAGATATCAGGCAAGTTGATCATCAGTACATACAAATTCAAGCATCACATCACCATTTAAAATATATCTCTTATGAAAAGTGATGTCTTATCTCAAATGTGTTTATTCTTGAGGTGTTGAATAGATTTTAGTTAGATTTATAGCACTTGTGTTATCACAGTTTATGGAAATCTTATCTTGCTTAATGCCATATCTTCAAGTTGTTGCTTGATCCACAAATTGAGGCACAACAACTTCGCAGCAACATATTCGGCTTCCACCGGTAGTAGTGCACCGATTTTTGTTTCTTGCTAACCATGAGATTAAGTTCTCTCCTAAAAATTGGCATACCCGCTGTGCTTTTCTTATTTAGTTTACAACCAGCTAAGTCGGAATCAGTGTCTTACCCTATTAAGTTTATGCATTGATTCTTTAGAGTACCAATAACCTTATGGTCTTTTATTCCTATTAGATATTTAAAAATTCTCTTAACTGCAATTAGGTGTGATTCCTTAGATTAGATTGATACTTGCACACATGCTACACTAAACATGATATCAGGTCTACTTGCTGTAAGATAATATAATGATCCGATCATACCTCTATACAACTTTTTGATCTACTGACTTATTTGATTCATCTTTGTCTAGTTTGCATGATGAGCTCATGGGAGTGCAATGACTTGTTTCCATCCATATCAAATTTCTTTAGCATTTTCTTGATGTACTTAGCTTGATTGGGATGAAAATTCCCTTCTTAGATTGTTTGATTTGAAGTCTGAGGATGTAGTTCAATTCTTCCATCATGCTCATCTCAAATCACTCTGCATTTAATGTCAGTAAAGT
Organism: Phoenix dactylifera; assembly: GCF_009389715.1. Taxonomy (NCBI): domain Eukaryota; kingdom Viridiplantae; phylum Streptophyta; class Magnoliopsida; order Arecales; family Arecaceae; genus Phoenix; species Phoenix dactylifera. The sequence goes on from NW_024067749.1 coordinate 292,627, forward strand.
GTTCGCAAAGACGATTGTTAGTAGCACCGAAATATATATCATCTACAATAATCTGCACTACTACAATATCTTATTTTTCTTTTTCAAAAACAAGGTTGTGTCTACATTCCCTGCTAGAAAATTCATAGTCTAATAGAAATTTGCTAAGTCTTTCATACCATGCTCTAGGAGCTTGTTTTAGACCATAAAGTGCTTTATTTAATTTGTAAACATGCTTGGAATATTCATGATTTCAAAACCTGGAGGTTGTTCTACATAAACCTCCTCATTAATATACCCATTCAAGAAGGCACTTTTTACATCCATTTGAAATAATTTAAAATCTTTAAAACATGCAAATGCTAGTAACAATCTAATTGCCTCAAGTCTAGCCACAGGAGCAAAGGTCTCATTAAAGTCTATACCTTCTTCTTGATTATAGCCCTTTGCTACTAGTCTAGCCTTGTTCCTAACCACAACTCCATTTTCATCAAATTTATTTTTGTACACCCATTTAGTTTCAATTATTGAGTATTCAAAGGGTCTTTCAACTAACTTCCATACTTTATTTCTTGTAAATTGGTTAAGTTTCTCTTGCATAGCATTTATCCAATTTACATCACTTTCAGCTTCTTCAATATTTTTAGGTTCCAGATGTGAAACAAATGCAAGATGATTATTTAAGTTTCTAAGAGAGGCTCTAGTTCTAACAGGTTAAAATAGATCATCTAAGATTAACTTTTAGGGTGACCGTGAGCATACCTCCAAGCTTTTGTAAGCCCATGTTCAGCAATTACCTCTTGGCTTGTTGAAGTCTCTTCAATTTGCTTCGGTTCATCCTCTTGTAAGGTCATGTTATCCATCTTTTCTTCAATTATTCCTGCATCATCATCAAAAGCTACTCTCTTGCTAAAGGAAGCATCATTAGACTCATCAAAAATAACATGAATAGATTCTTCAATAATAAGGGTTCTTTTGTTGAAGACTCTATATGCCTTACTTGATGTAGAATACCCCAAAAAGATATATTCATCATATTTGGAATCAAATTTACCTAAGTTATCTTTGCCATTATTATGAATGAAACACCTACAACCAAAATATAAAAGTAGTTTACTTTGGGCTTTCTATCTCTCCAAAGTTCGTAAGGTATTTTCTTTATAATTGGTCTCAATATAACTCTATTTAGAATATAACATGATGTGTTAATAGCTTCACCCCAAAAATACTTTGGAAGATCACTTTCACACAACATGGTCCTAGCTATTTTCTCTAGGGTTCTATTCTTTCTTTCCACAACTCCATTTTGTTGTGGAGTCCTAAGTGCAGAAAAATTATGAGTTATTCCCTTTTACTACAAAATTTTTTAAATAGATGATTTTCAAATTCCGTTCCATGGTCACTCCTAATAGCTATAACTGAAGTATTTTTTGCGTTTGTTACTTTCTTATGGAATTTCTTAAATACTGAAAATGCTTCATCTTTATGAGCTAAAAATATGATCCATGTGTATCTAAAAAATTCATCTACTATGACAAGACCATACTTGTTTCCACCAAGGCTTGTGGTCCTAGTTGGTCCAAAAATATCCATATGAAGTAGCTCAAGAGGTCTAGTAGCAGAGACACAATTTATGGACTTAAAAAAGCTTTTAGATTGTTTGCCAAATTGACATGCTCTACAAATTTTATTTTTCTCAAATTTCAGCTTTGGCAAACCAATCACAGAATCTCTTTTAATTAATTTAGATAATGTGTCCATGCTTGCGTGACCTAATTTACGATGCCATAACCAACTTGCCTCACTGAGCTTAGTATCATTAGCTACTAAGCAGTGGCTGTTTTTAGCAAGATCATCAAGATCTACTACATAAACATTGCCACGTTTTAGTCCTTTGAAAACTAAGCTATGTCAATTGAATTGGTTATGATGCACATAGATGGCTTAAACAAAACATCAAAACCATTATCGCATAATGACTAATGCTAAGTAAGTAATACTTGAGATCATCTACAAACCGAACATTATCAACAAAGGTTGAAGGTGTGATTTGTATTTTACCGATACCCATGATGTGATCTTGGTTATTGCCTCCAAAAGTCACCGCACCTCCTTTCTTAGACTCTAGGGTGAAGAATTGCTCCTTGTCATCCGTCATGTATCTTGAGCAGCCACTATTCAAGTACCAACAGTGTTTATTGAGCTTGGCTACAAGACACTCCTACACAAAGAAATCATATAGTCTTAGGTACCCAAGTTTTCTTGGGTCCTTCAAGGTTAGTTATGTAGGTTCCTTTTGGAACCCAAACCTTTTTAATCTTTCTTTTAAGTTTTGTTTTTCTATGGTCACACATATTAGCTTTATGTCCTACTTTTTCACAATAGAAACAGGTTACATCTTTAGCTTTACTTTCACCGGCTTTTACAAAGAAATTTTTAAGAAATTTTTGTTTGTTCTTAGGCTTATACCCTAAACCGGCTCTATTAAATACAGCTCTTTGACTATTAAGAATCATTTCTAGTTTTTCAGAGCTATAGATAAACTTCTCAACAACAGGTTTATATTTTTCAAGTTCTTTTGTTAAGTTCAGTTTTTCAGTTTTTAGTAAGTTTAAATCTTTTGTAAAGTTATCTTTTAGAGCTTGATTATTATTTTTAAGTTCTGAAATTTTCTTAGTTAGTCTTTATTTATCTTTAATTAAGGTACCAATTTTTTGAGTTAGCAATTGGTTACTTGTTTTAAGTTCTAAATTTTCTTTGACAATAGAGTTCTTATCCTTAATCAATTTATCATTTTTATGAATGTAGGATTGATTAGTTAGCTTCAATTCTTTGTTTTTAAGGTTTATTAACCTATATTCATCCATTAGTTCATTAAAGGCATCATACAATTCTTCAAAGGTAAAATCTAAATGTATTTCAGATATTACCTCATTTTCATTTGCCATAAAGCAGAAATTGGCCTTTTCCTCTTGTTCCTCTTCCGATGATGATGATAATTTATCGGAGTTAGTCCAGGTGGTGATAAGAGCTTTCTTCTTTTTGTACTTGTTGCTCTTCTTCAGCAAGGGACAGTCGGCTCTGAAATGACCCGACTTCTTGCATTCATAGCATCCGATTTTCTCACTTTTCCTTTTCTTATCTTTGTCCTTGTTGAAGGAACTCGAGGAAAACTCTCTTCTTATGGAGGGCTTCTTTCGATTGATGAATCTACTGAATTTCGCACAAGAAGAGCTTCTCTTCATCTTCCTCATTTCTTCTTCTTCACTGCTGTTACTGCAAGAAAGATCCTTGTTAGAAGAAGTAGATTTGAGGGGAATTACCTTTTTCTTATGGGAGGAATTCTTCCCTTCGCTGTGTTGTTTCATTGTGAGCCTTCATGCGTCATCTAGAGATCCAAGAAGGCTCCCCCGAGTGGCAAGCTTGGTTCAAAGTCTTTTGGGCTTCCTTGGGATTTGTTATGACCTTGGGCCTTTACCCCCCCCATGATCTTGGTAAAGAGCGAAGAATTTTTCTGACAAGAATCCCTGTTAGTATAAAACTTTTGCCAAAGGCTTTTTAAGCCGTTGACAAATATCAATAATCTTGTGAAACATGGCAAGAAATGGGTTTCATTAGACTTCATTTTATAAATAGTTCATATTGTGAACTTAGCATGTTAATTTTAAGATTTCTTTGACTTGATTTGTGCCCTCGTGGGTCACTTCAAGTCTATTGATGAGAGCACAAAAAGTACAATTTTCATACCATTTTAATTAGCATTATAGCTAATCATTATTGATAAAATTGATTAATTAATATTTTATTTATGTTTGAATGCAAGTAATCCAAGAAACCCAATAACATTGGGTTTGAGCCCAATGACCAGTAGCCCAAGCTCAACAAATTCACAGCCATCTGTGTCAATTCAAGCATCTCTGAGCAGGCATCTCAACTCCCCAAGCTCTTTGACTCAAAGCAAAACTTCCCAAAAGCAATCCATCCGAGTCGCCTCCGCATGCCATGCTCCCATCCATTCTCAGCAAATTAGCAACGTTCGACCTCCCAGCAGCATTCCAGCTTCTGCGATCTCAACACCCCAACGGTCATCCATGTTCCTTCATCCCATCCACCTGTGGCTTCCAACGAATAGAGCAAGCGTCCGTGAGGAGCTTCCCAGCATTTATCTCCATCCGAGTCTTCCTGTATTCCCAACCAGATCATTCCACCGTGTCTTATCCATTCTCAAAATTCTGCAACGTTCCCAGCCGAAGAGTCCAAGCGATTCGACTTCATCCCGCATCTCAAGCAACCGGATCATCCCCAAACCTCCACGCATCTCACCAGCACGCCTTCAACATGCTATAAAAGGAAGGAGGAGGACGGGAGCAAGAGCGAGGAGAGAGAGGATCTTACCAACCGGGCTTGGGAGGAGGGAGGGCATCCGGTGGACCATCGGGTGGAGGCAGAAGCAGCTGACGGAAGGGAAAGGGCGGCCAGCAGGATCCATCCGGGAGCATCTCCTCTTCCGATTTTCCCAGCCGGGCAAGAGAAGGAGGAGGCCTTCCATTTTGGGGATCATCCGGTGGAGGAAAAGGAGAAGGACACGGAGCAAGGGGGAGCCAACATCCACACCTTTCCAGCCGAGCAAGAGAGGAGAAGAGGCCACGGAGAGAAAACAGAGTGCCCTGTTTCTGAACCAAAGAAAGAAAAAAAAGGGATTTATGCTTTATTCTATTTATTCTATGCTAATCCCTTTTATAAAAATGCTTGCATCTCATATGGATAGCTAAATCTCTCTTAGCTAAGGCTAGGGAATAGCCTAGTATTTTTTCATGTATTCTTTTAATCATCAATTAAAATTTTAATATCATTTATGTGAGTGAATGTTTAGGAATTACTTTAAACTTATACATTTGTTTGATCTATTATTTCCCCCAGGGTATAACAGATGCTTAGAAATCCATGTAGTCTAAAGTAAAATTAATGCAATACTGTCCATAAAGATCCATTTATTTATGATTTTCACCGCTTTATTCTTCAGTTAGGTCTTCACTCAGATCTAAACTGAGGTAATAGGTGATTAAAAGAAATGCATGAAGAAGTACTAAGTTGAATCCCGATGCCTTAGTTATCCCAAGCTGAATATAAATTAGCCTTTAGTTTTTGTTCATAGTCAAATCCCTGTGGATACGATCTCGGACTCACCGAGAATATTACTTCGCTACACCCTATACTTGGGATATCCTACTTTTAATTTCTCTTTTAAAAAGAACAAGATAAAAATAGTAGCATGTTTTTGGCGCCGTTGCCGGAGATTTACAACGTGCGAATGAGAAAAAGGCTGCAAATTTCAATTTTTAATTTCTAGTTCTTCAATTTTTCTTTATTTTTAACAAGGTTGAAATTTCAAATCTTTTCAGATTCAAGGACGACACAAAGCGGGACCAGTAACAAGGAAGATCAAGATCACATTTTTGGATTTCCGGAGTGAACGAACTCCGGCCGTGAGTATTTAAATTAATTTTCCTGTTTTGTTCATACTAGTCCTATTTTTCCTAGATTAGAATTTTACTCTTGTTTAAAAAAAATAAAAAAAATTAATAATTAAATAATAATAAAATAAATAAAAATGAAAATTAAAAATTAAAAAAAAATTAGCTAGTTTGCTTGATCAACTATTCAAATGCAATTTAATGTCATGACATAAAATGTTAAAAATTTTTCTTGATTGTTGCATATAGTATAAAGCATTTGCATAAAATAATCTAAGGGCTGAACCCATTAAAAAGATAAGGTCGGAATTTCATCACTCGTCCTTAGCCCAAAAATCATCCCAGTGCATAAATATCCTAAGCCTAATTAAAATCAACTAGACATTGGCCCCTAAGGATATTCGAGCTCAATAGGACGAAGACCACTGAAAGTTGCACCAATTTCGCTCTATGGCCCTAGTCGATGTCTAGGCAAGCTTTGTCCCTCTAAGTGATTGAAGGAAGACAGTTTCTGTTCGAGGAAAGTGGGTTTTAAGTGGGACCTTTGCTACACGCATCATGACTCCTCCACTTACCTGGGAGCTTACCTGGTCGACTAAGGTTACTAGACCGGATTGGAGGCTTAGGTCTCCTCTTCAAACCAGTTAGGAGCTATCTAGAATATTTAAGAAAACATTAGAAATTGTTGGGTAATGTTTTAATGCATAATTTTAATTAAATTTTTGTTCGTGTGTTTGTTTAGATCTCTTTAGGTGGTGCTTGTACCAACCCCAAATAAAAAATAATAATAAATAAAAAATAATAAAATATATAAATAAAATAAAATTTCAGTATATGCTGTTGTGGGAGAGGGATAAAACGAATAGATTATTTCGAGTTGAATCAAGAGATAAAAATTTAATTGTTCAAAATTCAAATAATCAAATGGAAGATAATGGTAGTAATCAGGGAGATAATGAATTTCAAGATGACTTACCTATTAGAACGCTTCGTGATTATCAACAACCCACTAGGACCAGTACCCCATCCTGTATGGTTATTCCTACTGCTACGGGAGCTTTTGATATAAAACCAGAAATAATCCAATTACTCCCAAAGTTTCACGGACTTGATTATGAAAGTCCCTATTTGCATCTCAAAGAATTTGATGAAGTGTGTTCAACACTTCATTCAATGATGTCACTGAAGAGGTAGTTAAACTTAAGTTATTTCCTTTTTCTTTAAAAGAAAAAGCTAAGTCATGGTTACACTCCTTAAGGCCTAGGACCATAGCTACCTGGCAAGAAATGACAAGAGAATTTTTAAAGAAATTCTTCCCAACACATAAAACAAACACACTTAGAAGAAATATCATGAACTTTGCACAAAAGAATGGAGAGACATTTTTTCAGTGTTGGGAAAGATTTAAGGACCTTCTGCTTGCTTGCCCACATCATGGATATGAAATTTGGAGGGTCATTAGTTTCTTTTATGATGGTTTGTCCTCCAATATGAGACAATTTGTAGAAATGATGTGTAATGGTGAATTCATGAGTAAGGAACCAAATGAAGCCTGGGATTATTTTGATCTTTTAGCAGAAAATGCACAAGCTTGGGATACAACAGATAAAAATGAAAAATCTAAAAATAGCACCTAATGCAAAAGGAGGAATATATCTTATTAAAGATGATAATGATGTCAATGTAAAAATTGCTAATCTGACTAGGAAGGTTGAAGCCATGGAATTAAGCAAGGCCAATTTAGGAAAAGCACAAACTTTTGTTGAAAGTATATGTGAAATTTGTGAAAGTAATGCACATGTGACCAAGGATTGTCCTACAATCCCTGCTTTTCAAGAAGTGTTGCATGATCAAGCAAATTTCACCAATACTTATAAAAGACCATTTCCAGAAACATATAATCCTAATTGGCGAAACCATCCTAACTTTAGTTGGAAACATGGACCCACTGCCAATGAATCTCAAGGAAATTCTGTTCCTACTCCTTATGTGCCACCACATAGGAAATCCCTTGAAGATACTTTGCAAACCTTCATGCAAGGGCAGACTCAAATAAATCAGAATACAATGCAATCACTCCAAGAACTTAAAAATTCTGTAGGTAGAATTGATGCTCAACTCAATGTTAGAAAAAAAGGGACATTTCCAGCCCAACCTCAATCTAACCCAAAGGGTCAACATGAGGTCCATGAAGCAAGTTCATCCCAACCAAAATTTGAACAAGTTAAGTCTATCACAACCCTTTGTAGTGGAAAAATAATTAACAAAGAAATTCCAATGAAGGATGACAAACCTGAAAATCCATTGAGAAGAAGGATGAAGATGATAATGAACAAGATGATCCAATACCTCATCATAAAATAGTTGCTCCATTCCTCAGCGCTTGCTTGCGGCTAAAAAAGGAGTACCTGATCAAGAAATTTTGGATATCTTTAAACAAGTAAAGATTAACATTCCTCTATTAGATGCCATTAAGCAGATCCCATCTTATGCCAAATTTTTAAAAGATCTTTGTACCATAAAGCGAAAGCTTTACGTACAAAAGAAAGCTTTTCTAACTGAACAGGTGAGTGCTATTCTCAAACACAACACCCCACCTAAATATAAAGATCCTGGTTGTCCTACCATATCTTGCATCATAGGAAACTTCAGGATACAACGAGCCCTTCTGGATTTAGGTGCAAGTGTTAACTTACTGCCCTATTCAGTTTATGAACAATTAGGACTTGGTGAACTAAAACCCACCAAGGTTACTCTCCAACTTGTCGATCGATCTATAAAGATACCAAGAGGAGTAGTCGAGGATGTACTTGTCCAAATTGATAAATTCTATTTTTCAGTCGACTTCATAGTATTAAATACCCAGCCTGTCATGAATTGTACCACTCCAATACCTGCCATTCTAGGCCGCCCATTTCTAGCTACTTCCAATGCTTTGATCAACTGTCGAAATGGAATAATGAAAATGTCATTCGAGAATATGACTATAGATTTTAATATATTTAACATATGCAAACAACCCGATAATGACAATGAAAATGATGAAATTCATGGAGTTAATCTGATCGACTCCATTGTAGAAGATGCTCTTGTCCCATCTCTTTCTTCTGATCCTTTAGAAACATGCCTAACTCATTTTGGATATACAGAGATAAACCAAAACTTTAGAGAAATCAGTGTCATTTTAGATTCAGCTCCTTTGTTGGATACGGATAGGTGGAAATCTCGTTTTGAAGAATTGCCCACACGCAACAATAGTCCTCTACCATCTAGTGTTCAAGCACCTAAACTTGAGCTAAAACCTTTGCCATCTAAGCTCAAGTACGCATACCTTGGTCAAGAAGAGACTTTCCTGTGATCATATCATCCCAACTCGAACAAAGTCAAGAACTAAAATTATTAAAAATTCTCAAAGAGCATAAGGGAGCAATAGGGTGGACAATTGCTGATATCAAGGGAATTAGTCCCTCAATTTGCACTCATAGAATCCACCTAGAAGCTTATGCCAAACCTTCTCGTCAACCTCAACGTCGATTAAACCCAAACATAAAGGATGTGGTTAGGGCAGAAGTTCTGAAAACTTCTGGATGCGGGTATGATTTACCCAATTTCAGATAGTAAATGGGTAAGTCCAACCCAAGTGGTCCCGAAAAAATGCCAACAATGAATTAGTTCCAACTAGGGTCCCCCACTAGTTGGCGTGTATGCATTGACTATAGAAAACTTAATTCTGTCACTAGGAAGGATCACTTTCCTCTACCTTTTATTGATCAAATCTTAGAAAGGTTGGCATGTCATAAATTTTATTGCTTCCTAGATGGCTATTCCGGTTATAACCAAATTGCAATTGATCCTGAAGATCAGGAAAAGACCACTTTTACATGTCCTTTTGGCACATTTGCTTACAAGAGAATGCCTTTTGGATTATGTAATGCTCCTGCAACCTTCCAAAGATGCATGCTCAGTATTTTCTCTGACATGGTTGAGCATTTTTTGGAAGTCTTCATGGATGATTTTTTGGTTTTCGGCTCCTCTTTTGAAAACTGTGTGGACCATTTAAGGCTAGTCTTAATTCGGTGTGAGGAGAAGAATCTAATCTTAAACTAGAAAAAGTGTCATTTCATGGTAACTAGGAAAATTGTTCTCCGGGCATGTCATTTCATCTGAAGGGATTGAAGTAGACAAGGCTAAAATTGACTTAATTGCTAACTTACCCAACCCAAAAACTATCAAAGATATACACTCATTTTTGGGTCATGCAGGATTTTATAGGAGATTCATTAAAGATTTTAGCTCAATATCTAAACCCTTATGTAATCTCCTTCAAAAGGAAACCCAATTTGTGTGGTCTGAAGAATGTCAAAGAACTTTTGATAAACTTAAAAGCTTGCTGACCTCAGCTCCCATCATGCAACCACCTGACTGGTCGCTTCCTTTTGAAATTATGTGTGATGCTAGTGAATATGCAGTTGGGGTAGTTCTAGGGCAAAGAAAAGAAAGGAAGCCCTATGTTATCTACTATGCAAGTAAGACTTTAAATAGTGCACAAATGAATTACACCACTACGGAAAAGGAACTACTCGCCGTAGTATTTGTATTAGACAAATTTAGGTCTTACTTGATTGGATCCAAAATCATTATTTACACTGACCACGCTGCCCTTAAGTACCTTCTTTCAAAAAAGGATGCTAAGGCGCGTTTGCTTAGGTGGATCCTTCTACTCCAAAATTTTTTCTAGAAATAAGAGATAAAAAGGGGGTAGAGAATGTAGTGGCTGATCACTTGTCCCGTCTCATTCTTCCAGATTCCATAGACAATTCACCCATAAGAGACACTTTTCCTGATGAACAACTCTTTGGGATCACGTCGTCACCCTGGTTTGCAGACATTGCAAATTTTCTTGTCACGGGTGAACTCCCGATTCATTGGGAATGAACAGGACAAAAGAAAATTTCTGACCGAAATAAAAAATTTCTTCTGGGTATGATCCTTATCTTTTCAAATACTGCCCAGACCAAATTATTAGGAGATGTGTACCTAATGATGAATTTATTAGTGTCATTTCCTTTTGTCATTCTGAAGCTTGCGGTGGTCATTTCTCTGCTTAGAAAACAGCTGCAAAAATTTTACAATGCGGTTTCTATTGGCCCACCTTGTTCAAAGATTCCCATAACTTTTGCAAAGCTTGTGAGCGTTGTCAAAAGTTAGGTAGGATAACTCGTAGGAATATGATACCCCTCAATCCAATTTTAATTATCGAAATATTTGATTGTTGGGAATAGATTTTATGGGTCCATTTCCTCCTTCATTCGGAAATTTGTACATTTTAGTAGCTGTAGATTATGTCTCCAAATGGATTGAGGCAATTCCTTGTAAGGCATAATGACCATAAAACTGTTTTAAAATTTTTAAAAGAAAACATTCTCTCTAGATTTGGAACGCCCTCGAGCCATCATCAGTGATGGGGGTTCACACTTCTGTAATAAGCCTTTTGAGGTTTTAATGCGAAAATATGGGATCACCCATATCGCCACCCCTTATCCTCCACAAACAAGTGGACAAGTTGAAGTATCCAATCGATCAATTAAGAATATTCTGGAAAAAACGGTTAATCCAAATCGCAAAGACTGGTCTTTGTGTTTAACTGATGCACTTTGGGCTTATCGTACTGCTTTTAAAGGCCCGATTGGTATGTCTCTGTACCGTCTTATTTTTGGTAAACCGTGTCACTTGCTTGTGGAATTGGAGCATAAAGCCTACTGGGCTATTAAGAGATTTAATTTTGATATGGATAAGGCTAGTTCACTACGCAAACTTCAACTTAACGAACTAGAGGAAATCAGAAATGAAGCATATGAGAATGCTCGAATTTATAAGGACAAAATGAAAGTCTTTCATGATAGAAATATTGTAAGGAAAATGTTTGAGCCTTCCCAGAAAGTTCTATTGTATAATTCAAGACTTCATTTATTTCAAAGAAAATTGAGATCTAGGTGGACCGGCCCATTAGTTAAAACTGTTTATCCGTATGGAACCGTTGAGATAGAGAATCCAAACACCGGTAATATTTTGAAAGTAAATGGCCAACGTTTGAAGTTATTTTTGGACAACTTTACTCCAGAGGTTGAATCGACCAATCTGGGAGATCCTGTTTATCAGGATTGATCTCTATATCTGCTAGAGATCCTCTGTTTGTACATAATTTGTATCTCTTTCATTTTCTATTGATATGACAATTTGTGAGCAACAACAGTGTGCAGTCATTCTATCAGGTAAATTCTAACCTTCAGCCTTATTATCCTTCATATAATTATTAATGCCATATTTCACGCATTCATGTTGAAACATTGGGGACAATGTTGAAATTAAGTTGGGGGGAGAGATTACTATATTTTTCTATATATTATACCAATTGGTCATATCTTTCAAAAAAAAATAAAAAATAAAAATAAAAAAATAAAAAAAATAAAAATAAAAAATAATATATATATATATAATAATAATCATAGTAATAATAATAACAAACATATATTTTTGTTGCATTTAATTACCACTTTAGTTTTTTCAAAGAAATAAACATGTGCAACTATTAAGGCAAGAAGCATATTATGACTTATTAGAGACCTATTATTAGATCCCCACACAAGTATTCAATGATAATAGGAAGACCTCAGGAGTTTCACTTGTGTTACCTATTTGTTTGTTACCTTATTCGCAAGAGAAGTACGAGTGTCCTTGTCCTAAAGTTTATTATTTGGTTTTCACATAAAAATAGAGTTTGAATTCCCGGCTAGATTATCTGGTGCCTTATGTTCTGACCTTGGTTGACCTATAGTCACAATACAGTCACGTTACATATGTATATAAAAAAAAATAAAAAAAAAAAGAAAAAAAGAGAGAGAAATAATACAGTTTGTCTTCACTGAGTAACCGGGCCTCTTACCTACAAAGCAGCGAGTGTTCGCGTAAAAAGGTGAAAATGACTGAAATAAGTGATTAGTCTGGCCTTATGGCGTAGTCTGGTTCGAGTAATTAAGTCTGAGGGGTGTTTCACCTAATGCCTTGAGCCAACTGGATCAAGAGTCATTGACCCAAAGCTCGTTACATGGACCTTACTAGAGCCTAATTGAGTTGGACTGTTGTAGTCACTGTGCAAAAAAAAAAAGAAAAAAAATATTAAAATAAACATGAGTGGGTTAGTTAAATTAAAACCAAGTGACTTGTGGATGACTGGTTTGACTTCATTGTTTTAGAACTCTGTGTACCTGGGATGTCTAGTTGGGATTGATAGCTTCATTTTTATATGCAAACCATTCTGGACAAAATAACATGTGATATTCGGAAAATTTAGTGGGTCGGGAGCTAACAAATGGTAGTTAACACTTGTGAATTTGAGTAGTGCACCTAGAACTCAAGGGGTACCCAATTGTGGTGGAGGTATAGGTATTCTGAAACGTGACATTCACATATGCCTTAAGGGTTGCTATGTCTTAGAGTATCTTTTAAAATGATGTTTGTGGATATCATCACTGCAAACCCTCACGAGACAACACTCGTCCACTAGGGTAACCTAGGGGTTTAACGGCTTGTTGCACGTGCTAAGTGCAATCGTAATGCTCTACGAAAGTGAGTATTTATTTTAATTCATGCATATTGATATATATTAATAAAAATGAACAATACTTTTGCACTCTCATTTTATCATTTTCACACTAAATTGCTAGAGACTAGCAATAAGCTAGTTGGGGGGTGTGATGAGAGCACAAAAGTACAATTTTCATACCATTTTTAATTAGCATTATAGCTAATCATTATTGATAAAATTGATTAATTAATATTTTATTTATGTTTGAATGCAAGTAATCCAAGAAACCCAATAACATTGGGTTTGAGCCCAATGACCAGTAGCCCAAGCTCAACAAATTCACAGCCATCCGAGTCAATTCAAGCATCTCTGAGCAGGCATCTCAACTCCCCAAGCTCTTTGACTCAAAGCAAAACTTCCCAAAAGCCATCCATCCCAGTCGCCTCCCGCATGCCATGCTCCCCATCCATTCTCAGCAAAATTAGCAACGTTCGACCTCCCAACAGCGTTCCAGCTTCTGCGATCTCAACACCCTAATGGTCATCCATGTTTCCTTCATCCCATCCACCTGTGGCTTCCAACGAACAGAGCAAGCGTCGGTGAGGAGCTTCCCAGCATTTATCTCCATCCGAGTCTTCCCGTATTCCCAACCGGATCATTCCACCCCGTGTCTTATCCGTTCTCAAAATTCTGCAATGTTCCCAGCCGAAGAGTCCAAGCGATTCGACTTCATCCCGCATCTCAAGCAACTGGATCATCCCCAAACCTCCACGCATCTCACCAGCCACGCCTTCAACATGCTATAAAAGGAAGGAGGAGGACGGGAGCAAGAGCGAGGAAGAGAGAGGATCTTACCAGCCGGGCTTGGGAGGAGGGAGGGCATCCGGTGGACCATCGGGTGGAGGCAGAAGCAGCTGACGGAAGGGAGAGGGCGGCCAGCAGGATCCATCCGGGAGCATCTCCTCTTCCGATTTTCCCAGCCGGGCAAGAGAAGGAGGAGGCCTTCCATTTTTGGGGATCATCCAGTGGAGGAAAAGGAGAAGGACATGGAGCAAGGGGGAGCCAACATCCACACCTTTCCCAGCCGAGCGAGAGAGGAGAAGAGGCCACGGAGAGAAAACAGAGTGCCCTGTTTTCTGAACCAAAGAAAGAAAAAAAAAAGGGATTTATGCTTTATTCTATTTATTCTATGCTAATCCCTTTTATAAAAATGCTTGCATCTCATATGGATAGCTAAATCTCTTTAGCTAAGGCTAGGGAATAGCCTAGTATTTTTTCATGTATTCTTTTAATCATCAATTAAAATTTTAATTCATTTATGTGAGTGAATGTTTAGGAATTACTTTAAACTTATATATTTGTTTGATCTATTATTTTCCCCCAGGGTATAACAGATGCTTAGAAATCACTGTAGTCTAAAGTAAAATTAATGCAATACTGTCCATAAAGATCCATTTATTTATGATTTTCACCGCTTTATTCTTCAGTTAGGTCTTCACTCAGATCTAACTGAGGTAATAGGTGATTAAAAGAATGCATGAAGAAGTACTAAGTTGAATCCCGATGCCTTAGTTATCCCAAGTTGAATATAAATTAGCCTTTAGTTTTTGTTCATAGTCAAATTCCTGTGGATACGATCTCGGACTCACCGAGAATATTACTTCGCTACACCCTATACTTGGGGTATCCTACTTTTAATTTCTCTTTTAAAAGAACAAGATAAAAATAGTAGCATCTATCCCATATCTCTTTTGCATAATTACAAGTAGAGATTCTATTGAATTCATTAGGATCCAAGGCACAATAAAGAACATCATTGCTTTGGCATTTAGTTGTGCCTTCCTTCTATCATTATTATCCCAATCTTTTTCAAGCTTGGGTATAGCAATGTTATCACATAGATGGAAGGAATATGTGGTCTATTAATTATGATGCTCCAAACATCATAATCTTGGGCTTGGATAAATATCCTCATTCTAGTCTTCCAATAGGGATAGTTAGCTCCATTGAACAATGGAGGCCTATTGGTGGATTGCCCCTCACTAAGGAAAGATCCAAAAGGGGTTGTCATCTTAATCTTTTACTCTTTTAAGGATTGGAACACCAATCGATATGAGAGCACCTGCTTTGATACCACTTGTTGCCCAAGGAGACAACTCAAGAGGGGGGGTGAATTAGGTTTTAATTAAATATTGATCAATTAAAAATATGATGAGTAATTAGCTAAATCTATTGCCAGCGAATTAGTTAGATTACTAGATGCAGTGAGTGAAGAGAGTGAAAGAGACACGAAGCAATACAAACATAAAAGATTTATAGTGGTTCGGAGCCAACTCTTGCTCCTACGTCCACTCCCCAAGCCACATTTAAGAGTTCACTATAATTCCTCGAATTACAGCCGGTTGTTTTACAAGCTCACAACCCAACTTGTTGTTTTCATGAGGTTACAACGAACTCGATCGGTTTTCACAGGCTCACTGACTAAAACCAACCGATTGTTTTTTCGGGTTACAATCAAACCCAGTTGGATTTCTCCGGTTCACCAACCACAACCTTACACCGTTGGTTTTATCTTTAGCTTACTAACAAACCCTACAACCCTTGATTCAATCTTCTGATTGAATCAAGTAAGAAAAACAAAGTTTAAGAATTCACAAAGAAAGCTTCTAAAAAGCAAGTGTGAGAACAATATAAGCAAAGTAGAGTTAGAAGTCCTCAAACAGATTTTAGATGAGAAAATGGGAGCTTCTCGATTTCTAAGTCTCCTCTTGAATGTGCCAAATGATGGAGGACAGTAGTAGAGCCTTGAATGCGAAGGAAGCACTTTCAGATTTGAGTTGAATGCACTTCTTCCTTCTTTTCCTTGGATTTACTCAACAGAAGCTCTTGGTGGTTGAAATGCTTTAATGCTTAGATGGAATAGCTCTCTTGCTATCTACTACTGTTCACTCTGGCTATTTAAGTAGTTCCATTCGAAAACTAGCCGTTAGAGAGTGATTTGAAGCCGTTATGTCCCGTCTGCACATCCTGACAATGTATCCGTTGGGATCGGAGTCGACTCATGCGATCTGAAGTCGACTCGGCTGTTACTGGAGTTGACTCGCGCTTTACTGGAGACGATTCGCTCGCTGTTCCAGATTTAAATTAAAGTGCAATGCCTCGTCTTGGAGTTGACTCGGACCAAACTGGAGTTGACTCCCCAACAGCTGGAGACGACTCGGGCACTTAGGGGTCGACTCGTTCTCAGGGTTCCAGAAACTCAATTTTCTATTTTTCTTCCTCGAGTCGACTCGGGTTTACTTGGAGTCGACTCGGCTGACTTGAGAGACGACTCAATATTCTTGGGAGACGACTCTTTCTCAGAGACTGAAAAATCGATTCTCTGTCTTTGAACATTTCTGCCTTGGAGTCGACTCGGACCTTACTGAAGTCAACTCGACTATCTTGGGGGTCGACTCTGCGACACTTGGAGTCGACTCGTTCACAGGATCTCCAAAGTGAGTCTCTGCCTTTTCAGACTGCTTTCCTCTGGGAGTCAACTCGGACATACTGGAAGTCGACTCGCCAAGAATCGGAGTCGACTCGCAACCTTTGGGAGTCGACTTGGTAACAGGATTTAAAATCCATCGTTCTGTCTTTCTGTCTGTTACCCTTTGGGAGTCGACTCGGGACCATCGGGAGTCGACTCGGGATCATCGGGAGTCGACTCGGCAAGCATCGGAGTCGACTCGAAACCTTTTGGAGTCGACTCGCTGACAGGGTCTGAAACTCTTATTTCTGTCTTTCTGTTTGTTCTCAGTCGGAGTCGACTCGTAGAGTACCGGAGTCGACTCGAGCTTGTGCCAGAGCCTTTAAACCACTCGGAATCGACTCGCAAAGTTCCGAAGTCGACTCGTGATGCAGATTTTGGTTCAAAATGAGTCCAATACTTATCCAAATTACTTTGAACCAAAGCTTGAGGCACTTAAACAGAAATTCACACATCTTTGCCTGAAACACTAGATTGAATTCATTAGTACAACATAAAATATACTCAAATGCTTTGAGCTCATCAAAATCAATTAGGGGTTTACTCAATCACTCCACAGTGCCTTATGCGAGTGGCCGGCAGTAGGGCTTGCGGGAGCCATTATTTTCAATATTTAAGCTATGTATACATATGACTGAGCAACAAATGTATTATTTTTAAGCATAATAATTTCAGAACCTATGTGAATGTTCTATGTATCAAATTCCTCAGCGAAGGAAAGTGGACTCTACGGTCCAGGAAAAAAAATAACTTGAGCAAGGCGATTTTATTAATGCTTTATTTTAAAGCAACAGCTTTATTTCTTGCTAGTTGTAGTACTATTGGCAAATAGCAGATTACTTATGTGGTTGAAATCTAAGTGCTTTAAAATCAAATGCAAATGTTTCATATGTGGCATAAACACATTATATTTAAGGTATGTAAATAAGTATCACAGCTGAAACCTCTTATTTCCTCATGGTTAACAGATTATCCACTCACTGGGACTTAGGTCTCATCCCTCTCTTTTTCTGTAAATTTTTGCAGATCGGCAGAGTCATAACATTATAAAAGTACCGCATCAGCATCATCCTAGAAGTTTGTCATAGAAGGTTGGCCATGCCCCTCTGAGTGAAAGGAAAAACCTTTGTATTATGCATGTAGGTGGGGTGTGAATGTAACTTGAGTCAAATGTAAAGTTTGTTATATTTTGAGCTATGTATAGTAGACTTTAAGTTATAAATGAAAGCTTGGGTTGCTTTTAGTTATGATTAAAGTGAGTTAAATAAATTAAACTGACAGGTTTAGGATGTGTTAATTTTTATTGGTTGGTTGGATATAGTAATTGACAATTTTTTAATAGTAACTTGTGAACCGCGGCACAAGCTTCTAATAGAAACTCTGCTCGGTACTATACCCGACTAACCTACTGTGGGAGGGGATACTACAGAGTCGATCTTGACTCCCCTTGATTTTATAGCTTTGGATGGTGTGGGAACAAAGATCTAGCCATTAGAGACAAAAATAGAGCCGTTGGAGTTGAGAAAAAACTAGCCATTATGCCTCCCAGCGTGCTCGAGTCGACTCGGCTGAAGTAGGAGTCGACTCGTGAATAGGAGTCTGCCGGCACTGTAGCTGGGAGTCGACTCGGCTGTAGCTGGAGTCGACTCGAGCACTGTTAGCGCTAAAAATCAACTCTCTATCTTTTTGTCTGTTCTCAGTCGAAGTCGACTCGTAGAGTTCCGGAGTCGACTCGAGCATAGTTCCTTAAAACTCCAGGACTCTGAACTTCTAGGAGTCGACTCGAGGACTATTCTTTTGAATCTTTCTTTGAATTTGCTCCTCCAACTTGAATCCTTTGAACTTGAAACTTGGGCCAATGAAGTATAGCTTTCTTTCAACTTTTTGAGAGCTTTTGAGGTTTTCCTCTATTCTTCCAACTTGTTATGTTCCTTGCAAAATAAATATCTTTCTTCTTGCAACACAAATATTAGTAATTATACTTCAAGATTTTGTGATTATCAAAATCAATCTTTGGGTCAGCAATCTTCCCCTTTTTGATGATGACAAAACTTGGAGTATAAGCAATATAAAATAGATTGTGTTCTAGAACTAATGCATAACTAAGTTGCATGAAGTAGAAAACATGCATATTTAAAACATACTTCATGATAATGCTTTAGATTTAATCAGCTTAACAAAATCAACATATTTCAATCTAAGCTGATTTGTATTCAATTCAAAACATAAAGCATTATGAGCATATACTCATACTCAAATATTTCTCCCCCTTTTTGACAACATCAAAAAGGTTGCAAAGTAATGAAACATTAAGCACAAAGCAGCAAATGATACCACAAAGATAGTTTTCAAATCAAGTGTAGGTGGAACCTTTTTCAAGTTAATTCAAGGAGTATCAAGACTGATATTCAAAGAAGGCACTAATGAAATCTAACCTCTTTTTTGAAAGATCTTTAATAACAAGTATGAAAGCTTGTTCATTTAAGATCTTTTGCCCAATATATTAAGTATTTAGCAACATGAGAGCAAATTAATTAATTTTCAGAGTATAAGATCAAAACTTAAAAAAAAAATATAACATCATGTTGGATCATTAATTCTTAATGACTTCAAAGTTCTTATATGATAATAAAAGCATTTGGGCACAAATACCAAAACATGAATTCATGCAATTTATGATATATCTTAGAGCATACATAAAATTCAAAGCTTTGAAAGTTCTTTTAAAGCTCTTTTAAAGACTTTCTTTTATTCCTTTAAAAAAGCACATTTTGATACATATAAAAATGAATTGGCACAAAATTGAAGTTCTAAAGAGCAAGCCAATAAGAACTCATTAGTGAATTCCAAAATAGATTTTCTAATAAAGACAAATGGAATTCGTATTCAAATAATTTTCAGAACAGCTGATTTGCCGATTATGTGCGTTTTAAAATCTATAGATCTATCATATGTAGCAGCTATTTTTAAATTTGTGTTCACAAGAGATACTCAAGGAAACTCAACACATTATTCTCCCCCTTTTTCATTAAACTAGAGACTCTTAAGATCAACTGTTTGAATTGCAATTTGGTTCATGATTGATGCATAAAATATATTAACCAAATAGTAAGTCTCAAGGTGTATCATAAAGATTTTCAGATTTAAATTTCAGATGATACATATTAAAGAGTATTAGGATCACTTCTCATTTAGTATTCTTTCTCTTTCCTTTAGTTATGGATTTATGCGATTAAGTTCCATATGATCTCTCCCCCTGAAATTTTCTTTCTCCTCCTTAATTGAGCATTCTATTTAAGAGTTTAGAATTTGAAGATAATTTTCAATAAAACATTCAAATTGTTAATCTTGAAAATATGTTTTCTATAAATTTCAGCATATTTTCAACTTAATCCATTGAGAGCATATTTGTAAGTATCAAATCATATTCATTTGAGATAATGAACACTCTAGAGAATTAAACTCAAAGTATAGGCTATATATAACTAAGACAAGTAATGGCAACACAAGGAGGTTCATCAAAATTAATTCATAAAATATTCAAGGTATGCATGATATGATGGTGACTTTTGAATAAGATGCAAAATCTAGAGAGATTGATATGTCTAAAGCTCCTCCTCAAAAGATGCATCCTTCTTTAATCATTATTTTCTTTTTGTTGAATTTCAGATTTTAATAATAAGCGTGAATAAAACCAAAATTCTATGATATCAAGAATGTAAAGTGATCTAGAGTTTTTCAAAATTTATAGCAATCACTCTTTTTCATTTTTGAAGAACAAGTTATACTTTCTCTTAATTTTTGAAAAAATGTACTGAAATATTAACCAGAAAATAATTCATTTGAAGCTCAATTTCTTTCAAAAGCAATTACATTTTCTTTCTTTTAAGAGTCATTTGAGTGAGCTGAAATGTTTCTAGCTTTAAGATCATTCACTCTTTTAAAAATAGCTTTTTCTTTTAGTGATGGAAGCAACAATCATGCAGAAAGGGATATAGAAGATCATTCAGGTGAATGTTTATAGAATTTAATTTCTTACTCATAGATTCACAGCAATGTATACATGAAATATAATGAATCTTTTTAATATCAAAATAAAGTTATATATTTAGAAACATTTGTTCGCAATCAAGATTCTTGAAAAATACATCATTTAAATCAATTTTAGTACACTTTAAAGATAAGAAATGATATGTTTCGGATGCGTATCGGAGCAATCAAACAAGGCATCAAAATTAATTCTGTTTTTCTTAAGTTAAGATTTTTATTTAGAAATCATATTGAGTTATTCTCCTAAATGTTGCGATCATTGAAACATATAACTAAGATTACAAAGATGTAACGATATAAGCATTTTTAAATTAAGTTTAAGCTTTTATACAAAATTGGATTCTGAACTTTATAAAGATTTTTAAGGAGGCTTTCAAAGTTATAATTTGAGATATGTATCTTCCACATTGTAGCTTATCTTAAATCATTACGATTGAAAATACATATTTCAAAGATATTAGAGCATATTCAGAATCTTTGTATTTAATGTTGAGTTTTGGTACAAATTAGAACATTATATACCAAAGTTAGGCAAGTTGAAGGATAAAACAAAATCAAATCATTTTTCCTAAATAGAGATATCCTTCTCTTCTCCTTTTTACAAATTTATTCAACTTTCAGATTTCAAAGATGATCGTGAACGATAAATCTGAAAAAAAATTTTAATAATACAAAAAAATTTATGTAGTATTTCAAACATTCAATCAAATTATCCAAGCATGGAGCATCACAAAATATTGAGAACCCATAATTTAAAACATCATGCCACATGCAAAATATATTATGTGTTAAGTCACGCATTAAAATATTAAGAACAAGCATGTCAAGGATCAAAATCAATTTTTTTCAAATAAACTCCCCCTATTTAAATATAATCTTGCACTAATTTCATCCTTAAGGTGTGTTTTCAAGTGATTAAAACTTGACTTGATTCTTCTTATATACTTTCATTTACTTTGTCTTTCATTTCCTCTTTTTTTTTTGAATTTCTTTCCTTAACCAATTAATGAATATTTTAATTTTATTTTTCATTTTACTTTCTTATGCTCTATATTCTATTTGCTCCCTATCCGGTGGAGTTGGAAGGGGCACGAGGTACTACCACTAGCCTTCCTCTTGTGCCGTCTCTAATATACCCTACACTGAATAGTTGGGTCAAATAGTGCCGGGTACTGCCACTAGCCTTCCCATTGGCACCATCCCTATGATGAGCAATATAGAAAGGTTAAAATGTTCACTTCAAACTCCCCCTGTTTAAGTGTAATTAATTACGGATTTTATCCCTTCCAAAAGAATGCTCACACAAGTCTCACAAATGTGTCGAATATATTATGCTTGTTTTGCTTTTCCTTAAGATTGGAGTATTTGTTTTTACTTAGATTTTATTTCTTTGAATAATGTTCATTTTCTTTTCTTTATCTCTCTCTCTCTTTTTGTTATTCTCAAGTAATTTACATGAAAGAGCAGAATAAATAATTAATCTAATGTATCATATAGATGTATGTCATGCAAATAACATTTTCATTATGCTCAAGGATTCATAGCTTCTCACAAGTTATTTTAAATCAAAATTTTAAGCATAAACTTGTGTATTTTATGGTTATGACATAAGCAAAGATATATTTTAGTTTGGGCAAACTATGAAACAATTTCTAAAAACATAAGTCAATTAATACATATATAGACATGATATCAAGAATTTAATAATAAAAGATTTTAATCATGCCATAATAAGATTTAAGTTATTGATTTTGCTCAGCTAATTTATGAGAGAGGTATCTAAAATTACCGATTCATTTTGCATTCTTCAAGTCAAATACCTACTAGATTTCTTATGCGTAAACTTTTGGCTGAAGAAGGTTCCCTTTCTTGTTTGCATATGAATGTTTATTGTATCTTATGTGGAGGTGTCCTTCAAGTTGAAATCTCTCATTTTTTTGCTTAAGGATCGTGCATTATTAACAAAATCTTTTTCTTTCTTGAAGGAAAGTCATTAGTTTCTTCAAGATACAAAACATTCATACAACATATTTCTTAACTAGATGACTGAACATAAGATATAACAATAATTGAATGTTGAATCACTTTACTCAAGAGATTGCCTAAATATAAGCAAGCACATGTCACTTGAACTAAAGAGATAGTTTCATTAACTAAGATGGTTCAAGGACAAGCATGTGAGGCAATAGGAAGATTCATCAAGGTCAAATCAATTTTTTATTTTCAGAATCAATTTAGCTTAGATTCTATTTGCTTAAGATAATTATCAATAAGACAGGCTAGCTAAGTTTTAATCAAATTATCTTAAACAATTATTTCTATCAAAATTCAGATTATGATTCATTTGTTATAAATAAAATATGATTCATTAGAGTTAGATTGAAGTCTTGCACAAGGGCACATAATGAGCATACAATCTAGTCTACTAGCTGTATGATAAAATAATTATTCTATCATGCTTCAATATAGCTTTAAAATAATAGATCTACCTTGTTCATCCTTTTCAAATTCTATAAGATGGGGTCATAGACATACCTTCTTCATGCCAATCTTCTATAAGAGTTTTCTTGTGGACTAACTTTGGTCAATAAAGATCTCCTTTCTTGTTTGTCTTAATTTGGAGTTTGAGAGAAAATGTTAATTCATTCATCATACAGATTTCAAACTCACCTTGCATGAGTTTAGTAAAATCTTCATATAAATCTTCATTAGTAGAACCAAAAATGATGTCATTAATGTATACTTTGAGCAAATAAGATATCACAAATTATTCTTTTTGATGCATAGATTTATCACTGTTACTTTCTATACAAAAAGTTACTCAAGCTTTTATATCATGCTTTTGGTGCTTGTTCCAAATCACATATTGCTTTATCATATTTGTAATGAGTGTTTTCAAATAAGGTGGTTATTTTACATAGATCTTCTTTAATGAAATAACCACATAGGAGTGTATTCTATACATTTATTGACAGAATATAAAGCTCATAAGGCAAGCAAATGATAATGGTGATCTTTACTTCTAATCATCCAAGAATTTCATCAAGATCTATTTCATCTTCTCTTGATTGAATTTTTTAGTAGTCACCAATTTTTCTTCATTAAGTACATTTCTGAAAAACTCATTTTGGTTCTAATTATTAACAAGTTTTCAGATTTTATCGACAAGATTTCAAATTCTATCTCTTTCAAAAATGATTTAGTTTAACTTGACCAATTATAATCTTGTTCATTCTTCTTAAGGTGTTTTAGTTTCAGATTGTTATATGCAAGCAAAAAGATTAACCATATACATATATAATCTGATTTTAGTGACTTGATGAAAGATCATTAGTCTCATAAAGAATAAAATGAATTGAAATTTCTACAACTAGGATCTTTTCATTGAATTTTCTATATACATTGCTTGATGAATGATATCCAAAGACAGGAGTATCTTTATCAGATTTGGCATTATTTTCATAAGAACATATCAAGCATAACATATACGACTAAAAAATATGAAAGATATGCAATAGTTTATTTTCTATTTTTCAGAAGATCAAAAAGAGTTTTCATCAAAAATAGATCTAATAGAAACCATATGTATGACAAGCAGTAATGATAGCTTTTAACAAAAATTATTTAAGCAGATGACTATTATACAACATTGTATTTTTCATTTCTTCAAGGATTCTATTAACCCTATTTTACTTATGGTGTTCTTGGTGCAGAAACAATTGTATTCAATATTATTTTTTGTGCAAAACTTAACAAGAAATTGGTTTTCAAAACTGTGCCATGATACTTCTTTATTTTCACAGTTTGCAAACCTTTTTCATTTGAACCCTTTTGTGAGTTTGCGCCAATGCAGAAAATATTTCAATTTAAGTGCCAAGAACAAAACCAACGTTAGCTTTGAGAAATCATCCACAATTACAAAATTAAGAAACTTATCTCCTAGGTTCACAATTCTAGAGATCCAAATAAGTTCTTGTGGAGAATTTTCAAGGACTATGAGATGGAAACAATGTTTTTAGATTTAGAAATAATTCTAGTTTGTTTTCCTAGATGATATGCATAGAAAACTTTGACCTTGCAGAAATTAATCTAAGTAAACCAATGACAAGGTCTTTTGAGATTAAGTCCATACTAGTATGAGTTGATTTTATATGCCAAAACTAGCTTCTTTAATCTTGGTACTCATAATGCATATCTCTAAAAATATACCAAGTTCACATTCTTATGCCTAAGATCAATAAAAGATAATGCCATTGATAAGAACTCTCAATCATGCATATAGAAAATTCATAGAGTTATTCTAGGAGAATTGATTTACCAAATTATCCATCTATAAGTAAAGCATAATATAGAAAGATGGAGTGATTTGGATATATTTTCTTTTCATACCAAAAATATCACTTATATCACAAAAATGATTAATACTTGCAAGTTATGTTTTAATCAACTAATAAAATAATTTCAATACGAGAGGATGCAAAAATTACTTATTTCATTATTTCTTTCATTTTAATCACTCTTCTTAATTACATTTTAAATTCAATTCTTTAACACGTGTCTAGAGCACCCATTGTTCAGATAACATCTTTTATTAGAACCTTGGATAGCTAGACACACTTGCTGAAAAATAATCATGTTTTCAACTTAGGAACCCAAGCTCTTTTGGGTCCTTGCAGGTTAGCTATAATTGTTCCTTTTGGAATCCATATTTTCTTGATAACTATTTTGTTTATTAGTTTGCAGGTTTTAGAATTACAAGGAATGTATTTCTGCATACTCTTGTTAAATTTAACAAACATAGATTTAACATAAGTAGATGATGAATTTTCAATTTTCTGTTTTTGTTCATTAGGTTCATTAGATTTTTGAAAAACTGTTTTAGGATGATCAGTGGAGGATTTAACACATATGTTATTAAAGACTTTTTGTGTGTACCAAGGTTGATATCCTAATCCAGCCTTTTCAAATTCAGCTCTTTGATTATTTATGATTAAGTTCAATTTTTCAAAGCTGATAGTAAATTTTTCAACTATAAGCTTAAAATTGTTAACTTCTTTAGTTAACCTTTCATTGTCTTCTAAGAGCAATTCATTATTTTTCTGAATTATATCATGGCTTTCAGCAAGAGATAGATTTTTCTGATTTAGCTTTTTATTCTTTAAACTAAGTTTCTTATATTCTAAGTATTGTTTAGAAAAAGCATCATAAAGTTCATCAAATGTAAAATCAGATTGAGTTTCGGCATGTACTTCATCTTTGAATGAGAAATCACTTTGAGTTCTAGTATATACCTCATCTTCATGCCCCACAAGGCAAAGATTTTCAATTTCAGTTTGTTGTTCTTCTTCTTCAGAGCTTGTTTCATTAAAAATGTTAGTGCATTCATATTTAACTTCAAGCATATTCCAGATTTTCTTAGCGGTTATGCAAAAAGATATGCTATTAAGTTCACTATCATCTAATGCACAATAGAGAATATTCATGGCTTTTGTATTTTGCTGAGCCATTTTCTTATCATGATTAGTGTTTGTGTGTGGACCATTGACTATGATACTCCATAAATCATAGTCATGTGCTTGAATGAAAATGCGCATGCGTGCTTTCCAATATGTGTAGTTTATGCCATTAAATAGTGGAGGTTAATTGTCCCTCTCCTAGAAAACTATCTATTTGAGTTGTCATGATTTTTGTCTCTTTGATCGTTAGATTAACAATCAATATTAGAGCACGAGGCTCTGATACCACTTGTTGCCCAAGGTGACAACCCAAGAGGGGGGGTGAACTGGATTTCTAAAAAATTATGTTCCCTAATTTACTTTGAATTGAATGCAGCGGAATGATAAGATGTTATTTACTTAAGCTCTAGGCAATTACAAGTAAAGTAGTGGAAGATTAAGCTAGAGTAATTATAATCTATGTGAATGGTAAGGATGGAGTGGAAGCTAAGCAAGTTCTAAACAATCACTTATAAATCAATAGGAAACAAAGCTAGAGATATTACACAATCAAGTATGAATGTAAGGCATGACACACAAGAGATAAGGCATCACAAACACAAAGATGTATAGTGGTTCAGTGCACCCCGGCACCTACATCCACTTCCCAAGACCTCTTGGGAATTTCACTATAATCCTTCAGATTACAGCCGGTTGTTTTACAAACTCACAACCTAACTTGTTGTTTTCACGAGATCACAACGAACTCGGTCGGTTTTCACAGGCTCACCGACAAGAACCAACCGATTGTTTTTCCGGATTCACAATCAAACCCAGTTGGTTTTCTCCAGTTCACCAACCACTCTTGAAATATTGTAAGGAGCTCCTAATTAGTAGGAGCTCTGTGGAGTGATTGATTAAAACCCTATTTGATTTTGATGAGCTCAAAGCATTTGAGTATATTTCTTGTTTACTAATGAATTCAATTAAGTATTTTCAGTGAAAATCTTCTCTAAGTGTCTCTAGACTTGGTTCATAGTATTTTGGATAAGTTAAGAAGTCAGCTTGAACCAAAGTCTGAGACTCGAGTCGACTCCAGAGTATCACGAGTCGACTCCAAGCGTATCAAGTTCACTGGCACGGGCTCGAGTCGACTCCGGATCGGTACGAGTCGACTCCGACTGAGAACAGACAGACGAACAGAAAGCTTCAATTCAAAACCTGTCAGCGAGTCGACTCCCGAAGTGCACGAGTCGACTCCAATGTTTACCGAGTCGACTCCGGAGAAGTATGAGTCGACTCCAAGGAGTCACAGGCAGAAAAGTCAGAGAGCAGTTTTCGGGTCTGAGATTCGAGTCGACTCCAGTGGAACGCGAGTCGACTCCGATGGTTGGCAAGTCGACTCCAAAGAAAGTGAGAGTCGACTCTCAGAGGAATACAAGGAAAAAGACAGAAAGCATTTTTCGGACTCTGAGATTCGAGTCGACTCCCGCAATACGCGAGTCGACTCCGAGACTCCGCGACCACAAAGAAGACAGAAGACCAAGTTACTGCCTCTGAGATTCGAGTCGACTCCCAGACAGCTAGAGTCGACTCCAAGGCAGCTTCACATCAAAAAGGCAGAAGACCGAGTTTCGGAAACTGAGAGCCGAGTCGACTCCGAGGAAGTTCGAGTCGACTCCAAGACTGGACGAGCCAAAAAGACAGAAGATAGGGAGTTCGGGCTCTGAGCGCCGAGTCGACTCCCAGGATTGACGAGTCGACTCGAGTGGACCAAATTCAAAAATAAATCCACGGACTCCATAGGATGAGCCGACTTCGAGAAAGCCAAGTCAGCTCCAGAAGTTGGCGAGTCGACTCTGGGTCAAGACGAGTCGACTCCCAGTCGCGAAGGCAACTTTAATTCAAATCTGGAACAGTTGCCGAGTCGACTCCGGAAAAGTATGAGTCGACTCCCGCTACAGACGAGTCGACTCCTGATCGCGCGAGTCGACTCCAACCCACCAACGGACATATTGTCAGGCTGTGCAGAGTGTGCAGAACGGGCAGAAAAAGGTGTCTAACGGCTAGTTTCCGTGGGGGTTGGTTTAAATAGCCACAGAAGACTGTAGCAAAGGAGAGAACAACCATTCCACTCCAAGTATTCAAGCATTCAATCTCTGCAACCTGTTCTTCAACGAAAAAAGAGGGAAGAGCTGCATTAACTGCATCCACCTACATCTTCCCAGCAATTAAAGAATCCTCCTCCTGCATTCAAGTCGACTACACATTCAAGAGGAGACCCGAAGTTTAAGAAGCCATTCTTCTTCTCCAACTTAAAAGCGTTTGAGGGCTTCTAAACTCTTTTCAGATTATATTGTTTTCCACCTGCTTTTGAGAAGCTTAGTTTTCTGTTTGTCTATTTTATTTACAACTTGTATCTGCTTGGTTCAATCGGGGGATTGAATCAAGGGTATTGAGGTTGGTTGGTGAGCCGAGTGTAAAACCAACGTGTGTAAGGGTTCGATTGTGATCTCGGAAAAACAATCGGGGTGGTTCTAGTCGGTGAGCCTGGGAAAACCGGCCGAGTTCGTTGTGAGCTCGTAAAACAACAAGTTTGGTTGTGAGCTTGGAAAACAACCGGCTGTAATCCAAGGGGGTTATAGTGAATTCCCAAGTGAGAATTGGAGAGTGGACGTAGGAGCAAGGGTTAGCTCCGAACCACTATAAAACTTGGTGTTTGTGATTGATTGTCTCTCTTCTTCTTCCTCTCATATCATTCACAGCACATAGCATTTAATTAAACAACTTGCAATAGTTTTAATTAGTCCTTCACAACGTTTTAAATAGCTAAATTATTTTAAAACCCAATTCACCCCCCCTCTTGGGTTGTCTATCTGGGCAACAAGTGGTATCAGAGCCTAAACTCTTCCACCCAAGAGTAAAAGATCGAAATGACAACTCCATTTGGATCTTCTCACATTGAGGGTCAGTCCACCCAAAGACCCCCATTCTTTAATGGATCCGACTACTCATATTGGAAGGCTAGGATGAGAATATTCATCCAAGCCCAAGACTATGAGATGTGGACCATTATAGTAAATGGCCCATACATCCCATCCATATATGTAGAAGGTGTCACGGTACCCAAACTAGAAAAGGATTGGGATGAACATGACATGAGAAAGGCACAACTAAATTCTAAAGCTATGAATGTGCTTTATTGTGCCTTAGATAGAAATGAATTCAATAGGATCTCAACTTGCAATTCTGCAAAAGAGATTTGGGACAGACTTGAAGTGACCCATGAGGGCACGAATCAAGTCAAAGAATCCAAAATAAATATTTTGGTTCATAAATATGAACTATTTAAAATGGATTCTAATGAAACAATCACATGCATGTTCACTAGGTTTACTGATATTGTCAATGGCCTAAAAAGCCTTGGCAAGAACTATACTAACAGTGAGCTTGTCAGGAAAATCCTTCGGTGTCTACCAAGGTCATGGGAAGCTAAAGTGACGGCAATCCAAGAAGCCAAGGACTTGAACAAGTTACCACTTGAGGAGCTTCTTGGATCCCTAATGACGCACGAGCTAACCATGAAACAACACAACGAGGAAGAGTCCTCCCATAAGAAAAAGGTAATAGCTCTAAAATCTACTTCATCTAACCAGGACTTATCTTGCAGTAGCAGCAGTGAAGAAGAAGAACATGAGGAAGATGATGGTGAGGCACTTCTTGTGCGCAAATTCAGAAAATTCATCAACCACAAGAAGTCCTATCATCAAAGGAGAGGCCCCTCAAATTCCTACCGCAAGGACAAAGGTAAGGAAAGGGAAAATGAGGGGATTGGGTGTTACGAATGCAAGAAGTCGGGTCACATAAGAGCTGAGTGCCCTTTACTGAAGAAGAGGAGCAAGTACAAGAAGAAGAAGGCTCTTGTCACGACACTATCCGACTCGGACTCATCATCCTCTTCATCGGATGAGGAACAAGAGGAAAAGGCCAATTTCTGCTTCATGGCCAATGGAAATGAGGTAACGCTCGAATCGCCTTTAGATTTTACTTTTGATGAGCTTTATGATGCTTTTAATGAACTAATGATTGAATATAAGGCTATAAATGTTAAAAACAGAGAATTAAAAGTAACTAACCAAACTTATATCCGTAAGTATGATTCATTAGTTAAGGATAAGGATTTAATCACCAAAGAAAATATAGACCTTAAGACAAGCAACCAACTTTTAACTCAAAAGACTAATACCTTAACTAAGGATAATGAAAAACTAACTAAGGAACTTTCAGAACTTAAAAACCATAAACAAATCTTAAACAAGGATCTCACAAAAGAACTAAATGATCTAAAGGCAGAAAATCAAACACTAACCAAAGAACTTAACAAATACAAACCTTTGGTTGAAAAATTTACATGTAGTTCTGAAAAGTTAAATATGATACTCAATAGTCAACGAGCAGTATTTAATAAAGCGGGTTTAGGGTATAAACCAAGAAATAAACAAAAACTTCTTAGTAACTTCTTTGTTAAAGCTGGAGAAAGTAAAACTAAGAAAATAACCTGCTTTTGTTGTGGAACTATAGGTCATAAAGCAAATGTGTGTAATTTTAGGAAAGGTAAAACAAAAAGAAAAATTAAAAGGGTATGGGTTCCAAAAGGAACCAACATGACTAACCATGAAGGACCCAAGAAAATTTGGGTACCTAAAATTATATAATCTGCTTGTGTAGGAGTGTCTTGCAGCCAAGGTCAACAAAAACTGCTGGTATTTGAATAGTGGCTGCTCAAGGCACATGACGGGTGACAAGGATCAATTTTTCACCCTTGAAGCTAAGAAGGGAGGTGCTGTGACTTTTGGAGACAACAACCAAGGTCACATCATTGGTATTGGTAAAGTTCAAATCACCCCTTCTACTTTTATTGAAAATGTTAGATATGTTGATGGTCTAAAGCATAACTTATTAAGCATTAGTCAACTATGTGATAAAGGGTATGATGTTATGTTTAAACCATCACTATGCATTATAACAAACCCTAATGATAATAGTTTAGTTTTTAAAGAAATTAGACGTGGAAATGTATATGTTGTAGACCTTGAAGATCTTGCAAAACATAACCAATGTTTAGTTGTTAATGAAACTAAAGATAATGATGCTAGTTGGTTATGGCACCGCAAGTTAGGTCATGCAAGCATGGACACAATAACTAAACTAGTTAAAAGAGATTCCGTGATAGGTTTGCCAAAATTAAAATTTGAAAAGAACAAAATATGTGAAGCATGTCAATTTGGCAAATAATCTAGGAACTCATTTAAATCCATAAAATGTGTCTCTACCTCTAGGCCTCTAGAATTATTACACATGGACCTATTCGGACCAACTAGAACAACAAGCCTAGGTGGAAATAAATATGGTCTAGTTATTGTAGATGATTATTCTAGGTACACATGGGTCATGTTCCTAGCACATAAGGATCAAGCATTTTCTGTTTTTAAGAAATTCCATAAAGAAGTAACCAATGCTAGAGATACCTCTGTAATAGCTATTAGAAGTGACCATGGTACCGAATTCGAAAATTTGTCATTTGATGAGTTTTGTAGTAAAAAGGGGATAACCCATAATTTTTCTGCACCTAGGACACCACAACAAAATGGAGTTGTGGAGAGGAAAAATAGAACTCTAGAGGAAATGGCTAGAACTATGTTATGTGAAAGTAACCTCCCTAAGTACTTTTGGGGAGAAGCCATTAATACCTCTTGTCATATATTAAATAGAGTTCTATTGAGACCCATCATAAAGAAAACACCTTATGAACTTTGGAAAAACAGAAAACCAAAAGTCAATTACTTTCATGTTTTTGGATGTAGGTGTTTTGTTCATAATAATGGGAAAGATAATCTAGGTAAATTTGACTCTAAATCTGATGAGGAAATATTCTTAGGTTACTCTATAACTAGTAAAGCCTATAGAGTCTTTAATAAAAGAACGCTAGTTATAGAAGAATCTATACATGTTGTATTTGATGACTCTAGTGATTTTTCCTCTAGTAAGAAAGTTAATTTTGATGATGATGTTGAAATTCTTGAAGAAAAGATAGATGAAATGGCATTACAAGATGATAATCAAAAGTTGAGTGAAGGAGCATCATCAAGCCAAGAGGCTATTGTGGATCATGGGCTAACTAAAGCTTGGAGGTATGCTCACGGCCATCCTAAGGAACTAATTCTAGATGATCCATCTCAACCGGTTAGGACTAGAGCATCCCTTAGAAATTTAAATAACCATCTAGCTTTTGTCTCACACTTTGAGCCCAAATATAGAGAAGAAGCCGAAAATGATGTAAATTGGATAAATGCAATGCAAGAAGAATTAAACCAATTTACTAGAAATAAGGTATGGAATCTAGTAGAGAGACCTTTTGAATATCCAATTATAGGTACTAAATGGATTTATAAAAATAAACTTGATGAAAATGGAATTGTTATAAGGAATAAGGCTAGACTAGTAGCAAAGGGTTATAATCAAGAAGAAGGTATAGATTTTGATGAAACCTTTGCTCCAGTAGCTAGACTTGAGGCCATTAGATTATTATTAGCGTATGCATGCTCTAAGGACTTCAAACTATTTCAAATGGATGTAAAAAGTGCATTTTTAAATGGGTATATTAATGAGGAGGTATATGTAGAACAACCTCCTGGTTTTGAAAATCATCAATACCCTAATCATGTATATAAACTGAACAAAGCACTTTATGGTTTAAAACAAGCACCTAGAGCATGGTATGAGAGGCTTAGCAAATTCCTATTAGAACATAAATCTCTAGGGGAAACGTAGATACAATACTGTTTCTGAAAAAGCAAAACAAAGATATGTTATTAGTACAGATTTATGTTGATGATATCATTTTCGGTGCTACTAACAATCGCCTCTGCGAAGAATTTGCTGATTTAATGCAGAGTGAATTTGAGATGAGCATGATGGGAGAGCTGAACTACTTTCTCGGGCTTCAAATCAAACAGTCTGAAGGAGGCATCTTCATCAATCAAGCCAAATATATCAAGGAGATGCTCAAGAAGTTTGATATGGAGGGAAACAAGTCAATCAGCACCCCCATGAGCTCATCATGCAAATTAGACCAAGATGAATCAGGTAAATCTGTAGATCAGAAACTGTATAGAGGTATGATAGGATCCTTATTGTATCTTACTGCAAGTAGACCTGATATTATGTTTAGCGTTTGCATGTGTGCTAGATATCAGGCTAATCCTAAAGAATCACATCTAGTTGCAGTTAAGAGAATTTTTAAATACTTAATAGGAACTAAGAATATAGGATTATGGTACTCTAAAGAATCTAGCCTAAACTTAATAGGATACACAGATTCAGACTTCGCTGGATGTAAGCTTGATAGAAAAAGTACCAGCGGGTCTTGTCAATTTCTAGGAGAAAACCTTATCTCATGGTTTAGCAAGAAACAAAACTCGGTTGCATTGTCTACTGCTGAAGCTGAATATGTTGCAGCCGGGAGTTGTTGTGCTCAAATCTTGTGGATTAAACAACAACTAGAAGATTATGGCATTAAACAAGATAAAATTCCCATTAATTGTGATAATACAAGTGCCATTAATCTAACTAAAAATCCAATTCAGCATTCAAGAACTAAACACATTGAGATAAGACATCACTTCATAAGAGATCATATATTGAATGGTGATGTGACACTCCAATTTGTTTGTACTGATGATCAATTAGCAGATATTTTTACAAAACCCCTAAGTGAAGAGAGGTTTAGTGTGCTTAGGAGGGGATTAGGAGTGATTGATCCATCCTAGTGGTAGTTTCCACTAGATTCATTGATTTTGATGATTAGATTGTGGTTAAAATAGAGTTTCTTTTCACTGATCATCAAATCAGATCATACTTTAGTGTTTTTTCCTCATTTGGCACGAATGTAGCATGATTTTTAGGTGCGTGCCAAAGTTAGAGACGACTCGAGTAAGTTTCAGAGTCGGCTCCTGAGGGAGAATCGACTCGCGCATTTGCGGGAGTCGACTCGCAGAGATGGCAGCTGAGGGGGAGTCGACTCACATATAGTCGGGAGTCGACTCGAGGTCTACAGGCGCATAAAGAGAGTCGACTCGCGCATATTCTGGAGTCGACTCGAGGTCGAGTCGACTCGCGACTCAGTGGAGTCGACTCGCAGTCGGGATCCGACTTTTTAACCCTAACTTTGTCGTTTCGAAAACACTTCTTTCTCAAGCCGCCACTGTTCACAAGCCCTAGAGCCGACTCCTAGGTCGTCCCCAAGGCTTTTTCCGTCGACCCTTCACCGTCCCCTAGGGTTTTCCTCCCTTTCTAGGTCGTCCCCGGTCGTCCCCAAGACTTTCCCGTCGGTTCTTCACCGTTCATTAGGTTTTCCTCCCATTTTAGGTCATTATGCCGCGTAAGACCGTAGTCCGGAAGAGGTCCCGACCCGAGGCCGGTCCCGAGCGGCGCTCCAAGGCTCGGCACGATCCCGCGAGGCCACAACCTCCGGCTCGTTCCCCGCCTAGGGCGGTTCCCGCGAGGCCATTAGCCGGGAAGGCCGTCACCACCGGGAGATATGTCGACTTCGACTATCTCTCCCGGGAAGGGTTCACTATAGGTGATAGACTCAGGGCCCAGGGCTTAGAGTACTTCCTCACCTTAGATCTCCCCACATATCCAGGGCTCATTAGAGAGTTCTACGGTACCGTCCATCGAGGAGATGGGGGTATCGAGGGCACAGTAGCCGGTGTCCCTCTGTTCGTTACGGAGGATCTTATTGCCCACATCCTCCACCTTCCACTAGTAGGGGTGGCTCCCACACACCCTGAGGACAGGGTTGAGGCCCTTACGGCCGTTCTAGGGCATCCACCCCAGTCACCCATAGACGAGGTATCCGCTAGCTCACTACCGATTGAGATGCGAATCCTCTTGAGTATATTGTCTAGGTCCATCTTCCCTAAGACCGGAAGATTTGACTTTGTATCTGAGAGAGACCTAGCTCTCATGTTCTATATGCTTCATGACACCCCAATCAACTTCCCCAAACTCATATATCGATACATGTGTGAGCCACTAGACAGACCTAGGCTCACCCTACCCTACGGCATGGTCTTCACATTATTATTTAGGGAGTACGAGATTCCTATCCCTGAGGGGGAACCCTTTCGCGCATTGCGATGGACTGATCGCACGCGTGCAGGGACCCTACACAGGATGGGGTTTCGGAAGAGAGAGGGGATTTGGGTTAGGAAGTCATCCATCACCACACAGACCACCAGACCTTCCCCCAGTCCAGAGCCCGATTCTGACTTTCCTGACGTACCAGACTTTCCACCCACTTCTGCTCCTACCACTTCCGCCGGACCCTCCTCCTCGGCTCCACCACCCATGGAGGTCCGCATTGATCCTGAGCAGCTCCGGGAGCTGCGGCAGGAGATAGTCCGAGATCTGAGGGATGAGTTGCTTCGGGAGCTCCGAGGTTCGATGCCTACTCCCTCTCCTGCGCCCACATCTTCCGCGTTGGTTCCTTCCCTGACAGCCGTGACTGACATGACGGCTGAGGTGCGGCAAGAGATATACAACATGAGGACCTTGATGCAGGCCCAGTTCCATAGCATGGGTGAGGTCACGAGCACCACTCGACAGATGCGGGATGACATCGGCCGTGACATGTCCACCACTACCGCGGGGGCCGAGCGCTTGTCAAATGTGCTCATCGACAAGCTGGACGGACTGCAGAAGTCGGTGCTCGAGCTGGATACGACACAGAGCAGGGCCATCCAGGCCATCATTCGCCAGCTCGAGAACGTCACCAATGCGGTCCAATCACTCGTGGAGCGCATGCCTCGAGGAGACACATCCTCGAGAGGAGGAGCCACATCCTCGAGAGGAGGAGATACATCCTCGAGAGGAGGAGCTACATCCTCGAGGAGACTATAGCTACTTTTTGTGTTTTGTTTTGACATGTATTGTTTTGTTTTACTTATTGTATTCTGAAATGTACTTACATACAAATTAATACAATGAGTAGCCGCATTTTTCTTCAATACTGTGCCTTTTGATCTATGTTTGATTGTGTGTTCTGATTACCTCCTTTTTGATATGATGACAAAAAGGGGGAGAAATATGTATAAAATATGTAAAAGGGGGAGAAATATGCATAAAATATGTAAAAGGAATCAATGGAAATCAATAAAAAGATAAACTCTTAAAACACACAAATTTGTTCTAAGTGGATTCGGTACCTCGAGGCTCATTATCTCTCTTTTGGGGCTCCTAATGGAGTAATCTCCAGAATCTATTCAAGGGATATTCGGAGATTAGTTGAATCCTACTCAAGAACAAATTGACAGATTTTCCCTCTAAAAACCAAAATTTCAGTTCAAAAACTTCAAAGCATTAAAAGGAAATTCAAAGAATCAAAACAAAGTAGAATGCATATGTTGAGGGGGAGAATCTGAAATTTTAACAAAGCTAAATCATTAAAGATATATAAGCCAAACAATTGATTGCATAATATGAAGGCTTATATAATTCCAAATGAAAGGGAGAGCTTTAACTCCGAAATTTACTGTTTCACTCCTTTCAAGCTTGGATAAATTGAATTACCAGATATTTGAATTCATTTATGGATTTTATTTCATTGTTTATTGTGCAATTCACTTTACATATACTCAATGTTTTGTCATCATCAAAAAGGGGGAGATTGTGGAGTGATTGATTAAAACCCTATTTGATTTTGATGAGCTCAAAGCATTTGAGTATATTTCTTGTTTACTAATGAATTCAATTAAGTATTTTCAGTGAAAATCTTCTCTAAGTGTCTCTAGACTTGGTTCATAGTATTTTGGATAAGTTAAGAAGTCAGCTTGAACCAAAATCTGAGACTCGAGTCGACTCCAGAGTATCACGAGTCGACTCCAAGCGTATCAAGTTCACTGGCACGGGCTCGAGTCGACTCCGGATCGGTACGAGTCGACTCCGACTGAGAACAGACAGACGAACAGAAAGCTTCAATTCAAAACCTGTCAGCGAGTCGACTCCCGAAGTGCGCGAGTCGACTCCAATGTTTACTGAGTCGACTCCGGAGAAGTATGAGTCGACTCCAAGGAGTCACAGGCAGAAAAGTCAGAGAGCAGTTTTCGGGTCTGAGATTCGAGTCGACTCCAGTGGAACGCGAGTCGACTCCGATGGTTGGCAAGTCGACTCCAAAGAAAGTGAGAGTCGACTCTCAGAGGAACACAAGGAAAAAGACAGAAAGCATTTTTCGGACTCTGAGATTCGAGTCGACTCCCGCAATACGCGAGTCGACTCCGAGACTCCGCGACCACAAAGAAGACAGAAGACCAAGTTACTGCCTCTGAGATTCGAGTCGACTCCCAGACAGCTAGAGTCGACTCCAAGGCAGCTTCACATCAAAAAGGCAGAAGACCAAGTTTCGGAAATTGAGAGCCGAGTCGACTCCGAGGAAGTTCGAGTCGACTCCAAGACTGGACGAGCCAAAAAGACAGAAGATAGGGAGTTCGGGCTCTGAGCGCCGAGTCGACTCCCAGGATTGACGAGTCAACTCGAGTGGACCAAATTCAAAAATAAATCCACGGACTCCATAGGATGAGCCGACTCCGAGAAAGCCAAGTCAGCTCCAGAAGTTGGCGAGTCGACTTTGGGTCAAGACGAGTCGACTCCCAGTCGCGAAGGCAACTTTAATTCAAATCTGGAACAGTTGCCGAGTCGACTCCGGAAAAGTATGAGTCGACTCCCGCTACAGACGAGTCGACTCCTGATCGCGCGAGTCGACTCCAACCCACCAACGGACACATTGTCAGGCTGTGCAGAGTGTGCAGAACGGGCAGAAAAAGGTGTCTAACGGCTAGTTTCCGTGGGGGTTGGTTTAAATAGCCACAGAAGACTGTAGCAAAGGAGAGAACAACCATTCCACTCCAAGTATTCAAGCATTCAATCTCTGCAACCTGTTCTTCAACGAAAAAAGAGGGAAGAGCTGCATTAACTGCATCCACCTACATCTTCCCAGCAATTAAAGAAATCCTCCTCCTGCATTCAAGTCGACTACATATTCAAGAGGAGACCCGAAGTTTAAGAAGCCATTCTTCTACTCCAACTTAAAAGCGTTTGAGGGCTTCTAAACTCTTTTCAGATTATATTGTTTTCCACCTACTTTTGAGAAGCTTAGTTTTCTGTTTGTCTATTTTATTTATAACTTGTATCTGCTTGGTTCAATCGGGGGATTGAATCAAGGGTATTGAGGTTGGTTGGTGAGCCGAGTGTAAAACCAACGTGTGTAAGGGTTCGATTGTGATCCCGGAAAAACAATCGGGGTGGTTCTAGTCGGTGAGCCTGGAAAAACCGACCGAGTTCGTTGTGAGCTCGTAAAACAACAAGTTTGGTTGTGAGCTTGGAAAACAACCGGCTGTAATCCAAGGGGGTTATAGTGAATTTCCAAGTGAGACTTGGGGAGTGGACGTAGGAGCAAGGGTTAGCTTCGAACCACTATAAAACTTGGTGTTTGTGATTGATTGTCTCTCTTCTTCTTCCTCTCATATCACTCACAGCACATAGCATTTAATTAAACAACTTGCAATAGTTTTAATTAGTCCTTCACAACGTTTTAAATAGCTAAATTATTTTAAAACCCAATTCATCCCCCCTCTTGGGTTGTCTATCTGGGCAACAAGCTCCACACGCCATAAAAGGGATGCAAGGGGGCAGCACCTAGGGCATGAGAATCTTCTTCCCTCTCCAGCCGTGAGCCCTCTTCCTCCTCTTGGTTTTCAACCGCAAGCAAGGGAAAAGAAAAGAAAGATGTTGGCGGCCCTCCTCCCTCCTCCCTCCTCCCTCCTCCCTTCCTTCTTCCAACACAGGGAAAAGAAAAGGCTGCAAGTAGCCTTTGGTTCTTCTCCTTAGAGCCTTCTTCTCCTTCCTCCTCCCAAGTACAATCAAGGGTTGATTAAAAGGGAGAATATCAGCCATCTAAAGTAGTCTTTACAAGGGAGCTAGCACCCCGGGGAGACAAGGAAGCTTTGATCGGTCCTCTGCTTCGTGTGGATACCCGTAGAGGCCGGACACGTGAACGGTTTCAAACGAACCTTCATCCTAAACCACGAACTTTAGTTTGCGGTGATCATTTATCCGCACAAGGTGAAGATCTAATTTTTCTAATGGTTTAAAAAGTTTTTAATCCTAATCTATCTATGAACGATTTTTGAACAACGTTCATGAGATGAACGTCGATTCCGCGCATGCCTCTTCCGCTGCCATCTAAATTTTTTTTTTAATTTTTTGTGGCTTGGGCGGGTTCCCAATAGTGGTATCAGAGCCTAGGCTTCATAGATTATGATTAGAATTAAAAGGATTAAGGCATATTAGATCTAAAAATTAAAGGATTAAGCCTGCTGATTTTTATGCATGCAGAATTTCAGGTTGCAGAATTTTTCTGCATGCTGAATTTAGTATGCATTGATTAATGATTCTGCTGTGTAATTAATATGATTATAATTATTTAGAATCATCCCTTGCATGATCAGCGACTCATGAGATGAGGTAATCAATTAAGTTTCAGATCTGTAAATTATATTTATGCATGTGATGCGTACGGTGATGATCATGGATGACCCTTTGTGAATGTGCTGAAATGTTCTGCGATGTAATCTGTGATGTTATATGATAACATGTAAATCATTTTTTAGATGTCTGCGAGCATCTTAAATTCATGTATTAGAGACCTACGTGTCTCCTCAAAAAGGGGTTGTAATTATTCTTTTATTTTTGAATTTTATCTGGGATGTAATCTGTGATGTATGATGCACGTCGATGGTTGATCGATGCACGCCTCCTACAAGCAAGCTTTGCACGGATCAAGATCATAGGTTGATTGAAGATGGATCAAGGAGTTGAACCTAAGGGATCAAGATCGAGTCAAAAGTTGAAGACGATCAAACCAATTGACGTGCATGTGCTTGTACTATGACCCATCCTGGATCCATGATCATCACCAGTTACATTTACTTTCTTATATATATGCCTGGATGTTTAATGTTTATGCCTATGCATAGCGGGTAGATGAATGTGTGCATGAGATGCGAATAGTCAATCAAAAGAGACCTAAACTAAAACCTCCTCAATCAAGTCGAGAGTGAACCAACATGAGCGAGTCATATTAGATTAATTGATCTAATTGGTGTCTAGAAAAGCATGAAAGGTGGTTACTTAATTAGGACCTTACTCTCTGAGTAAGGGGAGCCTCCCACCTGCTTACTTGGCCAATTGTTCGATTACCTCTTATGAAGAGCTCAAGTTGCAAACACTAAGACATGATTAACCAATATTAAGTCCATAGGTCTTCCACCGTAGTAGAGCTGCTAAGGTCTTTCTGGTGTTGACTTGTCTCGGCTGGACACAGTGGGCAAGTTGCATCGAAGGGCTGGGCCTCTCTATAGACATGAGATATTGTAGGGATAAAGGTGGGGTTGAGGACCAATAACTGTTAGGTGAGGACCCAATGACGACTTTATTTCTACGGTTATATGGTGGGTCTGACTTAACTAAGGAATGGGACCAATAACTGTTAGGTGAGGTCTACATGACTTAGAGACCAAGAGGCACTGCAACATGCTTGAGAAACATTGTACAAGAGATGTACACTCATCCATTTATATGTCATCAATAACTGTTAGGTGAGGTGGCATATAAATCGGTGGGACCGCAGTACCCACTAGAAATCCTAGTCGTGTAGGATTTTCGTTTTCCTACCAGGGGAGTGTGAGGAATTCGAGAAAATAGTGGGAGGTACATTTGTTCTAAAAGACCCTAGAACAAATTAGGATCAAGTGCAAAAATCTAACTAGAATTTTTACTCTCTGCAGATCACAATATCAGTCTCAAACCCTTTGATCCGTATTCTTGAGACCAACCGACTGACCGGCTTAGAAATCTCAAAATTATTTCAAGTTGCGAGAAAATAGGCTATGTGCTCGACAATGATATCCCCACATTATCAGCACGTCCGACCGCTGATTAGCGTGCGACGCATGAAAAGTGGACAGACGATGACATTAAGGTCAAGTGCTACATTATGGTATCCATGTCCAATGAACTCCAATGCCAGCATGAGAATATGAAGACTGCTAGGGACATACTAGCACACCTGCAAGAGTTGTATGGTGAGCAGAGTCGCACAACTCATTTTGAAGTGTCCAAGAGACTCTTCAAGGCAAAGATGCGCGAAGGGCAGTCTGTCCATGATCACGGTCTGACTATGATCAAGGACTTAAAGAAGCTTGAGAAGCTCAGTATGAACATGCACAAGAAATTGCAAGTAGATCTGATCCTTCAATCCCTTCCTGATTCATTTCGATAGTTTATAGTAAACTACCACATGAATAAGATTGAATGCAGTAAGACTGAACTGTTAAATATGTTGGTAACTGCTGAGGAAGCCTTGAAAGGTTCAAGGAGCAATGTCCTTGCTGCTGAGTTGACTTCTAGTTCCAAAAGAAAGTCTACTTGGAAGAAAAAGAAGCCTGCGAAGAAGCAGAAAAGGACAAGAAGCCAAAGAAGGAAGTTCAAAAGAAAAAGGCTAATAACAAAGGAAAATGTTTCCACTGCAATGTCGATGGCCACTGGAAGAGGAACTGCCCTTCATAACTGGAGAGCCTGAAGAACAAGAAGGCAGACACACCTTCAGAAGGTATGTTAGACCTGCTCGTGATTGAAACTAACCTTACGGTTTCCTCTACTTCGAGTTGGGTTATAGATTCTGGTTCTAGTGCTCATTTGTGCACTACTATGCAAGATCTAAAGGAAAGTAGAAGGCTGGCGGAAGGTGCGGTAACCCTTCGGATTGGCAACAGGGCAAAAATTGCTGCTGTGGCTGTGGGCACCTACCCTCTGCGACTACCGTCTGATTTTAGTTTATTACTTAGAGACTGTTATTATGTACCTGTTGCTAGTAGAAATTTGATTTCTATTTCATGTCTAGCATAGAAAGGTCATATTTTTACATTTGACAAAGACTGTTGTTCTATTTATTTCAGAAATAAAATAGTCGCACGTGGTTTTATGATTGACAGTCTCTATCATTTGCATATGGATGTATCTGTAAATGTGTCTGAGCAAGAAGTGAGTGCCAAAAGATCCAAGAGATTCAGGGATGAGATAAACCAAAAGTATTTATGGCACTTCAGGCTTGGCCATATTTGGAGAGGACAGAATGAACAAAATGGATAAAGATGGGCTTCTAGGCTCATTGACTTCCGAGTCATATCCAGTTTGCGAGTCCTGTCTTCAAGAAAAAAATAGCTAGATTGCCCTTTGTAGGACATGGAGAGAGGACCACTGAAATACTTATCCTGGTACATACAGATGTGTGTGGCCCATTCGATGTGCTAGCTAGAGGTCGTTATTCGTACTTTATTATCTTTACCGATGATTATTCACGGTATGGGTATGTATATCTAATGAGACATAAATTTGAATCTTTTGAAAAGTTTAAAGAGTTCAGAAATGAAGTAGAAAAATAAACTGGAAAACCTCTTAAGGCTCTTCGATCAGATCGAGGAGGAGAATACCTTAGTGGGGAATTCCGGGACTATCTCAAGGAGAATGGCATTGTCTCACAATGGACTCCTCCGGGTACACCTCAACTCAACGGGGTGTCAGAGAGGAGAAATCGGACTCTATTGGATATGGACCGGTCCATGATGAGCTTCACTGATTTACCTATGTT
Source organism: Phoenix dactylifera (assembly GCF_009389715.1). Lineage (NCBI taxonomy): Eukaryota > Viridiplantae > Streptophyta > Magnoliopsida > Arecales > Arecaceae > Phoenix > Phoenix dactylifera. Next base: position 335,444 of record NW_024067749.1, read on the forward strand.
TCTTTGGGGAGATGCCGTACTCACCGCAATTTATCTACTGAATAGAGTTCCCTCTAAATCTGTTCCTACCACACCGTATGAGATATGGCATGGTAAGAAACCAAGTCTTGGTCATCTTAAGATTTGGGGATGTCAGGCCCACGTCAAGCGACTACAGGCGGACAAGCTAGAGGCTAGGACCATAAGTGCTCGTTTTATAGGATATCCTAAAGAGTCATTAGGATATAATTTTTACGTCTCAGAGGATCACAATGTGCTTGTGAGCCGACATGCCATCTTCTTGGAAAAACAGTTTATCCTTGATAGAGGTAGTGGGAGGAAAATTAAGCTTGAAGAGAAAGTCTCTGAAAAGCAACGAGTCATGGATCCTATAGAACCCATTCATACAGAACCAGTACACGTTGTTCCTCCACCTCGCAGATCTAGTAGGGTCTCCCATCCTCCTAATAGATACTTAGGTATGCTTGAAGAGGATACTAAGAAAATGTTCCTCATGGGAGATAGGGAACACATACAGGATCCCAAAACCTACGACGAGGCGATATCAGATATCGATTCCGAGAAATAGTTGGAAGCTATGAAGTCAGAGTTAGACTCCATGCATTCCAACCAAGTCTGGACTTTAGTGGATCCACCAGAAGATATTGTACCTATTGGATGCAAATGGATCTACAAAAGAAAGATAGGTTCGGATGGAAATGTAGAGACCTATAAGGCAAGGCTAGTAGCAAAAGGATATAGTCAACGCGAAGGCATTGACTGTCAGGAGACCTTTTCACCTGTAGCCGTGCTGAAATCCATCCGAACATTGCTTGCCATTGCAGCATTTCATGATTATGAAATTTGGCAGATGGATGTGAAAACTGCTTTCCTAAATAAATATCTTGATGAAGATATCTATATGGAGCAGCCTTTGGGTTTCACTTCCAGTGATGGAGATCATAAAGTCTGCAAGCTGCAAAGGTCCATTTATGGACTAAAGCAAGCATCTCGGAGTTGGAACACTCATTTCAATGATGCAATCAAAATGTTTGATTTCATCAAAAACAAAGAGGAATCGTGTGTTTACAAGAAGGTTAGTGGGAGTGCTGTCGTATTTCTCGTATTGTACATGGACGACATTCTCTTGATAGGAAATGATATTTCCATGCTAACCTCGGTCAAGGTCTGGTTATCAAAAGAGTTCTCCATGAAAGACCTTGGAGAAGCATCCTATATTTTGGGGATAAAGGTCTATAGAGATAGATCTAAAAGGATGCTGGCCTATCACAGAAGATGTACATAGAGAAAGTGCTGAAAAGGTTCAGCATGGAAAACTCTAAAAGAGGTCTCTTACCCCTAAGGCATGGAATTCATCTCTCCAAGAAGATGTGCCCCAACACATCTGAAGAGATTCAACGCATGAGCAAGATCCCTTATGCATCGGCAATAGGGAGCCTCATGTATGCCATGCTGTGTACACGACCTAATATAGCCCTTGCTGTGAGTGTCACTAGCAGATATCAGTCGAATCCAGGTGAAGAGCACTGGACAACTGTGAAGAATATTCTTGATCTTTGGAGAAACATCAGAGTTAAAGGTAGAAGGGTATACAGATTCAGACTTCATGACTGATATCGATGATAGAAAGTCTACTGCGATAATAATGGCGCCATAACTCTTGCTAAGGAGCCAAGATCTCATCAGAAGTCCAAGCATATAGAGCGGCGCTTCCACCTCATACGCGACTATGTTAAGAAGAAGTATGTCGAGGTGCAGAGAGTAGACTCCGCGGACAACGTGGCGGACCTATTTACTAAGCAACTGAGTCAGCAAAAGACTGAAGCCCACCTTGAGAAGTGGGACTTAGATATATGACTGATTGGCTTTAGTGCAAGTGGGAGATTGTTAGATGTATGCCCTAGAAGCCAATCTGGCTGACACATTGTTAATTCTAGGACATAATTTTATACTTGACTATTTATTATTGAATAAATAAAAGGCATCTTTCTCATTCATATTGTTTATGTGTCTATGAATCGTCCAAGAATTAATAAGATGATGATGCATATTCTTAAGAGTTAAGAATTTGAGCCATGCATCATTGGTGATTAATTTCTGAATGCTCCTGATCGATGGATCATCATGAGGACGGTGATCGATCCGATGAGATCAGTGCACACATTGCTTTCCTTGTGGATGGACGAGACTCGAGTCCATGGTGTGGCGACACTGAAGTAATAGTGCAGGTACTTGTTAAAGAACAAGGATACTGAGCGTGACCAAGACAAAAAGTCACTTGGATGTCTATCCACTCGTCAGTGACTTGCTTGATGTTGTAGTAGTGTGACTGGTCCTTTGACCTGCGGTGCTTCGGCTACTCATAGTGAGGTTATTGTAGTTTGACTGCACGTATACATGGTCTCTAGACATATGGGTCCATGCAGTGTAGATTGGCTACAATAGATTCACTGTAAGAGTATGGTATGCACCTATATGAAGTCTATCGACCTTGATAGATAAGGAGAGATCCTATGTGATTTATAAGACTGAGTTCGTAAGACCTCGGCCGGAGCAGTAAAAATAGTGGAGAAAGAGTTTTCCACTCTCGAACTTAAGTCGAATAAATCTTGACATATGACAGACAATGGGGTTTGACAAGTTGTCCATGACCTCCGTCCTGTAGGGATTCACGATAGTAGGACTGTATCATACGATAACTGCACCTAGAGGTTCATCATTCCATTCTGCTGGGTAGCCACTACATGCTGCTAGGTGTCACTGGTGGATGATGAGACTCACAGGGAATATCTTGATGATCGATAAACCCTGATGAGTTGAGTTGGAACTGTTCCAACCCATTAAAAGGAGTTTTCAATAATATTGTGATAGAGATCGCAATATATCTCACTACCAGTCAGAATAGAACCTATGGAGTCACACATACTAGAGGTATTGACCGATCCGATGGTTGAAATGCGATTATGAATCACGAGTAATCAATTCGATTGAAAATCAGTTGAAGAAGGAACAATGGAAATTGATTAATTGGACTTAAAACACGAATCCTACTTGGAGTAGGATTCCTGGAGTCCTAATTGGATTAGGACTGGAAATCCTATTTGGACTAGGACTGGGAGTCCTACTTAGAGTAGGATTCCTACAATCCTAATTGAATTAGGATTTTGAATTCAATTTGGATTCCTACTTAGAATAGGATTCCTAGAAGTCCTAATTGGATTAGGACTTCGGATTCAAATTAAAGTCCTAATTGGATTAGGACTAAAATTGAATAAATCCTAATTGGATTAGAATTTTTTTAAGTCCTAATTAATTATTAATCTAATGAATTAATAAGACTCCTAATTGGATTAGGATTGAAGAGTTCAATTGAGTCATAATTGATTTGAGTTCTAATTCGATTAGGACTTACCTAGATTAACCCCAATTGGTTCAACCTTGGACTAAGCCTAATTAGATTAGGACTTAGCCACATTAGGGCCTCCCAATCCTTACTTAATGAGGACTAGAGCAACACAAAAGGGAGGGGCTCACGCCCCTCCCCTTTCTCTTGGTTGGTGCGGCAACACAAGAGGGGCCGGCGCCCCTCTTGGAAAATTGTAAGGAGCACCACACGCCATAAAAGGGATGCAAGGGGGCAGCACCTAGGGCATGAGAATCCTCTTCCCTCTCCAGCCGTGAGCCCTCTTCCTGCTCTTGGTTTTCAGCCGCAAGCAAGGGAAAAGAAAAGAAAGATGTTGGCGGCCCTCCTCCCTCCTCCCTTCCTTCTTCCAACACAGGGAAAAGAAAAGGCTGCAAGTAGCCTTTGGTTCTTCTCCTTAGAGCCTTCTTCTCCTTCCTCCTCCCAAATACAATCAAGGGTTGATTAAAAGGGAGAATATCAGCCATCTAAAGTAGTCTTTGCAAGAGAGCTAGCACCCCGGGAAGACAAGGAAGCTTTGATCGGTCCTCTGCTTCGTGTGGATACCCGTAGAGGCCGGACACGTGAACGGCTTTAAGCGAACCTTCATCCTAAACCACGAACTTCAGTTTGCGGTAATCATCTACCCGCACAAGGTGAAGATCTAATCTTCCTAATGGTTTAAAAAGTTTTTAATCCTAATCTATCTACGAACGGTTTTTAAACAACGTTCATGAGATGAACGTCGATTCCGCGCATGCCTCTTCTGCTGCCATCTGAAATTTTTTTTTAATTTTCTGCGGCATGGGCGGGTTCCCAACAACCACAACCTTACACCGTTGGTTTTTTCTTTGGCTCACCAATAAACCTTAACCCCTTGATTCAATCTCTTGATTGAATCAAGTTACAAGATATTAGAACAAATTTAAAGCAAATACAAGCTTCTTAAACAAGCAGATATAGCAAATATAAACAAGTAGAGTAAAGAGAAGAAGCCCTCAAACAAATTTTGTAGATGAAGGAACTCGGCTTCTTCTTTACTTGACCCTCTTCTGATTTCACACGAGATAGAGGATCACTGAGGCAGCACACAGTTGGAGAGGAAGCTTTGGGATTCACTCGGATGCTCTTCTTCTGTCTCTTTTGCTTTGAATAGCCCTTTTGTGCTTTTGGAAGGTTTCTCTTGAAATCTCTTTGAAATCTCTTTCCTATGTGTTCTCTCCCACTTCCTTAACTTCTCCCCTAGCTCTTCTCTTGATTTTATAGCTTTGGATGGTGTGGGAACAAAGATCTAGCCGTTAGAGACAAAAATAGAGCCGTTGGAGTTGAGAAAAAACTAGCCGTTATGCCTTCCAGCATGCTCGAGTCGACTCGGCTGAAGCAGGAGTCGACTCGGCTGAAGCAGGAGTCGACTCGTGAATAGGAGTCTGCCGGCACTGTAGCTGGGAGTTGACTCGGCTGTAGCTGGAGTCGACTCGAGCACTGTAGCGCTAAAAATCAACTCTCTGTCTTTTTATCTGTTCTCAGTCGGAGTCGACTCGTAGAGTCCTGGAGTCGACTCGAGCACTGTTTTTTGAAACTCTAGAGTGCCAGAGTCGACTCTGAACTTCTAGGAGTCGACTCGAGGACTATTTTTTTTAATCTTTCTTTGAATTTGCTCCTCCAACTTGAATCCTTTGAACTTGAAACTTGGGCCAATGAAGTATTGCTTTCTTTCAACTTTTTGAAAGCTTTTGAAGTCTTCTTCTATTCTTCCAACTTGTTATGTTCCTTGCAAAATAAATATCTTTCTTCTTGCAACACAAATATTAGTAATTATACTTCAAGGTTTTGTGATTATCAAAATCAATCTTTGGATCAGCAGGTTTGCTCATCACAGGCTCTAAGTGTGACAATATTGGTTTGCTCGTCACAGGCTCTAAGTGTGACATTATTGATTTGCCTCGTCACAGACTAGAAATGTGATCGAGATTTGGTCCAAAGTCAAAAAGATAATTGATCCGAATCAAGTTGCAGAAAAAACATGGAATAGTTCTTTCCATTAAAAGCCTGAAACAAGGTATTTCCATTGGCTATGGTCCAACAAAGCTTCCAAAATTCCTCTCACTATCATGACGATGAAACGGAATTTAATTTGTGTCAAAACTTGATCAGTCTAGATTTTTTTTTTAAATTTTATAATGGAATGATTGAATTATTTTATAATTCTCATATGGTTGGAAATGACATTTTATGTGATGGTTTGTACTGATTGAATTTAGCTCTAGTTGAAGAAGTCTCTTGTGTTACTAAAGTTGGAAAGAAAAAGGTTTTAATTCGTAAATCATTGCCTCTGTATTTATATGCTCTATTTTTGTGAATCTTGGAGGGTGGCGAGGAAGGGCAGGGAGGGGATGGCGTCTCGGAAGAGGTGTCAGGCGATGACGGAGGAGCTGAGACGATGGGTTAAGATCCCCCGCCCGGGGGGATAGGCGGGGGAGCGGGGAACCGATGGGGTTACTCCCCTCTCTCCCATTCTTTTTTTTTTAATTATTGTTTTTAACATATATGATGAACGACGTGGATTGCCGTTTATCGCCTGCTTTATCTAACAGCTGGACCGTGAGACCCAATGGCAATAGGGAGGAGGCCCAGCTTGTCTGTGAGCTGCGGCAGATGAGCCGCACCCGGTCATCCCTTCCATGGTCCTCGGTCAAGGCCCAGTGATCGTTATCGTTTCGCTTATCCACGGAGAATGAGAGATTGAGACGCCACACCTCGCGCTGTCCTGCATTACGCCCGTCCCAGCCCACAGTTTTGTTTGTCCATATCACGTTCTGTTTGGATATAATCTCCCACCGCCCTACCATACTTCCGAGAGCGTGGTGGTGGAAAACAGAGAGAGCAGGTCATAATCGATTGACTGAAAGGTAATCCGAAGCTTCTCTACTGTTTTTGTCATTTTTTTCTTGAATTAAAAAAAAAAATCTGTTTTTAGTCTTCTTGCTATGCGAATCTCTTGTTGGATACGTGGCCTGATTCGATTTGGAGGCTTTAACCCTAGAAACCCAGGTGATGATCGAAAGCTACGGGACAAGTTTTCCAATTTGAGATTCTAATCTTACTTTATTAGAGAAGAGGATGTAGCATCTAAGCCGTTTCTCTGCGTCATGCGTTGTTTTCTTTTTCTTATTTTTGTTTTTTGAAATTTCAGTGAAGTTTATTTAATTACTAACCCTAACGATTTTTATCTTCTTTGAGTCCATTCTGTGATGCTGTTTTAATTCTCAACATATTTCGAGGTTAGCAGCAAGGGCTTAGAATACGTCGTTGATGAACCAAATTGGAGAAATACTGCTCTGATCTCAAGCTTTTTTTCCTCCAAATGGAAAATGGAGATGTTGCAAAAAATGTAGTACCGTAAACAATGTCTCATCTTTCTCTTGTATTTGTTACTGTTGGTTACACCGTCATCTTGCCTTAGGAGTCTTCCAATCATGATTGCTGATAGAAATCAAATGTTCAACGGGAGGAAAAATCGATAACTTACCTTTTGAAAGTGCGTGATTAATGTTTTCAGGACCTTTCTTTGGCTAGGATTATGTGCTTTGGGCTTCTTGTATTCTTGAATATCTTCTTCCTTGTTGTAGCATGAATTTGTGGTTGAGAATCCATTTACAATTAAAAGAGAAACTCTTTCTAACAATCCAAGGATCTATTAGGTCCAGGGATAGCAGAGGAAGATGAGAGAGAGGAGAGAAGATGGCTTTGATAATATCTCCGTTTCTGATCCCCTTCCTTTTGTGGAGACTAATGGTTTGTGGTAGTTGTGAAACTACACAAGGTAGTTTTCACCATGTAAAAACTCTCACTTGAATCCATTTGAACCAAGCATGGGCTTGCTCTTATGGCCGCCCAACTTTGGTTCCCAACAATTACTTTCTGCATTTTAGATCCAAAAAAGTTTTTTCGAATAGTTTATTCTAAATTTGGAATTGTTACTGTTACGGGGGAACTAAGCCGCCATGCTCCACGTGACCGGCACGCACGCCCATGAAGACTACGGCTGTCCTTTGATCCAGCAATCCGACCCCGAGTCGGACATCTTCGGCTCCACAGCCCGACCTCGAGTCGGCTGCCCTTCGATCCAGCAGTCCGGCCCCGAGTCGGACATCTTCGGCTTCGCAGCCCAACCCCGAGTCGGCTGCCCCTTAATCTAGCAATCCGACCCCAAGTCGGATATCCTCAGCACCGCAGCCCGACCCCGAGTCGGCTGCCCCCTGATCCAGCACTCCGACCCCGAGTCGGAGATCTCTTGATAACGACAGGCTGCTTCCCAGAGGCACGCCGAGGCCTCCTGCTCCACTACTCCCTGCAACGGCTGTATCCGATGCTGTTCCACGATCTCCTGTATCAGCCGTACAAAGCGGAACTCCACTACGCCCTGTCATGGCCGTACCCAGCGCTGCTCCACGACGCCCTGTAACGGCCATGTCAGTGGCCACTCCATCGCGCCCCACGATGACAAACCCCCCTGAGAGACCCCCCAGCCAGGTATATATGCGGCTGGGGGGAGAAGGGGGGGTAAGCAATATCTTCCAGAGCACTCTCTTGCTTGCTATTATTATCTCTCCTTCTCCTCCAATCTCCTCTGACTTGATCGTCGGAGGGCCCCCACTACCCCAGTGGTGGTGCGAGGCTTGCTCGCAGGTTTTCCGGTGGAAGGTGGAGCGTAACCAACACCAACCAAGACAACTCAGACGGAACCCCGTTCACACCGCTGTGTCAATCGTTCTCGGTTTGGACCACCAGCAACAGTTGGCGCTAGAGGAAGGGCCTGATCTCAGAGCGATCGTAATGGCACGGCGAGGTGGTCGTGGAGCTTCCAATGCCTCCGGTCGCGGGGCCTCTCGCGCCTCCGGCCGGGAGGCCGCTGCGTCTCCAACACATTCTCAGCAACACTCCACCATTCCACCCCCCATTCAGATGGTCGAAGCCGCTCAGTTCGACCAGTTAGCCCAGCAGGTTCGCACCCTCGCGGAGGCAGTGCAGAACCTGCAGGGTGTGATGTCTCGAGCGCCACAGCGGGCCCAGGAGCCGCTGCCCCCCGAGCGCTCACCTGTCTTCCTCAATCCGCGCTCCTTCCTCTCCCATGGGGAGGAGCGCCGGCGCGAGGAAGGTTCTCGAGCACGGTCCATTCTGCCAGGACCTTCTCATCGAAGCTGCGCGGGGTACGAGAGGCGGACCCGGGCGCGTTCTCAGACCCCCCAGTCCTCGAGGGGCCCGCACTCCAGTCGGTCCCCCTCGCGCCGCTCCTTGTCTCCCACTCACCGGTCGCGCTCCCTGGACCGGCGGGTGGACGATCTCCACAGACAACTCCAGGTCCTGAAGGGCCACTCCAAAGATCTCTTCGCTGACTTGGAGATCTCCTCCCAACCGGCGCTTGCCTCGAGGATCCTGCGGACCCCAAATCCGCCGGGATTCAAAATGCCGGCGATCGAGCCCTATGACGGGGCGGCGGACCCGCGGGATCACGTGGAGAGTTTCAGGACTCTTATGCTCCTCCATGGAGCATCAGATCCTCTCCTCTGCAAGGCCTTCCCGGCGACCCTCCGTGGCCCAGCCAGGGCGTGGTTCGCCGGCCTGGAGGCTGACTCTATCCAGTCCTTTGACCAGTTCACTCGCCTCTTCATCAGCCATTTCGCCGTCAGTAGCCGGCGGCGATTGGTTTCCGACTCCCTCTTTGATGTCCGGCAAAACGAGGGAGAAAGCCTGCGGGATTACCTTACCCGCTTCAACAAGGCTACATTGGAGGTCCGGAACCTGAGCCAGGAGGTGGCTCTCTCAGCCCTGAAGCGTGGCTTCCGGAAGGGTAGACTCACCTTCTCCCTGGACAAACGCCTGCCGCGGAGCTTCCCGGAGCTGTTGTCTCGGGCGAACCAGTATGCAGACGCCGAGGAGGCAGCCGCCCACCGGAACAAGGAGGCCGCCGAGGCCCCTCTAAAGTTCGGAAAGAAAAGGCGAAAAGAGGCACCCCAGAGGAGGAGCCCGACGCCTCAACATCGGCGCAGAAGCCCGTCACCGGCGAGGAACCACGGCGCCCCACGCCCTCGTTCTCCGCACCGACGCTTCAACCGGTACACCCCACTCCTGGCCCCCCGGGCCCAGATCCTTATGGAGGTCAAGGGGCGGGAGAACCTCCCGGTCCCGAGGCAGATGAAGAAAATCCCTGGGAGGAGGCCCTCTCGGGCGTACTGTGAGTACCACCGAGACCACGGCCACGACACCGAAGACTGCTTCCAGCTTCGGGACGAGATCGAGGCTCTCATCCGCCGAGGGCATCTCGGTCGATATGTAAACGACCGACGTCCCCCCGCAGACCCGCGTCCGGCCGACCCGGCCCCTCAGGAGCCTCAGGAGCAGAATCGACCCGTCGCGGGCGTGATCCACACCATCACTGGGGGCTGCTCTCGGCCCGTGAGGAACGCAGGGGGCTCGGTGGAAGCATCAGGGGTGGCCGTCGCGAAGAGGCAGCGGGTCGGAAATGTAATCACTTTTTGTGATGAGGATGTAAAGGGGGTTCAGACCCCCCATGATGATGCCATGGTGATCTCCCTCACTATGGCGAACTATGATGTAAGGCGTGTTCTTGTGGATAGTGGAAGCTCAGCTGATATTTTGTTTTACGAGACCTTCCAAAAGATGAGCTTGTCCCGACAAGTGTTGCACAAAACATCCACCCCCCTCATAGGATTCACTGGAGACGCTATCTCGGCCGAAGGTGTCGTTGAGCTGCCTGTGACTGCGGGCGTTGCACCCGCAGAGGCCACGGTGCGGCTCGGGTTCTTGGTCGTCCGTGTTCCCTCGGCCTACAATGCTATCCTCGGACGACCCGGACTGAACGCCCTTCGCGCGGTGGTCTCAACGTACCACTTGCTCATGCGGTTCCCCACGGCGGCCGGGATTGGAGAGGTCCGAGGTGACCAACCGACCGCAAGGCAATGTTTCTTAGCAACTCTCAAAGGGAAGAAGCCCGTAGAAGCCTTAAGCGTCGAGTCCCTCGACGCCAGAGACGAGGTGGCCTTGCGGCACGGGGAGCCGGCCGAAGGTGTGATCGAAGTTCCCCTCGAGGAAGGTCGCCCGGACCGGACGGTCCGGGTCGGCACCAATCTCGACCCGGGAGCTCGGGCTCGGTTGGTGGAATTCCTCCGAGCCAACGCCGATGTATTTGCCTGGTCGGCAGCCGATGTACCTGGGATCGACCCGGAGGTCATTTCTCACGCCCTCAACGTCGACCCAACCCACCGACCAGTAAAGCAGAAGAAGAGACACTGTGCCCCGGATCGGATCCGAGTGGTCGACCAGGAGGTAGACAAGCTCTTGGAGGCAGGATTCATAAGGGAGGTCAGCTACCCCGAATGGCTGGCAAATGTCGTACTTGTCCGGAAGGCGAGCGGAAAGTGGAGGATGTGCGTCGACTACACCGACCTGAACAAGGCATGCCCCAAGGATAGCTTTCCGCTTCCGCGGATAGATCAACTGGTCGACGCGACTTCCGGATATCAGCTGCTGTCTTTCATGGACGCCTTCTCCGGCTACAACCAGATAATGATGGCTCCACAGGACGAGGAGAAAACTGCCTTTATAACAGACCGGGGGCTGTACTGTTACAAGGTAATGCCCTTCGGTCTGAAGAATGCTGGCGCCACTTACCAGCGCCTCGTCAACAAAATCTTCAAAGGGCAAATCGGCCGGAACATGGAGGTGTACGTGGACGATATGCTGGTGAAGAGCCGCCATGCAGACCAGCACATCGCGGATCTGGAGGAGACTTTTGCCACCCTGCGGAAGTTTCGCATGAAGCTGAACCCAGCGAAGTGCGCCTTTGGCGCTTCGGCCGGGAGGTTCCTCGGTTTCATTGTCAACCAGCGGGGGATCGAAGCCAACCCTGACAAAATCAAGGCTATCCAAGATATGTCCCCTCCGACCAAAGTGAAGGAGGTTCAGGAGCTCGCTGGGAGGGTCGCCGCGCTCGGACGATTTGTGGCAAAGTCGGCCGAACGCTGCCAACCTTTCTTCAAGGTATTGAAACGCCCGAAAGACTTTCTCTGGACGACCGAATGTCCAGCAGCATTCGACCAGCTCAAGGAATACTTGGCGTCTCCTCCCCTGCTGTCCAAGCCGCAAGAAGGGGAGATGCTCTACCTTTATCTGGCGGTCTCCCCAACCGCAGTCAGTGCGGTACTGGTTCGGTAAGAGGCAAAGTTCCAGAAGCCTGTGTACTACATCAGCCGGGTCTTACAGGATGCCGAGACGCGGTATACGAAGGCTGAAAAGATCGCCTTCGCGCTGCTGACCGCGACCAGGAGGCTTCGCCCCTATTTTCAAGCCCATTCTGTCACCCTCTTGACCGACCAACCGCTGCGGCAGATCCTCAGCAATCCTGAGAATGCAGGACGGCTGGTGAAGTGGGCAGTAGAACTTGGTGAGTTCGACATCCGCTACCAGCCCCGACCCGCTATCAAGGCCCAGGCGCTCGCGGATTTCCTCGCTGAGTGCACGGTGCAGGAGGCGGGACCTAGGTCGCCGGAAACACCTAGCCTCGACCTCCCGATTTGGACGCTTCACACCGATGGGTCGTCGAACCCCGAAGGTGGAGGGGCCGGGCTGGTCCTCACCAGCCCTGATGGAGTGATAGCCGAGTATGCCTTGAGGTTCGGATTTTCAGTGACCAACAACGAGGCGGAGTATGAGGCCCTAGTCACGGGACTCAAACTCACCAAGGAGCTCGGCATCCGGCGCCTGAAGGTCTTCACCGACTCCCAGCTGGTGGTCGGGCAGGTCCGTGGGGAGTTCGAAGCCCGGAACCCGACCATGCAGAATTACGTCCGGAAGGTGCAAGCACTCATTCCCGACCTCGGCAGTGTCGACATCCAGCAGGTCCCAAGAAGTGAAAATGCCAGGGCCGACAGGCTGTCCCGCTTAGTGAGCGCAGACGCGCACAACTTGTCGAGGGCGATCTACCTGGAGACCCTGGATGCCCCGAGCATCGGCGAGGCTGGAGCGGTGATGGCGATTGACCCGGAGCCGTCTTGGATGGACCCGCTTGTCGCCTACCTTGCCGAAGGGATCCTCCCTGAAGACGAAGATCAAGCTCGGTGACTTGTTATGAAGTCCGCCCACTACGTACTCAACGAAGGGAGGCTATATCGGACCTTGTTCACCGCCCCCCTCTTAAGGTGCCTCCGCCCCTCGGAAGCGGCCTACGCCCTCAGCGAAGTCCACGAAGGCATCTGCGGATCGCACCTGGGGGCTAGGTCCTTGGCGCACAAGATCATGAGGCAAGGCTATTATTGGCCTACCTTGTTGGAGGACTCAAAGGATCATGTACGGAAATGCGACGCCTGCCAGCGCCACGCCAACGTCCAGAGAGTTCCTTCCGTCCCCTTGGCGCCAATCACTGCACCCTGGCCCTTCGCCCAGTGGGGAATGGATATCCTCGGACCATTCCCCGTCGCTTCAGCTCAGCGGAAATTTTTGATTGTTGCAATCGACTACTTCACCAAGTGGGTGGAGGCAGAGCCGCTGGCCACTATCACGGAGGTGCAAGTCCGGAAGTTCGTGAAGAAGAACATCATTGTCCGATTTGGGGTACCTCGGGTCCTCATCTCGGATAATGGGCGACAGTTCGACAACAAGCATTTTCGTAACTTCTGCGAGGAGTTCGGGATCGAGCATCGGTTCACATCTGTGTCGCATCCCCAAACCAACGGCGAGGCCGAGGTCACAAATCGGACAATCCTCCAAGGAATCAAAGCGCGAATCGGTCGGACGGGGCAAGCTTGGGTCGAAGAACTCGAGAATGTCCTTTGGGCGTATCGGACCACGCATCGGACCCCTACCGGGGAGACGCCTTTCAGCCTAACCTATGGCACGGAAGCCGTTGTCCCCGTGGAGCTCGGACTCCCCTCACCTCGGGTGGCCGCGCACCGACCCGAGGCCAATTCGGAACAACTCCGAGGGAACCTGGATCTCTTGGAAGAAGCGAGGGAAATGGCGCAGGTTCGGATGGCGATGTATCAGCGGAGGGTGGCCCGATATTACAACTCCAAGGTCCGACCGAAGCTTTTCAGAATCGGAGATCTGGTGCTAAGGCGAGCTAAAGCATCTCGACCTGCGGAAGGTGGGAAGCTAGCGCCAAATTGGGAAGGCCCATATAAGGTTCGCTGGGTAAACCGACCTGGCTCCTACCAGTTGGAGGCCCTAGATGGTCGAGAAATTCTAAGGAGCTGGAATTCCGCTAACCTGCGGATGTATTACCAGTAGAACGACGATGCCAGAAAGACAGTTCAAAAATGTATAACACTTTGCATTTCAATAATTTCTGGTTACAACGGCGTGCTCGTGTGATTACAAGGAATTCCCAGAGGGGAATTAGGGTGTAAAGAAAGTAAAGAAGAGGTGGAGACTCCGAGGAGCTGAAGATCTGGGATCCCGAAACCTCCATCTGAAGCGGTTGCAATCCCGTCGGAAGTGGGTGCTTCCAACCGGAGGCGCCATCGACGTCTCACGAAAGAGACGAAGAGCCGGCGCGGATGAAGAAGAAGTGGACGAAGGAGAAGTCCACACTGCCTCCAACCGGAGGCGCCATCCACGCCCCACGAAGAGGATGAGGAGCCGCCGCCGACGAAGCTCCCGCTGCCTCCAGAGGAACGCCACCTCCAAGGGATATTCCGGTCCTCCCCAGTGTTAGGGGAGAGAGGGAATACAAGGGGGAAGAGCATATGGAGGCGCGGTCCCGGATCAGGCGTCTGGTGCAGAGCTCAATCGGGAGGCTGAACTTCAAGGAGGGGAGATGTGATCCCGGATGAAACGCCTAGAGCGGAGTTCCGCCGGGGAGACCCTCCTTGCTGATCCCAGATGAAACGGCTAGTTGGCTGAAGTCGCGAGGGGCGCGCCTCCCGTTCCTTCGGCAGGAGTCTCTCAGCCATGCGCCAGAGAGAAGGTCCACGATCCATGGCAACTTGAACAGCTCCGGCTTGGCAAACTCCATCGCACCTGCACCTGTATTTATAGCCAAACTGCAGCCCCCCGGTCGTTCCGATGCGGGTGGCTCCCATAAATGCGGACGCATTGAATCCGGAGCCGTTCTGGCTCTCGAGGCGTATCTTCCTGCGATTTCCTAAGCGTCATTCTCCTTAATCGCATTCTTTGTGCAGGACACTCCGGGTGGCACGTACCCCTAGGTCCACATATCTCCGCTCGCGCCCAGGCCGCATCCGCCTCGAAGAACGCGCGCATCGCGGCCGCTTAACTGACACTCCTCGCAAGCAGCAACTGGCGATCCGATTTTCCAGGTAACGCATCAATTAGCGTTTAATGCCCTTCTGGTGTTCCCCAGGCAACGCTTGGAGAAGAGGAGAAACACGATCGCAGCTGGCCACGGAGAAACCCCGTCGGGCTGCAAGCGACAGGCGCATGGCCAACGAGCGGAATTTCCCGAGGCACGGCCCTCGGATGCCAGGCTAACCCGATGATCATCCCGGGAGCAGACTAGCCTGAAGCCCCGACCGGTCGCCTCGGCTTGCGCCAGCCTTGGCCGACCAACGAGCGGAATCTCCCGAGGCTCGGCCTTCGGATGCCAGGCTAACCCGATGATCATCCCGGGAGCAGACTAGCCTGAAGCCCCGACCGGTCGCCTTGGCTTGCGCCAGCCTTGGCCGACCAACGAGCGGAATCTTCCGAGGCCCGGCCCTCGGATGCCAGGCTAACCCGATGATCATCCCGGGAGCAGACTAGCCTGAAGCCCCGACCGGTCGCCTCGGCTTGCGCCAGCCTTGGCCGACCAACGAGCGGAATCTTCCGAGGCTCGGCCCTCGGATGCCAGGCTAACCCGATGATCATCCCGGGAGCAGACTAGCCTGAAGCCCCGACCGGTCGCCTTGGCTTGCGCCAGCCTTGGCCGACCAACGAGCGGAATCTCCCGAGGCCCGGCCCTCGGATGCCAGGCTAACCCGATGATCATCCCGGGAGCAGACTAGCCTGAAGCCCCGACCGGTCGCCTTGGCTTGCGCCAGCCTTGGCCGACCAACGAGCGGAATCTCCCGAGGCTCGGCCCTCGGATGCCAGGCTAACCCGATGACCATCCCGGGACCAGACTAGCCTGAAGCCCCGACCGGTCGCCTCGGCTTGCGCCAGCCTTGGCCGACCAACGAGCGGAATCTCCTGAGGCCTAACCCTCGGATGCCTGGCTTAGCGCCGAAAGAATTTCCTGAGGCCTAACCCTCGGATGCCTGGCTTAGCGCCGGAAGAATTTCCTGAGGCCTAACCCTCGGATGCCTGGCTTAGCGCCGGAAGAATTTCCTGAGGCCTAACCCTCGGACGCCTGGCTTAGCGCCGGAAGAATTTCCTGAGGCCTAACCCTCGGATGCCTGGCTTAGGGCCGGAAGAACTTCGAGAGTCAGGAGTCGGCAAGACGCTGCCAAGAGTTAAAAAGAAAAAAAAAGAGGAGGACGAAAGCGAGATGAAGAAACATTCGACTTGTATTAATTTTCATTGTTTCAGGGCCAAGGCCCATACAATTTGGCAAAACGCCGACATACAAAAAAAAAGAGGACAACGAAAGGTACAAGAGGTCAGCTTGGAGGAACCCCCGGGTCGGGAGCGTCGGGCTCGTCCGCAGGGGGTAGGGAGGCGGTAGGAGAATCAGCAGGCGATGGCGCCGGAGAGGAGTCGAGAAGGGTCGCTCGCGCCCCAAAGGCGAATCGACACCATTAAGGAAGGATGTCCGCCGAAATCCTCAGACTGCCGGGTCAGCAACAACCGCCATACGCCATAAAGAAGGCGGGGAGCTCGAAGCGCGCACGCCTCTCCGAGGGATGGCGGCAATCTCGAAGCATCACTCCCTTCACCCGTTCTCCTTCTGGTTCCAGGCTCGGAAGTGGGGGGCTACTGTTACGGGGGAACTAAGCCGCCATGCTCCACGTAACCGGCACGCGCGCCCATGAAGACTACGGCTGTCCTTTGATCCAGCAATCCGACCCCGAGTCGGACATCTTCGACTCCACAGCCCGACCTCGAGTCGGCTGCCCTTCGATCCAGCAGTCCGGCCCCGAGTCGGACATCTTCGGCTTCGCAGCCCAACCCCGAGTCGGCTGCCCCTTAATCTAGCAATCCGACCCCAAGTCGGATATCCTCAGCACCGCAGCCCGACCCCGAGTCGGCTGCCCCCTGATCCAGCACTCCGACCCCGAGTCGGAGATCTCTTGATAACGACAGGCTGCTTCCCAGAGGCACGCCGAGGCCTCCTGCTCCACTACTCCCTGCAACGGCTGTATCCGATGCTGTTCCACGATCTCCTGTATCAGCCGTACAAAGCGGAACTCCACTACGCCCTGTCATGGCCGTACCCAGCGCTGCTCCACGACGCCCTGTAACGGCCATGTCAGTGGCCACTCCATCGCGCCCCACGATGACAAACCCCCCTGAGAGACCCCCCAGCCAGGTATATATGCGGCTGGGGGGAGAAGGGGGGGTAAGCAATATCTTCCAGAGCACTCTCTTGCTTGCTATTATTATCTCTCCTTCTCCTCCAATCTCCTCTGACTTGATCGTCGGAGGGCCCCCACTACCCCAGTGGTGGTGCGAGGCTTGCTCGCAGGTTTCCCGGTGGAAGGTGGAGCGTAACCAACACCAACCAAGACAACTCAGACGGAACCCCGTTCACACCGCTGTGTCAATCGTTCTCGGTTTGGACCACCAGCAACAGTTACTTAAGATATATGAATTATTGATGTAAAACTTTACAAATGATCGATTTTCTTGGCTCTTTAATTTACATGGGACTTGAAAATCTCACTGATATTACTTGAACGCTTACTTTAGATATAAATTTGCTCTTTAAGTCATCAATTAAAGAGGTATGCTTCAAATGAGTGCTGCGTGGGACTTCTTTTTCAACTATTATTTATCTTTATTTGTTTACACATTTTTGAAATCCTATGCCTTCTTGAGTGAGATGACATGTTTATTCTATGTGATAATGCTTGTGGTGCATGTTGACTATCAAGCATCACTGATTTGCTTCTAAGAATATTCTCGGGAGCATGTGATTCACCTTAGGGTTATTTACTCTAGGGATTCGTTTGGTTTGCGACCATAATCGAAATCGGAATTGGAATTGGAATGGACTAGAATGAGAATCAGATGGCTATATCCCCCAAAATTTTTGGTTCGTGACCAAAATCAAAATACAAATTGGAATGGAATTTGAATACTAGAAAAGAGTAGAGTTTAGATTTTGGAGGATTGGGGCATTTTCATTTTCCCCCATAATCGAAATAGGAATGGGACTCTCCCCAACCAAATGAAATGAGAGTCACTCATTCCCATTCTTATTCTAAAGTTCAGCTCTCCACAACCAAACATGCCTTCGGAGAATTTTGTTATGCAGAGATTGAAATCAAATTTCAGAAGAGCAATAAAAGAATCATTTACAAACTGAAAACAAATTAAGATGACAACAACATGCAATCTGAGCAATTATCGTAATCAAACTAGAAATATCTAAACAATAATAAACAATTATAATTCAACAAAAATTAGCAAATAATAATCTCATATACTGATCACAATAAGCTGATAGTGACACCAAATCAAGGACTAACAAACTAGATCTAAGAGAAGACTCAGAAATTGTTTTGAAGAGGAATAACTGGGAAACGAGGAAGTTGGCAAAAATGTCATGGAGAAACAACCAACAATAGATGTCTCGGTCTTTGGATCCTCCTTGGACAAGCATGTGAAGGGCTCGAGCAGCTTGTAGAAGAAACACCAATCAAATCTGATTTTCTCCGAGCACTGACCCTCATAAATAGCTTTCTAGGTTCCTAGATGATTAGAATACCCTAATATGGCAAGGAAGGGAACAGCTAGCATAAGAATTAGAAAAGAAGTGGAGGATTAGGTGTTGGCTGAAGAAGGAAAAGGTGGGTTCCTTCAAGTCCATATGGAAAAAAGAAAGAAGAGGTGTTGGTATGCTCAAAAGGAAAGAAGAGAGAAGGATTGGTGTACAGCTTGATAGGGAGGAATTAGGTGTGTCCGACCTAGTGTTTTTTCCGATCTTAGTCACCATCATCAATCCTAGCCGCCCAATCTTGATTTCCTCTTTACATCTAGAACATCTAGTCGATTGGTTTAGCGCTCCTTAAATTTATTAACTAATATCTTCCATGTCGTCAAATTACTTAAGTTGTCATATGACTTACATATGTCTGCTAAAATGGGTCCACACCTTAGTCTAAAATAGACTAGAACTAGCTTCTCCAAGAGATATGAAAAGGCTAAAACAAAAATTAATCCAAATAGGCAACTAGCTATGATTCAAGTTACAAATGGACCCCACAAAAATAAAAGGAAAAGAAAATCATAAATGCTAAATTATATTTGTTCCCCTCGAGTGGGAAAAACACAAACTCCATCTAGTAGGAGGCTGATAATCTATAAAAAACATCTTCTCGACATTATCTTAGTCTCAGTCTCATCAATCCAACTGTAGTCAATAAGTGGGCAATCTCTCCAATAAACTAAGAATTTCCTGCTTGTGCGACATGCAAAGACTAGGAGATGTACATCTACAATGTCTCTGATCTTATTTGGTGGTCACAAATTCGTATCGGTGAAGAACCGTGTCAATATGTCCTTAGATGTCGAGGCTCACCATGAAATCCATAAAGCTCAGCAATGTTGAAGACAGGGGAAGTGGGCATATCTTCGGGCTAGAGGATAGGCATCAAGGCCTAACTTCTTCTAGATATGATAGGGTCCCAACTTCCACAGATTCAACTTGCTAGAGGATCTTGTAGGAAATCTATTCCTTTTGAAGTAGGCCATCACAAGGTCATCCCTCTAATGTGGACTGGTATGGCCATTAATTACCTCGAAAGGGGACTTTCCTTTGGATTGGTTAATGGAACTATTATATGCAAATATTGGTTGATGAATAATTAAGTTCTATTTAGTCAGTCTCTCGCCAGCAAGACATCTAAGTAAATCACCTAGACTGCGGTTGACTAACTCATTTTGACCATTAGTCTGAGGATGATATGCACTGCTGAACTGCAGTTCTGTACCCAATTTCAACAACAAAGTTCTCCAAAAGTGATTTAGGAATATGGTGTCCTAAGGTAAAGGACCTAGGTGTGCCATACAGGTGAACGTCCTCCCTAAAAAACAAATCAGCTACATGAGATGCATCAGAAATGCGGCATTTTGGAGAACCTATCAATAATGACAAACACCAATCAACTCTCATGGCAGTTCGAGGTAAACCTAAAATAAAATCCATATTGACATCCTCCCAAGGTCTAGTAGGCATAGGTAGTAGGCGTAGGTAGTGACGAATAGAGAACATTGTTCTATAATCGTCCCTTAGCTAAAATTAAAGAGTTTCATTCTTGAAACTCATGATTCAATGATTGAACATATGAAACTTGTAAATTTCAATATATGAAACTACAATATCACCTAGGCTCTCTTCGGTTCTGTATAAGGTCACTAATGCAGAGAGGGTTATTGATCCATGGGGTGTCAGACGAGAAAATTAAGGAAATGGTAGCCTCTCTTAGTTCTGATGAGGCTGGGCCTGAATAGCTTGTAGCTTATTTTCTTGAAAATCTTTTGGTGTACTATAGTGCAAGATGTTATTCAAGCAGTAGAGGAATTTTTCCATACAGGATCCATTTTTTTGGCATGGAAGTCTACTTTAGCCACCTTAATTTCTAAGCTCAGAATAAGGAAAGATTATAGGCCAACTGGCTTGTGTAAGACATTGTATAAAATTGTGGCCAAGGTTATTGTTAACCGATTGAAGGTGATATGCCAAGTCTTGTCTTCGAAAAACATGGTGCTTTTATCAAGTTAGGAGCATCACTGACAATGTTATCTCAAGAAGTTGTGCATTTGGCTGAAACTGTGGCGGAATAAGTCATTGGTGGTGGTTAAAGTTTGACAGAGAAAGTTCCTATGATGAATTCCATGAGAAATTTGTACAACGAATTGCTAGTTGTTTTTAATCTGACCAGTGCCGGCCCGAGCGTTAGGCGACCGAGGCGGTCGCCTAAGGCCTCAGGCCAATGGAGGGCCTCGAGGAGGCGTGACCAAAAGGAAGCAAAGGCCCCATGTGAAAACAGGAACAGGAGCTTCCCCCTTGATGGAAGGCTACGAGTCTTCCCCCTTGATGGAAGGGAGGTGGAGAGTTTCCTGGCCTGCAGAGAGGCAATTTGGGAAGTTGGGGACAGTAGTTTTGTTTTGGGTGGAGAGAGAGAGAGGAGGAGGAGGGATTTGGTTGGCTTGATACACGCCTGAAGCCACTCTTATCTTTCATCCCTTCTCTTTTTTGGTTTTAGTCTTGGTTTTCCTTCCCTCACATTACTCCTGATCCAGCTGGGCCATCGGGAAGAAAGATAGAGGGATTGGAGATGGACTTCTTGAGTTCTTGGAGGGTGGAGATTCTTTTAATTTTCTCCTCTGGGTTTCTTCTCCCCTCTTGGGTGGTAGAGAGAGAAAAGGAGGGAGGGGGTTGAATGGCTGCTGTGATGTTGCAGTTGCTGCTTGGGTACTCACTTGAAGGGGAGATGGTGGGACGGGACTTTTATTAATTAGATGGAGTGAATTTCCCATAATGCCCCTACTTTCTCTTATAGAGAGGCTTCTTTCTGGACAAATTCTTTTCTTTACCTTGACCATGAAGTGCCACGGGATGACCTTTTCTTATCCTGCTCTTGCTTGACATGGTAAACAGTATTGCCCAGCATTATCTCAATTATTTAATCAGTTTTATGGCCCGGCAATTACATTTCTGTGTTTCCATTCAAAAATTATATTAAACTGAAAAAACTTTTTGTCTACTTTTGTTAGATTCATGTATCTTTGTTGAAATAGTATACTTGATAGCTATCTATTTTCATATTATTTTTTTAAATATTTTATATTTATTAAAAAAATTTATTATTAAAAAAAAAGGCCTCATTCATTGGATTCGCCTTAGGCCCCCAAATGTATCGGGCCGCCCCTGAATCTGACTTTCTATATACTTGTGAATGGTTCCCCATCCCCATGATTTTCTTCCAATGCTGTGTTGAGGCAAGGATTATCCGCTGTCAACCTTGCTTTTTGTCCTTTGTTCAGAATCCAGGTATTTGCATAAGTCTGCTGAGATGGGGTCACTCAAAAGTATACCAAGGAACCAGGGGCTCTAAGATATCTCATCTGCTGTTTGTAGATGATTTGCTGCTTGTAGCTAGAGCAACTAAAAGTAAGTGCTACAAAACTAAAGGAAACCGTGCTCAAAGCCAAACAGGTCAGAGAGTGAATTTGTCTGAGACTCATGTACACTTTAGTCCTAATTTGGCTTTGGATGTTCAGCAATCTATTTGCGCAGATCTTGGTGTTAGTGGTTGAAATGACACTTGGTCCTATTTCAGTGTACCTCTATCTGGTTCTAGGCTGAAAGTAACTGATTTAAATTCAATTCTTGATAAAGTTAATGGCCCGTTTGGATAGATGGAAGTGGAAATGTCTTTTTGAAGTTGGTTGGTCAGTACTACTCTAGTCAGTTCTAGCTTCTATTCCATTTTATACGATGGCTAATTGTGCAATTACAATGATGGCTCTGAATAGATAGAGGGTATATTTAAGTCCCTTTGGGGTTGTGATATTGGTGGAAGAAAGTTACAGATGCATAAACTAGGAACTTGCCAAGAATTTATAGAAGGTTGATATGAGGTTGAGGCCTTAGTGCAAACCATTGTTAGATTTTCACAATATTTGATCCATAAAGTCATACCCATATATATGGAATAGAGCTTATTAGGTAACATTAAGCATCAATTCTATCTCTTATTACATAGTAGCAAGGTTATAGATAAAGATCTTTTGCTTGCATGCATTGCATCGAGTAGATCGACTGTCTTATAAGCTTAAAGTAACTTTTGCATGTGGTATAGGTGCCTTGCAGGTTGTTGATCTTATCATAATTGATAATGATCAATACTAGAATGAGAGCAGAATGACAGAATCTTACCCATGGTTTTAAATCCCAGTGGGTTTTGGGGAGCATCTTGGTTGTCCCATCATGTTCATATGAAAAAATGAGAATTGGGATGAGGGTAGGACCCCGAAGCCCACCTACATGTGGCATCCCACCAAACCTACCTTCATCTCGTGGGGGACATCCACAGATCTGCCGTTTGTCTTATGGATGACAAGGGTTGGGAGACTCCTAATCCATGGAGGAAGGGCCCTGGGATGTTCAGACTTTGTTCTCCAAATCACATGGTCTGCAACTCTTGAAGTCTCAATCAACTCGGTGATTTTTCCCCTCAAGTAGTGCAGCTAGAAATAGAGAGAGAGAGAGAGAGAAAGAAATAAAGAAAGAAAGCAATGAGAACAAGCCAAGAAAGGGAAGGAAGAAAGGAACAAAGAAAAGGAAAGAAGGAAAAGGGAAAGAAGAGAGAGAAAGAAAGGAAGGAAAGAAGGGTAAATAGACGGGGGTACCTACAAGATGCACGACTGGGATAGGGTGGGACATGGGGCATCCCATTCTATGGAGAAATCGGGATGGCTTGTCCTATGGGATTTAAAACCTTGATCATACCATTCTGTGTTGTAATATCAATATGGTGTACTATTATATTCACAATTGTATTTCAATATGGCCTATTGGCTTGCAATTGTAAATGCAATTTTCTATTACTGGGTCATGTCTTTCCCTTTTTTCAAAACTTCTTTGACGTCTGGGTGAACCTTATACAAATTCTTCTTATTTGTGTGATCCTAAACTACATAACTAATAAGATTGGTGATGGGGGAAATATTGCACCTCGACCTCAAACCGAACTGACCTCCTTGACTTCGAACGTAAACTGAGGCGAATGACTTCGGCCTCAACCAAGGAGCAGACCAGCGCTGCTAGCCGAGGAGAATAATCAGCATGAGTCAATAAGGGTGGACAACCTTAACAACCGACAGTTTTGCCAGCCTACAGTCGCTGCAGCACCACACCTTGCACGAGGCTTGCACCGCACGCCAACCACCCGGGTTGTGTTGCGGACCTGAGCCCGCCACATCGCCAAGAAGCCAACCGTGGAAGACTTCGGGCCTTGACCGTGCCAAAGGAGGGCCAAGCCTTGGGCAAAGCACCGCGCACGCTCGGGATGGCCGACCCTCGGCCAAAGCACTGCGTGCGCCCAAATGGCCAAACCATGGCCAAAGTCTTGCTCTCGCTCGCGCATGACTGCATGATGAGGACCCTCCATGAACACCACCATTGGGGCCCGCGACCAAGGGGGATTCAAGGCCTAGACAAGGCCAAAGGAGAGCATCGCCAAGCACAAGGCTCCGGCCAACCCCTTGGCTTGGAGGAGTGGCCAAGCCTTGGCCAAGCATCTTCAAGGTCGGCCAAGACAGTGCCCAGCATGCCAAAGCCATGGCACGCTCGTGCGTGGCCCAAGCCGCGTCCGTGTGCCCCCGCTGCACGCAGCAGCGTGCGCCCGCACGCGCATGCCTGCACCGCCCTGCGCGTTCGCGGCCGGGCGAGGTTCGGCTTGGCCAACCTCGCCGGCCGCGCACCCGCGCACCTACGCGCGTGTACAGCTGCGCGGCGCCTGTCGACCCGCGTGCGCCCGTAGTCGACCGCGCTCGCCCGCGTGCGCACACGTACGGCCGCGGCGCGCGTGCGCGACAGCGGCCTGCCACGCTGCCCACACGCGCTAGGCGCCTGCTGCCGCGTGCCAGGCCCCTGCCAGCGCCCCCTACCGCGCCCAAGCGCCCCCTGCCGGGCCCAGGCGCCCTGCCAAGCGCCCCCTACCGTGCCCGGGCCCTGCCAGCCTCCTGCTTGCCCCCTGCAAAGGCCATAGCCGGGCCAGCCAAGGGCCTGCCCAGCCGCCAGCCTATGCCCTAGGCTTGGCCAAGCCTTTGGCCCTACATGTGTCATGAAGACCCCTATGCCTTAGCCACTCTTGTGCCATTTGAAGAACACTATAAATATGAGGGAATGAGGGTCTTTGGATCTATTATCTTATGTCTTAGAAATGTCTTTGCTTTATTTTGGCCTTAGGCTTGGGAGGGCTTTGCCCTATTGTATTCGGTCTTGGGGTTTGTCCAAGACTTGGGCTAGCAGGAGCCAATCATAGCTCTTGTAGATTGTTCTTGTATCTTTCTTTAGGAATAGAAGCAACCATCAAGCGTTCCTCTATCTTATACTTGTGTTCCATACTTCTTGTGTTGTTCTCATCAAGCCAAGGGACGGGCCAAGCTGCAACCAGTAGACCCGCCCCTTGTTTTGATTCCCACAATAATCCGAAGGAGAGCGTCCATCATTTGCAACAAGCTAAGGGTCGGGCCAAGCTGCAGCCAGTAGGCCCGCCTCTTGACTTGTATCCGTGACCATCCGAAGGAGGTAAATATCAACCGGCATTACCCGTTCGGCTCGCATTTCTTACATTTCAAGGCATCCGCAAGGAGCTTAAGGACAAGAATTTGGTGTGGCGACTTGGGGCCGAAAGCCGCCCTCCATCAGATTGACCCCTGCACTGCGGTCGTACCACTAGCCGTTGCCTGGTCATCATTGCACGCTACGTCGTCCCAAGTAACGACAAAACTAGCTTTCCTATATAAAGGGGACAACCCGTGGGACCTCAGTACGCAATACACAGTATGCAATAAGCAATATGCACATACAATATCACTCACAAAGCGACTCTCTGCTGACAGTCTCTCCGTTCCATATTGTTGCCCTATTGTTCTGACTTAGGCATCGGAGAGTCTTCCGTCGGAAACTCTCTGACAGGTGGACTTCTTGCAGGCCATCTAGCGGAGGAGACTAATGCCCGACGCCTCAACCAACCTCCTTAGCTCGTCTCCAGCCGACCTCAGGTGTTGTCTGAGCTACACTTCCACCTCGGTCTGGATTCAACGACAACAGATAGGTTTCCTACTAGTGAGTTGGCCTTTTTGTTTCATAAAAGGCCCTCTATCACAAAAAAGGCTGCTAGGAGCTCGACAACAATTAATAGGGTGTTGACGGGAGGTTGGTCAGTGGTATTAACATTGTCAAACTCCTGTGAACCATAATATGATCCATAAAGCAAAACCCTGGATAAGGCTTGCTGTTAAGTTTTTACAAGTGTAATAAGTAACAGTTTGGAATCTTCAGATGCCCAATATATGTGGTTAACTACAAACTTGTGTAATTCAAAATAGGTTTTGCCTAATCAGGTACTATTCTAACCAAGGTTCCGCCGTACCAGTACCGGTCGGCGTACCGGCCGGCCGGTTCGGTCCGTACCGGTCCGGTCCGTACCGGTCTGGTCCGTACCGGTCCGTACCGGTACCGTACCGGTCCGATACGGCGCAGCGCTGTGGTTGTTTTTGAAAAAAAATTGACGTACCGGTTCGCACCGGTACGATGCCGGTACCGGCCGGTACGGACCACGTACTGGTCGGCTCTCCTAAAAAACCATCTGGTACCGGATTCCACGTGGATCCGGTACCGGTTTAGGGCCGGACCGGTACGTACCGGCCCGTACCGGCAGACCATGATTCTAACCCTTGCATATTTACACACATAAGAGTCCAGAAAGTGATGTAGTAAAGATGTTGAGCAGAGGATATAAACTAATTTGGGAGCAGATCCATAAGTGTTCTTTTGATATAGTTTTAGTTTGGATTATAGGAATTGATGAAGTAAAGATGTGTCCCAGCATGTAACCTAATTTTGAAGCAGACATAACAAATCTTTTAATATAGTTTTAGTTTGGAGCTACTTCATTGTGTTGTTTTCTTCTTTCTTTTGTTTCTGGTCATTGTATTCTTTGTATATCAGGACATATATCATCCAATCTGTTTCCAACTATTTTAAGCAATTTACCATTTCCATTTGACAGGTCAAAAGTGGCTGGTGATTGATGTAAATGGGAATTTGTTCTGCTGCTAAATATAGTTGATTTGTGGTTTTGACTGCTTGATCTATTATGTCGAGCATATCTCAGATGTACCTCCCGATATCATCTCTACCATTCCATTGAGAGACCAAATAACCATGTTCTCTTTGCCTCCTAGCTCTGTACAATCTTTTGGGGAAATTTGTTCCATCTCTTGGCTTTAGGGTGTCTGAGATTATGACCTTTCAGGTCCTGCACATACCAGCCCTAAAGGTTAGACTTAGCCACAGGTATTATAGTTGCACGTCTGTTTCAAGATGCAAGGCTTCCTCAAACTTCCATGCAAACATGGGAATTCGAAGACCTATACATCTATCTGAAGGTATTAATTCTCGTCAGGTTGAGGTAATAGGTCCAATGCCATCTTATGCATTGAAAAGGGCAGATAAAAAATCTGTTATAAAATGTTCCGCTTCAGAGAACAACCAGACTGAGGTGCAAAAAATCCAATCAGCTAGTTGAACTCCCTCTCTTTCCACTTCATTTGGTTCTTTTCCCAGGCATAACTCATTGCTTCCAGATATTTGAATTCAGACACCGTATGATGATGCACACTCTTCTCCAAAGTGATCTCAGATTCGGGGTAATCTATTCAAATAACTCCAATGTTACTGTTGATGTTGGATGTGGGGTGGAGATAGTCAAGCTTGAAAGGCTCGTCGATGATCGGTACTATGTATTATGTAAAGGACAGGAGCGTTTCCGAATTATAAATTTTATAAGGACAAAACCTTATCTGGTTGCAGAAGTTCAGTGGTTGGAGGATCGGCCTTCCACAAATGGCCACCAAGACCTTAATTCTCTTGCGCTTGAGGTGGAGAGTTGTTTGAAGGATGTGATCCGGCTTTCTAAGAAGCTGAATAGGAAGCCAGAATTAGAAACCAAGGATCTGCCCAGGAATCTTTTCCCAACTCCATTCTCGTTCTTTGTTGGGAGCAACTTTGTAAATGTTCCAAGAGAGCAACAGGCATTGCTGGAACTGGAGGACACAGCGTTGCGGCTGAAGAGAGAGAAAGAAACCTTGAGGAATACGCTCAACTACTTAGCTGCTGTATGTGCAGTCAAAGATGCATTTCAGTTCTCCTCATTCAATGAGAATTAGTAGAAATGCTAGTGCATCAGAGACTGCAAAGCTGAATAAGATCTGTCATTGATTGCTGCACTTGTAAATAGATGATCTCTATGTTTACCCCCTCTCAATCCTCTTTCTGGAGTGAAGCCTGCACTTGTAAATTGGCTTTTACAATCTCGGATCTGTATATTTTTGCTTGAAGTCCTTTAATGTGCTCTGTTATGGTTGTCTCAAAATAAAGGTATCTTAGATTGAAATCTATTGCTAAGGTGTTGTGCTGATTTCCTACACTAACTGTGAGCAAATGTTTGCATATCTTGAACTACTTTCAGAAATTAATTGAAGCCTGAGCAAATACCAGTCTGCTTCTATGGTGCACTTTTAGGCACATGCTTGTTATCTGAGTTCATGATGCGTGTGATGGTGATGGTAGTTTGTGAAATTGGATACTTAATGTTTGTTGAGCTAATACTTTCATTGAAAATAGATGAGATATGGATCAGATATTGGTATATTCAAATTGATATCTAAATTTTTTTAATAAATATTGATACAGATATTAAATAGATATTAAGATTGGTGTTCATAATTATTTTTTGAACAGATTTGATTGCGAATCGGATATTAAGCATATTAATATTTATTTTTAAATGAAAATAAGTACTAGTTGGATATAAGTTGGATATAAAATAGATGTTGAGTGGAATTTAATAAAGAAAATTAAATAAATGACAATCTTAAAGAATGGGTATGAAATTTACTAGCAAGATTACAAGCGATGGACTGTAACTAGGTAATAGTTTAAGAAGTAGTTATTAAACTTATGTAGAGATCGATTTGACAAGAGCCTAGAACACTGATCCAACATGATTTATACTAAAAATATATTAAGAATTACTAATTTATTTAAATGAAATATAATATAAAGTACTAATTTTTTTTTATATCAAATATGATCATTACTTTTAATTGTAGCACGAATAAAAGGAATCATAAACCATGTATTTTAGAGATAATTTAAAATATTATATATGAATATAGGAATACGTTGAAATTATTGATATCTTTAAATACTAAAAAAAATACTTTCAAAATATTAAAAAAATAAAATGAAGTTTTTCATTTTTTTAAACGATTTATGAATTTCATGAATTATTAAAATATTAAATACTGTAATATATTTGAAATGATTGAATATGTACAATAAATCATACATAGAAGATATCAATGTTGTCATAGTGGTTGAGTGGTTAGCGACAAGACCTCATTGGACTGCATAAAAGAATTTTTGCTCCTGATATTTGGATCATATCGGATACAAAGACTTTTATCTCCAAACCAGATACAGAAATGAATTCGGTCAAATAATATCTGACGGATTTTCGACCTTGCTCTTTTTATGTAGCAGTGAAGTTCTAGCTCTAAGATAGTAATCTCTTGAGCACTAATTTGGGTAGCTTCAGGTGAAATAAAGGCTAAATGTAAAATATTACTGGTTAGTCAAGGAAATATCCATGGGAAACTCTCAAGAGAAATATTACCAGCTAGCCTTGATGAGGTGAACCCCAACAAATGGCCTCAATCAAGGCTACAAGCATAAAGATTTGAGCCTTAAAAGAAAGAAAGAATTTTACAAAGAAATTGATGCTTCTATTTTCGTTAAACAAGAAATACACTACAAACAGAGTTTATAATTGAGGTTAGGGTTTAGGGTTTAGAGATTTGAGATTAGGGTTTATGGATTTGGGGTTTAAGGTTAGTGATTAGGGATTAGATTTAGAGTTTTGGAGATTAGGATTTAGGGTGTTAGGTGCGGGAGATTGTCATAATCCAACATAGCTATGGAATAGGGATTAGGGTATAGGATCTATGATACAGGTTTTAGGGTTTTAATGTTTAGGTTAAGGGATTAGGGTTTTAGGCTTTAGGCTTTCGGCTTTAGGGATCAGGGTTTAGGGTTTAAGGGTTTAGGATTTAGGGTTAGGGTTTTAGGGTTGGGGTTTGGGTTTAGGCTTTAAAGGTTTAGGATTTAAGATTTTTTTTTTTGGTAAAGTAGGATTTAAGATTTAGGTTTAGAGTTTAGGGTTACTTTTGGGTACATAAGAATATGTCAATTCGATTCCTTTTAATAAACAAATCTCATAATCCCAACTTCAAATATGGGAATTCAAATGGATTGAATAGGAAAATAATACTCCAATTGTGTAAGACGTAGCAGTAAATAAAGAAGAGGCACAGTGGAGGGTAGCAAAGGAGAGGCAGGAGTGCTAATGAGATCGACAACAACAAGCACAAGTAAGGTGACGATAATAAGGGATTCCGCGAGCTTCATTTTGTAGGTTGCCGAGGACATGGTAGTGTGATGGGATTGAGGTTCGGCAATTATCCCTCCCTACAAGAGGTCGTGGGAGAAAGATCCCTCCATGATCTATGAGAAGGGAGGCAAAATCTGCCACAACAGGGCAGCGGTCAAATTCTTTTCTCTCTTTTTCTATCCTTTCTTGCATTGTTGTGGTAGGTGATCGAGCATGTATCTCAACAAAGTGCTGTGGGTGGAGCATAAAATAGTGGTAATCATGGCGGATATGGAAGGGTAGTGCATTGAGTTTCTAGAGCTACAATGATGGTGCAACAAAGATATTACAGTAGTGATAGTGGATCAAAGTTTGCTCTAATACCAAACTTGACGCATGATAGATTTTGGTGAAACCACTTACAAGCAGAGAGGCTCTGACCCAGATTGAAGGAGAAGAGAAAAGTCCTCAATATTCTATACTGCAAACTATGATCTCAATTAATATAGTAACGAGTTCATATAAAGAAACCAAAATTCTAATAAGAGCCAAAACAGAAATAAAATATTGAAATTCTCATAAAATTTTAATCCTGAAATTCATATTAAAATAAAAATCCCATAATTCTCAATAAAATAAAATTTTATATTTTTTATATTTGATCAAAACAGAAGCAAATCTAGAATTTTTATTAGATGATCCTCCGTCAAATAGATTGAGGTTGCTACGTCGGACTGTTGAACTTCAAAGCTTTTGACGAGGGTCAAATTGTGAGAAGAAGAGCTTGAGTTTCTACACTGGGCTTTAATTTCGGCCACCCAATGTAATGCAGCCTTCTCTTTCCTCTTCGGTTTTACGTCATCCTTCAACAAATTTGCGCACTCCACAAGCGATAGATTCAGAATCGTACTTCAATCAATATTGGCCAAATCTTTAGAGCATTGTGCATGAGGCATAATCCCATCAGCTACTTCAAATTAATAATTGCCAGGTCACCCTTTATACTTTCTTGATTCTCTGAGAAGATAGATATTCTTAAACGGCTAAACCTCCTAACATCAAATACCTATTCCGCCTTGGCCATAAATAAAAACAAGGCACCGAAGCAATTTTCTCTAGATGATATCACAGTATTGGGACCACCAGATAAATGACTCCTTCAAGATTTTGTGAAACTAAAACAAGCACACCACAACATTTCTCAAAAAAGATAACAGGAAAAGCACACCACAACGAATTGTTGATACCAACCCTTTTCTGAAGAGATACGATAGTAACTCTTTCTTATCTCATGTGTAACAGGACAATGATTTGCAGACTCAAGAATAAACGAGGAAAAAGACAGCTGCTGCATTTGCAAACACCACTGTCACATGTCGCTGTTAAAATCATTGATGATGGTGCGAACGGCCAATGGAATCCTCACCAAATGAATGCCATCATCCCATGTCAGACTACCGAAAGAGTATCTGCCTTGCAGTTTAAGTCGTGGCTGAAATGTTACCTGGAATTTCAACTTCTTGATAGTAGAATCAAACAATAAGATTGATGGCTTGACATGCACACTTACTCCTGGAGGAGTCTCGACATGAGCAGCATACGCAGACATGACTGGACCAACATGGTAACTGTTCTTGAGGCTGTTACCGTCTTTTTAAGTTCAGGAATAGATATGGATGGGAGATTGAGGTCCTTCTGTGACTTAGAAGCATTGTGGCAGATAGTATTATGCTGAGTCATAGAGCTTATAACCGAGTTATTGTAACCCATGGAACAAAGGAAGCGCACATAATCAGATATTTCCATGTCATATATAAGACCAGGATCCATGGCCTTGTTTGGGTGACATGACCACCTCCATAGTCAAAAAGATTAGCCTGCTTGTGAGGAGCTCCCTCAGCTACTATACCAAGTCCATATTCATCATTTACAGAAGCTGACAGAGAAATCAAGGCATTTTTGAAATAAGTGAAGTGATACTAGGTGGAAGTAGTAGAAGTGGTCAGTTTTACCTGTTGTGATCAGTGCAGATTTTATTGCTGCCGGGCTCCAGTTAGGATGGACAGATTTGAGAAGGGCTGCTACTCCTGATATATGAGGACAGGACATGGAGGTTCCTGATTCGATCTTGAAGTTAAGTGGACTCAAATTGGATGATAGAGGGGACGCTGGTGACCATGAGGCTAAGATGTTCACACCAGGTGCAGCAATGTCAGGCTGCACAAAAAGCATTAGAATTTTATGGTGGAAAAATGACCAGAACATTGAACATAAAAGCATGCAGTTGTTAGAATAGAATCGCAGTGCAGAAATAATTTAACATGGCAAGTATTCTTAGATAATAAAGATGATTAACTGAATAGGAAGAGTGGCACCTTCAAAACAAAAGGAGATAAAGAACTGGGGCCTCGAGAGGAGAAGTATGCCACTTCAGGGGCAATTACTGTCCAAGCATGGTATGCTGTACCGATCGGTACAGGTCGGTACCGGGTGTACCGTACCCGTACCGATGGATACCAGTATCGGTACGCCAGTGTCGGTACGCCTGACGTACGCGTACCGTACCGTACCGACATTCGGTACGCTTATGCTAGTGCGGCACCGGTACGGGGTTCGGTACCGGTACGGCGGACCTTGGTCCCAAGCAACGTCTTTGTAGGGCCAAACTTAACAACTGGACTCCTGTGATAGAAGCAGTTAATAGACATTACTTAAATTGCCAACCACATAGGAAAACAAACCTAAAAAAACCAGGAAATACCTTGTGCCGCCCATGTATGTTAGGATAGAAGTTCCAGTTTCAAAATCAACTTGGATGCAAGGAAAACTAGATCCAGAAGTGATATCCTTTGTCAAGAACTGAGCAAAAATGAGACCGACACCATGAGCTCTTCTTACAGTTTCTGCAGCGACAAAAGGAGACCTTTGTCCCTGTGTTTGAAACAGATTACGACATTTCCTCTTGCTAAAGTATTGTTTAGTGTTCCTGCATCACAACCTCTGAAAAAGACATCATCATAACTAGAAATTAAATTTTTCATCACAAGTCATGAGATACTTAATCATAAGCGCAAATACCCTACCTTGTATCAGCATCCCCTGCATCATTGGCAGCAATATCTTCAGCATAAACTAATCGATAAAATCTATCAACATGCTTTCCAAGGTACAGAGCTTGACCCTGGATTTTAATAGTATCCATATAAAAACGAGCAAAAATGTCTCCAATTGATGGTGTAAAAGATATCAGATAAGCATCATCTTACATTTTTTCTTTATTAGCAACAGTATAACAAATGAAAATTGCCTCTTTTTATCTTGAAATATCACCAAAAGGACATGCAGCAATGATATGCAATATACATTAGAGTCTATTCTTGCCTTGGTTTTTAACCTGGCAGTCAACATTGAGAGCAAACAAATTTCCACTAAAATACTCAGCTTAGTTTCCAGCTGGATCATCAGGAACTGATAACTTTTAGTCGATAATGATATTGCTGGCATGCCACCATCCAAAGTGACATGATTCAAACTGTCTCAAGAGTTTTGGGTTAAGTGCTTTTAAATTGAAAGAGAGAGATGAAAGAAAAAACATGAGTGAAAGAGTTTTCACAGGTGTCTTGTAATGTTAGGAAACTTCATGTGGAAGTGTTTGAGAGAATGCTATATTGACCAGAGTATTAAGCCCAATTTATGCCATTAAAAGCACAAATTAAATTTAGGAGGAACCCAATATAATGAGTATAAACCACTTGTATAATGCGAAATGATTTGGGAGATTACAACTCTAATCAGAAGCACCGAAGTTTCATGATATCTCGAGTATAATTTTGCCATTGGATGGCCCACTTTTCAGTAACTTACATTATACAGTGATAGTAAAATCTAAATTAAGTTATGCTACCTGATTCCAACCCATTTTCACCCTACTCAACTTCCTTTCATGCCTCAATGCTTTATTTTCTATTTTTGCCTAAACCAACCATCTATTTCAGATTTCTTCTTTGGTTTCTTGGAAGGGACCCACATTTTTAAACAAAAGTGTGCAAAAATAACAGTCCCATGAGAAATTAGATTAATTCATATCAAAAAACATCATTGCAATTTTCTGGCATGACATATATATATATACAAATATTTATATATAGATAAAGAGAGAGAGAGCTAGACTTGGCTCCACTCGAGTGGACCTCCACTTAGATCCAAATATTGGACAATGGGGGTTCCATATTGATGATCCAAACTGTTAGATGTAATCTACCACCTCTAAATAGTTTACATATAAAAATCATGTGATTTGGAGTCCACTAACCTATGCATCAATGATCAAAGAATATATAATTTAATAATATTTAGACTATCCAATTTTTGACTACTTGATGCATAAGCTAGAAATTTTTTAAAGATAGTAGATCATATCCAATAACTCAGAATATTGATGTTTTAACCCCAATTGTCTACTCAATTGCAGCCAAGCCTAGTTCTCTCTCTCTCTCTACATATATATATATAAATATATATGTGTGTGTGTGAGTGCATGAAAAGCTGTTAAAAATTCCTATGGCAACTATATGACTTGCCAAATAGTTCACAAACAAAAGTATAATGCTTGGGACTCTTGATTCAATTCCATTCTAATCCTACACTGAAATTGAGTCAACTATAAATAATCATATAGTGATCCAGAAGCATCATCAGACTAGATGTAAACTAGTCTGGCCACTATAGGTAGGTATAGACAAGCCTAGAGCAAGATGCACCACATTCAGGACTTAATCAAATACCTAAGTTTCAAAAGTCATAATTTCTAATCCAAGAAGAATTTGTTGATGCGGATGCGAAGAAGTTGATGTAGACCTTAAGATCAAACTTCTAACCAAATTTGAAAAATTTAAAATATTTTTACTATTTCTGTAATTTGTATCTTGTTTTAGTTAGGAAAAGAATCCAACTTGATTTATGCTAGACTTCACTAACATAAAAAGAGGAAAGTTTTTATCCTCTTCTAACAAGCAGAAGAATCTGACTCAATTAAAGAAAGTTGATCCCTACAGAATAGTAGAGAACTTAACTTCTCGAAGAAGAATCTAGCTCCAATAAGAAAGATCTCACTAGTATAAATAGAAGGCATATGTTAGTTTTAAAGAGAATAGAGGAAGTGAAGCAAAAAGCATAGACACTACTTTCCGTCCACTAGACTCTATTTTCCACCTATGATATGTATTGCAATTCATAGATCATGACAAATTAACAAAGTAAAAGGGTGTATAGTCTTGCTTACTAAAATTATTATTGTTTATTGTTTTATTTGAGAGATTTGAGTTGAGCAAATTAAAGAAATTTTTTCCTTTCTCCAATCAGATCTAGTTGGTATCGAAGCCTAGATCCTTATCTCTAGATTATAGCTCGTCGAACTATACCAAGAGACAAGCTAGATGGCAACTAGTTCGGTATAGTACTGGTACGTACTGTACCGAGCCTAGGTGTGCCAGAATTGGGGAGGGGAGACAGGAAAAGAGAGGGAAGGAGAGAGAAGGAGATAGGGGTACATGCACAATTTGTGGATCATGAAATATTAATGAAAGTAAAGGGCTTAGAGCCCTGCTTCCCAAATTCTTATTATTCATTAGTTTATTTGAGAGATTTGAGTTAGTACAGTTTGAAGGAATTTCTTCCTTCTTCCGATTAGATCAAGTTGGTATCAAACTTAGAATCCTTATGTTGCGGATCAAGGTTCATTGAACCAGTACTGAGGGATGTACCGGTTGACGACCGGTTTAGTACAATGCCAGTAGGTACTATATGGAGCCGAGGTGTACTGCAACCAAAGGGGGAGAGGCATAGAAGAGGAGAGGGAGGGAGAGGGAGAGAAGGAAAAGGAGGCAGACCTCATCGTCATGGAACCCAAACACTAACCAATATCATCGTCGTGGAGTCATTATCATCCCGAAGTCGTTAAAAGCGGCAAAGCATTAAGAGGGGTGGGGAAAGGAAGCACTTGAGAGTAGAATCAAGATATAGAGAGAGGGGGGAGAGGCAGACCTCAAAGTTGTCGTCATCGAGTTGGCGTTGGCGAAGGGAAAGGGGCGGGGAGGAGTGGAAGCTTCTGAGAGTAGAATCAAAAGAGAGGGAGATAGGAATTGAGAGATTGAGGGAAGAGAAACGGACAGAAGAATCAAGGAGAGGATCATCCGACTAAAGGTCTCGATAACCATTCAGCTCAATTCAGGACAGTTTGGTGGTCCTTGCTATGCAATCATTGTTTATGGTCTAGACATGCATGAAATACAAGCAAATGAGATAAAGGCTTTTGAAGCTTGAAGCACATCAAAGAACAAAAATAATGGCGGCTTATACCTCGGCAAGTGATGACATGAAGCGCTCATCTCGGCCAAATGGAGATTGCACAACTCAGAAGTTGTGACTCAACTGCTGTCTTCAACCACAACATCTGCAACTCCTATCATAAAAGTATCTTCAATATCTAGGGATAACAAGAAGTTTATACTGCTGATGCTAAAAGAGGCGGACACTTCACATCAAAGGATAAATTTAAACAAAAAAACTAAGGCTCAACTACGAAACGGGGAGGTAAGCGTTCCTTAATAACAATTTTGTTTTTTGCAGAAGCTAAAGTCTCCAAATAGGAGCTTTGATCTAGGAGCAAGATCAGCCAAACCATCCTTAACCGAGTGGTTTGCCCGTACCATACCATACCATACCGGAGGGGAACGTGACATTTCCCCTCCTCGGTTCGGAAATAGACCCAAACCGCATCGTACTGAGTAATTAGGTGTGGTACTAGTGAGAACCCAGAGGTTCGCACCAATTCGGACATGCATACCACCTGCCCCTGAGTCCAATAATTGGGGTGCGCTGAAAGCCCCCCTTCGTGAGCTCTCACCACCTTCCAACCCCCTCGAAATATCTTTATTCAAACAAAATAAAAATCTGCCAAATATAGTCATTTTCATGGATTTCAGCTCGAATTTTTGTTGAAATCAGGTAATGCCGCTCTCCTCTCTTCATTTATGTAATTTTTGTATTTTAAGGCTGAAAGGTGGCTGTAAAATGAAAGAATATCGGAAGACCATAGCACGCGGGGTCCCCAAGTCATGGTGGATATGAGGTTGTTGTAGATGGCAAAGCATGTGGAGTAGGATCCCTCAATGTATCAAGTTCAGAATCTTATAAGGAATCTTGTACCTACAAGCTGGCTACATATGGATATGGTGCTTCAAACACATCATGCTTTAGTGGTTACTATCTTACGGAACTTTGAGCACCTAACGGACCGAAATTTCCTACTGGCATATATGGATGGATCGCTCCACAGCTGATGTATCGAGTAGATGACTCCTAGAGCGACATCATCACCCACAGCATGCATAGAGACTATCTCAACTACATACCTTATGGCTGCCTAACAAACTTATAGGAGCGGAGGGCCATATTGATAGAAAATTGGGTTGAACCCCTTGCATACGAATATGACCCCGACATATGCGAAAGACATCGCCAAACCACAAGATTTCATACGTCGGTATTGTTGCTGGGGGTTCAAACCGAGAACGATTGGCACAGCGGTGTGAACGGGGTTCCCTTGGAATTGCTTCGGTTGCGCTCCACCTTCCGCCGGGGAACCTGCAAGCAAGCTTCGTACCACCACCGGGGTAGTGGGGGCCCTCCGACGATCAAGTTAGGGAAGATCGAAGGAGAAGGAGAGGTAGCAGGTAAGATGATACTCTGGAAAATCTTGCTTACCCTCCCCCTTCCCCCCCAGCCGCATATATACCAGGCTGGGGGGTTCTTTTGGGGATTGGTCATCGTGTGGCGCGATGGGGTTGCCACTGACATGGCCGTTACAGGGCGTCGTGGGGCAGCGCTGGGTACGGCTATGGCAGGGCGTAGTGGAGTTCCGCTTTGTACGGCTATTACAGGGGATCGTGAAACAGCGTCGGATACGGCCGTTGCAGGGAGTAGTGGAGCAGGGGGCCGCGGCGTGCCTCAGGGGAACAGTCTGTTGTTGTCAGAGATTGCCGACTCGGGGTCTGATTGCTGGATCAAGGGGCAACCGACTTGGGGTCGGGCTGCAGAGCCGAAGATATCCGACCCGAGGTCGGATTGCTGGATCAAGGGGCGACCGACTCGGGGTCGGGCTGCGGAGCCGAAGATATCCGACCCAAGGTCGGATTGCTGGATAAAGGGGCAGCCGACTCGGGGTCGGGCTGCGGAGCCGAAGATATCCGACCCGAGGTCGGATTGCTGGATCAAGGGGCAGCCGACTCGGGGTCGGGCTGCGGAGCCGAAGATATCCGACCCAAGGTCGGTTGCTGGATAAAGGGGCAGCCGTAGTCTTTCCGGGCGCGCGTGCCGGTCACGTGGGGCATGGTGGCTAAGTTCCCCCGTAACAGTAGCCCCCCACTTCCGAGCCTGGAACCAGGAGGGGAACGGGTGAAGGGAGTGATGCTTCGAGATTGCCGCCATCCCTCGGAAAGGCGCGCGCGCTTCGAGCTCCCCGCCTTCTTTACGGCGTATGGCGGTTGTCGCTGATCTGGCGGTCTGCGGATTTCGGCGGACATCCTTCCTTAATGGCGTCGATTCGCCTTTGGGGCGCGAACGAACCTTCGGCAGCCAGGCGTCCTCTGGCGCCACCGAGGCGTCACCCGCCTTTCTGCCTATTTAACCGGGGGCCCTCCCCCGTCCGCCTTTCTCTTCACAGGCATCCTCGAGTTTCTCCCTTGTGCTGCTGCCGTTGCCGTCGGACTGTTCGTTCGCTCCTCCTTTGGCGCTCTCGGAGCCGTTCTTCCTTCCCTTCCGGTGAGTTGCCCCACTCTGCAATTTAGGGCCCTCCGTACTTTCTCCTTTCGTATTAGTGTACCCCAGTCGTTCCGGTCCCTTCTCCCCTCTTGACCCCGTCCTGACCGTAGATTCACTGGCCGTTAGGGATGGACGAAGTAAGAGCAGACCGCATTCAGTCGGAGCTGGTCCCCGAAGACCTAGATAGGTTCGTGGCCCGGTACCACCTTCCCGAAACCTGCAACGTTACGCTCCCGGGGCCTGAGGAGAGGATGTCCCATCCTCCTCCAGGGAAGGTCGCCATCAATGAGGACATCCTTTGGGCTGGGTTCCGCCTTCCCCTCTCGGACTTAGTCGTGCAGGTGCTTCGAGGTTTAAGAGTGGCGCCGACGCAACTGGTGCCGAACTCATGGCGTACCCTGACGGCCTTCCAGGTTCTCCTGCCGCATGCACGAGGTTTCCGCCACCCTGAACGTCCTTTTGGGAATGTCTATGGCCTGAACGGCCACCCCCGGGACAGAGGGTGGGTGGTGCTTTGCGGCGCGGCGAGGTGCGGCCTCGTCAGGAGGCTCCTTCCTCCATTCATGGCTTGGAAGGAGCGTTTCTTTTTCATCGATGTAGATCCTCCTTGGGGAATCGGGACAACCTGGGAGACGCCGATGAAGTCCCCCGATCGGGCCTATCGAGGTTGTCGAGGGAGGGTCCGATGGCGTCGCCATCTTGAGGGGGTTGGTCGCCGAGGGCCGGCTCCCCCCGGTGGCTAGCCTTATTTCCGAGGATGCGTTGTGAACGTCGGTCTGAGCTCGGTCCCCTGCCGACCGTGAGCCCGCCACCACTTCTTTTTTTAGCTCTTTTCTCCTCTTTCCTTTCTTCTTTCCCATCGGTTTCTTAGTTTCTAACCATCTCGTCCTTTTTGCAGAAATCGACGACGTCATGCAGTCGGCACAAGGCAATGGCTGTTAAGTAGGGCGTCCTACTGGAAGCGGGTCCGGAGGAAGAAACGGACTCCTCCGAGCGGGGTCCACCGGCGAAGAAGCCCCGCAGCAGGCGACTCCGACGCCGACAGACGGGTCCGGGGCCCATCGATCAGGGGACACCGCGGGCTCGGACCGACAGTTGACGCCGTATCAGCCCTCCGGTGATGAGACTACCGCTTTTCCGGAGGTGTCATCCGGGCGTGCCCGAGACGGCCGGGTCCGGACGCGGTCGGTCCCCAGCCCGGCCTTCGGCTCGGTCGGCTTCGGATGATACGAGAAGGGAGGGGCGCGCCGAGGCCCCGGCCGAGCGGGACCCTGTCGATTTCTGGCGCGGCCCCCGCCCTGAGCACGGTCGGCATGACTCTCCCCCAAGCGATGGGTAAGGGTAAGGCTGCAGAACCACCGTCCGGCTCCGGGGCGAAGTCGGAGTCGGCCTTCACTTTCGCCGGCGCCCGAAACCTCGTCGAGACGGTGCTGCTGGAGAGGGACCGTAGGCAGGTCCGGCAGATGAGCATCCCTGAAGTCGGAGCTGCCAGCTGCGTCTGTCTCATGTCGGGTGAGTGTTCTTTTGGTCGCTTTCGTCGTTTATAGGCTCTGTTGATCCCCGTCTGACGCTCTCATTTTTCCTATCTCTTAGCTCGCTCAGTACATGATCCGCCTGGAGGAGAGCCACGAGGAACAGGCGAGGCCTTCTGGCGAGGACCGAGAGCCGACTGAAAGCTGTAGAGGAGGGAGGCCAGGCTGCGCGGGGAGGACGACCAGGGACCTCGAAACGAGGCTCCAGGTGGCCGAAGAGCGGGCACTCGGCTTTCGCCGTCCTCGAGAGGCAACTGATGGATGCTCAGGAGCAACTCAAGGTTGCCTCGGGTCCTCGAAAGCGAGATCAGGAAGGCGGAGGAGCGGGCCGAAAGCAGTCCCGGAAGGCTGCCGGACTTCCGGAGAGGTGGGAGAAGGCCCAGCAGTCGGCCGACAACGCCCGCAACCGAACCCGATCTCTTGAAGCCAAGCTGGCCGAATTGGAGTCGGCCTTGGAGGGGACTCGTGCGAGCTACCAGGAGCTTCATTCGCGCCTGGAGGAGGCTAAGGCTGCTCGCGTCGCTGCCGAGGCGAGGCACATGGAGGCTCGGGCCGATCTGCTGAGGGTCTCCTCCGAGGCGGACAACCGGATTGTGGCGAAGGTCATGGAAGCGAAAGCTCAGATTACGGAGCGAGCGGAGGCTGCGCTGGCCGAGAAGAGCGCGGAGATCGGGCGTCAGGTGGTACAGGCCTATCGTCAGTCCGCCGAGTTCATCCGTGACATGTCGGACGCGGGGTCCGACTCCTTTGCCTTAGGCTTCGATGAAGGCCTGGCAAGGGTGTCCCGCTAATACCCCGGAATTGACCTGAGTGGGGTCTCCCTCCTCGACTCCCCTCCGATGCCATTGCCTGCCGATTCTCCAACCGTCTCCCCACCCTTCGTGGAACGTGCTCGCCGTTTCCGACTCAGGGGTTCTCCAAACTGACTCTCTGTACTTTTCTTTATTCTTTTCTTTGTATGTTGGCATTTTGCCATGTTGCATGGGTCTCGGGCCTTGATGCAACGAAAGTTAATGCAAACAGAGTGTTTTCCTCATTTCACTTTCGTCCTTCCTCTTCTTAACTCTTGGTAGCGTCTCGCCGACTCCTGACTCTTGAAGTTTTCCCGGCGCTAGGCCAGGCATCCGAGGGTTAGGCCTCAGAAATTCTTCCGGCACTAGGCCAGGCATCCGAGGGTTAGGCCTCAGGAAATTCTCCCGGCGCTAGGCCAGGCATCCGGGGGTTAGGCCTCAGGAAATTCTTCCGGCGCTAGGCCAGGCATCCGAGGGTTAGGCCTCAGGAAATTCTTCCGGCGCTAGGGCCAGGCATCCGAGGGTTAGGCCTCAGGAAATTCTTCCGGCGCTAGGCCAGGCATCCGAGGGTTGGGCCTCAGAAATTCTTTCGGCGCTAGGCCAGGCATCCGAGGTTGGGCCTCAGGAAATTCTTCCGGCGCTAGGCCAGGCATCCGAGGATTAGGCTTCAGAAAATTCTTCCGGCGCTAGGCCAGGCATCCGAGGGTTAGGCCTCAGAAAATTCTTCCGGCGCTAGGCCAGGCATCCGAGGGTTTGGCCTCAGGAATTCTTCCGGTGCTAGGCCAGGCATCCGAGGGTTAGGCCTCAGGAAATTCTTCCGGCGCTAGGCCAGGCATCCGAGGGTTAGGCCTCAGGAAATTCTTCCGGCGCTAGGCCAGGCATCCGAGGGTTAGACCTCAGGAAATTCTTCCGGCGCTAGGCAGGCATCCGAGGGTTGGGCCTCAGGAAATTCTTCCGGCGCTAGGCCAGGCATCCGAGGGTTGGGCCTCAGGAATTCTTCCGCTGGTCGGCCAAGGCTGGCGCAAGCCGAGGCGACCGGTCGGAGCTTCAGGCTAGTCTGCTCCCGGGATGATCATCGGTTAGCCTGGCATCCGAGGGCCGAGCCTCGGGGAATTCCGCTCGTTGGTCGGCCAAGGCTGGCGCAAGCCGAGGCGACCGGTCCGGGGCTTCAGGCTAGTCTGCACCCGGGATGATCATCGGGTTAGCCTGGCATCCGAGGGCCGAGCCTCGGGGAATTCCGCTCGTTGGTCGGCCAAGGCTGGCGCAAGCCGAGGCGACCGGTCGGGGCTTCAGGCTAGTCTGCTCCCGGGATGATCATCGGGTTAGCCCTGGCATCCGAGGGCTGAGCCTCGGGGAATTCCGCTCGTTGGTCGGGCCAAGGCTGGGCGCATAGCCGAGGTGACCGGTCGGGCGCTTCAGGCTAGTCTGCTCCCGGGATGATCATCGGGTTAGCCTGGCATCCGAGGGCCGAGCCTCGGAAATTTCGCTCGTTGGTCGGCCAAGGCTGGCGCAAGCCGAGGCGACCGGGTCGGGGCTTCAGGCTAGTCTACTCCCGGGATGATCATCGGGTTAGCCTGTGCATCCGAGGGCCGAGCCTCGGGGAATTCCGCTCGTTGGTCGGCCAAGGCTGGCGCAAGCCCGAGGCGACCGGTGGGGTTCAGGCTAGTCTGCTCCCGGGCATGATCATCGGGGTTAGCCTGGCATCCGAGGGCCGAGCCTCGGAGAATTCCGCTCGTTGGTCGGCCCAAGGCTGGCGCAAGCTGAGGCGACCGGTCGGGGCTTCAGGCTAGTCTGCTCCCCGGGATGATCATCGGGTTAGCCTGGCATCCGAGGGCCGAGCCTCGGAGAATTCCGCTCGTTGGTCGGCCAAGGCTGGCGCAAGCCGATGGCGACCGTCGGGGCTTCAGGCTAGTCTGCTCCCGGGATGATCATCGGGTTAGCCTGGCTCCGAGGGCCGAGCCTCGGGAAATTTCGCTCGTTGGTCGGCCAAGGGCTGGCGCAAGCCGAGGCGACCGGTCGGGGCTTCAGGCTAGTCTGCTCCCGGGATGATCATCGGGTTAGCCTGGCATCCGAGGGCCGAGCCCTCGGGGAATTCCGCTCGTTGGCCACGCGCCTGTCACTTGCCGCTCGACGGGGTTTCTCCGTGGCCAGCTGCGATCGTGTTTCTCCCCCTCTCGAAGCGTCGCCTGGGGAACACTAGAAGGCCATTAAATGCTAATTGAGGCGTTACCTGGGAAATCGGACCGGCCAGTTGCTGCTTGCGAGGAGTGCCAGTTAAGCGGCCGCGATACGCGTGTTCTTCGAGGCGGATGCGGCGCTGGGCGCGTGCGGAGATACGTGGGCCGCGGGATACACGCCGTCCGGAGTGTCCTGCACGAAGAATGCAATTAAGGAGAATGATGCCTAGGAGATCGTGGGGGGATAAACCTCGAGAGCCGGAACGGCTCCGGATTCGATGTGCCCGCATTTATTGGAGCCACCCGCATCGGAACGACCGGGGGGCCACAGTTTGGCTATAAATATAAGCGCAGGTGCGGTGGTGCCTGCCAAGCCGGAGCTGTTCAGGTTGCCATGGATCGTGGACCTCCTCTCCGGCGCGTGGCTGGGAAATCCCAGCCGGAGGAACGGGAGGCGCGCCCCTCGCGACTTCCACC
Source organism: Phoenix dactylifera (assembly GCF_009389715.1). Classification (NCBI taxonomy): domain Eukaryota; kingdom Viridiplantae; phylum Streptophyta; class Magnoliopsida; order Arecales; family Arecaceae; genus Phoenix; species Phoenix dactylifera. The sequence goes on from NW_024067749.1 coordinate 378,986, forward strand.
AACTAGCCGTTTCATCTGGGATCAACGGGAGGATTCTCCCCGGTGGAACTTCGCTCTAGGCATTTCATCCGGGATCACGCCTCCTCACGCTCTTCTCCCTTATATTCCTTTCCTCCCCTTCCCCTGGGGAGGACCGGAATATCCCTTGGAGGTGGCGTTCCTCTAGAAGCAGTGTGAACTTCTTCTTCGTCCGCGCCGGCTCTTCGTCTTTTGCGTGAGGCGTCGATGGCGCCTCCGGGGGGAAGCACCCACGGCCAGTGGGATTGCAGTTGCTTCGGGCGGAGGGTTCGGGATCCCAGATCTTTAGCTCCACGGAGTCCCCACCTCTTCCTTAGTTTCTTTACTCCCCAATCCCCCTCTGGGAATTCTTTGTAATCACACGAACACGCCATTGTAACCAGGAATTATTGAAATGAAAAGAACTATATATTTTTTGAGCTGTCTTTCTGGCTTTGTCTTTCTACTGGTAATGATACCCGCAGGTTAGCGGAATTCCAGCTCCTTGGAATTTCTCGACCATCTAGTGCCTCCAACTGGTAGGAGCCAGGTCGGTTTACCCAGCGAACCCTATACGGGCCTTCCCAATTTGGCGCCAGCTTCCCACCTTCCGCGGGCTGAGATGCTTTGGCCCGCCTTAGCACCAGATCTCCGATTCTGAAAAGTTTTGGTCGGACCTTGGGAGTTATAATACCAGGCCACCCTCCGCTGATACATCGCCATCCGGACCTGCGCCATTTCCCTCGCTTCTTCCAAGAGGTCCAGGTTCCCTCGGAGCTGCTCCGAATTGGCCTCGGATCGGTGCGCGGCCACCCGGGCGAGGGGAGTCCGAGCTCCACGGGGACGACCGCTTCCGTGCCATAGGTTAGGCCGAAAGGCGTCTCTCCGGTAGGGGTCCGATGCGTGGTCCGATACGCCCAAAGGACGTTCTCGAGTTTCTTCGACCCAAGCTTGCCTCGTCCGACCGATTCGCGCCTTAAATTCCTTGGAGGATTGTCCGATTTGTCACTTCGGCCTCACCGTTGGTTTGGGGATGCGACACAGATGTGAACTGATGCTCGATCCCGAACTCCTCGCAGAAGTCACGGAAATGCTTGTTGTCGAACTGTCGACCATTATCCGAGATGAGGACCCGGGGTACCCAAATCGGACAATGATGTTTTTCTTTACGAACTTCCGGACTTGCGCCTCCGTGATAGTGGCCAGCGGCTCCGCCTCTACCCACTTGGTGAAGTAGTCGATTGCAACAATCAAGAATTTCCGCTGGGTGGAAGCGACGGGGAACGGTCCGAGGATATCCATTCCCCACTGTGAGAAGGGCCAGGGTGCGGTGATTGGTGCCAAGGGGACAGAAGGGACTCTCTGGACGTTGGCGTGGCGCTGGCAGGCGTCGCATTTCCGTACGTGATCCTTTGAGTCCTCCAACAAGGTAGGCCAATAATAGCCTTGCCTCATGATCTTATGCGCCAAGGACCTAGCCCCCGAGTGCGATCCGCAGATGCCCTCGTGGACTTCGCCGAGGACGTAGGCCACCTCCAAGGGGCGGAGGCACCTTAAGAGGGGGGCGGTGAACGAGGTCCGATACAGCCTCCCTTCATAGAGTACGTAGTGGGCGGACTTCCTGACAAGTCGCCGAGCTTGATCTTCGTCTTCAGGGAGGATCCCTTCGGCGAGGTAGGCGACGAGCGGGTCCATCCAAGACGGCTCCGGGTCAATCGCCATCACCGCCCCAGCCTCGCCGATGCTCGGGGCATCCAGGGTCTCCAGGTAGATTGCCCTCGACAGGTTGTGCGCCTCTGCGCCCACCAAGCGGGACAACCTGTCGGCCCCTGGCATTTTTCGCTTCTGGGGACCTGCTGGAGGTCGATGCTGTCGAGGTCGGGAATGAGTGCTTGCACCTTCCGGACGTAGTTCTGCATGGTCGGGCTCCGGGCCTCGAACTCCCCACGAACCTGCCCGACCACCAGCTGGGAGTCGGTGAAGACCTTCAAACGCCGGATGCCGAGCTCCCCGGCGAGTTTGAGTCCCGCGACTAGGGCCTCGTACTCCGCCTCGTTGTTGGTCACTGAAAATCCAAACCTCAAGGCATACTCGGCTATCACTCCATCAGGACTGGTAAGGACCAGCCCGGCCCCTCCACCCTCGGGGTTCGACGACCCATCGATGTGAAGCGTCCAGGTCGGGAGGTCGAGGCTGGGCGTTTCCGGCGGTCTAGGTTCCGCCACCTGCACCGTGCACTCAGCGAGGAAGTCCGCGAGCACCTGGGCCTTGATGGCGGGCCGAGGCTGGTAGCGGATGTCGAACTCACCGAGTTCTATTGCCCACTTCACCAGCCGTCCCGCATTCTCGGGGTTGCTGAGGATCTGTCGTAGTGGTTGATCAGTTAAGAAGGGTGACAGAATGGGCTTGGAAATAGGGGCGGAGCCTCCTGGTCGCGGTCAGCAGCGCGAAGGCAATCTTTTCAGCCTTCGTATACCGCGCCTCGGCATCCCGTAGGACCCAGCTGATGTAGTACACGGGCTTCTGGAGCTTTGCCTCTTCCCGAACCAGCACCGCACTGACCGCGGTTGGGGAGACCGCCAGATAGAGGTAGAGCATCTCCCCTTCTTGCGGCTTGGACAGCAGGGGAGGAGACGCCAGGTATTCCTTGAGCTGGTCGAATGCTGCTTGACATTCGGCCGTCCAGAGGAAGTCTTTCGGGCGTTTTAACACCTTGAAGAATGGTTGGCAGCGTTCGGGCCGATTTTGCCACAAATCGTCCGAGCGCGGCGACCCTTCCAGCGAGCTCCTGAACCTCCTTCACTTTGGTCGGAGGGGACATACCTTGGATGGCCTTGATTTTGTCCGGGTTGGCTTCGATACCCCGCTGGTTGACAATGAAACCGAGGAACCTCCCGGCCGAAGCGCCAAAGGCGCACTTCGTTGGGTTCAGCTTCATGCGAAACTTCTGCAAGGTGGTGAAAGTCTCCTCCAGATCCACGATGTGCTGGTCCGCCTGGCGGCTCTTCACCAGCATATCATCCACGTACACCTCCATATTCCGGCCGATTTGCTCTTTGAAGATTTTGTTGACGAGGCGCTGGTAAGTGGCGGCCAGCATTCTTCAGACCGAAGGGCATTACCTTGTAGCAGTACAGCCCCCGGTCTGTTATAAAGGCAGTTTTCTCCTCGTCCTGTGGGGCCATCATTATCTGGTTGTAACCGGAGAAGGCGTCCATGAAAGACAGCAGCTGATGTCCGGAAGTCGCGTCGACCAGTTGGTCTATCCGCGGAAGCGGAAAGCTATCCTTGGGGCACGCCTTGTTCAGGTCGGTATAGTCGACGCACATCCTCCACTTCCCGCTCGCCTTCCGGACAAGTACGATATTTGCCAGCCATTCGGGGTAACTCACCTCCCTTATGAATCCTGCCTCCAAGAGTTTGTCTACCTCCTGGTCGATCATCCCGGATCCGATCCGGGGCACAGTATCTCTTCTTCTGCTTCACTGGCCGGTGGTCGGGTCGACGTTGAGGGCGTGAGAGATGACCTCCGGTCGATCCCAGGTACATCGACCGCCGACCAGGCAAATACATCGGCATTGGCTCGGAGGAATTCCACCAACTGGGCCCGAGCTCCCGGGTCGAGATTGGCGCCGACCCGGACCGCCCGGTCCCGGCGGCCTTCCTCGAGGGGAACTTCGACCACACCCTCGGCCGGCTCCCCCTGCCGCAAGGCCACCTCGTCTCTGGCATCAAGGGACTCGACGCTTAGGGCTTCGCGGGCTTCTTCCCTTTGAGGGTCGCTAAGAAATATTGCCGTGCGGTCGGTTGGTCACCTCGGACCTCCCCGATCCCGACCATCGTGGGCAACCGCATGAGCAAGTGGTACGTGGAGACCACCGCACGAAGGGCGTTCAGCCCGGGTCGTCCGAGGATAGCGTTGTAAGCCGAGGGAACACGGACGACCAAGAACCCAAGTCGCACCGTGGCTTCTGCGGGTGCGACGCCCGCAGTCACAGGCAGCTCAACGACCACTTTCCACCGGGACAGCGTCACCGGTGAATCCTACGAGGGGGGTGGACATTTTGTGCAACAATTGTCTGGATAAGCCCAGCTTTTGGAAGGCCTCGTAAAACAAGATATCAGCTGAGCTTCCACTATCCACAAGGACACGCCTTACATCATAGTTTGCCATGGTGAGGGAGATTACCATGGCGTCATCATGGGGGGTCTGAACCCCCTTTACATCCTCATCACAAAATGTGATTACGTTGCCGACCCACTGCCTCTTTGCGACGGCCGCCCCCGACGCCTCCGTCGAGCCCCTACGTTCCTCACGGGTCGGGAGCAGCCCCCAGTGATAGTGTGGATCACGCCCGCAACGGGTCGATTCTGCTCCCGAGGCCCCGGAGGAGCCGGGTCGGCCGGACGCGGGTCTGAGGGGGGACGTCGGTCGCTCACATATCGACCGAGACGCCCCCGGCGGATGAGAGCCTCGATCTCCTCCCGAAGCTGGAAGCAGTCTTCCGTGTCGTGGCCGTGGTCTCGGTGGTACTCACAGTACGCCCGGGAGGGCCTCTTCCCAGGAATCTTCTGCATCTGTCTCGGGGCCGGGAGGTCCTCCCGCCCCTTGATCTCCATAAGGATCTTGGCCCGGGGAGTCAGGAGAGGGGTGTACCGATTGAAACGTCGGGGCGGAGAACGAGGGCGTGGGGCGCCGTGGTTCTTCGCCGGCGACGGGCTTCTGCGCCGACGCTGGGGCGTCGGGCTCCTCCTCTGGCGTGCCTCTTTCCGCCTTTTCTTCCCAAGCTTTGGAGGGATCTCGGCGGCCTCCTTGCTCCGGTGGGCGGCCGCCTCCTCGGCGTCCGCATACTGGTTCGCCCGGGACAATAGCTCTGGGAAGCTCCGCGGCAGGCGTTTGTCCAGGGAGAAGGTGAGTCTGCCCTTCCGGAAGCCACGCTTCAGGGCTGAAAGAGCTACCTCCTGACTCAGGCTCCGGACCTGGAGCGTAGCCCTGTTGAAGCGGGTAAGATAATCCCACAGGCTTTCTCCCTCGTTTTGCCGGACATCAAAGAGGGAGTCGGAGACCAGTCGCCGCCGGCTACTGACGGCGAAATGAGTGACGAAGAGGCGAGTGAACTGGTCGAAGGACCGGATTGAGTCAGCCTCCAGCTCGGCGAACCATGCCCTCGCCGGGCCACGGAGGGTTGCCGGGAAAGCCTTGCAGAGAAGGGGATCTGATGCTCCGTAGAGGAGCATAAGGGTCCTGAAACTCTCGACGTGATCCCGCGGGTCCGCCGCCCCGTCATAGGGTTCGATCGCCGGCATTTTGAACCCCGGCGGATTCGGGGTCCGTAGGATCCTCGAGGCAAGCGCCGGCTGGGAGGAGATCTCTAAGTCGGCGAAGGGATCTTTGGAATGGCCCTTCAGGACCTGGAGTTGTCGGTGGAGATCGTCCACCCGCCGGTCCAGGGAGCGCGACGGTGGGTGGGAGACAAGGAGCGGCGAGAGGGGGACCGACTGGAGCGCGGGTTCCTCGAGGATTGGGGGGTCTGGGAACGCGCCCGGGCCCGCCTCTCGGACCCCACGCGGCTCCGGTGGGAGGGTCCCGGCAGAATGGAGCGTGCTCGAGAATCCTCCTCGCGCCCGGCGCTCATCCCCATGGGAGAGGAAGGAGCGCGGGTTTGAGGAGGACAGGCGAATGCTCAGGCCGCGGCGGCTCCTGAGCCCGCTGCGGCGCCCGGGAAATCGCACCCTGCAGATTCTGCACCGCCTCCGCGAGGGTGCGAACCTGCTGGGTTAGTTGGTCGAACTGGGCGGCTTCGACCGTCTGAACGGGCGGTGGGGAGGTGGAGTGTTGCTGAGAGTGGTGTTGGAGATGCAGCGGCCTTCCGGCCAGAGGCGTGAGAGGCCCCGCGACCGGAAGCATTGGAAGCTCCGCGACCGGAAGCATTGGAGGCTCCACGACCATTACGATCACCTCGCCGTGCCATTACGATCGCTCTGAGATCCGGGCCCTTCCTCTAGCGCCAACTGTTGCCTGGGGGTTCAAACCGAGAACGATTGGCACAGCGGTGTGAACGGGGTTCCCTTGGAATTGCTTCGGTTGCGCTCCACCTTCCGCCGGGGAACCTGCAAGCAAGCCTCGCACCACCACCGGGGTAGTGGGGGCCCTCCGACGATCAAGTTAGGGAAGATCGAAGGAGAAGGAGAGGTAGCAGGTAAGATGATACTCTGGAAAATCTTGCTTACCCTCCCCCTTCCCCCCCAGCCGCATATATACCAGGCTGGGGGGTTCTTTTGGGGATTGGTCATCGTGTGGCGCGATGGGGTTGCCACTGACATGGCCGTTACAGGCGTCGTGGGGCAGCGCTGGGTACGGCTATGGCAGGGCGTAGTAGAGTTCCGCTTTGTACGGCTGTTACAGGGGATCGTGAAACAGCGTCGGATACGGCCGTTGCAGGGAGTAGTGGAGCAGGGGCCGCGGCGTGCCTCGGGTCGGATTGCTGGATCAAGGGGCGACCGACTCGGGGTCGGGCTGCGGAGCCGAAGATATCCGACCCGAGGTCGGATTGCTGGATAAAGGGGCGACCGACTCGGGGTCGGGCTGCGGAGCCGAAGATATCCGACCCGAGGTCGGATTGCTGGATCAAGGGGCAGCCGACTCGGGGTCGGGCTGCGGAGCCGAAGATATCCGACCCGAGGTCGGATTGCTGGATAAAGGGGCAGCCGTAGTCTTCCCGGGCGCGCGTGCCGGTCACGTGGGGCATGGTGGCTAAGTTCCCCCGTAACAGGTATGTATTTGAAATTTTGAATTGACTTAATATTGAATATGTTATTGATTTTCTTTATGAATATAATTATTATGTTTTTAATTGTATTTACTATTGAAATTATAGTCATTTTATAAACAAGAAGCATGAAAAAAAAGGAACAAAATATTAAAGAACACCCAAACAACTCAATAAAAATCAAAATAATGTTCAAATCACTCGAAAACTTCATAAAACATCATTAAACATCAAAAAAATGGAAAACAAAAAAAAAATGGTGCCAGTTCAGAACCGGCTTACCTAACTGTACTGAGCGTCGATATGGTACAATACCTTACGGTATCTACCGATGCGGATCCCAATACTAGTTTGGCCTATCTTATCTAATAGAATCATCAAACTCAATGTGGGCCACTTTTTCGACTATGGGTAGTGTTGGGGAAAAAATGGAACACTCAGAGAACATGGCCAAATCACCGAAACTTGGTGACGAACGTGACGAGCCCGTCAACCGCCTCTTCCTCCATTAGGTTTCGAAACTCGGCCGACTTGCGAAAGATCTGCACCGCGCTCCGAGCTTGCTCTAACGCCCTCTTCTCACGAGCTTCGAGTTGCTTGATTTTCAGCCAGAGAACTCCCGCCTCGTACTTCTGGCCCGCAAGCTTAGACTGGGCATCAGCCAAGCGGGCCTCGGCAGCACAAAGGGTTGACCTTGTGAGGGTGTGCGAAGCTTCCTCCTCCTAAAAACGCTCAGCCATGAGCTTGAGCTCAGACTCAAGAGCCTCCATCCTCACAGTGGATTCCTTCCACCTGGCCTCGGCCTCGGCGAGCTTCTTCTCCGCAACCTCCTCCCCTCTCTAGCTCCTCCGAGCTCGAGCCTGGTAGTCAGCTGCCGGGGAGACCAGCATGTCGATCTCATGGAGATGCTATAAGGAGAACAAGTAAAAGTCGACTGAGATTACAAACCCGGAGGGGTATGAGAATGAAAGTGCAGGAAAATCGCTGACCCCGCAGGCATCAAGCTCAGCTCGGTCAGCTGGAAGCAGCGCGCAGTAGATGACTTGGCGAACAACTTCGCTGTTGTGGAGCGCGGAGTCATCCTCGAAGATCACCCACTCGGGGCAATAAAGCTTTCTCTCGGGGCGCCTCAACCCCCGAGGAGCTCGGGACATCGGGCATCGAAGGGCCCGACAAAGGAGCTCGAGACCCCAAGGCCGCTGCCCACCTCGGGTCTCGAGCGCCGCAGGCGAATGACCTTGCAGGCTCTTGAAGGGCCCGAGGTCAGGTATGCACGGGCCGACGGCTCCTTTGCGGCCTCGGCAGAAATCGCATGCTCGACGGAAGTAGCGCGCTCGGTAGGGGGAGCCTCCTCCGATCCAGACTCCCCTAATTTCTTCGGTTGTTCTTCCAAACAAGCTGAGGGGTTTCAATCTCAATATCTTCGACCTCCACAAGAACAGAAGTCGAGGCTATCCTAGGCCTCTTCTTTGGCATAGGACGAGCTCTGCCGGCCTCGGCCACTCTTTTATGGTATCGGGCGAGCAGGGCTTCGTTGCTCGACACCATCCCTGTGGTCTCTGAAAAAGAAAAGAAAAACTCAAATCTCAGATTAACTCCAGAAAGTAAAAAGAGAAGAAGAGCAAGAAGCGGAAGTGAAACAAACAACGGTAAAATGACGCACAACCGCCCTTACCCTCAGGGCGCGCCGAGCTCAGGCCGACATTTATAAGGGTCTCCTCGCTCAGGAGGTCGTTCAGAAAGATATCCCCCTTTAGACAGCGAAGAGCCTGAAGGATTCTCTGCTCGCCCTCGGTTAGTTCAGGAGCTCTATTATTGGCCTTGATAATCGGCTGGCCCCACGTCGGGTTGAACCCCCACGGAAGCTCAGAGGAAAGAAAGAAAAATTTCTCCTTCCACCCACGAATGGAAGAAGGAGCACCTCGGAAGAATAGTCTATTTCCCCGAAGGGGAAAGTATAACCATCCTCCGTCTCTGGGGTTAGACTTCAACATGTAACACCCGCAAAAGACATTGACCAAGGTCAGTGTGCCGTGAGCGAGGTAGAGAGATAAAAAACCAATTATCCTCCACGAATTCGGAGCGAGCTACGCTGGGACGAGACGATATATCTCTAAGAGCTCGTTCACAAATCCGTGCAGGGGGCACCTCAGGCTGACCCGAAGTGTGTCCACATACACTCCGACCAGACCTGGAGGGGGCCTCGTAACTCTGTCCCATGGCCCTGCATACTCAAGGGTGAACTCACGTGGGAAGGAGAATTGGGTTCGAAGCGCACCCAATTCTTCCCTGGTCAGGCTTGACCCGATCCCGTCTGGACCATGGCACACCTCCGGCCCGACCTCCTTTCCATGAGAAGAAGCCCCAGCAGAAGATGAGGCACCGCCAGGCATCCTTTCTGCTCACAAATAAAAAAGAAGAAAACCGAGGAAGAAGGAGAGAAAACAAGCCTCCGAGCAAGCATGGGTGGAAAACCTATCGTGGTCCCTATCGAAAGCGCCAACAACTAGAAACGGAGAGTCGAGAAAGACCTCCAGAGGACACTCAGAGGCGCCTCCGGGAAATATGAATAGCAATCGGAAAGAAGCAAAACAGAGAAAGGGAGCGGCAAAGATTACGGCGGCCAAATGAAAGCTTTTAGGGCTAGGCTGGGGTTTATATAGACCCTCTCAACGGTTCAAATCGACTAGGGCAAGCCACACCTTCCATCCAGATCGCGCCACGTGCCGACCTCAAAAACCGAACCAGCGTATCAACCCTGGATCGTCGCTTTAAAAGCAGAATCGAAGTGGCGTCTCATCAAATACTGGAGCCTCATCATGAATTCGCGGCTCGAAACTGCCTCGAAAAGCAAAAAGCCGGTGCCTCGTGCTCTCATTGAAGACGCCCGAAAGCACCCTTTCCCCTCCTTTCAAAACGACAAAACGATTTAAAGCCGCCTGATCTCATCAGCATGATAAAAATAGCTACTTCCTTCGTCCGAGCTCGGAAACAGCTTGAACTCGGAAGTCGGGGGGAGTGTTGGAGGAAAAATCGAACACTCGGAGCACATGGTCAAATCACCGAAGCCTAGTGACGAACGTGACGACAACAAGCATGCTCTTAGAGCGCCTGACCTCAAAGCGCCAGACCTCAGAGTGCCCGACCTCAGAACACTCGATCTTGGCACCGACGACCCCAGAACTCACGACCTCGATCTCGGAACTCACGACCTCAGAGTGCCCGATCTCAGAACGCTCGATCTCGGCACCGACGACCCCAGAACTCACGACCTCGATCTCGGCACGACCTTGGCAGGCATGGTCTCGGCTGAGTTAAGCCCGATCGATCTCAAGGCCAAGAAAGACCCAGTCAAAGGGAGAAACCAACCCCTACTCCACCGAAAATCAAGTCCTCCATATCCGGAATCAAACCCCGCAATCTCTGCCTCAACGACTGTTAACATTTGAATTCACACGATCTCAACGGATCGCCAGCTAGCCCAAAATCTCGGACCGTTTATGGTAACTCATTGATTCGTGCAATCACGCCTGATCACAGGTAACCGCTGCACCCCCTCCTATAAAAAGGAAGGAAGCTCCAGGCAAGGGGACTCTCTTCCTCTCCCTAGCTAAAAATACATTTCTACATTACTTCTCTCCATAAAAAGTCCCTCTCTGACTTAAGCATCGGAGGGCCTATGCCAGAACCTCCGGCCATAGGCTTCTTGCAGGTCTGCCGGAGACAGTCGTCCGCCGCCGCACCACCAGCCAGAGCTCCTCCTCCTCGGTCCGCGGTCATCCCCGGGTCCAATTTCCAGTAACAGGTAGGTATGGATAGGACCCAAGATCAAGATCCACTACCTCCAAGACTTAATCAAATATCAAAATTTTTAGAAGTCAACTTCTAATCTGAGAAGAATTTAACAATGCAAAAAAAGATGAAACTGATGTAGAAGTCATGACCTAACTTATGACCAAATTTGAAAAATTTTAAAATATTTTTATTATTTTTGTAATTTGTATCCTCATTAATTAGAAAAGGAATCCAATCTAATTTGGACTCGGTTTCACTAGAATAAAAAAAAGGGAGTTTTCATCTTCTCCTAACTAGAAAAGAAATCTCACTTGATTAAAGAGAGTAGACCTCTACAAAATAATAGAGAATTTGCTGCTACTTGTTTAGCTTGAAGAGCACTCTGAATCAAATAAGGACCTTACCGATACAAGTAAAGGGCATATGCCATGTTTTGAAAAAAAATAAAGGGAGTGAAAGCAAAGAGCATAAACTCTACTATCCACCCACTAGAATCCCAACAAAGGGAGTGAAATCAAAGAGCACAAACTTGTCTTTCCACCTGTGATATGTATCATAATTTGTAGATCATGAAAAATTAATGAAAATAAAGAGTCTAGAGCCCCATTTTCTAAAATTCTTATTGTTTATTATTTACTCTAGAGATTCGACTTAAGCAAGTAGAAGGAATATCTTCATTCACTCCAATCAGTTCATACAACCAAACTTTCAAAATTTATGGTTTCAGGTCAACTTCGAAACAAGTACTTGCATGACTCAAAGAGATGTATATATGAAGAAATGTGCCTCTCAAAAGGCTTCCATCTCATTAGATCTAAAAAATGACGAAATCTTACTTCTAATAACGTTACTGATTAGTACCATAGTTTAAATCACTACCATGTTGACTTTTATTTGGTTGCTCGATATGTAGTTTTCTCCTTCTCAATGGATTATACTTTGTTATGACATACATAACCCGCAATGTCATAAATTGCTCCTATATAACTTGGTTGACCCATACATGGAATGTTGACAATCTATAACTAGGTTATGAGACATTGCGGTCCCACTATCATGGCCGGTTCTATCATTTGCTCCAATGTAAGAGATTAAAGCTTCTTTTAAGGCAGGAAAACAGGCTTTAAAAGTTAATGTCCAGGACAACCTATGTTCTTTTGTAGAAAAAGTGCTATTGTCCTATTGCGCTGGTCGTTGTCCCACCACATCTCATCTAATTTGCTAGTAAGTTACGTCTCAAGTCTTTGCACCCTTTTTCAAGACTTGGTTACTTGCTAGTCCTTGGTTGTTACCTCTCTCTCTCTCTCTCTCGTGGAGGGGGGATAGTGGAAATTACAATTCACTAGTTAGTACAATTTTATGATTGAGAGAGCATGCCATGCTAGCCATATAGTCTGCTACATGCCTTTACCTAAGATATCTAATGCTCAAAATGGCTTTGGCTGTTACCAATAGTCTGCATATCCAATAATTAAGTGTGATGCGACATTGTTTTCTGATCATCACCATGCTATAGTTGTCCCTAGAGTCCACATTTGGATGGTGATGTGGGGCAAAATGGATCATCCTGCTCACCACAGTAGGGCCACCTAATTATTAGCCAAATAAACCCCATCACCGGTTGAGCTGGGCCTCGGCCCCGCTAAGAGTCTATCCGAGCTCGAACTTCGTCAAGGGCTCAGCCGACCTTAGACAGGTTTCTCCACTCTACAACCTGCGTCAACCTTTTCTGATGCTCATAGCAAGGCGCCCCTTGCAATGGGATAAAGCCGTGAGGGGAAATTAACGTGCATGAGCTGCGCACGATGTAAAGCACGTGCATACTCCCCCAAAGCGGATAATACCTTGCTCTCTGCTGAGCTGCTCCAGTACTCTCCATAGATAACACGCCCTGGCCAAGCCCAGGGCGCCCCCTATATTCACCGACGCACCCCGACCGATCTCAGGGTGCCTTATCAAATAACACGCCCCGACCCTTGAGCTCGGGGCGCTCTACTGAGCACATCTCAGAATTAGGGACGCTAGGCTAACCTCAGCGCCTGTCAAGCTGACCTCACCAAGTATATGATACAACCTCTCAACGAGCTCGGCTTCGCCCACGGCCATATCTACGAGCCTGCCTACATCCAACTACGTGCCATACATCGCAATGCCTCCGCGCCATGCTTTGCTTGCCGGCAAACGACAGTCAAGGACAACGCCATGCTGCTCCAGCCATATCCTGCTACGACTATCAACACCCTACCGTTCACAAGAATGGACTGCACTGTGCGCCTCAAGCAAGTTCTAACTACACGCCATCTGTCTTAAAGCTATCCCCTCTCATGATGAGAACGGGCCATACATCCTCTACCTGGGTACCTCTACAGGGACTACAAATAGTCCCATCAGGTAATGCCTAAGGAACTTTTGATCAATCCGAGATCCACTCTAACTTGATCATCGGAGGGCCCTCACCGGAACCACTGGTGAGGCTTTGTGCAGATACGCCGTCGCGCGGGAGTGGTTCACCCTCTTCCTCAACCTTCCGACAGCTCCCTCGACTCCTTCGGCGTGGTCACCCTCGGGCCAAATTTGAACCACAACATTTGGCGCTAGAGGAAGGACCTGAGTCGTGATCATGAGGCTAAGGAGTCATGGAGCTCCGAATGCATCGAGCAGCCGGGTACCAGTGCCCAACCACTCCCTTTAAAGTCCACCCCCCTCAGCACCTGCACCAGCGGACTAGATTCCTCAGATCCAGCCAAAGCAGTTTGACCTGCTCCTTCAGCAGGTCCAAACACTAGTTGTGGTCGTCCAAAGCCTGCAACAAGGCAAGGTCCAATCTGCACCCCCTCTTCGCGGGTGTGAGTCCACGGGATGCCACCCGCAGCGTCGTTCTCTTGCCAGGTAGCGCACGATGGACAAAAGGGAGCCCCGCCACCGTCGAAGCTCTCATCAAGCTTGGTTCCCAAGTCAAGAGAGCTCACCACGCCGCCACCACCCTGAGAGCCGGTGCCTAAGCCTGACGCCCGTTCGCAGGAGCAACTATCAGAGGCGGGGTCCGCCCCGTGTTAGGCTGCCTGTAGCGTCGACCAAGAGCTGGAAAGGCCCCATGGACCACCGGCAACGACACCCCCGCCTGTGCTCAACAGAAAAGTCGAGGAATTAGAATGACAGATTCAAACGCTTCCAGACCAAGCTCCGAAGCGCGACGCCGACGTCGACTTCACGACTGAGTCCCCATTTTCTCAGCGGGTCGCTGATGAGCCGATCCCCCAGAGGTTCAAGATGCTACAAATAGAGTCATATGATAGCTCGTCCGATCCTCTGGATCATCTGGAGAGTTACAAAGCCCTGATGACACTAAAAGGGGCTACAAATGCCTTACTTTACAGGGCCTTTCCAGCAACCCTCCGCAAGGCAGCTCGCCTTTAGTTCTCCGAGTTGAAGCCCCGCTCGATCCTCTCCTTCGAGCAGTTAGGAAGGCAGCTCGCCACCCACCTCGTTGCCAACCGGCGTCAGCGCCGGACTTCAGTCTCCCTCTTCGCCATCAAGCGGAGGAAAGGAAAACGGCAAGGTCCGCAGTACCGATCGTACCGACGTACCGGTCGGCTCCGGTAATGGTACGGTACCAGTGCCGAACCGATACCGTACCGATAGGGCACATTCGGCCTGGTTTCGACCCCATTGTCATTTTTTTTGGAGTTCTTTCACTTTTGGATTTTTTTTGATGTTTTTATGTTTAGGTTTACGGTTAAAACTAGATGATGTAACTTATTACTTCCAAATGATTCAAATAATGAGATGAAGAACATAAAATATTTTCAAATTAAGATATAATCAATTACATACATTTAAAGTGTTGGGAATTGTATCCTAAATGTCAATCGTCAGCATATTGATGATTGAATTTTGTAAATAAATTGACAAATTAATAAAGTATTATTTGGCATTATTCATCATTTCATCTTCAAATGAACTCTTATATGATGAAGTCCTTAGGACTTATGTTATGATAAAGGAGAATTTATCTTTGAGTCCTTAAACTTGTTCGCGACCAAATGATATGTTGTTACTAGGACGACAACATTATCGAGATTAGGTCGTTGTGTGACATATACGTTGGTTGTCCTCTTAACCAAGGAGTGTGGAGACACTGGTATGCCATACAGGTGAAGTGTAGGAGTACATTTCACTGAACGTGACCAATTCCGGAACGCTCTACAGTCAAGAGCTGTTCCGAGTGGATATGGGTATAAGTTTGGCCCTCTGACCTGAGATCGCAATCTGTGACTAGCAAGCAACTCACTGTACTTTGGTACCGGACTACCTGAATTTCTAATTCAGTGACGAAAGGTCACTGGGTGCAGTCAAGGACTTGCGTAGTCAGTTGTGAGTCGAGATGGAATTGACCCCTCCTGCAAACAGGAGATAATGTCTTGTGATTAATTTAGCAAAACCTTGGTCAGGGTAATCCCAGTGAGGAGTTACGGGATATCTAAAGTTAATCACATAATGGATGTACTAATTATAGGGTTGACAGTGAGCTCTAAGTCATTCTGGCATTAGGAGTCAAAGGGATTGAATTATACAGTAACCATAGTCCAGGGTTCCAGAATATTTGCTTCGCATATATTCGGCCTATCCGGACGTCGGGTACCATTGCTAGATGGTCACATCGATTAGTATAGGAAGACATTCCTATACTACCGGCTTAGGTTCGAACCTATGAGGTCACACGCATAGAAGTTTCTAGGTTGATCAAATGGCTGATTGATGATTAAGAATCATTCAGGGATAATTTGGTCAATTCGATTGACAAATTATCCAAAGCAAAAGTTGCATTAAAATAATTATTAAATTATTGGAGGACTAATTACCAATTAGGTTGCTAATGAACTCAATTTGATTGAGTAAATTGGGCTTAGGTTGAGCCAAATTGAATAGGATTCAATTTGGGCTGCATCAGGGTTTGACCTAATTGGATTGGGTTCAACCCAAGTAGATTGAGCTTGACCCAATTGATGGGACTTGACCCAATTGGATTGGGCTTGATCCAAATCAATTAGAAGACCTTATTTGATGAGGATTATGAGTCCAAATAATCAGAATTGGATAAGGAGAAGAATCCCTAAATTTTAGGAACCCATCCTTATCTTCTTGGAGAAGAATGATACCTTAATTTATTCCCAATATTTTCTATGCTTATCCTCTTTATTTTTGGCCAAAAATTGGCGTGATAAGAGAGGAGGCGTGGGGCTATAATTCCTATAAAAATGGCGCCTTAAATCTTTCTAGAAAGATTTAGATGAATTTCCTAATTTGTAGGAATTGCATGGTGCATGAAATAGGGTGGTCTGCGGCTGAATTTTGGATGCATGAATTCCTATCTTTTAGGGATCCAAAATGCACAAAATTTGGATATGTTTATCTTCTCTTAGATGCCAAACCACCAGAATTTTTTGGAAATTTTATCAGCCAAATTAGTTGGCTAAATTTGGTGTGATACGTGGGGGGATCTTTTGGCTATAAAAGACCCCCATGCCTTGGGTTCAAGATATACCATATTTAGAGGTTTCAAAAAATTCTGAAAAAATTTCCTGAGGGCCTCCATCCATTCTTCTCCTTCTTCCTCACGTCCATCCTCCATCTCCTTGAAGAACAATCAAAGGTTGAGTGTTTAGAAGGAGAAAGCTTTAGTTATTGCTGCGTTCTTGCGCGAGCTAGCACTCCCGCGGAAGACGATCTACCTAGGGCTTCGCGTGTACTTCTCATAGAGGCCATTCGTGTGCGTGGCTGCGAAGTCAAGGATCAGATCCATAAGTTTCTTCCATCATAAAAGGTATTAATCCCACATCAATATTTTATTTTGGAGTCAGGGTCTAGGTCTGATTCTCCGAGGTTTTACCCTCCTTTGGGGCTCCTCACGGAGTTATCTCCAGAATCCATTCGATGAATATTCGGAGATTAATCGGAATAGAGTTCTTAAATTTCAGATCTGATAGTTAATCATGTATGAGAGTTTTAGCATAATTGTTTAAACAATTCTGGCATAATCCTATGTGTTCTTAAGGTGCTGTTTCTAAATTTGATCTTGTAAGCATGCATGAATTAAATTGTTTGATTCGATTTTTCCGCTGCGTTTTAAAACTTAAAAAGAACTACGTATGGCTTGATCCCCCTTATGAAGGGGTACGTAGGAAACCCGATCAGGTTCAGCCATAGTTTTAAAAAAAAAAAAAATCAGTATGCTTAACACCGAAGAATCTAGGATTCACTTTCAGTGGTATCAGAGCCAGGTTCATGTTTAAACTTTTATGTTTTAATTCTTGTAATTAAATCTGAAATCATGAGCATGCTTAGATTAGATCTAAAGTATTTTATGATTGATTTAATTGCTGATTATGCATGATTAACTAGATCTGAAATTTTGAATGCATATGATGCATGTTTGTGTTAAGATTTGTAACATAAATAAATCTGAAATCATAATATTGTTTAGATTAGATCTAAATAAAATTTATGATTCATATGATCTCTGATTTTAATGAACAAATCAGATTTGAAAATAAAAGTGAAAAAATAAATACATAAGATGTATGTTGTTTGTATTAATTCATGTTGTTATGTATATGTGATGCATGAACATTAAATATAATGACTTAAACATGAATTAAATCTGATTACATGTGATTAATTACAAAAACTCAGATCTGAAAATATGTTTTAAGAACTGAAAGATTGTAATTAATATGTAATTAAAAAGAAATATGCAATGATCAAAACTTTCATAAGTCTAAACTTAATTGAGAATTAAGTGTTATGAAATAGAATTGTAACTCAATTAATTGACATTGCATAATTCTTTGGGCATATGGGTTAGCTTGAATTAAGTTCCTAGGATTGGGTTAGACCTAAGGTTAGAATCATACATGGACAAATAGAATTAATTGATCAAATCTAATTAAGTAGTAACTAGATTAGGTCAAGAAAATTCTAGATCAATTTACAATAGTTGTAGATGGATCAAGTCCATGTCTTTGATTAGACCAAGATGGAACTTGATTTAGGCTCAGAGGTGTAGCCCGAGTCATTTGAGTAATCAAATCGAAATTGATTAACCAGTCGGTGTCTAAGGTAAGTTTGGCAGTTTTGATCGATGGTTTTTAATTGGGAGCTACTCGCACTGATTCGTCTTTGTCGAGTTAATGGCATATCCCTTCCACCGATCTCACTTACCTGGCCGACATGGTCAATCACATTTTGATTGGATCACTTAATGATTCGAGTAAGCCCATGCCTATAAGGAAAATCAGTTTGACTGATTTAGGTGCTTCCTTAACCGGTTTAAGTCTAATCTGATTTGGTGAAGTCAGTAGGAGAAATTAGACTAACCGGATCTTCTTATCTATCCTAATTAAGAAATCCTCTAAAATTATTAGGTCCTTAAAATGAAATGGTTATGGGGATAACTAGGTCATAGCCTCCCATTAAGTTGGGTGATAATGGGTCCAATGCTTTGATAATTATTGGAGGCGCGACACGCCTGGTACTTATCAAGCATTGGAATTGTCATTCAATATATGATGAGTTAAGTGTACCTTAAATAGGCGGTCAGGTAAGCCGAGCCACACTCGGGCTTGGTCGTCTATTAGTTGATTAGACTTAACCCTATCATTTAATGGTTGGACCTGACTAGGGTATTCGGTGGAGGCGCCACACGCCTGCCGAAGAACCTAGGGCAAAATTATCACTAGAAGTTGCTTGGTGAAGCAACTGGTTTAGAACCTACCAATAGGTGCATATGGGTTAGCCGAGCCACACTCGGGCCTATATGCGATCTATTGGGTTCTAGTGCCCACTAAAGAATTAAGAGTAATTTTTCGAATTGGAGGTAGAGGCTACCAATTTGTACAAAATAGTGGGAGTACCTTTAGACTAAAGTCCAAGTCTAATGTGTTTAGTCAATTCATATACTAATAGCTAAATTTTCTTTTATACAGAAATGGCCACTAATTTGTCACTTCGCTCATTATTGGATAATGACAAGTTGACAGGTCCCAACTTCAATAATTGGTATAGAAAACTGAAAATTGTGCTAGAGCATGAATGGATCCTTTATGTGATAACAGATCCGGTACCTGAGCAGCCCGCTGCTAATGCACGGGGTACAGTCAGAGACACTTATCAGAAGTGGCTCAGTGATCATATCACTGTCCGTTGCATTATGCTCGCTGCAATGAATGATGAGTTTAGTAGGCATTTTGAGAATGCGCAGCCGGAAGACATCATTTAAGTGTTGAATGAATCTTTTGGTATTCCTGATGATGTTGAAAAGCACAAGACTAGTTGATGAGAGCACAAAAGTGTGATCTATACATCACTTAAATTAGTATTATTGCTAACAAATGATGATAAAATTGCCGCATTAATATTATATTTTTGTGAGGTGCAGGTGATCGGAAATCAAAGCTAAAATGCACATTGGGTTCAAAAAGATGCATCACTATAGGTGACCAGCCAACTGCATGGGTCGACCCCAGTTGCACACTAGGAGGAGGTCAAGTTCAGCCATCTACTTCGTCGCAACTTCAGTCTTCTACAAGCCGGCATCTATTCAACGTCTCCGTCTGCGTGGAAGAAATGAGCATTCTCTTCTTTCCCCCATTTCAAAGGCTTTTGGAGTTCATCCCAGCCGTCACTCCCAGCGTCCGTGATCAACCCCCTCAGATCGTGTCCGTGCAATTCCCAGCATGCCACGTCCGTGAACCAGAATCTCCCAAGATTCAGCCTCCGTCTTCCTCGCAGTCCACCTCTTCCGGATTAAGCAAGCGATCGCGATTCCTTCCCATTCGGTGAAACAGAGGAGTAGCCCTCTGTCAAAAGAAAAAAAAAAAAGAAAGGGAAACAGGGCCTCCCCTGTTTCCGAAAAGAAAAAGAAAAAAATGAAAGGGGGATTAATGTTTTCAATGAGCGGCTAATTTCTTAGGGAGGGTGATGGAGGAACCTTTGATGTATTACTCTTTGAAGTAAACTCTAAACTTTTGCTTTCAATGGTTTATATTTATTGATATGTTCTTGATTCATGCGTAGTTATTTCATAGATAGATCTTTAATGGATTATGATTATTGATATATGGATTGCTTTAGTATTTGATTCGTCGTAGACGTAGAAAGCACGACGGATGCTTAGAAATTGAGTTCATATGTTCATGAAACATATATCATGATTAGATCTATCCTACATTTAATCTTTAATCAAGAACCATAGAGTTTATTCCTTGGATGCAATATCATCAAGGGGGATTCCAGATCCCTACCATCTTTATTTCATTGAATTTTGTTTATTATTCTTTGCATTTAATTTCTGAAAACCAAAACATCATTTTAATCCACAAATTTATTTAACTGAAAATTACATCTAAAAATTACGCTAATAATCTATAGATCGTTCCCTGAGGATTCGACCTCGGACTCCCGAGATTTTACTACTTGTGCGATTCTCCTGCACTTGGGAGAACAATTTTATTTTCGCACCACTAGTTGTGCTATTTTCAGTGCACGTATGAAGGATGGGGCTTCGGTGACCGATCATGTATTGTACATGATTGAGTTAATCGAGCGCCTAGGCACTTTCGGATCTCCCCTACATGATCAATTGGGGAAGGATGCTATACTGAATTCTCTTCCTGGTTCGTACTGCCCATTTCTCACCAACTTTCGTATGACGAAACTGGTAGTAAATTATCACCAATTGTTGGATTTACTACAAACTTTTGAGAAGGATCACCAACTCCTAAAAGGGTCGGTGAATTTAGTGGGAGGTTCGTCCAGAGGTCGTGGTACCTTTAAAGGAAAGAAGAAAAATAAGAATCAAAAGAAAAAGGTGCAACGTGCTAAGCCAAGTCAGACCAAAAAGATTAAGGCTGACCACAATCTGGCAGAATGCTTCTATTGTAAGAAGCAGGGGCATTGGAAGAGGAATTGTCCTCAGTACCTTACCTCACTTGACCCGAACAGGCTAAGCAAGAGAAAAGGGCAATCAGTTGCCGATCAAGGTATTTATATGATAACACCTTGTAATTTCTCTATATGTGATAATTCGACCTGGGTATTAGATACTGGAAGTCCGTTTAATATATGCAATTCGTTGCAAGGACTTCAGGTCAATGAGAGATTTGAAAACAGCGAGAGATTCCTGAATGTTGGAGATGGAAGATCTGTTCCAGTTCTAGCTTTAGGAAATCTCAAACTTGTTTTCAATTCTCATGTAGTTGTCTTGAGTGATTGTCACTATTGTCCTACATTCTTATTGAATGTAATTTCCGTAGGCCTTTTGGCCATGAACGGTTATGAAATTTCAATAAAGAAATGTTCTTGTGATATCATTATGAATGGTGTTACTGTAATGGCATCTACTTGTTATCACAACTTGTTAATGTAATGTACACGTCAAGTAAGCGTCCTAGAATAGATAATGTCACGGATGTCTACCTTTGGCATCATAGGCTAGGTCATATTAACAAGAACAGGATGAACAGGTTAAGTAAAGAGGGAATCCTCAATGTTAATGATTGTGAATCATTGACAACCTGCGAGTCATGTCTTCTTGGTAAGATGACCAAATCACATTTTACCGGAAAAGGTGAACGAGCCAGTGATTTATTGACCCTTGTACATTCTGATGTATGTGGGCCAATGAGCACAAATGCTAGAGGTGGGTATTCATATTTCATTACGTTTACAGATGACCTTTCTAGGTATGGTTATGTCTATTTAATGAGACATAAATCTGAATCATTTGAAATGTTCAAATTATATCGTAATGAAGTAAAAAAAAATAAACTGGAAAGAGTATTAAAACTCTTCGATCAGATCGAGGAGGTGAATACCTCACCAGTGAGTTTTTGACATATCTAGGAGAAAATGGAATTCTCTCTCAATGGACTCCTCCTGATACACCACAGTATAACGGTGTATCAGAAAGAAGAAATCGAACTCTGTTAGACATGGTTCGATCCATGATGGGGTTTGCGAGTCTGCCCATATCCTTTTTGGGGATATGCACTTGAGTCAGCCTGCTACATTCTAAATAAAGTTCCAAGTAAGTCTGTAATAAAACACCACATGAGATGTGGACTGGACGTAAGCCGATGCTCTCTCACTTTAGGGTTTGGGGGTTTCCAGCGTACGTCAAACATTTGAAAACAGACAAACTTGAACCCAAGTCTGACAAATGTTTCTTTGTTGGTTATCCTAAAGAAACTAAAGGATATTACTTCTACTTTGCTGAAGAACAAAAGTTGTTCGTAAGCAATAGAGCTGTTTTCTTAGAGAAAGAATTCCTTAGTGAAGGAACTAAAAGCTCTAATGTTGAGCTTAAGGAAGTTCAACATGTAGAAGATCCGACACCATCTACTGAACCACTTGAGTTGGATTTGATTAGATCAGATCCAGAACCCATATTAGACGCACCATTAAGGCGATCGGGTAGAGTACCACGTCAGCCGGACATATACTAGGGTTTCTTGGTCCGGGACAGGGATCCTATCGAACTTGATGAAAACGATGAGGATCCGATCACATATATGGATGCAATGCAGAGGTATGACTCTGATAAATGGCTTGGAGCCATGCAATCCGAAATGGAATCCATGAAGGTCAATGATGTTTGGACATTAGTTGACCCACCCGAAGGAATTAAACCCATAGGGTGTAAGTGGATATTCAAAAGGAAACGGGGCGCAGACGGAAAGGTAGAGACCTATAAAGCCCGTCTGGTTGCCAAGGATTATCGTCAACGTTATGGTATTGACTATGACGAGACATTTTCTCCTGTGGCAATGCTCAAGTCCATTCGGATTGTGCTTGCGATAGCAGCACATTTAGACTATGAAATCTGGCAAATGGATGTAAAGACCGCATTTCTAAATAGAGATTTAGAAGAAAAAGTGTATATGATACAACCTGAAGGTTTTACATCTGCAGATGAGTCTAAAGTGTGCAAGCTTCAAAAATCCATTTATGGATTAAAGCAAGCTTCACGGAGTTGGAATATACGTTTTGATAAGGTAATCAAAACATATGGCTTCATTAAGAATGAAGAGGAACCTTGCATTTATAAATGGATAAATGGTTCAGTTATTATATTTCTTGTTTTGTATGTGGATGACATTCTTTTAATCGAGAATGACATTCCTGCATTACAAGAAATAAAGGTTTGGCTATCATCTCAATTTGCCATGAAGGATTTGGGAGAAGCATCTTACATCCTAGGGATGAATATCTATAGAGATAGATCTAGAAGATTACTTGGATTATCCCAATCCACATACATTGATACTATACTGAAGAGGTTCAGTATGATTAATTCTAAGAAAGGCTATCTTCCGATGGGCCATGGAATTAATCTCTCTAAAAGGGATTGTCCAACAACCCCTCAAGAAAGAGAGAGTATGGATAGAATTCCATATGCTTCGGCAGTGGGATCTATAATATATGCCATGACATGTACTAGACCAGACGTGGCATACTCACTAGGAGTAGTGAGCATATACCAGTCTGATCCAGGTAGCAACCACTGGAAGGTTGTAAAAACCATCCTTAAGTATTTGAGAAATACTAAAAATCAGTGGCTTGTTTACGGTGATTCTGACTTAAAACTTGAGGGATATACCGATTCAAGTTTTCAGTCAGATCAAGATGATAGCAAGAGCGTGTCGGGATATATCTTCACTCTTAAGGGTGGTGCTATCTGCTGGAAGAGTTCCAAGCAGCACACAGTGGCGGATTCTACAGAAAATTGAAACAAAAGAAAATATTGCTGACCCATTTACCAAAGTCCTCGGCATCAAAGAGTTCAACAAATACAAGTCGAAGATGGGTATTAAATACTATGCCGATTGGCTTTAGGCTAAGTGGGAGTTGTTGGGAATTGTATCCTAAATGTCAATCGTCAGCATATTGATGATTGAATTTTGTAAATAAATTAACAAATTAATAAAGTATTATTTGGCATTATTCATCATTTCATCTTCAAATGAACTCTTATATGATGAAGTTCTTAGGACTTAAGTTATGATAAAGGAGGATTTATCTTTGAGTCCTTAAACTTGTTCGCGACCAAATGATATGTTGTTACTAGGACGACAACATTATCGAGATTAGGTCGTTGTGTGACATATACGTTGGTTGTCCTCTTAACCAAGGAGTGTGGAGACACTGGTATGCCATACAGGTGAAGTGTAGGAGTACATTTCACTGAACGTGACCAATTCCGGAACGCTCTACTGTCAAGAGCTGTTCCGAGTGGATATGGGTATAAGTTTGGCCCTCTGACATGAGATCGCAACCTGTGACTAGCAAGCAACTCACTGTACTTTGGTACCGGACTACCTGAATTTCTAATTCAGTGACGGAAGGTCACTGGGTGCAGTCAAGTACTTGCGTAGTCAGTTGTGAGTCGAGATGGAATTGACCCCTCCTGCAAACAGGAGATTATGTCTTGTGATTAATTTAGCAAAACCTTGGCCAGGGTAATCCCAATGAGGAGTTACGGGATATCTAAAGTTAATCACATAATGGATGTACTAATTATAGGGTTGAAGTGAGCTCTAAGTCATCCTGGCATTAGGAGTCAAAGGGATTGAATTATACAGTAACCATAGTCCAGGGTTCCAGAATATTTGCTTCGCGTATATTCGGCCTATCCGGACGTCGGGTACCATTGCTAGATGGTCACATCGATTAGTATAGGAAGACGTTCCTATACTACCGGCTTAGGTTCGAACCTATGAGGTCACACGCATAGAAGTTTCTAGGTTGATCAAATGGCTGATTGATGATTAAGAATCATTCAGGGGTAATTTGGTCAATTCGATTGACAAATTATCCAAAGCAAAAGTTGCATTAAAATAATTATTAAATTATTAGAGGACTAATTAGCAATTAGGTTGCTAATGAACTCAATTTGATTGAGTAAATTGGGCTTAGGTTGAGCCAAATTGAATAGGATTCAATTTGGGCTGCATCAGGGTTTGACCTAATTGGATTGGGTTCAACCCAAGTAGATTGAGCTTGACCCAATTGATGGGACTTGACCTAATTGGATTGGGCTTGATCCAAATCAATTAGCAGACCTTATTTGATGAGGATTATGAGTCCAAATAATCAGAATTGGATAAGGAGAAGAATCCCTAAATTTTAGGAACCCATCCTTATCTTCTTAGAGAAGAATGATACCTTAATTTATTCCCAATATTTTCTAGGCCTATCCTCTTTGTTTTTGGCCAAAAATTGGCGTGATAAGAGAGAAGGCGTGGGGCTATAATTCTTATAAAAATGGCGCCTTAAATCTTTCTAGAAAGATTTAGATGAATTTCCTAATTTGTAGGGATTGCATGGTGCATGAAATAGGGTGGTCTGCGGCTGAATTTTGGATGCATGAATTCCTATCTTTTAGGAACCCAAAATGCACGAAATTTGGATATGTTTATCTCCTCTTAGATGCCAAACCACCAGAATTTTTTGGGAATTTTATCAGCCAAATTAGTTGGCTAAATTTGGTGTGATACGTGGGGGGATCTTTTGGTTATAAAAGACCCCCATGCCTTGGGTTCAAGATATACCATATTTAGAGGTTTCAAAAAATTCTGAAAAAATTTCATAAGGGCCTCCATCCATTCTTCTCCTTCTTCCTCACATCCATCCTCCATCTTCTTGAAGAACAATCAAAGGTTGAGTGTTTAGAAGGAGAAAGCTTCAGCCATTGCTGCGTTCCTGCGCGAGCTAGCACTCCCGCGGAAGACGATCTACCTAGGGCTTCGCGTGTACTTCTCATAGAGGCCATTCGTGTGCATGGCTGCGAAGTCAAGGATCAGATCCATAAGTTTCTTCCATCATAATAGGTATTAATCCCACATCAATATTTTATTTTGGAGTCAGGGTCTAGGTCTGATTCCCCGAGGTTTTACCCTCCTTTGGGGCTCCTCACGGAGTTATCTCCAGAATCCATTCGATGGATATTCGGAGATTAATCGGAATAGAGTTCTTAAGTTTCAGATCTTATAGTTAATCATGTAAGAAAGTTTTAGCATAATTGTTTAAACGATTCTGGCATAATCCTATGTGTTCTTAAGGTGCTGATTTCTAGATTTGATCTTGTAAGCATGCATGAATTAAATTGTTTGATTCGATTTTTTCGCTGCATTTTAAAACTTAAAAAGAACTACGTATGGCTTGATCCCCCTTATGAAGGGGTACGTAGGAAACCCGATCAGGTTCAGCCATGATTTTAAAAAAAAAAAATCAGCATGCTTAACACCGAAGAACCTAGGATTCACTTTCATAAAGCACTCTCGAATATCTAAAATCGGGTCGAGTGGCGATACTTCTCGTCAATATCTGGATCATCAGCATAATATGGGGTCAGATCAATCCATCCCTCTAACCAAGTGGCATTGTAGTCTTGTATGCTCAATCCTCGAGGAATGCGCGTCGGGTCATAAGAACTCTCGGATCTCTCGCTGAAGCTCTGGCTCTGAGAGGTGTCTTGATAAGTAGCCCATCCGAATATGTCGGCACCAAAATCCGACCCGTAAGACCCTCCGGGCTGTGCAGGGTAGTAGCCACCGAAAGATGACTTCGATGCACCATATCCATAGGTTGGCTGAGGCCGCTGATAATAGGAAGACTCGGAACTTGATACATCAATGGATCCAACTCCACATGGGAGGTCATCTGCAGCTGCATCTTGGCCTCTTGAACGACCTCGAGGAGCTTCTTCAATATGCAACGGTATCCGACCAGCCTATATCAGACGGCCTACCGTGGTCCATATCTTGTGTAGCATGCGTAAACTGAGACTCACCGGATATCGAAAATCTCCCTCCGGCTGTCTCATAAGTAGTACCATACTATCCTCCACTTCCTCCATGGCTAGTAGATCCATCACCACCGGAACCTTCATCGCTGCTGGTCCAAGTCTCTTCCTCAACACTCTCCATTAGGGCCCTTTCCTTTCCTCTTCTTCTTTGCTAGGATTGACGCCCTCCTGATCGAGTCGACTGGGTACTAGAGCGTCCTCGTCCTCGCATTAGAGGATCATCTCTCTGAATGGGAGCATCGTACCAGTCATGGCTCCCCTCTAGCCACGTCATATCAGCTGTAGGAGTGCGTGGAATGTTGCGCTCAGCCCATTGCTGTGGATCGACCATAGCCTCGATGGCCATGATGCTGGCTGGTCGTCGAGGCGATCCTGGCTCATCAAGCTCGGGCTCCTGCTGCTGGGCCGCAAGCCAGTCGAGCATAGGATTATCATCATCTGTAAAAGTTCTATAGATGGGATTTGCATACTTGAGCTTCACTTCCTCCTGAATGCATTTTAGCCTCAACCGCAGATTGTAGTGCACATAAACTAGGTCGTTGAGGCACTTTTGTGTCAAACGGTTCCTCTGTTTGCTGTGGATGAGGCCGAAGGTGGACCAGTTGCGCTCACAGCCACTCGAGGAGACCGTTTGGGAGAGGATCCGGATAGCTATCCGCTTAAGATTTTTTGCGGATCCGCCAAAATGAATCCACCATTCAGCTGCAAAAATATTGAAGATAATTACATTTTACATATATGATGGCCTCATAGTTGAAGATAATTCAGATGCAGAGGTGTCTTGCAGATTTGTATTGTACCTGGATTCATAGTTGTCTTGCACACGACAGCTGGTCGCTGTCCAAAGCTGTGGCTACCCTCTCTAAATAATTTGGTCTGTGGAAAGAAGCTTGTTGTAGTATGTCAATAATATAAGATCCGATATATTTACATATGTTACTAAATCATAGTTACCTCTTCTATACATGACGCGGCGACTTCTGGATCAGGCTCCATCTTATAAATAACATTACGTAGAGCATGAAGAAGTTCATCATCCATACCAATTCCGCTCTCGTACTGAAATCGGGGATTTAGATAGTATGTTGCACATAGATGACACCATCTTAGTATAATTATACAAATATATCAATCAGTATAATTATCAATATTATCGCTTACCTGCTAGATGCAATTTTCTACCCATTTGGGCTCCCCACCGCCCAATGATGTCGATGTACTCCTGGGCATGGGGCTACATCTGCCTCCATGATCTGAGCCTTTGCCTTCTCCATCATGTGATACAAAAAGCCCATTTGGGGGTACCTCTCGCTATCCACAGCCCACAGCACTTCATATAATGGTTTGATAGTCTTGACTATCGCATTGGCCCGCTGCCAGAATGACTGCCTGCTTACCAAGTCTTCCATCCTGCTTCCTTCAGTGCCGGCCTGGGCATATCTACTTTTCTGCCACTCGGGACTGACAAACATCTGACGTAGGGCTCCTTTCTTCTCGATAAGGCTATCAAGTGCAATGTAATTCGTAGCAAACCGTGTGACCCCTGGTCTAAGAATTTCTCCCCCTGCATACTTTCTCATTAATGAAAGAACCCAAGTATGGCTATAAATATACCTGATGATGCGTTGGGCTATCTCCACCGTATGTTGCACCCTACGGATCTTTCCAATATCCATCAGGATGAGGTCGATGCAATGTGCAGCACATGAGGTCCAGAAAATTTGTGGTCGCCGCTCCATCAAGACCTGCCCGGCCAACTTATATTGCGGCCCATTATCAGTGACGACCTGCACGATATTCTCCTCTCCAATCTAATCAATCACCTCCTCCATAAGTCTGAGGATGTATGAGGCGTTGTGCACCTTATCCGAAGCATCAACTGACTTGTGGAAGAAGATCTTCGTATCACAGTATGTCAGAAAGTTGATGATGGCCCGCTTTGTCGGACCGGTCCAACCATCACACATCAAAGTGAGCCCATATGTGGGCCACTTACTCTTATATGAGCCAATCCAATTCTCTAGCTCCTCCTTATTGTTGTCAAGAAGCTCACCGTAGATGTCCTTCGGGTCTGGAGGATCGACACTGGGACCGGCAGACTGTATGGCAGAAATGGTAGACTTGTAGTATGTATTGTATGCAGCATTCGCTGGAATGGGGCTGAAGTGGAACCAGGATCCAATAGCTCGCAACATATCCTTCTTCTTCTCCTTCCACATTGTGTCTACCCTTTGCTGCTTCGAATCTCTCCTGGGAAAGGCATGCGGATCTACATCATGGATTGACGCACCTAGTGGAATCCCTCCGGAAGACTTCTTTCGGCCACCAAAACCACCCAAGATAGATGCAATCCGACTACGTCCTCTACCCTCGCCCTCTCTGACTGAGGTTGTCCTTTGAAACTCTGGATCTTGTCTGCTTTCACCAGAACCGGCGTCCGACTCGAAAACGAGGGCCCAAATCAAGCCCTCTCCTTGGCTGCTTTGATCTCAACGAAATTTTTCCTCATCAGCTGACAGGTGCTCGGTGGGCACTCCGAGCATGCAGATATCTCACGAGAATTACCGGCTAAGTGCTGCTTTAATCTGGTTACCCCTCCTCCTTTGAAGCACTTGTGGCAATAATTGCACTGAAACTGGTGCCATTCACCAAGCATCTTCCCATGCTCCCAGCCAATATTATGCTCTTGAGGTTGTCCTCTCCTTGATGGCTCCATTCCTACAACCACATTAATTTTTTTTCAATTTCTATTTTTTTATAATTAAAAATTAATTTTTTAATTTTTTAATTAAATTATAAATTATATAAATTCTGTAAAAACAAAAGTTAATGTCACCATTAACATCGTCCATATATCGACAACATATAAAAAATTCAAGACGAAATGGAATCATTGAATCATTTTCTATTTTTTGGCAATTTTTGACTTAATTTTTTTAAGCAATTTAAATGAAATATTAAAAAAACAATGCAGGGAAAAGAAATTTTACCTTATTTAGTTTTTGCTGGATTTTTCTTCAAGAAGAACGACGCTCTCCGACCCTTCTAATTTTTTTTCACGCCTTTGTCTTTGCCTTTCTCTTCTTTTCCTCTTTTCTCTCTGCCTTTCCTTCAGCTAAGCTGATGGATTTGGCTTTAGCATTCGGTCGGCTTTTATAGCCAACCGTTGAGGCACTGTGGCACTTTGAAAAGTGCCACATTTTGCCACAGCGCGCCACTTTCAAAGTGCCGCACAAAGTGGCACTTTGAAAGTGCCCCAGTGTGGCACTTTTGAAAGTGCCTCTGGCCAGCGCTGTGGCACTTTGGCACTAATTTTCAGCAGCGAACCGGTGCGAATTGGCTCGGTTCGCACCGGTTCGAGCTCATACCGGTGCGAATTGGGTCGGAACCGATTTATACCCCTGTACCGGACCGGTGCCAGTCGGTAGCGGTCCGGTACGGGCTGAACCGACCGGTACAGGTCGGTTCAGCAGACCATGGGAAAATTCCTAAAAGACTACAACGATCACTTTATCTCGGCCACATGGGAGGTTCGCGATCTCGACTAGTCCATCGCCATGTCGGCGTTGAAGACCAGAGCTCAGTCCTACAAGTTCCTCTTCTCCATCGAGAAAAGCTTCCTGGCCGACTTTGTAGAAATATTGGCCCGAGCTCGAAAGTACGCCAAGGCTGAGGAAGCCATGGCCTCTCGGCCCGAGGCAGCCAAGCGGCCTGCTAAAATGCAGAAGAAGCACCACGAGGAGCGCTCCCGACCAAGGAGCAGATTTCCCCAGCGCAAGAAGAATCCTCTTCGGCCTAGGAGCCCGGTCCGCCCGAGGTCTCCTCCCCAAAAGCTCAGTAAATACACCCTCCTTCCGAAGTTTGGAAAATAAACTCCTCTTACATCTACCCGAGCTGAGATTCTCATGGAGATTGAGGGTCGAGACTACCTCCGACCCCCACCAAAGATGCGGCCATCAGTGCCGCGGAAGCACTCGGACAAGTACTGCCGCTTCCACAAAGACTACGGCCATGACACAGAGTACTGCTACCAGCTCCATGATGAAATCGAGGCACTCATCCGCCAGGGCCGGCTGAGTCGGTTTGTCACCGGCCGATCTAAAAGAAGGGCGTCATCCACACCATCCGCGGAGGGCAACCAAGAACACCTGAGGTGTCAGGCCAAAGAGGAGCTTCTTCAAAGCATCCTCGCACCGAGGAGGTCATCTCCTTCTCCGATGAAGATCTGAACGATGTTGAAACCCCTATGATGACGCTGTAGTTACTTTCCTTACCATAGCAAACTATGATGTAAAAAGAGTTTTGGTGAATAATAAAAGTTCTACAGACGTCTTGTTTTATGATGCCTTTCAAAGGATGGGAATGACTGAAGAGCAACTTGAAAGAATGAGTACTCCCCTGGTCAGGTTCATAGAAGATTTTGTACCCATCGAAGGGGTCATCAGCCTATCAGTCACGGTCGGAAGCGTGCCCTGAGAAAGCACTGTGAAGTTGAACTTCCTCGTGGTCCAGGTCGCTTCGGCCTACAATGCCATCCTCGGCCGACCAGGGTTGAATGCCCTTCGAGCTGTGGTGTCTACCTACCACCTTCTCATGCGGTTCCCCATGAGTTGAGGGGTCGGCGAAATTCGAGGAAATCAGGCAACGACAAAGTAGTGCTACATGACTGAACTCAAAGGGAAGCATCCGGCCGAGCTCCCTCCTCAAGCACTACCCATTAAAGGGTTAGAAGTGCAGGATGAACCAAGGCAACAACGAAGCAAGCCCGGCAAACCCCTCCTTCACATTTCCCTGAGGGACGACCGACCCGAGCAGATTGTACAGATCAAGTTTGGCTTGGGCCCGGAGATCCGAGCTCATATGATCGAGTTTCTTTGGGCCAATGCAGACATGTTTGCTTGGTCGCCTACTGACATACCGAGAATGACCCCGAGGTGATGGTCCACTAGCTCAAGGTACACCCGACCCACAAGCTAGTCAGGCAGAAGAAGCGGAGTCTAGCAATAGACCGGCAGTAGGCAGTGGCTAAAGAAGTCGACAACCTCCTCAAGGATGGCTTCATCAGGGAGGTCACTTACCCCGATTGGCTCGCCAACGTTGTTCTTGTGAAGAAGGCCAACAGAAAATGGCACAACAGAAAATGGCACATGTGCGTGGACTATACCAACCTGAATAAAGCAAGCCCAAAGGATAGCTTTCCTCTCCCGAGGATCGACTAACTCGTCGACGCCACTCATCTTTAGGGAGTTAGAAGTTCCTATCCCTGAGGGAGAACCCTCTCGCTCCCTCAGACACACTGACCACATGGGTGAGAGGACTCTTCACAGAATGGGCTTCCATAAAGTAGAGGGAGTTTGGGTTAGGAGAACATCTTCATCCACACCATCTGACCCTACTACTCACCATTCACCTAGCCCTGACCATGACCAGGAACACTACACAGCTCCTCCCACTTTTCCATCCACTTCTGGTCCCTCATTCCCAACTGAACCATCCACTTCAGCTGGACCATCTATAGCTTCACCACCTCAGCAGCCCCTAGAGGTCAGGATCAGCCCTGAGCAGCTCCGGAAGCTGAGAGATGAGATAGTGAGAGAGCTGCGAGGTCCACTTAGTGCTCCTTCCACTGATGTCATCCCCTCCACAGCAGCCATATCTGATGTCTGAGACCGGAAAATTGATGCTCTGTCTTTTGAACTGACTTTGCCTCGGAGTCGACTCGGGCCTTGTTGGAGTCGACTCGGCTAACTTGGGGGTCAATTTTGGAACACTTGGAGTCGACTCATTCATAGGATCTCCGAAACTGAATCTCTGCCTTTCAGACTGCTTTCCTTTGGGAGTCGACTCGGACAAACTGGAAGTCGACTCGGCTGATGTGGGAGACGACTCGAAGTCTTCGCGAGTCGGCTTGCTAACAGGGTCTCAAAAACTAACGTTCTGTCTTTTTGTCAGCTTTTTCATGGAGTCGACTCGCTAAGCATCAGAGTCGACTCACAACCTTTTGGAGTCGACTCGCTAACAGGATCTAAAATTCATCGTTCTGTATTTTTGTCTGTTCTCAGTCGGAGTCGACTCGAGCTTGTGCCAGAACCTTCAAGTGTTCCGGAGTCGACTCGTAAAGTTCAGAAATCGACTCGTGATGCAGACTTTGGTTCAAATAGAGTTCAATACTTAACCAAAATACTCTGAACCAAAGCTCAAGGTACTTAGACAAAAATTTATAGAGATTTACCTGAAATACTAGATTGAATTCATTAGAACAACATAAGGCATACTCAAATACTTTGAGCTCATCAAAATCAATTAGGGAATACTCAATCACTCCACAAAAATCTCTAGGCCTGATCCCGGCAGTTCATAAAACCATGGATCATGGCATCAGTCGCCCCCTCCACCAGCTCGTCCAGGTATTGCTCGGACTCACGAAAGTTTTGGACGGCCACCAGAACATGCTTCTTCGCAAGCCGGTCGAGTTCCTCGGCCTTCAGCTTTAAAGCTTCGGCCTTGTGCCTCTAGTCGTCTAGTGCGGACTCCAGCTCCAAGATACAACCCTCGGCAGTCGAATGAGTCTGGAGGAGCTCAGCTTCCATCCTCCGAATTTGTGCGAGCCCGGTCTTGACAAGAGCCTTGGCCTATCGCCGCCCCTGTTCGGCAGTCGCCGACTTCTGCTCTGCCTCCCCTAGCCGCCATTCGGCATCGGCAGCTCGGGCCTCGGCTTCCTCCCTTCGCCGCTGTACGGCCTGCACTTTCGGCCATAGCTCTCGAATCCTCTTCCGGGAGTTGAGTACGGCGTTCCCCAACATGTCAACCAAATGAAGCGACTAGCACAAGAAAACAGAAGTTAGCCGGGGTTAAGCATCTACGCAGAGGTGATATCACTTACCAAAATACTGGTGGTATAGGCCTCGTCGACAACCCTGGTCACCCCTAGCTCCACAAGCTGAGCTCGGTCGCGCGGAAGCGAGGCGCAACGAACGAGCTCGCGGGCGACCTCGCTGGACTCCAGCACCATGTCATCTTCGCACAATTAGCACTTAGGTCAAAAAGGCTTTCTCCCGGACTCAGAGGAAGTGGGCCGAACTTCGGGCGAAGCTGCAACCCCAGAAGAAGTCGGAGCCCCGAGCTCGCCCCCAGGCTCGGGACTGATTAGGGCGACCGGACGACCATCCGGGCACCCCGAGCTCCAGCGGGCGCTGCAACTACCCGCTCCACTACGCCCCCTTTCACTACTTGTGGGGGCGGCCTAGCTTCAACGGAAGGACTTGCTCGGGCCCAGACCAAGCAGGTTTGGCAATGACAATCCCGAGCTTGCGCCGCTCAGCGTCAAAGCCCGAAGTGACTCGGGCTTTCTTCGCCTTCTGCTCGGACCGGGCTTCATTCGAGGCAGCCATCCTCTTGCGGTATCTGGCCATCAGGGTCTCGGGGTCGAAAATCATCCCTGCAATTTCTGGCAACAGAACTTAGTCAAAATCCAACACAAAAAGGAAAAAGAAAGAAGGGAAGGCGACTGCATTACCCTTACCCTCGGGATAAGCTAAGCTCAAGCCAACATTCATCAGGACCTCCTCGTTATGTAAATTGGGGAGCCCTCGAGTTTCTTCCAGGCCGAGCAGCGTGTCTAAAGTCGTCTGCTCGAGCTATGACAACTTGGGGAGTTTGTTATTAACGGCGACCCGCGGCGAACCCCAGGTCGGGTCAAACCCCCACGATTTCTCGGAGGAAAGAAAGAAAAACCTACGCTTCCACCCATGAATGGAGGAAGGCGCGCCTCGGAAGAGCATGCAACCTCTCCGAAAGGAGAAGTACCACCACTCTTTGTTCGTGGAGTTGCCTTTCAATATAAAGCAACTCCGGAAGACCTTGACTGAGGAGGGTAGAATATGCGCAAGGCACAGGACGAGGAAGCCAACTATTATCCTCCACGAGTTCGGAGCGAGCTATATTAGGACTAGGCGATAAGTCGCCAGAAGCTCATTCATGAACCCATTCAGGAGGAACCTCAGCCCTGCTCAGAGTGTTTGCAAACACCCCGATCTGACCTTCAAGAGGGTCATCGACTCGAGCCCCGGGCTCTGGAAGCTTTAAGGTGAACCCGGAGGGAATGAAGACCCGAGCCCGAATCTGGCCTGCACTAAGCACAAGGGCTCTCAAGGGCGACCCCATCGCCTTGCTCACAGGAAAGCAAAAGAAAACAGAAAAAGAACTCCGAGCAACCGAAAAGGATAAAGACGCCTACCTAGAGTTTTCATCAAAGAAAACAGAAAGAGAAAGGTTGCCGAGGAGCTCCAAAATACTCCGGAAGCCTTTCTGAAAGCTCGAGAGCAACGGCGACGGCCAGGAAAAAGAGGGAAAACAGAAGATTAAATAAGAGCCCCAAAAGTCTCCTGAAGGCTTTATATAGCCTGCTTCAATGGCTCCGATCGGCTTCTCCAAGCGACTAATTAGCCAGATTCCATCATGCGGCAGGCCCCGGGGCCGTTTCAGCAAATCTCTTCAGATCGCGCCACTAAAGGCCGATCATCATGGCGAACGTTTTCGAAGGACGGGGCATTAATGATTGGCCCCTCGCGTTCTGCCCAGCAACACCTTGAAAAGAAGCGCGCACGCAACACATTAAAGAGTTCCACGGCCGTTCCCGCTTTGATTGATGTGACGGCCTGATCTACTCAAACTCGCCTTATGGAGCATGATTAGAAGTAATCGGCCCCCAATAAGGCAAAGTATATTCAGCTCAGTGCGCGCATCTTGGCTAAATGCAGGACGACCGACAATCCAACTGCTTCCTTCGCCCAAGCTAAAAAGCAACTCGACCTCGAAATCTAGGGGGCAAATGATGGGGGAAAAAATGGATCGTCCTGCTCACCACAGTAGGGCCATCCAATTATTAGCCAAATAAACCCCAGCACCGGTTGAGCCGGGCCTCGGCCTCGCTAAGAGTCTATCCGAGCTCGAACTTCGTCAAGGGCTCAACCAACCTTAGACAGGTCTCTTTGCTGCTACAACCTGCGTCAACCTTTTCTGATGCTTATAGCAAGGCGCCCCTTGCAAAGGGATAAAGTCGTAAGGAGAAAATTGCCATGCATGAGCTGCGCACGATGTAAAGCACGTGCGTACTCCCCCAAAGTGGACAATACCTTGCTCTCTGCTGAGCTGCTCCAGTACTCTCCATAGACAACGCACCCTGGTCAAGCCCAAGGCGCCCCCTATATTCACCGATGCACCCCGATCGAGCTCGGGGTTCCTTATCAAATAACGCGCCCCGATCCTTGAGCTCGGGGCGCTCTACCGAGCACATCTTGAAATCAAGGACGCTAGGCTAACCTCAACGCCAGTCAAGCCGACCTCGCCAAGTATATGATACGACCTCTCAACGAGCTCGGCCTCGCCCACAGCCGCATCTACGAGCCTGCCCACACCCGCCTACGTAGCGGTACATCGCAACGCCTCCACACCATTCTGCTCCAGCCATACCCTGCTACGACTGTCAACATCCTACCGTTCACAAGAACAGACTGCAACATGCGCCTCAAGCAAGTTCTAGCTACGCGCCATCTGGCTTAAAGTCATTCCCTCTCATGATGAGAACAAGCCATACCTCCGCCACCTGGGTACCTCTACAGGAACTATAAATAGCCCCATCAGGTAATGCCTAAGGGACTTTTGATCCATCTAAGATCCACTCTAACTTGATCGTCGGAGGGCCCTCACTGGAACCACCAGTGAGGCTTTGTGCAGGTACGCCATCTCACGGGAGGTGGTTCATCCTCTTCCTCAACCTTCCGGTAGCTTCCTCGACTCCTCCGGCATGGTCACCTTCGGGCCAAATTTGAACCACAACAAATGGTATAAAAGAAGTGATTGCATAAGATAATCCTTCCCAAGTGGCATTTAACTCAATTATCTGCGAGCTCATTTGGATGGAACAATCCCTACCTGCCATAACTTTATTCTCACGATTGCAGATCACAAATCCAGACTCAGATAGCCCCATCAAAGTTCACTTTCGACATTCTCGGTTATGGGGCAGCCCGAGTTATAAGAGGAGAAGAATATATAAGAGAGAAGTGAGAGCCCAGATTGTAGTGAAGAGGTGAGACTATGACTATCTACATCCTTAAAAGTTAAAATACCTCTCCACCAAAGCAATAGCAGAATGAAGAAGTTTATTTGGTAATTGGCTTAGCTGCTGAAAATGTGATAATCTATGCCCCCACCCCACCCACCAAAAAGAAAAGGAAAAGAAAAGAAATGAAGAAATTTGAGTCCTCCAATTCATCCTGTTCTGCTGCAGAAGATAAGCTATAACCGAATGTTATTGAACAAGTTCATGCCCATGGTGACCAATAGAAATTACAGAAGTAACAGACTGCTAGTCATCATATATAGCCTAAGTGATCTTCCCACTCCCACAGAACAACTTCCAAAAAGCATAACACCCCCCAACAAATTGATAATAGGCTAAATTCTCCATGTAAGTCATTTGTCGCAGACAATTTGACACCAAGTATTTGACAGTTCAAGAGCTAATTTTTGTATGTCATGTTACTTAACCAGTCCTATTGCCAATCATGAAGCCTAGACATCACAAGACTACTTTCAGATTATGGTTTACAAATGGTCTCCCAAGATGAAAGTAGAATCCCTCTCTTCACTATTATTCCAAAAAGAGGATCTGGAAAGTCCTCTAACCATGTAATGATATCATGGAACACCTAGCAGTTGGCAAGCAAATGCTGAGAAGAAATGAGCACTGTATGAATACCTTCCAGTCAAGGTTAAAAACTTCTACATCCACAACTCTAATATAGCCAACATGTGATCGTTGATGAATTGGAAATCCCTGATGTAAGGTGCAAATCGAGTGAAAATTACTTCAATAACTTCCATATTGAGATTATTCTATGGATTTCTAAGTATTTAGCCAAACTAAAGGCAGCACTGGTTTTTGTTGTAACATTAAACAAGACAATAGAATTGAAAGGTTACCTGCAGAGCAGGCATACTGCAATAATCTCAAGCACTCCTTTTAGTATTGTAAAATTGCATTTTGTAGCTATAGCGAACAGCAAACAACTGTCGGCAACAGATGCAAGACAGCCAAACTATTGATAAGAAGGTTTATAGACATGCAAATTCCCCATTAAATGGAAAAGATACAGGTGAGAGGGCAGCCTGATTGTAACCAAGGCCGACATATTGAGTGGTCTGGCATGCACCACTCAACACTTGTAGTACCAAGGCCTCCAAATTTTACTATCAAACAAAGATTTTGGAGATACTTGATTATCAGGAGTCCTAGTTTCTTGAAATCTTGTAAAGTCTATTAGAGTCCATCAGGGCTAGATGGAAACTTTGGTACAAGAATTATTTGAATGGAGTTGAAGATTTTGAGGCCAGGTTCAGCCCACGTATCTCACCCCTCCCTCCCTCTCTCTCTCTCTCTCTCTCATCTCTCTTCCCCCTTCCCTCTCCTCAAGATATCTTGTCTATCATCTTTGTTTCAGCTTATAGTATCTCTATGTTGTATATAGAATTTTCTGAATATCAGCTGTACATCAACTACTATGATTGTTTAGCCTGTAATCCTTTAAAAACCTATTCCTCCTCTCTCTCCAAAACCAAAATCCTCTATACAGGTCAGGGCAGAATGCTTAATCTCAAAAGTTTATTTGACCCTTTATTTGCCCTTAATCTCAAAAGTTCATTGCTGCTATCCTCTATACAGGTCAGGGCAGCATGCTGTCAAAGTATGCCTACCCCAAGTATAGTCCTTTCCATAGGTCTTTCCGCACATTGTATTAATTGGTCCTACACCACTTTGGTTGGAGATGTGCCGGTAAATATTTTGATATGCTTGAGGAAATTAGAGAAATAGCATCTATTATACTCATGGTCTGCTGTACGACCCCGTACCGCCTGGTACGGAGCATACCGTACCGTACCAGCAGAGAGCCGGTACGAAACATACCTTCAAATCGATACAAGCCTCATACCGCTCGTATCGAGGCGTACCATCCGGTACCGATATGTACTGACGTGTACCGAGGCGTACCGAGATGCATACCGGTCTGTACTGAAGTGTATCGAGATAAAAATTAAGAAAATGGTTAGAGAGCTATTTTGGCACAAAGATGTACAATACCGTACCATACCGAACTGATAAGGTACCGATACGGTACCTGGTACCGAGATTGCGGACCTTGATAATACTTATTGATACACCTTGGAATCGACCACAACCGACATGGTAGACCGACCAATGAGAGTTCGCCATGAAACCTCCGACCGACCAATCAAAGTCCGCCACAAGAGCGACCCTAAAGGTGCTCGAGAGTCCCACAAATTTCAAACTCTCCTCCCAGCTGGCAATATCTCGACCATGATCACAAACGGTTTTCATAACCATATGACGAACAAGCGAGATGTGCAGGCAGAATGCCCACACACAATCTTCTGGATGCACTAATCAGTTACCAAAAATGGCCGATCTGCCCACCCGATTTCCTCAGCAACAGGTACCGACCCTCACCTATATAAACAACTTCCAAGGGATCCTCCAAGTGCTCTTAAGCTCTTTTATTCTCTTACGCTGCCACTCTACCGCTCACAACACCTCCGCTATTCCTTAAGAGTCTAACTTGGGCATCGACGGATCCCCTGGCGGACACTCTCCACCAAGAGGACTTTTCTGTCTTTCCTGTTTCACATTGGATTCAGCATTGGAGTGAAGGTCCGAACACGATCTCCGCCATCCAACATCACCTCGAGAGCAACCGAGATTGGAGCCATCACCGCCCAAGCGTAGCAACCACTGAACCACCATCTCGAGATAGATGTGATACTTTGCCAACCTTCACGGTCTAAACAACGAACCATCTGAGCACTCTAGTAGTCCAGCCAGCTCAGTGCCATGATTGGGTTGATTTTCAGTGCCAACAGATTGGCACTAGAGTAAGGGTTGTGATCCCACTATCGGAGGTTCCACTACATGAAAGATGACCTGCAACCACGAAGTCGCGAAGAGCATAAGCAACATCCTCAACTACCTAGCAAGATGCACCCTTCGAGTCCAATGACTCTCTACAGAGCCCTCAAAAGGCTCCGCTTCCACCGAAGCTGCAAGCAACACTAGGATTACTTTTGAGCAATTTAAACTGCTTGTACAACAGGTTCAAACACTAACTACAACTATCCAATACCTACAGCAGATGGCCGCCATAACCAGCAGCAGCAAGGTCACAAGCCAAGTGACTACGGAGTCGCAACACAGTCGAGCTTCCCTCCTCTAAGCCCAAGGCAGGCTCAACAAAGCCATCGCTCCCACCTTCAGAGCCCAAAGTGGTCCCTATGCAGCCACCACTCTCGTCCGTGGAGCCTAGAACAAGATAGAAGGCGTCGATCTCCAAGCTCACAATCTTGGGAGGGATCGACATCGGGCCACTCCCCCCACCGATCAAAGAGGATCCCTAGGAGGGAGGCTGACATCGATTGCAGGATCGAAGAGATAGACCGCCACCTGAAAGCTTTGAGGCACCATCGAAAAGAGCTACAATTTCACCACTGAGCCCCCATTCTCGACAAGAATCATGGAAGAGCCTCTCCCTCCACGGTTTAAGATGCGCAACTCAAGACTATGATGGGATTTCCTACCTTTTGGACCACCTAGAGAGCTTCAAAGCTCTCGTACCTCTCCTTTTATAGAGTTCTCGGGTGGCCAAGATCGAGCCATCCAATCTGATCGCTTGCCACATGTTAAGTTCTCTAAGTCCTTGGCAATCAGCCTCCCTTTTGGAAAAAATTCCCTAAGGCCCTCATAAAGACGGCACAAAGTTCGATAAAGCATATGCTTCGGATGATGAGAAAATCGAACAGCCTCTGAACAATAAAAGCGAACAAGCGTGATATCCTCCGCATATTCATGAGGCAATCGAACAGCCATTGAACATTGCCCTGGATGCATGACCTCGACTATGCTAAGACCAGGAGGCAAGTGATCTGTGAGCCAACGATGGCCTAGCCGTTGACCTACCTCAGTGGACTTATGATGGTGTGCATGCCGGCTTGCTTAGGCAAGCCTACGTTGGCTCATACATCGACCCACATCGAAGAGCCTATGTTGGCTTCGGTACTGACCTGCTTCAAACAACCTAAGGGACTTAGCAAAAATTGAAGTTAAGCTTATGGGTCGAGCTACTATGAGTAGAGCACTTACAAAAATTAAGCAAGCAAAGGAGAGATGAAAATATAATCAACTTTCATTTCATCAAAGGAGGTTACAAAAGTGCCAAAGAAGGAGAAGTACAAAATAACAGCTCGTAAACAGCAGAGCTAGAAAGCTATCCTACTCTTCTCCTTCTCCTTCTCCCTCCGAGGAAGACCCTTTAGCTGCGGATTCTCCTGAAATGGTCACAGAGCTAAGGTCGTGGCGACCTTAGGAAGCAACTTACCAAACTTCATCCGGCATGCCACAAAGCCTTTCTTAAAGGAGTCCGTGACAGCCTCCAACACCTTACCGTGGAACTCCTGAGAGTTCTAGTATTCCTGCAATGACCTATCATGTCTCCTCAGCTTGACCGTCCCTCTCCTCAGCTAGGCAGCTTTGTCCTCCATCAGAAAAACCTCTCCTCGGCCCGAGAAGCTCTACCCTCTGCCCCTGCCATCTTACACTTCGGATGAGCAATCTCTTCCTTGTCCTCTTCGATCCAGGTGATCTCCTCATCAATCTCCATCTATATCCCTGCGAGCTTAGCCTCCAACAGGCCGATCTGAGCCTCAACAGCATCAACCCTTTTTTTGGAGAGACGAGCCTAGGCCTTGCCATCCTCCCTTGCCTTCTTGGCCATCGACCACTTCATCTCTGCTTGAGCTCTTGCTCGCTCAACCTTATGGAACCGGTGATCGGTGCTCTCCGACTTGTGCTACTAAGAGTGGGTGATCTCCACCAACGCTTGCGCAGCGTAGGCCCTCTTGTGATTAGAAAGAGGAAGGTCAACCCTACCAATCAAAGAGAAATTCTAAAGTTCCGAAGCCTACAACCTTACCTCAATAGCGGCGGGGCACGACGAGATGAGACTCTCGGTTGACTGCCTTTGGAGCTCTTCCTCATCCTCAAAGAGCATGAACCCTTGAACCATCTCCCACATCACCCTAGGGTCGCAGTTATGGAGCACCGAGTTAGTGACCTTGACCAACCAATCCGATCAGAAAGTTCCCAACACGGCCCTCTATGATGAGGATTGGGATGTGGAAGGCAAAGCACGTAAAACCCCTACAACAGCAGCCGAGGTAGGAGCCAGCCTGGTTATTGGCACTAAAGTTTAGGCAGCCTCGGAGGCATCAGTCGGAGCTTGAGTGGCCTAAAGAACATGTGTTAAAGATTAAGCGGCCTCCAAAGTGGCCACTGGACCTGTAGCAACCATAGAAGCAGTTGCCGAAATTTCCGCAGAGGCCTTGACAAGGACTGCTTCCTGAGAAACCTCCAATGCAAGCGAATGAGCAGAAATAGAGACGGTGACGATCACCGCCACCTCGGGTGAACCCTCCTCGGCGGGCCTCTCAGCCCGAACAGTTTCCACCGAGCTCGATGCGACAAGAGATCGGCTTCGACAACAGACGAGCTTGCCACCATCTTCTTCTTCCTCTTCTTCAACAGGCCAACCTCACGAAGCCTCTTCTTCGAGGCATCAAATAGCTCATCGACATTAAACATCATCGCTGCAAAGACAGACCAACAAGTCAGCGAGCCGAGCATTTATGCTTGGGAAGAAATAAAAGCAAAGCAAAATGAATTACCCTCGGCAAGAGCAATGCTGAGACCTGCATTCACCAAGTCCGCCTTGCAAAGCAACTCTGCTTCCTCATCCTCTTCCACCGCATTGAAAAATACCACGAGCCTGTCGAGGTCACAAAGAAAAAATGGCTCTTAAAACCATGGATACAGGAAGGGCCAAACAGAAGGATGTTGTAGCATTTTCTATAGAAAAGGTACTGTGAGATACGGGGCTGAAGTCGGCAGCTCCAGCCAACTTCAGCCCCGATCCTGATATGGGAGGAACCGGAGAGGATCGCCATCCTCTCCGGCTCCTCCGGGGGACCAAAAGGGGCAAGGACGCCGCGGGTATTCCGCGGCGCCCCCCTAGCCAATCCGCGGCCAATTCACGGCCGCGGATCTCGCCCGACCGCCGCGATTTTCGCGGCGGAGGGCCGTTATGGTGGGGACGATAAAAACCCCACCCTTTCATCCCTAGGGCACCACCGAACCCCCCTCTTCTCCTCCTTCTCCTCCCTCTTCTTCCTCTGCTCTTGCCTCCCAAGTGGCTGGCGGGCCGCCGGATCCACCACCATCACCACCCGTGCCCTCCCCTGTTTTGGGATCCACTTCCCTTTCGGAAAGCGTCGCCGTCGCCGTCGCCACCGCTTGATCGCCGGATTGAGCAGCCTCAAGCGAGATCCCACTGCCTCTGCCGGTAAGCCTCCCTCCTCCTTGCTTTCATGGATTTTGTTCTCCCTGTTTCAGCCCCAAGCAACTGAGTCGGTTGCTTCTCCTTCCCGTCGGCCACAGCAACAGTCGTCGGCCGCCATGGCGGCCGGCTAGCCATCGACCGAGGGGTGACCTCCGGCCACCCAGGCCGGCCACCCCGCCGCCCCTCTCTCTCTCTCTGCTGTCCTTCCTTCTTCCCCTGTCCGTGGGGGGTTTGGGGAAGGAGGAGGCCCATCACGGGCCAAACTGGGCCCGTTGGGCCCTATCCATTGCAGGCCCAACTTGGGCCCAGTCCAGTCCGGTTGGGCCCAGTTGGGCAGTACCTTTGTGGGCCCAACTTGGGCCTAGTTCAGATCCGAACCCGAAACCCGAAACCCAAAATCCGAACCCATTTGGCCAATAAATGGAATTTTTCAGTTCAGCCCCTAATAGTATATTATTTCACAAAAAGGTATTCTGAAATTTGTATTTGATCCCTGTAGGAAAGATTTATTACATAAAGGCTCTCAACTATATTTGTTTGGTCCTTTTACCCAAGTTTTATTACGGAACGGTGCTATGTAATTAGACATTGGTCCCTGAAACGAATTTTTATTGCATAAATGAACAAATTAGAGGCCAACCTTGGAAGGGCCCTATT
Source organism: Phoenix dactylifera (assembly GCF_009389715.1). Taxonomy (NCBI): domain Eukaryota; kingdom Viridiplantae; phylum Streptophyta; class Magnoliopsida; order Arecales; family Arecaceae; genus Phoenix; species Phoenix dactylifera. The sequence goes on from NW_024067749.1 coordinate 422,533, forward strand.
GGGCCGAGTCTATGTGGGCCCATTGGGCCGTGTCTGATGTGGGCCCTATCGGGCCATGTTCATTATGGACCAACTCTGGGCCCTGTTGGGCCGCGCCCAATAGTATTATTTTTGAATTTTTGCTTAGCTCTGAAATTAACAAGGAATTAATTAAATTTAAACAGGTGAACCTGATCCGCCTATCTGAAGTAGGGATTAAGCGAGAAGAGGTAAGTAATTTAATACTTCAAGTGTAATTTTCAAATTATTTGATAAATAGATTAAATTCTGATAAATATTTTGTATTCTGTAAAATGGGTCAGACATATTAAATGTTATTTGAAAATTATGTTGTATGCTTTGAAATCCGCAAAATATGATTGGATAATTTATGAAATCTACTTTCTATATATATGCATTCTCAGCATGGCTATGATCTGTTCTGTTCTGGCCCCGCCAATGGAGATTATACGTTGGACCTGTCGACTTGTAATCTGTGAGAAACCGGTTTCGACACCGCGCCACCGGTGATTAGAATAGTGGTTTCTGGACACCGTGGCCACCGGTGACTAATATTAGTGGTTTCTGGCACTTTGTGCAACCCATGCCACTGGGTTACGTGGCCGTAGCCTATCATGTTGAGATTATGATATCAGAGTTTTATAAAAACAAAAATGATATTATTTGTGATTTGTTTCAAACATTGTCCTGTATTTTGATCTGATATGCTCTAACCCCACTCTGGGGTATTTTATTGCTTACTGGGCTAGTGTAGCTCATTATTCTGTTTTCTCCATTTTTTTCAGATCCAGAGGCTTGATTGCACGGGATTGGGGAGTGCGTTAGAATTTTCGATGATTCTTCAGTTATTGACATTTTAGTTAGTTTAGTTTGGACATTTGAATTATGTTGGTATATGTTATTTTGGAATTTTGCAAGACTGCTTTTGAATGACTTTAATTATTTATGTCAATTTTAAGCATCTGTGATTTACCCTCAAATAAGTTTGAACATCTGTATTTGCTTTGATGTAATCCGTTGCCTTGCACGCCTGCGCGGCCCGCCGTGCGGGTGTGCGGCGTCTGCCGCGCCTCGGGCTCGGAGCGTGACAGATTTGGTGGTATCAGAGCTCAGGTTTCAGATTCATAGGGATTATGTTTGAAACAGTCATATTTGAGCCTAAGTTTTAAGATCCTTAGGATTCGTTGGAAAGTTGAGAGATGGGGTAGTAACTAGACAAAGGGATAATGTTCATTTGCTTTGATTATTTTTGTATTATTCTGTTTGGATAAATATTTTTAAAATTTATATATTTTCATTGAATCAGAATGCCGCCTTGCCGTGTCCGTAGCTTGAATCGGATGGTTGGGCGCTCTCGGGGAAGAGCCCCCACTAACCAACCAAACGGGCGAGGCATCGCATAACTCAGGGCCCCAGGGTCAATCAACTCCAGAAGCTGCTTCCGAAAATCAGACTCGGGTGCTCGAACTGATCGAGGAGGTCGTCGGGTTAGTACGCCAACAGAGGCAACAACCTCAGCAACCAGTCCAGCAGGATGTTGCTCCTCCTGAGCATAGAAGGAGCATTGCAGAATTCAAGAGAATGGCACCTTCGGCTTTTAAAGGCACTACTAGTCCTCAAGAGGCTGAAACCTAGATAGATGAAATGGAGAAAGCCTTCAGGGCAATGGAGTGCACCGATGAAGAAAAGGTCAGATTTGCCACCTATATGCTTCAGGACCGAGCTCATCATTGGTGGATGTCTGTGGAGCACACATTGGCACCCGAGCAGGAGGCACTTACCTGGCAAAGATTCCGCACCGCATTCTACTCCAAGTATTTTCCCTCCAGTCGCCTGAGGGAGCTAGAGAGGGAATTTCTCAATCTGAATCAAGGAACTATGACTGTGGATGAGTATGAGGCAGAGTTTGACAGGCTATCTCGGTTTGCTCCCACCCTCGTCATGGATGCAGAGTCCCGGATGAGAAGATTTGAAGAAGGATTGAAGCCTCACTTACGTCGGAGTTTGGCCGCAATACACTCGACGAACTATGATGATCTGGTAGACAGGGCTAAGAATTTGGAAATTGTCTGGAAAGAAACATATGATGCCAAAGATAGGAAACAAAAGAAGAGAAGCAGAGATTATGATGCTCGCAGTGGACAGAATTCTAGCAAGACTGCAAAATCTCATAATCAATCTTGGCAATCAGGGAAGCAAGGATCTTATGGAAAAACTATTCAGCAAGAGAAGCATAAGTGTGATGCATGTGGTGGTATGCATAAGACTGAACACTGTAGACGATTATCCGGTGCTTGTTTTAGATGCGGCCAGCAGGGTCATAAGGTAGCTGAGTGTCCTCAACAGGACCTTCGATCAGTTCAGAGGCCTCAAACTACAAGAACCCAGCAAGTGCAAACTTATCATGCTCCGGCTCAGTCAGCTCAGCCTTCTTCTCCTAAGCAGCAGAAAGGGGGGAGACCACACACACAGGGTCGTATTTATGCACTGACTCAGCAGGATGCTCAGGCATCCAACACTGTGGTGTCAGGTACATTGCCAGTTGCTTCTGTTTATGCTCATACATTATTTGATTCTGGTGTTACGCATTCTTTTGTGTCATCTACATTTGTGCAAAAACATGACCTGCCTTATGTGCAATTAGAGTATGATCTGCATGTTAGCACTCCTGCCGGGAGCGGGATGATTGGTAACCAGGTCTGCAAGACTTGTCCGATTCAGATAGTAGGTAGAGACTTGCCTGCTGATTTGATAGTTATAGATATGCATGACTTTGACATAATCCTCGGTATGGACTGGTTAGCATCACAATTTGCCACCATTAATTGCCATGAGAAACGGGTAAACTTTCAGATCCCTGGAGATACCGAATTTAGCTTCGTAGGAAGTGGTGCTTATACCTCCCCTAGAGTTGTCTCTGCTATGCAAATTAAGCGGCTGCTTAGAAAGGGGAGTATGGCGTATATTGCCACAGTGGTTGATACCAGACAATCAGATCAAAGATTGGAAGATATTCGAGTAGTGAATGAATACCCTGATGTCTTTCCGGAAGACCTTCCTTGCTTGCCACCAGATAGAGAAATTGAATTTGCAATTGATTTAATTTATGGTACCACACCAATCTCTAAGACCCCCTATAGAATGGCTCCAGCTGAAATGAAGGAATTAAAGGAGTAGTTGCAGGATCTTTTTGATAAGGGTTTCATCAGACCTAGTGTTTCACCTTGGGGAGCTCCAGTCTTATTTGTAAAGAAGAAGGATGGTAGTATGAGATTATGTATTGATTATCGAGAGATAAATAAAGCAACAATAAAGAACAAGTATCCTCTACCAAGAATTGATGACTTATTTGATCAGTTAAAGGGTGCTCAGATATTCTCTAAAATTGATCTTCGTTCTGGGTACCATCAATTAAAGATAAGGGCTGAAGATGTGCCTAAAACTGCTTTTCGTACTCGTTATGGGCACTATGAATTTTTGGTCATGCCTTTTGGACTGATAAATGCCCCTGCAGCTTTTATGGATCTGATGAACAGGGTGTTCAGACCCTTTCTGGACAAATTTGTAGTAGTCTTTATTGATGATATCTTGATCTATTCTGGGAGCCAGGCCGAGCACGAGCAACATTTGAGGTTAGTACTGGAAACCCTAAGACAAGAGCAGTTGTATGGTAAGTTGAAGAAAAGTGAATTCTGGCTAGACAGTGTGATGTTCCTAGGGCATGTAATATCTAAAGAGGGTATCTATGTGGATCCAAAGAAGATCGAGGCAGTGGTCAACTGGAGCAGACCCAATAGTGTTACTGAGATTCGCAGCTTCTTGGGCCTAGCAGGATATTATAGATGATTTGTTGAGGATTTTTCCTCTATTGCTGCATCTTTGACTCGACTAACTCGTAAAGGAGTTAAGTTTGAGTGGTCAGATAAATGTGAACAGAGCTTCCAGGAGCTTAAGCAACGTTTGGTGTCCGCTCCCATCCTTACCCTTCCCTCTAGTGGCGAAGGTTATACCATCTACAGTGATGCCTCAAAGAAAGGATTGGGTTGTGTACTGATGCAGAATGATAAGGTTATTGCATATGCTTCCCGACAATTAAAGTCATATGAGGAGAACTACCCCGTTCATGATCTGGAACTTGCTGCTGTTGTGTTTGCATTAAAAATTTGGAGACATTATTTATATGGTGAATCTTGTAAGGTGTACACTGATCACAAAAGTTTGAAATACCTTTTTACCCAGAAGGAACTAAACATGAGACAGAGAAGATGGTTAGAGTTACTGAAAGATTATGATTTGTCTATTCATTACCATCCGGGAAAAGCTAATGTGGTAGCAGATGCACTGAGCAGAAAATCCACTGGTAGTATTGCTGCCTTACTCACCTCTCAGAGGAAAATTCTGGAAGATCTGAGGAGAGCAGAAATTGAGGTATGTTGGCATGACTCTGATGCACAATTGGCAAACTTACGTGTCCAACCTACCTTGATAGAGAGGATCAGGATTGCTCAAGCAGATGACCCTCAGTTGCAAAAGTTTAGAAGTGATATTGAATCAGGTTCTCAATCAGAATTCAGACTTCATGAGGATGGATCATTGAGATACAGGAACAGAATGTGTATTCCAAATGACACCGATTTAAAGAATGAAATTATGAAGGAAGCTCATAATACTGGATATACAGTGCATCCTGGGGGTACTAAGATGTATAAGGATTTGAAAGGTACATTTTGGTGGAATAATATGAAGAGAGAAATTGCACAATTTGTGGCTCGGTGTTTGACATGTCAGCAAGTTAAAGCAGAGCATCAAAGACCGGCAGGGTTGTTGCAGCCCCTACCACTTCCTGAATGGAAGTGGGAATACATCACTATGGACTTCGTCTCCGGGTTGCCTCGCACTCTTAAAGGTTATGATGCTATATGGGTGATTGTGGATAGATTGACAAAGTCGGCACACTTTTTGGCATTCAAAGTAGGAATGACCTTGGAAAAGTTTGCAGAGCTCTACATTGAACAAATAGTGAGGTTGCATGGAGTACCCGTATCCATTGTTTCCGATAGGGACTCGCGGTTTGTATCTCACTTTTGGAGTAGTTTGCATAAAGCCTTGGGGACCACTCTGAGCTTCAGCACAGCTTTCCACCCTCAGACTGATGGCCAATCAGAAAGAACCATTCAGACCTTGGAAGATATGCTAAGAGCTTGTGTAATGGATATGAAAGGTTCTTGGGACCGTCACTTGCCTTTAGTTGAGTTTGCATATAATAACAGTTACCAGGCAAGTATTCAAATGGCACCTTATGAGGCTCTATATGGAAGAAAGTGTAGATCACCTATCTGTTGGGATGATGTTGGTGAAAGAAAAATTATGGGCCCCGAGATTGTGCAACAAACAGTAGAGAAGATCCAGCTGATCAGGGAACGCCTCCGGATAGCTCAGAGCAGACAGAAAAGTTATGCAGATAATAGAAGAAGGGAATTGGAATTTCAGGTCGGAGATCATGTGTTTCTGAAAGTGTCTCCTACTAAAGGGGTGATGCGATTTGGAATACGCGGAAAACTCAGTCCACGCTATGTCGGCCCCTTTGAGATTCTGAAAAGAGTAGGAGTTGTGGCTTACAAATTGGCACTTCCACCTTCACTGTCTGGAGTTCACAATGTTTTTCATGTTTCTATGTTACGAAAGTATATTCCAGATATGAGCCATGTGGTAGAAGTGGCCCCTTTGCAGCTTAGAGAAGATTTGACATATCCTGAGCAGCCTGTACGAGTGGTTGATAGAAAAGAGCAAGTGTTGAGGAGGCGCACGATTCCTTATGTTAAGATCCAGTGGAGCAATCACTCAGAACGAGAGGCCACGTGGGAGCTGGAGGACGAGATGAAGGAAAAATATCCGGACCTTTTTGCAAGCTAAGGCATGTTAAATTTGGAAGACCTAGAGTTTTTTTTAAATTTCGAGGACGAAATTTTTTTAAGGGGGAGAGAATGTGAGATACGGGGCTGAAGTCGGCAGCCCCAGCCGACTTCAGCCCCGATCCTGATATGGGAGGAACCGGAGAGGATCGCCATCCTCTCCGGCTCCTCCGGGGGACCAAAAGGGGCAAGGACGCCGCGGGTATTCCGCGGCGCCCCCCTAGCCAATCTGCGGCCAATTCACGGTCGCGGATCTCGCCCGACCGCCGCGATTTTCGCGGCGGAGGGCCGTTATGGTGGGGACGATAAAAACCCCACCCTTTCTTCCCTAGGGTACCACCGAACCCCCCTCTTCTCCTCCTTCTCCTCCCTCTTCTTCCTCTGCTCTTGCCTCCCAAGTGGCTGGCGGGCCGCCGGATCCACCACCATCACCACCCGTGCCCTCCCCTGTTTTGGGATCCACTTCCCTTTCGGAAAGCGTCGTCGTCACCGTCGCCACCGCTTGATCGCCGGATTGAGCAGCCTCGACCGAGATCCCACTGCCTCTGCCACCGCCGGTAAGCCTCCCTCCTCCTTGCTTTCATGGATTTTGTTCTCCCTGTTTCAGCCCCAAGCAACCGAGTCAGTTGCTTCTCCTTTCCGTCGGCCACAGCAACAGTCGCCGGCCGCCATGGCGGCCGGCTAGCCATCGACCGAGGGGTGACCTCCGGCCACCCAGGCCGGCCACCCCGCCGCCCCTCTCTCTCTCTCTTCTGTCCTTCCTTCTTCCCCTGTCCGTGGGGGGTTTGGGGAAGGAGGAGGCCCAACACGGGCCAAACTGGGCCCTATCCATTGCAGGCCCAACTTGGGCCCAGTCCAGTCCGGTTGGGCCCAGTTGGGCAGTACCTTTGTGGGCCCAACTTGGGCCTAGTTCAGATCCGAACCCGAAACCCGAAACCCGGAACCCAAAATCCGAACCCATTTGGCCAATAAATGGAATTTTTCAGTTCAGCCCCTGATAGTATATTATTTCACAAAAAGGTATTCTGAAATTTGTATTTGATCCCTATAGGAAAGATTTATTACATAAAGGCCCTCAACTATATTTGTTTGGTCCTTTTACCCAAGTTTTATTACAGAACGGTGCTATGTAATTAGACATTGGTCCCTGAAACAAATTTTTATTGCATAAATGAACAAATTAGAGGCCAACCTTGGGAGGGCCCTATTGGGCCGAGTCTATGTGGGCCCATTGGGCCGTGTCTGATGTGGGCCCCATCGGGCCATGTTCATTATGGACCAACTCTGGGCCCTGTTGGGCCGCGCCCAATAGTATTATTTTTGAATTTTTGCTTAGCTCTGAAATTAACAGGGAATTAATTAAATTTAAACAGGTGAACCTGATCCGCCTATCTGAAGTAGGGATTAAGCGAGAAGAGGTAAGTAATTTAATACTTCAAGTGTAATTTTCAAATTATTTGATAAATAGATTAAATTCTGATAAATGTTTTGTATTCTGTAAAATGGGTCAGACATATTAAATGTTATTTGAAAATTATGTTGTATGCTTTGAAATCCGCAAAATATGATTGGATAATTTATGAAATCTACTTTCTATATATATGCATTCTCAGCATGGCTATGATCTGTTCTGTTCTGGCCCCGCCAATGGGGATTATACGTTGGACCTGTCGACTTGTAATCTGTGAGGAACCAGTTTCGACACCGCGCCACCGGTGATTAGAATAGTGATTTCTGGACACCGTGGCCACCGGTGACTAATATTAGTGGTTTCTGGCACTTTGTGCAACCCATGCCACTGGGTTACGTGGCCGTAGCCTATCATGTTGAGATTATGATATCAGAGTTTTATAAAAACAAAAATGATATTATTTGTGATTTGTTTCAAACATTGTCCTGTATTTTGATCTGATATGCTCTGACCCCACTCTGGGGTATTTTATTGCTTACTGGGCTAGTGTAGCTCATTATTCTGTTTTCTCCATTTTTTTCAGATCCAGAGGCTTGATTGCACGGGATTGGGGAGTGCGTTAGAATTTCCGATGATTCTTTAGTTATTGACATTTTAGTTAGTTTAGTTTGGACATTTGAATTATGTTGGTATATGTTATTTTGAAATTTTGCAAGACTGCTTTTGAATGACTTTAATTATTTATGTCAATTTTAAGCATCTGTGATTTACCCTCAAATAAGTTTGAACATCTGTATTTGCTTTGATGTAATCCGTTGCCTTGCACGCCTGCGCGGCCCGCCGTGCGGGTGTGCGGCGTCTGCCGCGCCTCGGGCTCGGGGCGTGACAGGTACCACCATCCCTTGTTCTGAGGATGCATCTTCGTCCGGAAAAAGGCTCGAAACAACCCCATGATGGAACAAACCCATGGAGCCTCAAGAAGACAAAAACCCAACAGTCATCCTCCAGACGTTGCGGATGAGCTAGGCTAGAACAAGCTGGTACTGAGCTAATGGCTTGACAATGACCAGAGGAATTAGGAGCCTCAGCCCCACCCTCAGAGTTCTCATAGAAGGCAAGCTGATTCTCCCGAGGCGACATCATCCAATTGAAAGAATCGGGAAACTTCAAGGAGAAATCCTGAAGCATGAAGAACTCAGCTCAGATCAAGACGAGGTCGGACTCTGGCAAGATGCTTTATTCGGCATCCGGAACCGAGGCGACCTCGAAGTGGACCTCACCCAAAGCCACAGAAACTCAGTCAGGAGAATCCTGACCCACACTCTCATTGTCCATGGACCATATCTCCAAAGACAAATCCATCAAAAATAGGAGGGGACAAGGAAGGACGAAAACAAAGGTCCTAGAAATCCAAAGAGGGCTGAAGGAAACCAAATACTCTAGTGGAGATCTCAAGGCAGAAGACTCCGGTAAGGTGACGGAACTCTAATAAAAATGAGGAAAGGAGCTATAGGAAACTCACCCGGTCATAGCCTCTCTCTCCTCAAGTGCCAGACTGCAAAAGACTCAAATGAAGGAGATGCACCAATCTCCCGCCTTATATAGAGCCTCGGATAGCTCGGATCGGCACAACGGTTCACCTACTCAAGCCAATCTTCACTATGTGTCGTTTGGATGTTCGCCATCGAACGATCACTCAAATTGCCATCAGCAAAAACATCTAATCATTGCTCTGAAACTCCAGCTGCGAACGATACCTCTTTAGGAAGAGCATATGCGAGCATGTCCCTCATAAATGCAGTATCCAAAAGATCTTTGCAATGAAACTAAAAAGGTAGTCTTGATGGCTCAGTTTCACAACTCAGCTTCACAACTCGCCTCGGCTCATTGGCTTCATTAGTAAATTTACTTCTATTACTCGAGCCAACATATTAGCTCGGCTTAGAAGTGGGGACAAGTGATATGCATCAGAACCGACTATAGCCGGCAAAGCAGAGTGACCAATGAGAGCTCGCCATGAAGCCTCCAACCAACCGGTCAAAGCCTACTATGTAACCAAACCTAAAGCATACGGAGAGTCCCTCAAATTTAAACTCTCCCCTCAATTGGTACAGCTCAGCCATGATCGCAAACAGTTTCCATAACCACGTGACAAACCAGCAAGATGCGCGTGGGTGGAATGCCCACGCATGATCTTTAAGGCGTGCATTGATTACCAAAATCAGGCGATCCACGTGCCCGATTTCCTCGGTGATGGGTGCCAACCTCGCCTATATAAAGAACTCCCAAGGGATCTTCCAGGTAAGTGCTCTTGAGCTCTTTTATTCTCTTACACTGCCACTCTCACAACACCTCGTTCTCTGAGTCTGTCTAACTTAGACATCGGAGGGTCCCCCACCAAACACTCTCCGGGAAGAAGAATTTTGTCTTTGCTGTTTCAGGTCAGACCCGACGTTGGAGGAAAAGTCCGAGCAAGATCCCTACCATCCAACATCAACTTGGGAGCAACTAATATCGGAGCCATTACCGCCCGAGCGCAGCAACCACCAAACCACCATCTCAGAAATAGGTCATTTTCTACGACCGACCTTCATGGTCTGAACAACTGACCATCTGAGCACTCTAGTATTCCAACCAGCTCGGGGCCTTAGTTGGGCCAATTCGCGTTACACTTATCATGCTAGGAGAGGAAATAAGCAAGGGGCATGCCAGGTATTATCATTAGATCAGTATCTAGTTGCTCCTATATTATCACAAACTTGAAAGCACATCTTGACTCAATTCAAGAATGCAAACTGCCTGGTGGTGCTAGCATACTAGTGAAACCATGGTGAACCCAACTTTGGATCACCTTTCATTTTCCCAAAGAAAAACCTGCTCATGGAAAGATGAAAAGGAAATCTACTTGACAAAAGAGGTAGAAGTATCTCAAAAGAACAATAGCATGAGAAAAAGCTCATGAGAGAGACGTGTCTCCATGCTGAAACCTGCATCCACTACGTGGAGTTGAGACCATGCATGATATAATTAGGCTTGTAATGACCAAATAAAATCAAGTAAAAAAGGAAACAAAAGAATGTAACTATATAAATAGCTAGTCAAAGAAATACCTAGATTTATTGGGCTTATAATGGCCTAATAAAGCCTAGCAATCGAAAGCTAGAATTATTGAGCTACTAATGACTAAATAAAGGCTGCCTGAGAAAGCAAAACAAGAGAAATTAGATGGAGTTAGAACCTAGCTTGTAGCAAACAAACCAAGTTAAAGTCCAAACTCGATACAACCTGATCCAAAAACAACAATTGAAAATTTTAAAATCTTTACAAATTTATAAAAATTCTAACAATATGTTCATCAAGTCAATAAGTGCCAAGCCTGTGTATGTTTATATTAACTATGCCATAATGTCTATTTGTGCTTATTTTGACACTTAATTTTTCGATCAATTTAAACAACCAATCATGCACATATGCATCTATTGACTATCATAATTCATCTTGAAAGCATGCTAACAAAAATAATTTCGAAACACCAATATTCTGGTTGCATCATCCTATACGGAACAGAGTTTATGCAGCAACGAGATATGTTTCTGCAGCATAAAACGGTTCAAATTGAAACATCTGAAAGAAGACAACTTGTGTCACACTTAAGCAAGTATGAAGCTACATATGAGGACATATGCAGATACCATATAAGTGATATTATTCCCAAGGGTGAATGCTGCAAGAAAAGTCCGGTCAACCGTGCTTGCCGCAACAGTTATAATCCAAGGAGCTGTATTTATAACTGTCTGAGAGTAAGGACCAGAGTTCCCTGCAGAACAGACTACAGTAATTCCTCTGGCCACAGCATGAAAGGATCCAATGGCCAGAACATCCTCAACATAAGCAGGAAGTGGTGGTGGTTGGCCCAAAGACACCGAGAGCACATCTACACCATCATGTATGGCATCATCAAAAGCAGCAAGTATGTCAGCAGAGCTGCAACCACCAGTAGCCCAACAGACCTTGTACATTGCTATCCTAGCCCTGGAAGCACCTCCTCTTGCCAGGCCTTGAGCAAGTCCCATAAAGCTTGCATTGCCTATAAAAGACCCAACAGCAGTAGATGATGTGTGCGTTCCATGTCCCACTGCATCACGTGCAGATAAAAACTCAACCATGTCACTTGTATTCAACTTTCCAAATTCAGCTTCATATCCTCTGACATACCAACGTGCACCAATTATTTTTCTGCAGAAAGAACCCTACCATGAAACACTCAGTCACCACCTTGAAAGCAGCAAGGTCTCGACTCTCGAGTAAAATTTGTAGAGCTATTGATAGAAAAAAAAAGTTCAAAAAAGGTACTAAACTTGGTGGATGAATCAGAATATATAAGCATTTTCTTTCCCAAAAATTTGAATTTTATGATAAATGTTTACTAGAATATGAATTGTTATTGCAAAAAATATGAAGGTATGTGTTGTTACATAGTTTATCTTCTCCAGATAATGTATCTAACTTCAGTTTGTAATCCCAGATTATTCCTTTATGAAATTTTATGGGGGTTTTTTTTATTGAGGAACAGATGGTAGATCTGAAGCTGGCTGCAAAATCATGGATTTAAGTGTGTTCGTCAAATTTTTTTAGTTTAATGAAGAACATGCACATGTTTAAACATCTGAATAGAAAAATCTAAGTATTTCAGATGCTCATTCTCAAATCGATCCTTCATTCAAATGGTTTCCTTCCCTTCACCGCATGAAACTCACACATTTGGGCTTGAAAAATCATTTCAAAAGAGTACTGTGAAAAAATGGGGAACAGAGCTGCAGACTGGGTTGCTACCTATGCCGCCCAGCATTCCGAAGAGATCCTCTAGACATAGCAGAAGGCTTCTCCTCCATCCTTAGGCTATTTCCTCACTTATGATTTTGTTGGCCGCACCTATCCTAGAGTTGGTTGATCAGCCGTTGTACCAAAAAAAAAGGGGGGGGGGGCGGGGAAAGTCAATTTAACTTGATGAAGAACAACTTGAATATAGGTACAACTCAATGGGACCAACATGATATGCACCACTTAAACAAACGATATGGTACGCTAGGAACCAATACTTAAAAGACCCCAGTTTGATTTTAGTCCATTTTACTAAGTATGATATGTATTATGTGCCCTTAGTTATGGGACTAATTTAGGAGATTTGCGATCTTGCTGCACACCTGATTGAGTTCTCTGTTATAAAGCAGATCTCATTAGACCTTAGCCTGTAGTTCTGAAGCATTGTAATCTGAGATATCTGACTCAGGTTTATCATACTTGTTCTATTTTCAAATGGTAGGATTATATAGATCCATGGTCTTGAAAACAGAGATTTTTTATTCATTTCTCTAAGGATTTTCTTTTGAAGTCTATGATATGGAATGCTTCAAGAATAAGTAATAGTAAACCCCATAATGCAATGCTTCAAGAATAAGTCATAGTGAACCTCATATCTGACTCCACTTTTTTCGAATGTTAACACTCTATAATCCAAATTTGTAAAGCACTAATCATTATCTTGCAGTGTGACTTCACCTAGGGAATAATGTGAAAATACTAACTCCTGTGCAAGAGGGTGGGACCTGATGCAGCAAGAAGATTGCTCCATTGTGTCCTTAGCATCATGGGTTCGAAATAGGAAAGCAACCACTCCGCATGTGGGGTAAGTCTGCATACATATGAACCTTCTTAAATCTTGTAGTCGCAGTAGTTCAGCTAGCTCTTGCTTAAAGATAGAGGCATGAGGTCTCTAGTTGACTATCAAGTACTGATTGTCCACAAACATATTTAACATAGGAGAAAAAAGGTACTCTCATTCCATTTATGGATATCCAAAAGCTCTCCTTGGACATTTTTGATAAATTTTGGTAATAACATGTATGGTTGCCACAATTCCCATCATAGCAGATGGATGGCCACAAGCTAAATATAAAATTCAATCACTATAAGAAGTAAAAGCAACTCCCTAATCTATACTGCCTTCACATCTTTTGATAGTTATGGATCTATCCCCTCAAATTATATATTTGATAGATGAGAAAACTTGGGGGTTAACTATAGACATTTAGTTTAATATGCCCAAGACCATGAACATGCAATGCAAGATGAAGACCCTAAAGAGCTGCCAAAAATGGCAACAGTGGTGTTGTTGAAGGTGTTGTTAAGGTTGTTAGGGTATGTGGCACCATTGGGTCCAGCCCATATGGGACCCACATGGTCAAAGAAAAAAAAGGAAAAGAAGGGAAGGAAGTCCGTTAGAAAGGAAGCCCGATTTTAGCCGTAAAAGAGCCATCCTTTTCTTTTGGGACTGTTCTTTTTCTTCCCTTCATTATTCTAGGGTTTGTCTTTCCCTCCCTAAGAGCAGTATGTTTGTTCGAGCAGTGAGTTTGTTTGTTTGTCTTTCCCTTCTTCTTTAAGATTTTCTTTGTGTATTTGCTTTGGTAGATGAAGATTCCATCTCTTGTTTGCTTGATTTGGAGTTTAAGAAAGAAGTTGAGTTCACCCATCAAACTCATCTCGAACTCACTTTGCATGAGCTTAGCAAATTCTTCACATAAACTTTCATTAGTAGCACCAAATATAATATCATCAACATATATTTGAACAATCAGAATATCATCATTTTTTCTTTTAATAAACAAGTTTTATCAACATTTTCTCTTGTAAAATTACTCTTTATTAAAAAGTTGCTTAATCTATCATACCAAGCTCTAGGAGCTTGCCTCAACCCATAAAGTGCTTTGTTCAATTTACAAACATGATCTGGAGGTTTATGATTTTCAAATCCAGGTGGTTGTTCTACATCAACTTTTTCAGTTATAAAACTATTTAGAAAAGCACTTTTGACATCCATCTGAAATAATTTAAAGTTCATAAAGCATGCAAATGCAAGTAGTAGCCTAATAGCTTCAAGTCTAGCTACAGGTGCAAAAGTTTCATTAAAATCAATTTCTTCTTCTTGATTATATCCTTTAGCAACTAATCTAACCTTATTTCTGATTACAATTCCATCCTCATTTAATTTATTTCTGAAAACCTATTTTGTTCCAATTACAGAAATATTTTTAGGCCTTCTAACCAAATTCCAAACATTGTTTCTTTCAAATTGATTTAGTTCTTCTTGCATAGCTATTAACCAATTGTTATCTTTTTCAACTTCTTCAAAAGATTTTGGTTCTATTTGAGAAAGAAATGCAAGATGATTACAAACATCTCTAATAGAAGATCTAGTCCTAATGCCATGTGAAGGATCACCAATTATTAAGTCTCTAGGATGACTACGTGCATACCTCCATTCTTTTGGTAGACTGGTTTTACCTTTAAGCATTTGATCTTCTTCTCCTTGACTTTCATCATGTTCTGAATTTTCAGATGCAGAAACATCCTTTAGGGTTAACTCTTTGATTTGTTTGTTGAGTTCTTCTGCATCATCATCGAGATCTACATTCTTCCTTGAAAAAGGGTCATTAGATTCATCAAAGATAACATGTATTGACTTTTCTACGACTAGAGTTTTCTTGTTGAATATTCTATATGCTTTGCTTGATGAAGAATATCTAAGAAAAATGGCTTCATCTGATTTAGAATCAAACATTTCCAAGTTATCTTTGCGACGCAATCGGGGTGGGCTGTAGATTTTTTTTTCTTCTTTGAGGATGGCTGAATCTTTCTTCTCTTTTTTTTTTCAAAACAATGGCAATGGAGGCTAGGGTTCTTTGTGGTGGAAGGACGGAGGAAGAAGATGGGTTGCTGGATGGGTGAGATTGGGTTCGTGGGAATCAACCAAGTGATTAGAATTGGGCACCCAATTGAGCGGGCGGCTGAAATTGGTTTGCACCTAATAGGTTGGCCGGCTTGGGTTATTAGAGTCCTATTGGAATTAGGACTCAAGGGAGGACGTGGGAAGGGGTTGTGGCATGAGGAATACGGCTAGGGAGGCTAATTGACCAATCAAAAGCCTTGACACCTAAGCCTAGACACCTAGAAATCCATTCCTTATGGCATGTGGATTGAAACCCATCAAAAGGAATTCAGCCGCATGCCATGAGTTGGAATCTAGGTGGACTCCTTCTCGGGTACCAACATCAGCATGAAGTTCGGGAGACTCCTCAAATATCATCTGATCTCCAAATATCATGTTCTTATAGTCATTGGAAAGATACAGATGTCTACTTTCCAACAAAATTTGAATCAACTTAATAAGACTTCTGTAGCTTCCGAAATCTTTAAAATACCATATGGTGTTCAATCTGTCACGGATTTCAACTGGATCTGAACTCTGAATTTCTTCCACATGTGAGAGGTCTTCATGGTTGAACTTCTCTTTATTTTGACATGTGACCACTTCTAATTAGCCATGGACCCATTCATGCCTTGGACTCAATCTAATTGATATTGAAGAGGCTAACCCATTGTGAATCAAATCACTTATTGCATGGACTCAATCTAATTTCAGCTTGGACTCAACTTTGCTTTGACTAAAATTTTTTCCACTCCTTCACCCAATGTCCCACGCCATTAGAATGAGGGTGGTGCTTCATGGTTGGGCTTCATCTCCACGCTCTCCCCATGATTCAATTGTCACGGCTCCTCGAATCGAGGCTGGACCGAACGTGGATCAAGGTATAAACCAGATCAGGTCGCTGGACGGGTTCGAGGTCTGACGGTGCTCTCTGGAGATTTGGGCAACTTGGAGACCAAATCTGGACCCTAGGATCACCTAGGGAAACGTGTGCAAGATGTAGGTGGAATACCCAAGAGCATGGGGCCGTGGGCACGTGCTCCAAGGCGTGTATTGTTGAGAATACATGCTGGTTCATCATTAGGAGGAAAGCTGCTGCAACGAGACTGATTCAGCGTTGTGGGCTTATCTCGAAGCATGGACTGAATCCGAGAAATTGGGATGCATGAAAATGTGTGCCACTGATGGAGGAACGTGGCATAAGTCTCCAGAAGGCAAGGGACACGTTTTAACACGTTTTTATAACTGAAAATGTGTACGGTTAGAAGACGTGGCTGAAACGCTGTTTCCACGCGCTTTCACTTTGAGGGGCATTTTGGGAACTCTACAAAAGTCCGTTCAAAGTGGAAAAGGTGCCATCTGGAAGGATTCTTCGTTCTGAATCCAACGAATCTAGTTTCATAGTAATCGGAGTTCGTTTGAGGCACGAACTTGGCTATTTTATCTGATTGCGCAGAATCCTGCGGGAATCGGGGTTTTCCTATCTTATCTAGAATTCATCCTTATCTTGTGCATGGGAAGTTGAGTTCGTGAGGGACTTGTAACTAGAGGTTGTTCCTCTATAAGAGGACCCTCAAAGGGGAGGGATTGGTATCCGGTAGAGCTGGAGAGGCCAAGAGAGCTTATTGTAATCAGTTGAGTGGTTATTCAATAAAGTTCTCTTCCCCTACATTTCTTCTTCTCCTTCGTGGTATTTTCTGGTGTTGTGTTTCGCTGCATTATTGTTGTTAGGCATGACCTAAGTCATAGAGACTAGGTACCCACGCCAGGAAGTCTGATCGGTTATCTTCGATAGACCGAGCCGCACGTTGTTGGGATTCGCTTTGTAATCCCTTCGTTCGTGTCACTTGGTATCAGAGCCATACCAGAAATGAAGGAGACGACCTCTACGGTAACTTCCATGGTGGGAATGGCGGACGCATCATCCTCGACCATGGATCCCAATCCAGCCTCAGGAGGAGGCACGGCGATGGGTGGAGCGCATCCAGTTGATGAATCTCTGTATGGGTTACGTATTGCATCTCCGGTTATCTCCGCCGACAATCGATTACGGAGGTGCGAGGCCCAAATAGCTGAGGTTGAAGGACGGATGGAGGACCTTGAGGGTAGGGACGCAACCCTCCGAGGTGAGATCGCCGCTCAGCTGAACCAGATTTCCTTCGATATGGAGCGGCGCTATAAGGAAGTGCTGCGGCGTAACGAGGAGTTGGAGATCATGGTGAAGGCTCTCCAAAATCAGGTGGTTGGCCTTTTAAAGGAGAGTACCACCACAGGCGTATCCTCTTCTCCATTGACAATGGAGGTCGCAAGAGAGGCTACGCGCCCCCTGCACAAGCTTGATGTTCCCAAGCCACAAGAGTTCTGCGGACGACGGTCCCCGAAGGAGGTGGATAACTTTCTTTTCGCCGTGGAGCAATACTTGCAGGTTACCGGCGTGAGGGAGGAAGCCATGAAGGTGAGCACGGCGGCCATGTTCTTGAGGGATGTGGCGATGCTTTGGTGGCGACGTCGGGCCGACGATGTGAAGCGAGGGGCTGTTCCAATCACCACTTGGGTACAGTTCCAAACTGAACTTCGAAAGCAATTCTTCCCCGCGTTCGCTAAGGATGATGCTCGAGCACGACTACGGCGGCTCACGCAAAAGGGCGATGTGCGTGAGTATGTGCGAGAGTTCAGCGAATTGTTGTTGGAGGTACCAGACCTCAGCAACGAGGACTCTCTCTTCACTTTTCTTGACGGGCTCAAACCGTGGGCAAAGATGGAGTTGCAGCGAAGAGGAGTCCAGAGTTTGAACGAGGCGATAGCTCAAGCGAAGGCTCTCATCGAGTTCAAGACTCAACCCACAGCTCCCAAAGCCCAAGCATCGAAACAGGGCAAAGGTGGGGGAGCGAAATCAGGTCACAAAGGAGGTACAAAGGGCTCGAATCCGAGCTCCTCGAGTGGAGGGGCTTCCCAAGCGAAGGGCAAAGGGGTGGCGCAAGGTACCAGCACCATCTCATGCTATATTTGCAATGGACCGCACAAGGTGAAGGACTTTCCATTGAGGGGCAAGATAGCATCTATGGCGGTGGAGGAGAAGCAAGAGACCGACCAAAGGATGGGCTCACTCAGTCTCAATGCCCTGAAGGCCAAGGGGCCACGAGGTCTGCTCTATGCACCTATCTGCATTGGTGGTCACATCTTCCAGGCACTCGTTGATACGGGTGCCACTGACTTCTTCGTGGACCTAGCTACGGCAAAGAGGTTAAATCTGAAGATTGAACATGATGAA
This sequence comes from Phoenix dactylifera, assembly GCF_009389715.1. Lineage (NCBI taxonomy): Eukaryota > Viridiplantae > Streptophyta > Magnoliopsida > Arecales > Arecaceae > Phoenix > Phoenix dactylifera. The sequence continues at coordinate 440,892 of NW_024067749.1, forward strand.
CACACGTTCAAGGCGGTCAATTCCGCAGAAGTGGCTACCAGCGGAACGTCGAAGGATGTTGAGATCCAATTCGGCGCATGGACCGGACGGGTGACAGCGGTGGTCGCCCCGATCGACGACTACGAGGTGGTCATCGGCATGTCTTTGCTTACCCAGCTACAAGCCATGATAAAGCCGGATTCAGATGTGGTGGTGGTCCTGAATCCGAGTGGAGCTTGCGTAGTTCCAGGGAAGCGAGTTAAAGGGACTCCGCAGCGAGTCCTATCGGCGATGCAACTTGCTAAGGGGCTGAGAAGGGGACTTCCAACATATATTGCGTCCCTTCAGGAGGAAGAACTACTGGAAGGAGAGGAGATTCCAGCGCCCATCGAGGGTGTTCTCACTGAATTCGGGGATGTGATGCCCCCCGAGTTACCCAAGCAATTGCCGCCAGAAAGAGAAATCGATCATCGGATTGATTTGGTGCATGGAGCACGTCCACCAGCTCAAGCACCATATAGGATGGCCCCACCTGAACTCCAGGAGCTGAGGAGGCAGCTAACGGAGTTGGTGGACAGCGGGTTCATTCGACCTTCGAAGAGTCCGTATGGAGCACCAGTACTTTTTCAGAAGAAGCACAATGGTTCGTTGAGACTCTGCATCGACTACAGGGCCCTCAACAAGCTCACGGTGAAGAACAAGTACCCCATTCCTCGGATTGATGATTTGTTCGATCAACTTGGCAAGGCACGATGGATTTCCAAGTTGGATCTTCGCAGCGGGTACTATCAGGTTCGCGTGGCGGAGAAGGACATTGAGAAGACTGCATGTGTGACAAGGTACGGGAGCTTCGAGTACCTTGTCATGCCTTTCGGCCTCACCAACGCACTAGCAACTTTCTGTGCTTTGATGCAGCGTGTACTCCACGACTTCATCGATAAATTCGTGGTAGTATACTTGGATGACATTGTTGTATACAGCCGGGCATTGGATGAGCATGTGGCACACCTGAGGCAAGTCTTCTCTACCCTACGGCAGCACCAACTCTTTGTGAAGAAGGAGAAATGTGTGTTTGCGCAGCAGAGGGTGCCGTTCCTCGGGCACATCATTGGGGATGGAAGGCTCATGATGGATCCCTCAAAAATTTCAGCCATAGCCGAGTGGGAGGTACCTACACGTGTTACACACTTACGCTCTTTTCTTGGCTTGGCAAATTACTATAGGAGGTTCATCACCGGATATTCGAAGTTATGCGCCCCACTGACGGATTTGTTAAAGAAGGATCGACCATGGCGGTGGTCAAACCAATGTCAGGAGGCGTTTGATCGTCTCAAGCAGGCGGTCACGGCGGAGCCGGTCCTCGTGCTACCGGACTTTTCTATTTCTTTTGAAGTCCACACCGATGCATCAGATTTTGCCATTGGAGGGGTGCTCATGCAGGAAGGGCACCCAGTGGCCTACGAGAGTCGGAAGTTGAACGACACCGAGCGCAGGTATACGGTTCATGAAAAGGAGATGACTGCAATTGTGCACTGTCTTCGAACCTGGCGTCATTACCTCCTCGGATCTAAGTTTGTGGTGCGCACGGATAACGTGGCCACAAGCTACTTTCAGACCCAACCAAAACTCACCCCCAAGCAGGCGAGATGGCAGCAGTTTCTGGCTGAATTCGATTTCGACATCGAGTACAAGCCGGGCCGAACTAATTCAGTCCCTGATGCTTTGAGTAGAAAGGCACAGCTGGCTGCAGTCTCTTCCTTTTCCGGACCAGCAAGTAACCTAATGGAGAGGGTCAAGACCGAGATGGAGAAGGATCAATGGGCCACTTCCATGGGTGAACTCATCAAAGACGGCAAGGCGCGCCGTTTCTGGACCGAAGGAGGGCTGATTTTGACACGAGGGCGACGTGTCTATGTGCCTTCAGGTGGAGGGCTGAGGCGCGAGGTGTTGCGAGAACACCATGATTCTATGTGGGCGGGACACCAGGGGGTGCATCGGACCCAAGCTCTCATAGAACATAACTACTATTGGCCGAAGATGCGGGATGACATCGAGGAGTATGTTCGCACTTGTCTACTATGCCAACAAGACAAGGTTGAACATCGACGGCCTGCGGGGTTGTTGGAGCCATTACCTATACCAGAGCGTCCGTGGGAGAGTGTCTCCATGGACTTCATCATAGGACTACCTCTGGCGGATGGGAACAGCTCTATCATGGTAGTGGTGGATCGCTTCTCGAAGTACGGAGTCTTCATTGCAGCACCTACTACTTGCCATGCAGAGGACGTGGCGCGGTTGTTCTTTACATATGTGGTGAAATATTGGGGAATACCGCGGAGTATCGTTTCTGATCGCGATGCTCGCTTCACGGGGAGGTTCTGGACGGAGATATTTCGGATGCTCGGAACGGAGTTGAAGATGTCCACGGCCTTCCACCCTCAGACCGATGGCCAAACAGAGCGAACCAATGCATTATTGGAGATGTATTTGAGGCACTATGTGAGTGCCAACCAGCGGGATTGGGTGCGACTCTTGGACCAAGCCCAATTCAGCTACAACTTACAGCGATCGGAGTCGACAGGTAAATCACCATTCGAGGTGATTACAGGGCTGCAACCAGACACTCCGGGAAGTATCGCAGCAGACTACATGGGACGTAGTCCGACCGCCTACAGGTTCGTGAGGGATCTGAAGGAGGATACAGATTTGGTTCAGGTCTCCTTGTGGAAGGCGACCAAACGAATGAAGAAGTGGGCTGACATAAAGCGGCGGGCAGCTGAATTTCAGGTTGGTGATCGGGTATTGGTGAAGCTTTATCATCACATGAAATTGAAGTCGGGCTACCACAAAGCACTTGTGAGGAGGTATGAAGGTCCCTTCATCATCACACATCGAATTGGAGAGACAGCATACTGATTGTCGCTGCCTTCCAAGCTGAAAGTGCACCCGGTGTTCCACGTGTCCTTGTTGAAACCATTCAAAGAGGACACAACTGACCCTTCTCGGGCTCGAAGCGGGCGAGCTCCAGTGGCCGTACGAGTTCATTACACCAAGAAGGTTTCTGAAATCAAGGCGGACAGAAAAAAGGGTAACCGTGTGCAATACTTAGTCCGATGGAAAGGACTATCAGATTCAGAAGCAAGCTGGGAATATGGTGACGAACTATGGCAGTTCGAAGACATCATCAACGAGTACCGCCTAGCCTCGTCAGGGGCGACTTCGGCTTAGGTGGGGGAGGGTGTCACGGCTCCTCGAATCGAGGCTGGACCGGACGTGGATCAAGGTATAAACCAGATCAGGTCGCTGGACGGGTTCGAGGTCTGACGGTGCTCTCTAGAGATTTGGGCAACTTGGAGACCAAATCTGGACCCTAGGATCACCTAGGGAAACGTGTGCAAGATGTAGGTGGAATACCCAAGAGCATGGGGCCGTGGGCACGTGCTCCAAGGCGTGTATTGTTGAGAATACATGCTGGTTCATCATTAGGAGGAAAGCTGCTGCAACGAGACTGATTCAGCATTGTGGGCTTATCTCGAAGCATGGACTGAATCCGGGAAATTGGGATGCATGGAAATGTGTGCCACTGATGGAGGAACGTGGCATAAGTCTCCAGAAGGCAAGGGACACGTTTTAACACATTTTTATAACTGAAAACGTGTACGGTTAGAAGACGTGGCTGAAACGCTGTTTCCACGCGCTTTCACTTTGAGGGGCATTTTGGGAACTCTACAGAAGTCCGTTCAAAGTGGAAAAGGTGCCATCTGGAAGGATTCTTCGTTCTGAATCCAACGAATCTAGTTTCATGGTAATCGGAGTTCGTTTGAGGCACGAACTTGGCTGTTTTATCTGATTGCGCAGAATCCTGCGGGAATCGGGGTTTTCCTATCTTATCTAGAATTCATCCTTATCTTGTGCATGGGAAGTTGAGTTCGTGAGGGACTTGTAACTAGAGGTTGTTCCTCTATAAGAGGACCCTCAAAGGGGAGGGATTGGTATCCGGTAGAGCTGGAGAGGCCAAGAGAGCTTATTGTAATCAATTGAGTGGTTATTCAATAAAGTTCTCTTCCCCTACATTTCTTCTTCTCCTTCGTGGTATTTTCTGGTGTTGTGTTTCGCTGCATTATTGTTGTTAGGCGTGACCTAAGTCATAGAGACTAGGTACCCACGCCAGGAAGGCTGATCGGTTATCTTCGATAGACCGAGCCGCACGTTGTTGGGATTCGCTTTGTAATCCCTTCGTTCGTGTCACTTGGTATCAGAGCCATACCAGAAATGAAGGAGACGACCTCTACGGTAACTTCCATGGTGGGAATGGCGGACGCATCATCCTCGACCATGGATCCCAATCCAGCCTCAGGAGGAGGCACGGCGATGGGTGGAGCGCATCCAGTTGATGAATCTCTGTATGGGTTACGTATTGCATCTCCGGTTATCTCCGCCGACAATCGATTACGGAGGTGCGAGGCCCAAATAGCTGAGGTTGAAGGACGGATGGAGGACCTTGAGGGTAGGGACGCAACCCTCCGAGGTGAGATCGCCGCTCAGCTGAACCAGATTTCCTTCGATATGGAGCGGCGCTATAAGGAAGTGCTGCGGCGTAACGAGGAGTTGGAGATCATGGTGAAGGCTCTCCAAAATCAGGTGGTTGGCCTTTTAAAGGAGAGTACCACCACAGGCGTATCCTCTTCTCCATTGACAATGGAGGTCGCAAGAGAGGCTACGCGCCCCCTGCACAAGCTTGATGTTCCCAAGCCACAAGAGTTCTGCGGACGACGGTCCCCGAAGGAGGTGGATAACTTTCTTTTCGCCGTGGAGCAATACTTGCAGGTTACCGGCGTGAGGGAGGAAGCCATGAAGGTGAGCACGGCGGCCATGTTCTTGAGGGATGTGGCGATGCTTTGGTGGCGACGTCGGGCCGACGATGTGAAGCGAGGGGCTGTTCCAATCACCACTTGGGTACAGTTCCAAACTGAACTTCGAAAGCAATTCTTCCCCGCGTTCGCTAAGGATGATGCTCGAGCACGACTACGGCGGCTCACGCAAAAGGGCGATGTGCGTGAGTATGTGCGAGAGTTCAGCGAATTGTTGTTGGAGGTATCAGACCTCAGCAACGAGGACTCTCTCTTCACTTTTCTTGACGGGCTCAAACCGTGGGCAAAGATGGAGTTGCAGCGAAGAGGAGTCCAGAGTTTGAACGAGGCGATAGCTCAAGCGAAGGCTCTCATCGAGTTCAAGACTCAACCCACAGCTCCCAAAGCCCAAGCATCGAAACAGGGCAAAGGTGGGGGAGCGAAATCAGGTCACAAAGGAGGTACAAAGGGCTCGAATCCGAGCTCCTCGAGTGGAGGGGCTTCCCAAGCGAAGGGCAAAGGGGTGGCGCAAGGTACCAGCACCATCTCATGCTATATTTGCAATGGACCGCACAAGGTGAAGGACTGTCCATTGAGGGGCAAGATAGCATCTATGGCGGTGGAGGAGAAGCAAGAGACCGACCAAAGGATGGGCTCACTCAGTCTCAATGCCCTGAAGGCCAAGGGGCCACGAGGTCTGCTCTATGCACCTATCTGCATTGGTGGTCACATCTTCCAGGCACTCGTTGATACGGGTGCCACTGACTTCTTCGTGGACCTAGCTACGGCAAAGAGGTTAAATCTGAAGATTGAACATGATGAACACACGTTCAAGGCGGTCAATTCCGCAGAAGTGGCTACCAGCGGAACGTCGAAGGATGTTGAGATCCAATTCGGCGCATGGACCGGACGGGTGACAGCGGTGGTCGCCCCGATCGACGACTACGAGGTGGTCATCGGCATGTCTTTGCTTACCCAGCTACAAGCCATGATAAAGCCGGATTCAGATGTGGTGGTGGTCCTGAATCCGAGTGGAGCTTGCGTAGTTCCAGGGAAGCGAGTTAAAGGGACTCCGCAGCGAGTCCTATCGGCGATGCAACTTGCTAAGGGGCTGAGAAGGGGACTTCCAACATATATTGCGTCCCTTCAGGAGGAAGAACTACTGGAAGGAGAGGAGATTCCAGCGCCCATCGAGGGTGTTCTCACTGAATTCGGGGATGTGATGCCCCCCGAGTTACCCAAGCAATTGCCGCCAGAAAGAGAAATCGATCATCGGATTGATTTGGTGCATGGAGCACGTCCACCAGCTCAAGCACCATATAGGATGGCCCCACCTGAACTCCAGGAGCTGAGGAGGCAGCTAACGGAGTTGGTGGACAGCGGGTTCATTCGACCTTCGAAGAGTCCGTATGGAGCACCAGTACTTTTTCAGAAGAAGCACAATGGTTCGTTGAGACTCTGCATCGACTACAGGGCCCTCAACAAGCTCACGGTGAAGAACAAGTACCCCATTCCTCGGATTGATGATTTGTTCGATCAACTTGGCAAGGCACGATGGATTTCCAAGTTGGATCTTCGCAGCGGGTACTATCAGGTTCGCGTGGCGGAGAAGGACATTGAGAAGACTGCATGTGTGACAAGGTACGGGAGCTTCGAGTACCTTGTCATGCCTTTCGGCCTCACCAACGCACTAGCAACTTTCTGTGCTTTGATGCAGCGTGTACTCCACGACTTCATCGATAAATTCGTGGTAGTATACTTGGATGACATTGTTGTATACAGCCGGGCATTGGATGAGCATGTGGCACACCTGAGGCAAGTCTTCTCTACCCTACGGCAGCACCAACTCTTTGTGAAGAAGGAGAAATGTGTGTTTGCGCAGCAGAGGGTGCCGTTCCTCGGGCACATCATTGGGGATGGAAGGCTCATGATGGATCCCTCAAAAATTTCAGCCATAGCCGAGTGGGAGGTACCTACACGTGTTACACACTTACGCTCTTTTCTTGGCTTGGCAAATTACTATAGGAGGTTCATCACCGGATATTCGAAGTTATGCGCCCCACTGACGGATTTGTTAAAGAAGGATCGACCATGGCGGTGGTCAAACCAATGTCAGGAGGTGTTTGATCGTCTCAAGCAGGCGGTCACGGCGGAGCCGGTCCTCGTGCTACCGGACTTTTCTATTTCTTTTGAAGTCCACACCGATGCATCAGATTTTGCCATTGGAGGGGTGCTCATGCAGGAAGGGCACCCAGTGGCCTACGAGAGTCGGAAGTTGAACGACACCGAGCGCAGGTATACGGTTCATGAAAAGGAGATGACTGCAATTGTGCACTGTCTTCGAACCTGGCGTCATTACCTCCTCGGATCTAAGTTTGTGGTGCGCACGGATAACGTGGCCACAAGCTACTTTCAGACCCAACCAAAACTCACCCCCAAGCAGGCGAGATGGCAGCAGTTTCTGGCTGAATTCGATTTCGACATCGAGTACAAGCCGGGCCGAACTAATTCAGTCCCTGATGCTTTGAGTAGAAAGGCACAGCTGGCTGCAGTCTCTTTCTTTTCCGGACCAGCAAGTAACCTAATGGAGAGGGTCAAGACCGAGATGGAGAAGGATCAATGGGCCACTTCCATGGGTGAACTCATCAAAGACGGCAAGGCGCGCCGTTTCTGGACCGAAGGAGGGCTGATTTTGACACGAGGGCGACGTGTCTATGTGCCTTCAGGTGGAGGGCTGAGGCGCGAGGTGTTGCGAGAACACCATGATTCTATGTGGGCGGGACACCAGGGGGTGCATCGGACCCAAGCTCTCATAGAACATAACTACTATTGGCCGAAGATGCGGGATGACATCGAGGAGTATGTTCGCACTTGTCTACTATGCCAACAAGACAAGGTTGAACATCGACGGCCTGCGGGGTTGTTGGAGCCATTACCTATACCAGAGCGTCCGTGGGAGAGTGTCTCCATGGACTTCATCATAGGACTACCTCTGGCGGATGGGAACAGCTCTATCATGGTAGTGGTGGATCGCTTCTCGAAGTACGGAGTCTTCATTGCAGCACCTACTACTTGCCATGCAGAGGACGTGGCGCGGTTGTTCTTTACATATGTGGTGAAATATTGGGGAATACCGCGGAGTATCGTTTCTGATCGCGATGCTCGCTTCACGGGGAGGTTCTGGACGGAGATATTTCGGATGCTCGGAATGGAGTTGAAGATGTCCACGGCCTTCCACCCTCAGACCGATGGCCAAACAGAGCGAACCAATGCATTATTGGAGATGTATTTGAGGCACTATGTGAGTGCCAACCAGCGGGATTGGGTGCGACTCTTGGACCAAGCCCAATTCAGCTACAACTTACAGCGATCGGAGTCGACAGGTAAATCACCATTCGAGGTGATTACAGGGCTGCAACCAGACACTCCGGGAAGTATCGCAGCAGACTACATGGGACGTAGTCCGACCGCCTACAGGTTCGTGAGGGATCTGAAGGAGGATACAGATTTGGTTCAGGTCTCCTTGTGGAAGGCGACCAAACGAATGAAGAAGTGGGCTGACATAAAGCGGCGGGCAGCTGAATTTCAGGTTGGTGATCGGGTATTGGTGAAGCTTTATCATCACATGAAATTGAAGTCGGGCTACCACAAAGCACTTGTGAGGAGGTATGAAGGTCCCTTCATCATCACACGTCGAATTGGAGAGACAGCATACTGATTGTCGCTGCCTTCCAAGCTGAAAGTGCACCCGGTGTTCCACGTGTCCTTGTTGAAACCATTCAAAGAGGACACAACTGACCCTTCTCGGGCTCGAAGCGGGCGAGCTCCAGTGGCCGTATGAGTTCATTACACCAAGAAGGTTTCTGAAATCAAGGCGGACAGAAAAAAGGGTAACCGTGTGCAATACTTAGTCCGATGGAAAGGACTATCAGATTCAGAAGCAAGCTGGGAATATGGTGACGAACTATGGCAGTTCGAAGACATCATCAACGAGTACCGCCTAGCCTCGTCAGGGGCGACTTCGGCTTAGGTGGGGGAGGGTGTCACGGCTCCTCGAATCGAGGCTGGACCGGACGTGGATCAAGGTATAAACCAGATCAGGTCGCTGGACGGGTTCGAGGTCTGACGGTGCTCTCTAGAGATTTGGGCAACTTGGAGACCAAATCTGGACCCTAGGATCACCTAGGGAAACGTGTGCAAGATGTAGGTGGAATACCCAAGAGCATGGGGCCGTGGGCACGTGCTCCAAGGCGTGTATTGTTGAGAATACATGCTGGTTCATCATTAGGAGGAAAGCTGCTGCAACGAGACTGATTCAGCGTTGTGGGCTTATCTCGAAGCATGGACTGAATCCGGGAAATTGGGATGCATGGAAATGTGTGCCACTGATGGAGGAACGTGGCATAAGTCTCCAGAAGGCAAGGGACACGTTTTAACACATTTTTATAACTGAAAACGTGTACGGTTAGAAGACGTGGCTGAAACGCTGTTTCCACGCGCTTTCACTTTGAGGGGCATTTTGGGAACTCTACAGAAGTCCGTTCAAAGTGGAAAAGGTGCCATCTGGAAGGATTCTTCGTTCTGAATCCAACGAATCTAGTTTCATGGTAATCGGAGTTCGTTTGAGGCACGAACTTGGCTGTTTTATCTGATTGCGCAGAATCCTGCGGGAATCGGGGTTTTCCTATCTTATCTAGAATTCATCCTTATCTTGTGCATGGGAAGTTGAGTTCGTGAGGGACTTGTAACTAGAGGTTGTTCCTCTATAAGAGGACCCTCAAAGGGGAGGGATTGGTATCCGGTAGAGCTGGAGAGGCCAAGAGAGCTTATTGTAATTAGTTGAGTGGTTATTCAATAAAGTTCTCTTCCCCTACATTTCTTCTTCTCCTTCGTGGTATTTTCTGGTGTTGTGTTTCGCTGCATTATTGTTGTTAGGCGTGACCTAAGTCATAGAGACTAGGTACCCACGCCAGGAAGGCTGATCGGTTATCTTCGATAGACCGAGCCGCACGTTGTTGGGATTCGCTTTGTAATCCCTTCGTTCGTGTCACAATTGGGCTCAACATGATTGATATTGGAACTCCTTGAACCCCATGAAACTTGGTGCACACCCAAGAAGGGAACTCAATCTCCATGCCCAAGGAACTAGACCCAATACTCCATGACCAAAGGGGATGCTCCTGCATCAATTCCCCCCTTCTAGAAAAAGACTCGACTCCGTTGAATTTTGCATTTGATAGAGCTTGTAGAAGTTCGGGTTCAGCTGTTGGACTCCCTCCGTCTTTAATCATGTACAATCTAAAATTAGTCGGTCCTCCAATAAAAAACTTCTGGTATCCTCCTCGGCATGTGGGCATGATCTGATCAACTAAGATTTCCTCAATGGTGTCCGTCGGGGCTGATCGTCGAAGAAGTGATGATGATACAGGTGGGATGTCTTCATCTTTAACATAGCGACCATCATAGGGCTGCAACTCTTCAACATAGTGACCATCGTAGGGCTGCAACTCTTCAACATAGAAGATGGGGCTAACCTGCAAATCATCTGATAACTCGAGCACAAAGGTCTTGGGTCCCATCCACTTCAACACCTTGAAGAATTCGACTTGGCAAGGTTGAAGCTTTCAAAAATTTCGGCGTTCAGTACTCAACTGCATTAACACAAAGTCTCCTTCCTTGCGCACGGTTAGCAGATAGAACCTATTCTCCACCATGGTGACTATCTTGACATAGCCAAAGTGACTACCAAGGCCTCCGCCATGGACTTCTCGAACAATATGATCACAAAGTGAGGTCTCCGAGACACATAAAAGAAAGCAATCATGGCTAGAAAATTTTGAATGCTGCCACTGATCCACTGCTGAAACTTCTGCATATATGGGCTGAAAATATACTTCAGAGGGATACAAAATTTTTAGATTGGCAAACCCCATTAACTCAACATTCAAAAGAGTTAGAACATGTGAATTTTGACGGAGAGCATTAGCAACAAAATCTTCTGCATGTGGCCCATGCTTCAGGATTTGGCGACGAGGCTCCTCGTGTTCTTTTGGGTTCAACCAGCATGCAGAAAGGTTCAGCAAGCTTGATCTGGGCACCAAACCTGTGGAGTGATTGATCATAACCCTATTTGATTTTGATGAGCTCAAAGCATTTGAGTATATCTTATGTTTACTAATGAATTCAATCTAGTGTTTCAGTGAAAATCTTACAAATTTATGGTTAAGTGCATCTAGATTTGGTTCAAGATATTTTGGATAAGTTAAGAAGTCAAGTTGAACCAAAGTCTGAGACTCGAGTCGACTCCGGAATATTACGAGTCGACTCCAGGCGTATCAGAAGCATTGGCACAGGCTCGAGTCGACTCCGGAACGTTATGAGTCGACTCCGACTGAGAACAGACAGACGAACAGAAAGACTCAACTCAAAACTTGTCAGTGAGTCGACTCCTGAAGTGCGCGAGTCGACTCCGATGCTTACCGAGTCGACTCCAGAGTAGTATGAGTCGACTCCAGGGAGTTACAGACAAAAAAGTCAGAGAGCAATTTTCGACCCTGAGAGCCGAGTCGACTCCTGAGGAACGTGAGTCGACTCCGATGGTTGGCAGGTCGACTCCAAAGAAAGCAAGAGTCGACTCTCAGTGTTATACAAGGCAAAAGTCAGAGAGCAGTTTTCGGACACTGAGAGCCGAGTCGACTCCCGCAAAGTCCGAGTCGACTCCGAGATAGCGCGACCCCAAAAAGACAGAAGACTGTTTTTCAGATACTGAGAGCCGAGTCGACTCCGAAATAATTCGAGTCGACTCCAAGACTGCACAAGCCAAAAGACAGAAGATCGGGAGTTCGGGCTCTGAGCGCCGAGTTGACTCCTAGAATTTCCGAGTCGACTCGAGTGAGCCAAGTTGAAGAATGGCTCTATGGATTCCATGGGATGAGCCGACTCCAAAAATGCCAGGTCAGCTCCAAGTTTTGGCGAGTCGACTCCGGGTTAAGTCGAGTCGACTCCCAGTCGAGAAGCTCACTTTAATTCAAATCCAGAACAGTTGCCGAGCCGACTCCAGAAGAGCATGAGTCGACTCCTGCTACAGCCGAGTCGACTCCAGATCGCGCGAGTCGACTCCGATCCCAACGGACACATTGTTAGGATGTGCAGAATGTGCAGAACGGCTAGTAAAGTGAGTCTAACGGCTAGTTTCCGTAGGAAATGGCTTAAATAGCCACAGAGGACTGTAGCAAAGCAGAGAAGTGATATTCCACTCAAAGAAAACAAGAATCCTCCATCTGCAAACTGATTTCAACGGAAAAGAAGGAAGAGAGCTATTAACTCCATTCAACCAACTCTTTCCAGCATTAAAGAAGTCTCCATCTGCCTTCAAGTCTTCAAGACATTCAAGAGGAGACCCAGAGTTCAAGAAGCCCTCCTCTACATCGTCATAAAATAGTTTGAGGGCTCTTAACTTCTCTATTGTTTATATTGCTGAATATCTGCTTTCCTAGAAGCTGTACTTTTTCTCTTTGTTCTTTCTTTCCATTTGGTTCTTACTTGATTCAATCAGGGGATTGAATCAAGGGTGTATAGGTTTGTTGGTGAGCCTAGGTTGAAACCAACGTGTAAGGGTTCGATTGTGATCCCGGAAAAACAATCGGGGTGGTTCTAGTCGGTGCGCCTGGGAAAACCGACCGAGTTCGTTGTGACCTCGTAAAACAACAAGTTTGGTTGAGAGCTTGTAAAACAACCGGCTGTAATCCGAGGGGTTATAGTGAATTCCCAAGTGAGGCTTGGGGAGTGGACGTAGGAGCAAGGGTTAGGTCCGAACCACTATAAAATCATTGTGTTTGTGATTGCATTTGTCTCTCTTACTTTCATTTCATTCACTGCACATAGCATCTAATTAATCAACTTGCAAAAAGGATTAATTAGTATCTCACAAACCATTTTATTGTAATAATTATTTTAAAACCCAATTCACCCCCCCCCCCCTCTTGGGTTGTCTATCTGGGCAACAAGTGGTATCAGAGCCTGAACTCTTTTACCCAAAGAGTAAAAGATCAAAATGACAACCCCATTTGGATCTTTCCACATTGAGGGCCAGTCCACCCAAAGACCCCCATTCTTTAATGGATCCGACTACTCATATTGGAAGGCTAGGATGAGAATATTTATCCAAGCCCAAGACTATGAAATGTGGACCATTATACTAAATGGACCATACATCCCATCCATCTATGTAGAGGGTGTCACTGTACCCAAACTTGAAAAGGATTGGGATGACCATGACTTTAGGAAGGAACAACTCAATGCCAAAGCAATGAATGTGCTTTACTGCGCATTAGATAGAAATGAATTCAATAGAGTCTCTACTTGCAATTCTGCAAAAGAGATTTGGGATAGACTTGAAGTGACCCATGAGGGCACGAATCAAGTCAAAGAATCCAAAATAAACATATTAGTTCATAAGTATGAATTGTTTAAGATGGATTCTAATGAAACTATCACTTGCATGTTGTTCGTCCTTTTCTGTCTAACTAAAAATATGCTAAACAGATCGTTGTTAGAACCGACAAACAAAGTTTAAATTTAATTTTACTCTTACCTTTTCTACTCGAAAAATAGCGGTTGTAAGAGATCGATCCACAGGGAGGCGATTGGAGTTGCATAAAAATTAGAACGTTCACTCGGTTTTGAAATCGATTTTTGAATAATAAAAGAAAAACATTACTTCGGAGATGTGGAATGATTCTCTAGTCTATTAGAGAATATATTTTCTATTCGAAAAATAAACAAAGAAAAGAAAGAAAACTTTGTAATTGAGAATGTAATGCAGAGTAGCGGTCAAGCAGCAAAGAAAAATATTTAAATAAGATTTTCAGTACAAATAAAATAAATTGCAGGAATTAAACTGAAACTTAGAACATAGATTGCATAAAAGAAAATTGATGGATTTCATAAAAAGAAAACTGATTACAAATAAAAGTGGAGATTAGAGGCCTAATACTCCCCTATTTTGCAAATAAAATAAAGAAAAGAAAACAAAGAAAAAAAATCACTTCTCTTTCTCTCCCACTCCCACGGTGGACTTCCAACATAAAATAATTTTTTATGTTCTTCTTCTTCCCAAGAACAGAGCACTTGCTCTGTTTCTTCTTCTCAACACCCAGCCGACTCCTCTCTTGGCCTCCACCTCCAACCGAGCTCCCTTCCTTCTCCTCTTCCCCTCCTTTTTATAGGTCCCCACTAGAGATCAGCCGCATGGAATGGGCGCTTGGGATCTCGGCGTACGTTGATCACGGACTGCTGGGAGGATGCCGTCTTCCTTGATGAACGCAGATGGGTGGAAGAAATGGCATGAGGGGCTGCTGGGAGGAGCCGATCACGGGATTGCACGCGGAAGAGGAAGAAAAAACGGAAGGAAGGAGACGCGTTGGATCGCTGATCTTCCCTTCTTTGGGTGCCGGATTGGAGCGGGATCGACGGGATCACGGAAGAGCTGGGAGCTGAAGCGGAAGGTGGGGACTTGGCTTCCTTCTTCGGGTGCTGCTGATGCTGGGATCTTCCTTGCTGGGAGGTGAATCGCCCGGGATTGCACGCGGAAGAGGAAGGATGATGCGGAAGGAAGGAGGCGCTGGGATCTTCCTTCACGGACGCGGGATCTTTGGAGGGTGCCGTGGGATGCTTGAACATGGCGGCCTGATGCGGAAGGAAGGATCACGGGCTCGCTGGGAATCCGGAATGGGCGCACGTCTTGATGCATCGCGGGATCTTGGACACGGAAGGAGGGAGACGAGCGAGCTGGGATTTGGGCGCTGCTGGCACGCGGTGGGAACGCGGAGATGATGGCGTTGAAGATGCGGACGCGGGCGGCTTGGATCATGGGAGAGGCATTCATGGCTTGGATGCGCCGTGGAAGATGGATACGGACGGGAGATGGGATGCTCAAAATGGATGCCAGTGGACTCTTGGGCTGCTGGGATTTGGATCACGGGTCACCTGTTCTGACTGGAGGTCAATTGCAAGTTTCAAGTCATGGGTCACCCGACCTCATAGTTATGATATGACCAAATTAGATTTGCCCAAAAATTCTTTTCCAAAAGCACAAATAAAATGGACCCGATTCGGACCTGAACCTGACTCGGACCCGACTCGATCTTCAACCGGGTCGGATCTGGGAAGGGATCCTTCTTTAGTCAAATTTGAACTCAATGTGCATTTTATTTCTAATTTATGAAGATATGTGCCAAACCCAAATATAATATTAATCCAGTGAATTTATCATTATCGGTTAGCAATAATACTAATTTAGGTGACATGTGGGTCGCACTTTTGTGCTCTCATCACATGTTCACTAGATTTACTGACATTGTCAATGGCCTAAAAAGCCTTGGCAAAAATTATACTAACAGTGAGCTTGTCAGGAAGATTCTTCGCTGTCTACCAAGGTCATGAGAAGCCAAGGTGACGGCAATCCAAGAAGCCAAGGACTTGAACAAGCTTCCACTTGAGGAGCTTCTTGGATCCTTAATGACGCACGAGCTCACAATGAAACAACACAGCGAAGAAGAGTCCTCTCACAAGAAAAAGGTAATAGCATTAAAATCTGTTTCAACTAACAAAGACTTATCTTGCAGCAGTAGCAGTGAAGAGGAAGATAATGAGGGAGATGATGATGAGGCTCTCCTTGTAAAAAAATTCAGAAGATTCATCAACCGGAAGAAATCCTCACATCAAAGGAGAGGCCCCTCAAGTTCCTATCACAAGGATAAAGGTAAGGAAAGGGAAAATGAGGGGATCGGTTGTTATGAGTGTAAGAAGCCGGGGCACTTCAGAGCTGAGTGTCCTTTGCTGAAGAAGGAGAGCAAGCACAAGAAAAAGAAAGTCCTCGTCTCCACCCTATCGGACTCCGATACATCTTCATCATCATCGGATGAAGAACAAGAAGAAAAGGCCAACCTTTGCTTTATGGCTAACGACAATGAGGTAATATCCGGAACACATTTAGATTTTACTTTCGATGAATTATATGATGCTTTCAATGAATTAATGGATGAGTACAAGACAATAAACCTTAAAAACAAAGAATTAAAAGTAACTAACCAAACTCACCTCCGTAAGTATGATACATTAGTTAAGGATAAAGATGTTTTTATTAAAGAAAATGCAGAACTTAAGACAAGCAACCAAATCTTGATTCAAAAGAATAATACCTTAACTAAAAATAACGAAAGGCTGAACAAAGAAATATTAGAACTTAAAAATAATAAACATATCTTAAAAGAGAGTCTCACAAAAGAACTAAGTAATCTAAAAACAGAAAAACAAAAATTGACACTAGAACTTGAAAAGTACAAGCCTCTTGTAGAAAAATTTACATATAGCTCAGAAAAATTAGAGATGATACTTAATAGTCAACGAGCTGTATTCAATAGAGCGGGTTTAGAGTATAAACCTAAAAATAAGCAAAAACTCCTTAGTAATTTCTTTGTTAAAGCAGGGGAGAGTAAAAATAAGAAAATAACATGTTTTTGCTGTGGAACATTAGGACATAAAGCAAATGTGTGTGATTATAGAAAAGAAAAAACTAAAAGAAAAATTAAAAGAATTTGGGTTCCAAAAGGAACCAACATTACTAACCATGAAGGACCCAAGAAAACTTGGGTACCTAAAGTTGTATGATTTGCTTGTGTAGGAGTGTCTTGCAGCCAAGGTAGACAAAAATTGTTGGTACTTGGATAGTGGCTGCTCAAGACACATGACGGATGACAAGGATCAATTTTTCACCCTTGAAGCTAAGAAGGGAGGTGCTGTGACTTTTGGAGACAATAACCAAAGTCACATCATTGGTATAGGTAAAGTACAAATTATCCCTTCAACCTTTATTGATAATGTTCGATATATTGATGGTCTAAAGCATAATTTACTTAGCATTAGTCAATTGTGTGATAGAGGTTTTGATGTTTTGTTCAAACCATCACTACGCATCATAACCAACTCAAATGACAATAGTTTAGTTTTTAAAGGAATAAGACGTGGGAATGTGTATGTTGTAGACCTTGAGGATCTTGCCAAACATAACCCATGTTTAGTTGTTAATGAAACTAAGGACAATGATGCTAGTTGGTTATGGCACCGTAAGTTAGGTCATGCAAGCATGGACACAATATCAAAACTAGTTAAAAGAGATTCCGTGATAGGTTTGCCAAAACTAAAGTTTGAAAAGAATAAAATATGTGAAGCATGTCAATTTGGCAAATAATCAAGGAACTCCTTTAAATCTATAAATTTTGTCTCTACCTCTAGACCTCTAAAACTACTACACATGGATCTATTCGGACCAACTAGAACCACAAGTTTAGGTGAAAATAAATATGGTCTAGTTATTGTAGATGATTATTCTAGATACACTTGGGTCATGTTCTTAGCTCATAAGGATCAAGCATTTTCAGTTTTCAAGAAATTTCATAAAGAAGTAACAAATGCTAGAGATACTTCAGTCATAGCTATTAGAAGTGACCATGGAACCGAATTTGAAAATCATTTATTTGATGAGTTTTGTGGTAAAAAGGGGATAACTCATAATTTTTCTGCACCTAGGACACCACAACAAAATGGAGTTGTGGAAAGGAAAAATAGAACTCTAGAGAAAATGGTTAGAACCATGTTATGTGAAAGTAACCTCCCTAAGTACTTTTGGGGAGAAGCCATCAATACCTCATGTCATATACTAAATAGAGTTTTATTGAGACCCATTATAAAGAAAACACCTTATGAACTTTGGAAAAACAGAAAACCAAAAGTGAACTTTTTTCATGTCTTTGGATGTAGGTGTTTTGTTCATAATAATGAGAAAGATAATCTAGGAAAATTTGACTCTAAATCTGATGAGGGTATATTCTTGGGGTACTCTATAACTAGTAAAGCCTATAGAGTCTTTAATAAAAGAACCCTAGTTATAGAAGAATCCATACATGTTGTTTTTGATGATTCTAGTGATATCTCTTCTAGCAAGAGAGTTAATCTTGATGATGATGCTGAAATTCTCGAAGAAAAGATTGATGAGATGACATTACAAGATGATGAACAAAAATTAATTGGAAATGCATCATCAAGCCAAGAGGCTATGGTGGATCATGGGCTGACTAAGGCTTGGAGGTTTGCTCACGGGCATCCTAAGGAATTAATTTTAGATGATCCATCTCAACCTGTTAGGACTAGAGCTTCCCTTAGGAACTTTAATAATCATCTAGCTTTTGTCTCACATTTTGAGCCCAAACACATAGAAGAAGCTGAAAAAGATGTAAATTGGATAAATGCAATGCAAGAAGAATTAAACCAATTTACTAGAAACAAGGTATGGAATCTAGTTGAACGACCTTCTGAATATTCAATTATAGGTACCAAATGGATATATAAAAACAAACTTGACGAAAATGAAATTGTGATAAGGAATAAGGCTAGACTAGTAGCAAAGGGGTATAATCAAGAAGAAGGTATAGATTTTGATGAAACCTTTGCTCCTGTAGCTAGACTCGAGGCAATTAGATTATTATTAGCATTTGCATGCTCTAAGGATTTCAAGTTATTTCAAATGGATGTAAAAAGTGCATTTTTAAATGGGTATATTAATGAGGAGGTGTATGTAGAACAACCTCCTGGTTTTGAGAATCATCAATACCCTAATCATGTGTATAAACTGAACAAAGTACTTTATGGTTTGAAACAAGCACCTAGAGCATGGTATGAAAGGCTTAGCAAATTCTTACTAGAACATGAGTTCTCTAGGGAAAATGTAGATACAACATTGTTTCTAAAGAAGAAAAACAAAGATATGTTATTAGTGCAGATTTATGTTGATGATATTATTTTCGGTGCTACTAACAATCGCCTCTGCGAAGAATTTGCTGACTTGATGCAGAGTGAGTTTGAGATGAGCATGATGGGAGAGCTGAACTATTTCCTCGGGCTTCAAATCAAACAATCTGAAGAAGGGATCTTCATCAATCAAGCCAAATACATCAAGGAGATGCTTAAGAAGTTTGATATGGAGGGAAACAAGTCAATCAGCACACCCATGAGCTCATCATGCAAATTAGATCAAGATGAATCAGGTAAATCTGTAGATCAAAAGTTATATAGAGGTATGATAGGATCTTTATTGTATCTCACTGCAAGTAGACCTGATATCATGTTTAGTGTATGCATGTGTGCTAGATATCAGTCTAATCCTAAGGAATCTCATCTAATTGCAGTCAAGAAGATCTTTAAATACCTAATAGGAATAAAAAATATAGGTCTATAGTATTCTAAAGAATCTAGCCTGAACTTAATAGGATACACAGATTCAGACTTTGCTGGATGTAAACTTGATAGAAAAAGCACCAGCGGGTCATGTCAGTTCCTAGGAGAAAACTTAATCTCATGGTTTAGCAAGAAACAAAACTCGGTTGCATTATCTACTGCTGAAGCTGAATATGTTGCAGCCGGGAGTTGTTGTGCTCAAATCATGTGGATCAAACAACAATTGGAAGATTATGGCATTAAACAAGATAAAATTTCCATTAATTGTGATAATACAAGTGCCATTAATCTAACTAAAAATCTAACTCAGCATTCAAGAACTAAACATATTGAGATAAGACATCACTTCATAAGAGATCATGTACTGAATGGTGATGTGACACTTCAATTTGTTTGCACTGATGATCAATTAGCTGATATCTTCACTAAACCCTTGAGTGAAGAGAGATTTAGTGTGCTTAGGAGAGGATTAGGAGTGATTGATCCATCCTAGTGATATTCTCTTTTAGTTCATTAATTTTGATGATTAGATTGTGCTAAATATAGAGTTTCTCATCTATGATCATCAAATCAGATCATAACTTAGTGATTGTCCCTCATTTGGTACGATAATAGCAAGATTTTTAGGTGCGTGCCAGAGTTTGAGACGACTCGAGTAAGTTCCAGAGTCGGCTCGTACGGGGGAATCGACTCGCACATAGACGGGAGTCGACTCGAGATCGATGGCCGCATAAGGGGAGTCGACTCGCCCATAGACGGGAGTCGACTCGAGGTCGATGACAGCATTAGGGGAGTCGACTCGCACATATTTTGGAGTCGACTCGAGGTCGAGTCGACTCGCGACTTACAGGAGTCGACTCGCGGTCGAGATCCGGGTTTTTAACCCTAATCCAAGCGTTTAATCAAAACTTCTATTCACCGCCGCCACTGTTCACAAACCCTAGAGCCGTCTCCTACGTCGTCTCCGACCGTTCTTAGGGTTTTTCCCGTCGATCTTCTTCCGTCCTTTAGGTTCATTCCCCTTCCCTAGGTCAAGAATGCCTCGGAAGTCGGTTGTCTCGAGCCGGAAGAGGCCCCAACCCGCGACCGGTGCCGAGCGACGGTCCAAAGCTCGGAACGATCCCGCGAGGCCACAACCTCCGGTTCGTTCCCCGCCGAGGCCCGTTCCCTCGCGACCGTGCGCCGGGAAGGCGGTCTCCACCGGGAGATACGTCAACTTTGACTATCTCTCCCGGGAGGGCTTCACTATAGGAGAGAGATTAAGGGCCCAAGGTTTAGAGTTCTTGTGTTCATTAGATCTCCCCACATACCCCGGTCTAGTTAGGGAGTTCTATGGAACCGTGCATAGGGGCAATGGGGGTATAGAGGGAACCGTAGCGGGTGTCCCATTATATATTTCGGAGGATTTCATAGCTCAAATCCTCCATCTTCCCCAAGTAGGGGTATCTCCTACACACCCTGAGGATAGGACTGAGGCCCTTACGGCCATTTTAGGGAGTCCACCCCAGTCCCCACTAGACGAGGTGTCCGCTAGTTCACTGTCAGTGGAAATGCGGCTCCTCTTGAGCATCATCTCAAGGACCCTTTTCCCTAAGACTGGCCGATTTGACTTTGTATCTGAGAGGGACCTAGCCCTCATGTATTACATTCTCCAAGACACACCTATTAACTTCCCCAAGATGATCTATAGATACCTATGTGAGCCACTAGACAGACCTAGGGTCACCCTCCCTTATGGGATGCTATACACTCTTATCTTTAGGAAGTCCGAGATCCCAATTCCTGAGGGGGAACCCTCTCGCGCATTGCGATGGACAGATCGCATGGGTGAGGGAACCCTACACAGGATGGGATTTCATAAGGTAGAGGGAACATGGGTCAGGAAACCATCTTCCTCCACACCTACTACCAGACATTCCCCCAGTCCTGACCCTGATTCAGACTTCCCCACCTTTCCCTCCACCTCAGCTCCACCCACCTCAGCCGGACCCTCCTCCTCAGCTCCACCCACTCAGTCGATGGAGGTTCGGATTTCTCCTGAGCAGCTCCGGGAGTTGCGGCAGGAGATTGTTAGAGATCTTCGGGACGATCTTCTGAGGGAGCTCAGAGGTCCAGCCACTGCCCCCTCTTCTGCGTTGGTTCCCTCCCTATCAGCCGTGACCGAGATGACGGCTCATCTGAGGGAGGAGATCTTTAACGTCAGGAGCCTGATACAAGCCCAGTTCTCCAACATGAGCGATGTCACGAGCAACACAAGACATATGCGAGATGACATCCGACACGATATGGGCACTACTAGTCAGGGGGCCGAGCGCTTGGCGAATGTCTTGATTGCCAAGTTGGATACACTCCAGCAGACTCTGACCGAGCTATCCACGACGCACAGTAGGGCCACCTCGGCCATTATCACCCAGCTAGGGAATGTCATGGACTGGATCAGTCTCCTCATGGAGTAAATCAGACTGAGAGGAGGAGCCACATCCTCGAGGAAGCCCTAGCTGATTATGTTTACTTTGACATGTATTTACTGCTTTACTTATTGTATTCACAACTGTACTTACATATACATCAATACAATGAGTAGACAAATTTCTTCAAAATTGTGCATATTGATCTCTACTGGCTTGTGTGTTCAACTCTCTTCCTTTTTGATACGATGACAAAAAGGGGGAGAATATATTTAATAGATATGTAAAAGGAAAAAGGAATACATGAAAATCCATAAAAAGAAAAACTTTTAAAACACACAATAATTTGTTATTAGTGGATTCAATACCTCGAGGCTCATTATCTCTCTGTTGAGGCTCCTAATGGAGTAATCTCCAGAATCTATTTAAGGGATATTCGGAGATTAGTTGAATCATACTCAAGAACAAATTGGCAGATTTTTCCTCTAAAAACCAAAAATTTAAGTTCAAAAGCTTCAATGCACTAAAAGAAAATTCGGAGAATCAAAACAAAGTTGAATACATATGTTGAGGGGAAGAATCTGAATTTTTAAGAAAGCAAAATTATTAAATATATATAAGCTAAACAACTGATTGCATGACATGAAGGCTTATATAATTCCAAATGAAAGGGGGAGCTCTAACTTCGAAATTTATTGTTTCACACCTTTCAAGTTTGGATAAATTAAATAACCAGACACTTGAATTCATTTCAAAAATTTTATTATAAATTTCCTTGCTTGTTGTGCAATTCACCTTACATATACTCAATGTTTTGTCATCATCAAAAAGGGGGAGATTGTGGAGTGATTGATCATAACCCTATTTGATTTTGATGAGCTCAAAGCATTTGAGTATATCTTATGTTTACTAATGAATTCAATCTAGTGTTTCAGTGAAAATCTTACAAATTTATGGTTAAGTGCATCTAGATTTGGTTCAAGATATTTTGGATAAGTTAAGAAGTCAAGTTGAACCAAAGTCTGAGACTCGAGTCGACTCCGGGATATTACGAGTCGACTCCAGGCGTATCAGAAGCATTGGCACAGGCTCGAGTCGACTTCGGAACGTTATGAGTCGACTCCGACTGAGAACAGACAGACGAACAGAAAGACTCAACTCAAAACTTGTCAGTGAGTCGACTCCTGAAGTGCGCGAGTCGACTCCGATGCTTACCGAGTCGACTCCGGAGTAGTATGAGTCGACTCCAGGGAGTTACAGACAAAAAAGTCAGAGAGCAATTTTCGACCCTGAGAGCCGAGTCGACTCCTGAGGAACGCGAGTCGACTCCGATGGTTGGCAGGTCGACTCCAAAGAAAGCAAGAGTCGACTCTCAGTGTTATACAAGGCAAAAGTCAGAGAGCAGTTTTCGGATACTGAGAGCCGAGTCGACTCCCGCAAAGCTCGAGTCAACTCCGAGATAGCGCGACCCCAAAAAGACAGAAGACTGTTTTTCAGATACTGAGAGCCGAGTCGACTCCGGAAAAGTTCGAGTCGACTCCAAGACTGCACAAGCCAAAAGACAGAAGATCGGGAGTTCGAGCTCTGAGCGCCGAGTTGACTCCCAGAATTTCCGAGTCGACTCGAGTGAGCCAAGTTGAAGAATGGCTCTATGGATTCCATGGGATGAGCCGACTCCAAAAATGCCAGGTCAGCTCCAAGTTTTGGCGAGTCGACTCCGGGTTAAGTCGAGTCGACTCCCAGTCGAGAAGCTCACTTTAATTCAAATCCAGAACAGTTGCCGAGCCGACTCCAGAAGAGCATGAGTCGACTCCTGCTACAGCCGAGTCGACTCCAGATCGCGCGAGTCGACTCCGATCCCAACGGACACATTGTTAGGATGTGCAGAATGTGCAGAACGGCTAGTAAAGTGAGTCTAACGGCTAGTTTCCGTAGGAAATGGCTTAAATAGCCACAGAGGACTGTAGCAAAGCAGAGAAGTGATATTCCACTCAAAGAAAACAAGAATCCTCCATCTGCAAACTGATTTCAACGGAAAAGAAGGAAGAGAGCTATTAACTCCATTCAACCAACTCTTTCCAGCATTAAAGAAGTCTCCATCTGCCTTCAAGTCTTCAAGACATTCAAGAGGAGACCCAGAGTTCAGAAGCCCTCCTCTGCATCGTCATAAAATAGTTTGAGGGCTCTTAACTTCTCTATTGTTTATATTGCTGAATATCTGCTTTCCTAGAAGCTGTACTTTTTCTCTTTGTTCTTTCTTTCCATTTGGTTCTTACTTGATTCAATCAGAGGATTGAATCAAGGGTGTATAGGTTTGTTGGTGAGCCTAGGTTGAAACCAACGTGTAAGGATTCGATTGTGATCCCGGAAAAACAATCGGGGTGGTTCTAGTCGGTGAGCCTGGAAAAACCGACCGAGTTCGTTGTGACCTCGTAAAACAACAAGTTTGGTTGAGAGCTTGTAAAACAACCGGCTGTAATCCGAGGGGTTATAGTGAATTCCCAAGTGAGGCTTGGGGAGTGGACGTAGGAGCAAGGGTTAGCTCCGAACCACTATAAAATCATTGTGTTTGTGATTGCATTTGTCTCTCTTACTTTCATTTCATTCACTGCACATAGCATCTAATTAATTAACTTGCAAAAAGGATTAATTAGTATCTCACAAACCATTTAATTGTAATAATTATTTTAAAACCCAATTCACCCCCCCCCCCCTCTTGGGTTGTCTATCTGGGCAACAAAACCTATGGTGTGCTAGTTGTCTCTCATCAGTCGAAGGTCCTTGGGGAGACTCTCAAGGGTTACATTAGAGGAATCATCCAATATGGACTTAAAATCAGGAGGGACAACTTCTAAAATTTCAGCACCAACTTTCCTAGATACTAGTGCATACATGACTCCAATCTCTCGGCAACAAGCTTCAAACTTTCTCATGGTTAAAACCTGTTGGATTATCAGATTTTCAGAGGTAAAATCAGTGATCCGAAGGGGCTTTAACACAACTCTTTTGTTGGCACAATATAGAGAATAACAATTGGATCGACCGTCATACTCGACACTACGATCATACAACCAAGGTCTTCCTAGAAGAAGATGGCACGCGTTCATGGGCAGAACTGTCACGACCCCCGCCCCGTTCCCGGCGGGCCGCCGCGACGGT
Source organism: Phoenix dactylifera (assembly GCF_009389715.1). Taxonomy (NCBI): domain Eukaryota; kingdom Viridiplantae; phylum Streptophyta; class Magnoliopsida; order Arecales; family Arecaceae; genus Phoenix; species Phoenix dactylifera. The sequence goes on from NW_024067749.1 coordinate 465,580, forward strand.
CCTAGGGTGCGGGTAGGCATAAGTGTTGCCCAGATAGACAACCCAAGAGGGGGGGGGGGGTGAATTGGGTTTTAAAAGAATTTGGCTATTTAAAACATTGTGGATGACTAATTAATGCTTTACCCAGATGATTAATTAATTGCTATGTGCTGTGAATGAAATGAGAGTAAAGGAAAGAGACAAACAATCACAAACACAAGGATTTTATAGTGGTTCGGAGCTAACCCTTGCTCCTATGTCCACTCCCCAAGTCTCACTTGGGAATTCACTATAACCCCTTGGATTACAGCCGGTTGTTTTACAAGCTCACAACCAAACTTGTTGTTTTACGAGCTCACAACGAACTCGGTCGGTTTTCCCAGGCTCACCGACTAGAACCACCCCGATTGTTTTCGCGGGATCATAATCGAACCCTTACACACGTTGGTTTTACACTCGGCTCACCAACCAACCTCAAGACTCTTGATTCAATCCCCCGATTGAATCAAGCAAAGACAAGTTGTAAATAAAAGGGACAAATAGAAAACAAAGCTTCTCAAAAGCAGATAAGCAACAATATGAACAGAAGAGAAGTTAGAAGCCCTCAAACACGTTTGAGTTGGAGTTGAGTAGGGCTTCTCGAACTTCAGGTCTCCTCTTGAATGTGTGATCGACTTGAATGCAGGAGGAGGCTTCCTTAAATGCTGGGAAGAGGAAGTTTGATGGAGTTAATGTTGCTCTTCCCTCTTTTCCGTTGAAGAACAGGTTGCAGAGATTGAATGCTTGATTTCTTTGAGTGGAATGGTTGTTCTCTGCCTTGCTACAGTCTTCTGTGGCTATTTAAGCCATCCCCCACGGAAACTAGCCGTTAGAGACCTTTTTCTGCCCGTTCTGCACACTCTGCACACCCTGACAATATGTCCGTTGGTGGGTTGGAGTCGACTCGCGCGATCAGGAGTCGACTCGGCAACTGTTCCGGATTTGAATTAAAGTAGCCTCTTCGACTGGGAGTCGACTCGACTTGTCCCGGAGTCGACTCGCCAACTTCTGGAGCTGACTTGGCATTTTCGGAGTCGGCTCATCCCATGAAATCCACGGAGCCAATTTTCAACTTGGCCAACTCGAGTCGACTCGACTGTCCTGGGAGTCGACTCGGCGCTCAGAGCCCGAACTCCCGATCTTCTGTCTTTTGGCTCGTCCAGTCTTGGAGTCGACTCGAACTGTTCCAGAGTCGACTCGGCTCTCAGTTTCCGAAACTTAGTCTTCTGTGTTTTTAGTGAAGCGCTGCCTTGGAGTCGACTCGAGCTGTCTGGGAGTCGACTCGAATCTCAGAGACAGTAAATTGGTCTTCTGTCTTCTTTGGGGTCGCGGTGTCTCGGAGTCGACTCGTGCAATGCAGGAGTCGACTCGAATCTCAGAGTCCGAAAAACGTTCTCTGACTTTTTCCTTGTGTTCCTCTGAGAGTCGACTCTCACTTTCTTTGGAGTCGACTTGCCAACCATCGGAGTCGACTCGCGTTCCACTGGAGTCGACTCGAATCTCAGACCCGAAAACTGCTCTCTGACTTTTCTGCCTGTGACTCCCAGGAGTCGACTCATACTACCCTGGAGTCGACTTGGTGAACATCGGAGTCGACTCGCGCAGTTCAGGAGTCGACTCGCTGACAGGTTTTGAGTTGATGCTTTCTGTTCGTCTGTCTGTTCTCAGTCGGAGTCGACTCGTACTGATCCGGAGTCGACTCGAGCTCGTGCCAGTGAACTTGATACGCTTGGAGTCGACTCGTGATACTCTGGAGTCGACTCGAGTCTCAGACTTTGGTTCAAGCTGACTTCTTAACTTATCCAAAATATTATGAACCAAGTTCATTGAAACACTTAATTGAATTCATTAGTAAACAAGAGATATACTCAAATGCTTTGAGCTCATCAAAATCAAATAGGGTTTTAATCAATCACTCCACAATCTCCCCCTTTTTGATGATGACAAAACATTGAGTATATGTAAAGTGAATTGCTCTATAAACAAGGAAGTAAAATCCATAAATGAATTCAGATGTCTGGTAATTTAATTTATCCAAGTTTGAAAGGTGTGAACAATAAATTTCGGAGTTAAAGCTCTCCCTTTCATTTGGAATTATATAAGCCTTCATATCATGCAATCAATTGTTTGGCTTATATATCTTTAATGATTTAGCTTGCTTAAAATTCAGATTCTCCCCCTCAACATATGCAATCTACTTTGTTTTGATTCATAAGAATTTTTGACTTTTAATGTATTGAATTTTTTGATTTTAAATTTTTGGTTTTTAGAGGGAAAATCTGTCAATTTGTTCTTGAGTTGGATTCAGCTAATCTCCGAATATCCCTTGAATAGATTCTGGAGATTACTCCATTAGAAGCCCCAAAGGAGAGATAATGAGCCTCGAGGTACCAAATCCACTAAGAACAAATTATATTTTAATTTTTGATTCTCATTTTGATTTCTTTTATGTTGATTCCATTTACATATCTATTCAATATTTCTCCCCCTTTTTGTCATCGTATCAAAAAGGAGGTAAGCAGTACACACAATCAATCATAGATCAAATTGCACAGGAATTGAAGAGAACATGTCTACTCATTGTATTGATTTGTATGTAAATACATTTGAGAATACAGTAAGTAAAGCAAAACAATATATGTCAAAATACAAAATGATATCTAGGGCTTCCTCGAAGAGGATGTGGCTCCCCGAGGCATGCGGTCAGCAAGTGCTTGGACCGCATTGGTGACGTGCTCTAGCTGGCGGATGATGGCCGAGGTGGCCCTGCTATGCATCGTGTCGAGCTCGGTCACCGACTTCTAAAGTGTGTCCAGCTTGTCGATGAGCACATTCGCCAAGCGCTCTGCCCCCTGAGTAGTGGTGCTCATGTCCTTCCGGATGTCATCGCGCATCTTCCGAGTGATGCCCGTGACCTCACTCATACTGGAGAACTGAGCCTGGACCAAACTCCGGACATTGTAGATCTCTTCCCGTACATGGGCCGTCATGTCAGTCACGGCTGTCAAGGAAGGGACCAACTCAGAAGATGTGGGTGCAGGAGTGGGAGCTGGCACTGAACCTCGGAGCTCCCGAAGCAGATCATCCCGCAGATCTCGGACTATCTCCTGCCGCAGCTCCCGAAGCTGCTCAGGAGCGATGCGGACCTCCATGGGTGGTGGAGCCGAGGAGGAGGGTCCGGCGGAGGTGGTAGGAGCAGAAGTGGATGGAAAGTCCGGTAAGTCAGGATAGTCAGAATCTGGCTCAGGACTAGGGGAGTGTCTGGTGGTCTGTGTGGTGATGGAGGACTTCCTAACCCATGTCCCCTCTATCTTCCGAAACCCCATCCTGTGTAGGGTCCCCGGACGCATGCGATCAGTCCATCGCAATGCGCGAAAGGGTTCCCCCTCAGGGATAGGAATCTCGTACTCCCTAAATAACAAAGTGAATACCATACCGTAGGGTAGGGTGAGCCTAGGTCTGTCTAGTGGCTCACACAGGTATCGATAAATGAGTTTGGGGAAGTTGATTGGGGTGTCCTGAAGCATGTAGAACATGAGAGCTAGGTCTCTCTCAGATACAAAATCAAATCTCCCGGTCTTAGGGAAGATGGACCTAGACAATATACTCAGGAGGATCCGCACCTCAATCGGAAGTGAGCTAGCGGATACCTCGTCTAAGGGTGACTGGGGTGGATGCCCTAGAATGGCCGTAAGGGCCTCAACCCTGTCCTCGGGGTGTGTGGGAGCCACCCCTACTTGTGGAAGGTGGAGGATGTGGGCAATAAGATCCTCCGTAATGAACAGAGGGACACCGGCTACCGTGCCCTCGATACCCCCATCTCCCCGATGGACGGTACCGTAAAACTCTCTAACTAATCCAGGGTAAGTTGGGAGATCTAATGTGAGGAAATACTCTAAGCCCTGGACACGCAATCTCTCACCTATGGTGAAACCCTCCCGGGAGAGATAGTCGAAATCGACATATCTCCCGGTGGTGACGGCCTTCCCGGCGCACGGCCTCGCGGGAACCGCCCTCGGCGGGGAACGAGCCGGAGGTTATTGCCTCGTGGGATCGTGCCGAGCCTTGGAGCGCCTCTCGGGACCGGCCTCGGGTCGGGACCTCTTCCGGACTACGGTTTTACGCGGCATAAGGACCTAGATTGGGAGGAAAACCCTAAGGGACGGTGAAAGGTAGACGGAAAAGGCTTGGGGACGACCGGGGACGACCTAGGAGTCAGCTCTAGGGCTTGTGAACAGTGGCGGCGGAGAATAGAAGTGTTTTCGAAACGACAAAGTTAGGATTAAAAAGTCGGATCCCGACTGCGAGTCGACTCCACTGAGTCGCGAGTCGACTCGACCTCGAGTCGACTCCAGAATATGCGCGAGTCGACTCCCCCTCTGCTGCCATCAATCTCGAGTCGACTCCCGCAAATGCGCGAGTCGACTCCCCCTCAGGAGTCGACTCTGAAACTTACTCGAGTCGTCTCTAACTTTGGCACGCACCTAAAAATCACTAAATTATGATCTGATTTGATGATAATTGAAAAGAAACTCTATTTTAACCACAATCTAATCATCAAAATCAACGAATCTAGTGGAAACTACCACTAGGATGGATCAATTACTCCTAATCCCCTCCTAAGCACACTAAACCTCTCTTCACTTAGGGGTTTTGTAAAAATGTCTGCTAATTGATCATCAGTACAAACAAATTGTAGTGTCACATCACCATTCAGTACATGATCTCTTATGAAGTGATGTCTTATCTCAATGTGTTTAGTTCTTGAATCCTGAATTGGATTTTTAGTTAGATTAATGGCACTTGTATTATCACAGTTAATAGGTATTTTATCTTGTTTAATGCCGTAATCTTCTAATTATTGTTTGATCCACAAGATTTGAGCACAACAACTCCCGGCTGCAACATATTCAGCTTCAGCAGTAGATAATGCAACCGAGTTTTGTTTCTTGCTAAACCATGAGATTAAGTTTTCTCCTAGAAATTGACAAGACCCGCTGGTACTTTTTCTATCAAGCTTACATCCAGCGAAGTCTGAATCTGTGTATCCTATTAGGTTTAGGCTAGATTCTTTAGAATACCATAACCCTATATTCTTTGTTCCTATTAGGTATTTAAAGATTCTCTTTACTGCAATTAGATGCGATTCCTTAGGATTAGCCTGATATCTAGCACACATGCAAACACTAAACATGATATCAGGTCTACTTGCAGTAAGATACAATAAAGATCCTATCATACCTCTATATAGTTTCTGATCTACAGATTTACCTGATTCATCTTGGTCTAATTTGCATGATGAGCTCATGGGGGTGCTGATTGATTTGTTTCCCTCCATGTCAAACTTCTTGAGCATCTTCTTGATGTATTTGGCTTGATTGATGAGGATGCCTCCTTCAGATTGTTTGATTTGAAGTCCAAGGAAGTAGTTTAGCTCTCCCATCATGCTCATCTCAAATTCACTCTGCATCAAATCAGCAAATTCTTCGCAGAGGCGATTGTTAGTAGCACCGAAAATGATATCATCAACATAAATCTGTACTAATAGCATATCTTGGTTTTTCTTCTTTAGAAACAGTGTTGTATCTACATTTCCCCTAGAAAACTCATGTTCTAATAGGAATTTGCTAAGCCTCTCATACCATGCTCTAGGTGCTTGTTTCAAACCATAAAGTGCTTTGTTCAATTTATAAATATGATTAGGGTATTGATGATTTTCAAAACCAGGAGGTTGTTCTACATATACCTCCTCATTAATATACCCATTTAAAAATGCACTTTTTACATCCATTTGAAATAATTTGAAGTTCTTAGAGCATGCAAATGCTAGCAAAAGTCTAATTGCTTCAAGTCTAGCTACCGGGGCAAAGGTTTCATCAAAATCTATACCTTCTTCTTGATTATAACCCTTTGCTACTAATCTAGCCTTATTCCTTATTACAGTACCATTTTCATCAAGTTTATTTTTATAAATCCATTTGGTACCTATAATTGAATATTCAGTAGGTCTTTCAACTAGATTCCATACTTTGTTTCTAGTAAATTGGTTTAATTCTTCTTGCATTGCATTTATCCAATTTACATCTTTTTCAGCTTCTTCTATGTGTTTGGGCTCAAAATGAGAAACAAAAGCTAGATGATTATTTAAGTTCCTAAGGGATGCCCTAGTCCTAATAGGTTGAGATGGATCATCTAGAATTAATTCCTTAGGATGCCCGTGAGCATACCTCCAAGCTTTAGTTAGTCCATGATCCACAATAGCCTCTTGGCTTGACGATGCACCTTCAATTAATTTTTGATTATCATCTTGTAATGTCATCTCATCTATCTTTTCTTCAAGAATTTCAGCATCATCATCAAAATTAACTCTCTTGCTAGAAGAGATGTCACTAGAATCATCAAATACAACATGTATAGATTCTTCTATAACTAGGGTTCTTTTATTAAAGACTCTATAGGCTTTACTAGTTGTAGAGTAACCTAAGAATATGCCCTCATCAGATTTAGAGTCAAATTTACCTAGATTATCTTTTCCATTGTTATGAACAAAACACCTACATCCAAAAACATGAAAGTAGTTTACCTTTGGTTTTCTGTTTTTCCAAAGTTCATAAGGTGTTTTCTTTATAATGGGTCTCAATAGAACTCTATTTAATATATGACAAGAAGTATTAATGGCTTCTCCCTAAAAATATTTAGGGAGGTTGCTTTCACATAACATAGTTCTAGCCATTTTCTCTAGAGTTCTATTTTTCCTCTCCACAACTCCATTTTGTTGTGGTGTCCTAGGTGCAGAGAAGTTATGGGTTATCCCCTTTTTACTACAAAACTCATCAAATAACTGATTTTCAAATTCAGTTCCATGGTCACTTCTAATGGCTATGACTGAAGAATCTCTAGCATTTGTTACTTCCTTATGGAACTTTCTAAAAACTGAAAAAGCTTGATCTTTATGTGCTAGGAACATAACCCATGTGTATCTAGAATAATCATCTACAATGACTAGACCATATTTATTTCCACCTAGACTAGTGGTTCTAGTTGGTCCAAATAGGTCCATGTGTAGTAGTTCTAGAGGTCTAGAGGTAGAGACACACTTCATAGATTTAAATGAGTTCCTAGATTGTTTGCCAAATTGACATGCTTCACATATTTTATTCTTTTCAAATTTTAATTTTGGCAAACCTATCACGGAATCTCTTTTAACTAGTTTGGTTATTGTGTCCATGCTTGCATGACCTAACTTACGGTGCCATAACCAACTAGCATCATTATCCTTAGTTTCATTAACAACTAAACATTGGTTATGTTTGGCAAGATCTTCAAGGTCTACAACATACACATTCCCACGTCTAATTCCTTTAAAAACTAAACTATTGTCATTTGGGTTTGTTATAATGCATAGTGATGGTTTAAACATAACATCATAACCTTTACCACATAATTGACTAATGCTTAATAAGTTATGCTTAAGACCATCAACATATCTAACATTATCAATAAAAGTAGAAGGGGTAATTTGAACTTTACCAATACCAATGATGTGACCTTGTGTTGCCCAGAGATGGTCACCCAAGAGGGGGGTGAATTGGGTGTTTTAAAACTCTTCGGCTAATTAAAATTAAAACACACAAATATATGAAATAAGGTAATGAAAGTAGGATGAGAAGACACAATCACAAACACACGGTTTTATAGTGGTTCGGAGCTTCCACCGCTCCTACATCCACTCCCCAAAGCGCCTTTGGGTATTTCCACTATAATCCAAGATTACAGTACGGTAGTTTTGCGAGTTTACTACCCAACTCGTTGTTTTACACCGGGCTCACAACAAACCCTAAACCCCCAATTTTTCTTAGGCTTGGGACGCCTTTCCCTTGTTCCAAGTCCCTTGACTTGAACAAGCACTACAATCAAAGAGTTTACAAAAGAGAATAAAAGCTCTAAAAAGCAAATATATCAATTATGAACAATTTAACCCGGAAGAATCTTTTTGTCGTTGGAAGCGTGGGAGATGTTGATTCTTCCGATGTGGAGTGCGTAGGATCGAGTGTGAGCTTTGAATCCCGAGCGCACGAGAGCGGTTGAGCTTGAAATCACAAGAGAACCTTGAATGCACTTGATTTCTACACTTTAATGCTCTCACTCTCTTGAACTTTTCTCTCTTGAATAAATTTGCTTTTGGGTTGGTGAAGAGTTGTTGAGAACCACTTAAGAGGTCCCTTTTATAGCCCAAAAAGCAAATATAGCCGTTAGAAACAAAAAGAGAAGGATTTGAAATTCAAACCAAACCTGAAAAGCTGTCAGTCGCGTCCCAGGCGCTCCGGGGACGTCTCTGCTACAGCGAGAGACGTCTCGCCTACAGGATTTTTACTTTTTACTTTATCTGGGGTCGACTCGGCACTTTACGGGGACGTCTCGGCTTGTCTGCACTTTTTGAGTGGGGACGACTCCGCTTGTTTGGGGACGACTCCGCTTCTTTATCTTTGAAAAATATGTCCTCTGGAATTCCCTGAGAGAGTCGACTCTGCTCTTTCAGGGGACGTCTCGGCTTGTCTGCACTTTTATGCATGGGGACGTCTCCGCTATCTCAGGGTCGACTCCGCTTCCTTATCACCGCAGAAACCATTCTCTGGAAAACCCTGAGAGAGCCGTCTCCGCCATCTTGGGGACGACTCGGGAAGTCTCCTTTTTGCTTGCGGGGACGACTCCGCGTACAGCGGGGACGTCTCGCGCATATCCCTTGAAAAACGTCTTTCTGCCGCCACTGAGAGAGTCGACTCCGCTACTGAGAGAGTCGACTCCGCTAACACGGGGACGACTCGGCAGGTGTCGGGGACGTCTCCAAGTGTGCCAGTTCTTCCTGTTTGTGCCAGAGACGTCTCTGAAACTATCAGGAGACGTCTCGGCTGTCCCTGAACTTTTTCTTTAGCTCAAAATATTCTTCAATAAATTCATAAAAATTATGGGAACTTGCCTAGACATTTCTTAACAATATTCTAAGTAAAACACATGAATTTCTCAATTGAATTGTTAAGATATAATGGAATTTTACTCTAGTATTTTGTATTCATCAAAATCCATTAGGGGGTCAACAATCTCCCCCTTTTTGATGATGACAAAACACTGAGTATATGCAAAATTTGAAATTTAAACATATACACAGTATTGATCAGATATACAAGTATAATGTTTTGATTTGAACTAGATACAATGTGCATCACTCAAATTTCCTTGTGCATAGAATTGTTCTTAAATGATTTTATCATATGAACTGAATTTGAATCAAGTTAGAATGAAATATTGATGCTGAAGATAATTGGAAGCTAGATTCTTTTTGACTCCCCCTTTCTTTTCCAGAAGGGCAATTATCTTAAAAATCAATATTCTTCAATAACCATATCCCTTACAATATTGATACCACCACTCCCTCTTTTTGTCATCAACAATGAAGGGGACAAATTATCCTTAGGTGCTTAAGACTCAATTTATAGTAGAATTCAGCATTCATTTTACTCCCCCTTTGATATTCAGGTTGTGCTCCCCCTGTTTCATATGCTTTGATAAGTTGTGCCAAATTTAAATACTTAATGTATGTTTTGAGATTCTTATGACACATCAAGAGGCACATTCATATTCACAGAAACACATCCACAGAAATGGCAATGTACACACATTTTTCAAAAAGGGATTGTATTCATGTATCATTGTGAGATTTTGAAGTCATTACATAGTCAAAAAGAAGAAATCATTACAGGTATTGATTTCTAATACAAAAGTGTTTCAAAATGGCCTAGGATTTACAAAAAGAAGATCCTACTGGATATCCATCATCGGCGTCGTTCCTCATGGTGCCTACCAGTTGTACTTTGTGCATAAGCCTTACAGGCTGCATCTATGAAACCATTGATAGAATCCATGAGGGTCTTAAAGTGATCTCCCTGTGACTTGTGGAAACCTGCCACAAATGCTTCAAACTCTAAGGTTGCCATCTCAATTCTGCCTCTAAGTTGGGCAACTAAGGTGCCCACATTGCCATCTGGCTTTGTCAATTCTTTGAGGCTCTTGGAAATGGCCTTCAAGCTGTCCTTGAGCTCTAATGATCTGCAGGTTTCGGTGGCACCCACCCCAATTATTTGTTGCTCTTGGGCTTCAATTTGAGCTTTAATATCTTTCAGCTCTTGTCTGATGGGGGCCAGCTCCGCAGTCATCATGGATCTCATCTCCTCCCTCATCTGCTGACAAATGACAGATGCTAAGGTGTGCATCTGCTCCTCTGATAGGAAGGAGGTCCCACTGACTGGAGGAGGTGGTGGCATGGATGTGGAAGGTCCAGCTGAGCTGGAGGGAATATCAGGGATGTCCATGTGGCTAGGTGGAGGAGAGTGATGGTCAGACTCATGATGTGGGATTTCAGGCTCTATGGTTTGTGCTTTTCTTTTTGGAACCTTGACCCATGACCCATCTATCTTGTGAAATTCCATTCTTCTCATTGAGCCCTCATTGTAATAGTCGGTGTTTCTTAGGGCCTTTGCAGGTTCATTTGGTGGTATGGGAACCTTGAAGTGTTTAAATATTAAGGTAAAGATCATGCCATAGGGTATACTAAACCTAGAATACCTATGACATTGGGCAATGTAATTTAGCATGAGTCTAGGGAGGTTTAGGGGGATCCCTTGTAGGATATGGTGCATTATAACTAAATCTCGCTCCGAAACAAAATCGAAGCGACCGGTTTTAGGGAATAGGACCCGATTGACAATGCTTAAAAGAAGTCTCATTTCTGCATTTAGGTCCTGGGAGTAGACAACATCAAGAGGGCCGCAGTCCTCTCTTCCTAGAATCAAGTTTAGGGCTATTTCCCTTTGGGGATGTGAGGTCGGTGCCTCACCATCCTTAGGAATTTGTAGGACAGTGGATAGGACATCCTCATTAATTTCTACCAATGTCCCTCGGACATATGCAGTGTACCCTAAGTCCCCTAAGGCCATATCACTAAACATTTCTCTAACAAGGCTGGGGTAGGTCGAGGTTTTGAGGGTGCAAAGGTGCTCCCACCCTTGGGCTCGGAGTCTCTCTCCAATAGAGAACCCCTCATGATCTAGAAAGGAAAAATCGATGTACCTACCAGTCGTGACTGTGCGATTTGCACAGGAAATCGTCGTGGTTGGCGGAACAACCGGAGGAGAAGGCGCGGAGGGTTCTTCCCGCCGTTCCTCACCGTCGCCCGCTACTCTAGGTCGCCTCCCACGGGTTGTCCTAGCTTTCTTTGGTGCCATGGATGCTAGGGTTTGCGATTTAGGGCAAATGGAAGCTAGGTTTTGAGGTTGAGAGCAAATGGAGGCTAGGGCTTTCCATTTTGGTCGGGAATGAGGGAGAAAGCTCGAGTCGGCTCGAGCGATTTCGACCTATTTAAAAAGTCCTCATTCGGTCCCCGAGACGTCTCGGCGACTAAGGCGAGACGTCTCCCCCTGGGGGGACGTCTCGGCGACTTGCCAGAGACGTCTCCGGCACAAAAAAAAATTTCAGACTGCATTTCCAAAATTTTTGTTTAATCACCCTAATCAATCATGATTTCTTTTGATAAACACAGAGTGAATTTGTTTGTGATCCTCCCCCTTAATATTACATCTTATAATGATTTGATAATGATTTTTAACTTATTAATGTTGAAATGAGGAATGTTTGACCAAATTTCGAATACCCATGATATAGGCTCTGAAAATATCTCTATGAAGAGTCCAAGGGAGGGTAACCATCCTCCGGAAAGTCAAGCAGTTCGTCATTTAGCTTAGATGAATTTATGTTTTCACTTATGTTTGCCTTGAGGTGGATTACTAGTTCGAGTAGCAAAGCAATGCAATACAAGTTCAATTCATTTGCTAGGATCATACAAGCTCAAAGCATTCCTTAAGAAATTGAATCTATCTTTACAAAGGGGCTTTGTAAAGATATCAGCTAATTGATTTTCAGTACATACATATTCAATCACCACATCATTTTTCAGCACATGATCCCTAATAAAATGATGCCTAATCTCTATATGCTTTGACTTAGAGTGTTGGACAGGATTTTTTGTTAAGTTGATTGCACTTGTATTATCACACTTAATTGGTATATTGTCCATTTTAATACCGAAGTCTTCAAGTTGTTGCTTAATTCAAAGAACTTGGGCACAACAGCTTCCGGCTGCAATGTACTCAGCTTCAGCTGTGGACAAGGCAACTGAATTTTGTTTCTTGCTAAACCAAGAAACCAAGTTGGCACCCAAGAATTGACATGTGCCACTTGTGCTTTTTCTGTCGAGTTTGCACCCGGCAAAATCAGCATCGGAATATGCAATTAAGTTTATATCAGATTGTTTAGAGTACCATAAGCCTACATTAGATGTCCCTACTAGATATCTAAAAATTCTTTTAACAGCTTGCAAGTGTGATTCCTTAGGACATGCTTGGTATCTAGCACACATACAAACACTGAATAATATATCTGGTCTACTAGCAGTAAGGTAAAGTAAAGAGCCTATCATACCTCTGTACAATTTGCAGTCTATACTTTTACCTTTTTCATCTTTGTCAAGCTTGCAACTTGAGCCCATGGGTGTGCTGATTTCTTTTGCATCCTTTATCTTGAATTTCTCCAACATTTCTTTGATATACTTGGACTGACTGATGAAGATGCCTTCCTCTGATTGTTTTATTTGCAGCCCAAGGAAGAAGTTGAGCTCACCCATCATGCTCATTTCAAATTCTCCCTGCATAAGCTTGGCAAATTCTTGACAAAGACTATCATTAGTAGCACCAAAAATTATATCATCCACATAAATTTGTACAAGCAATAAGTCATTTCCTTTTCTTTTAATAAAGAGGGTTTTGTCCACATTTCCTCTCTTAAATTTGTTCTCAATTAGAAAATTACTTAATCTTTCATACCATGCCCTAGGAGCTTGCTTAAGTCCATACAATGCTTTATGCAATTTATACACATAATCTGGATGTAAGTGATTTTCAAAACCTGGAGGTTGTCCTACATAAACTTCCTCCATTATATAGCCATTTAAGAATGCACTTTTTACATCCATTTGATAGAGTTTAAAATCCATGAAGCATGCATATGCTAAAAGCAGTCTAATAGCCTCTAATCTAGCAACAGGAGCAAAAGTTTCATCAAAATCTATTCCTTCCTCCTGATTATATCCTTTGGCCACTAGCCTAGCTTTGTTTCTTAATACTATTCCATCTTCATCTAGTTTATTTCTATACACCCACTTGGTGCCTATAATTGAAACATTAGGGGGTCTTTTTATTAGAGTCCAAACTTCATTTCTTTCAAATTGGTTTAATTCCTCTTGCATAGCATTCATCCAATTATCATCTTTTTCAGCTTCTTCTAGTGATTTAGGCTCTATTTGTGAAACGAAAGCAAGATAATTACTAGTGTTTCTTAAAGAGGATCTAGTTCTTATACCTTGTGAAGGATCACCAAGGATTAGATCCTTTGGATGACCATGTGCATACCTCCATTCTTTAGGAAGATCTTGATTTTTTGATGGAGGTTGACCTTCTTCATCTTGCTGATTTGTATCTTCCTTGACCTCATCCTCATGTTGTTTGTCTTATATGGAGAATTCCTTCATTCGGTCTTCAAGTATACCTGCATCACCATCTTCTTCTTTTCTAGAAGAATCTCCATTAGTTTCATCAAAAACAACGTGAATAGATTCTTCAACAACGAGAGTTCTCTTGTTGAAGACCCTGTATGCTCTACTAGATGAGGAATAACCTAAGAAGATCCCCTCATCTGATTTAGCACTAAATTTACTGAGATTGTCCTTTCCATTGTTTAAAATAAAGCATCGACAACCGAAAACATGAAAATAACTTATATTTGGTTTCTTACTTTTTATCAACTCATAAGGTGTTTTCTTTAAGATGGATCTAACTAAAGCACGATTTAAAATATAACATGAGGTATTTATTGCTTCAGCCCAAAAATACTTTGGTAGATCCGATTCGCACAACATGGTACGAGCCATATCTGCTAGTGTGCGATTCTTCCTTTCTACCACCCCGTTTTGTTGAGGTGTCCTAGGTGCCGAGAAGTTGTGATTGATACCATTTTCTTCACAAAATTTTTCAAAATGCTGATTTTCAAACTCGGTACCATGATCACTCCTAATTGCTTTTAGTTTAAGATTGAGTTCATTCGAAACTCTATTATGAAACTTAATAAAAGCGAGAAAGGACTCATCTTTATGTGCAAGAAATGAAACCCATGTAAAACGTGAAAAATCATCAACAATTACAAGACCAAATTTCTTACCCCCTAGACTAGCAGTTCTAGTGGGTCCAAACAAATCCATGTGAATTAGTTCTAAGGGTTTTGATGTTGAAACTATGTTCTTAGACTTAAAGGAACTTCTTGTTTGTTTCCCTAATTGACATGCAGCACAAATTTTATTCTTTTCAAAGTCTATTTTTGGTAGCCCTTTGACTAGATCCTTTGTAATTAATTTAGAGATTAAATCCATGCTAGCATGCCCTAACCTACGATGCCATAACCAACTAGTCTCATTGACTTTGGGATTCATGGCTACAAGACATTGGCCTTCCTTCATGGTGAGATCATCAAGATCTACCATGTAAACATTTCCATGCCTATGTCCTGTGAGTATGATCTCATTATCAATTGGACTACTAATTATGCATAGTGACGATTCAAATGACACTTTAAAGCCCTTGTCACAAAATTGACTTATACTTAATAAATTATGTTTTAGTCCATTAACTAACAATACATTATCAATAAATGAGGAGGGTGATATGGAGATTTTACCAACACCAATAATTCGTCCTTTAGCATTGTCTCCAAATGTGACTAATCCTCCTTCTTTTGATTCCAAGGTGACGACGAGACTCTTGTCACCGGTCATATGCCTTGAGCAACCGCTATCAAGATACCACATTCTCTTTTTATTTCCGGCTGCAAGGCATACCTGCAAAATGATCATGTGAAGCTCTTAGGTACCCAAGTTTTCTTGGGTCCTTCGTGGTTAGTGTGGTTGGTTCCCTTAGGCACCCATACTTTAGTTATGTTTTTGGCTTTCACAAATGTACTCTTGTTAGTTTGGATTTTTCTTTGAATACAAGAGTAGGCTTTATGTCCATTCTTTCCACAATGAAAACATGTAGGTTTTTCAGTTTTTACATCTTTTGCTTTTACAAAGAAATTCTTTAGATACTTTTGTTGTTTATTAGTTTTATATGCTAATCCGGCTTTATTGAAAACAGCTCTTTGATTTGAAAGAATGAGATTTAATTTTTCAGAGCTTTGTGTGAATTTTTCAACAATTGGTTTGTACTTATGTACCTCATTCTTGAGATTCAAATTTTCTTTAACTAGTTCTTCCTTATCTTTTTTAAGAGATTCAACATTTTGTGCAAGTGAGGTATTATTATCGAATAGGGATTTTACTTGTAGATTTAATTCCTTAATTAGTGTATTTGCCTTTTCATTTTCAATGTTAAGTTTTGAGTTTTTGATTTCTAGGTCAATAGTGTTAGTATTTTTAATGCTCTCCTTTTTATTTAATAGATTTTCAATATCTTCCTTTAGTTTTTGATTAGAGGCTTTTAATTCTTTATTCTTTGCTCCTAACATACCACAATCACCCATAAGTTCTTGAAAAGCCTCATATAATTCTTCTAAAGTAAAATTTATAGTTGGGTTTTGACATACCTCATCGTCTTCAAACGCCATGAAGCACAAATTGGCGGTCTCTTCCTTTTCTTCCTCGGAGGATGATGTGTCACTATCATCCCATGTTGCCTTTAATGCCTTCTTCTTCTCCTTTCCAAAATACTTCTTTTGTTGAGGGCATTTGGAACGAACGTGTCCCGGTCTCTTGCAATCATAGCATATGATTGGGTCTCTTTCTTTTTCCTTTTCTTTTTCCCAATCATTTCTCCCTCCAAATTTCTTTCTTGGGAAAGGTTTCTTTCTTCTCATGAATTTCTTAAATTTTCTTACTATCAAGCCCAAGTCCTCATCTTGGCTTTCTTCTTCACTCTCACTACTCTCTTCTTCACACACACTTGAAGTAGCTTTGAGTGCGATTGTCCTTTTCTTCGGCAACTCTTCTTCATGTTGCTTCATTGTGAGCTCATGCGTCATCAATGAGCCCAGTAGTTGTTCTAATCCCAAAGTGTTGAGGTCTTTGGCTTCTACGATTGCCGTGACCTTTGCTTCCCATGCTTTCGGCAAAGACCTGAGAATTTTACTCACAAGTTCCGGGTTAGTATAAGATTTACCCAAACTCTTTAGACCATTAATTATATCGGTAAAGCGAGTAAACATGCATGTGATGGTTTCATTAGGTTCCATCTTAAACAATTCATATTTGTGAACTAGAATGTTCACTTTGGACTCTTTGACTTGATTTGTACCCTCATGGGTAACTTCAAGCCTATCCCATATTTCCTTGGCGGAACTACATGTAGAGACTCTATTGAACTCATTTACATCTAAAGAACAAAATAGTGAGTTCATGGCTCTAGAATTGAGTTGAGCCATCCTATCATCATTCTCATCCCAATCCTCCTCAGGTTTGGGAACTCGAATGCCATTAACCACATGTGATGGTTCTTGTGGTCCCTTGACTATAACCCTCCACAAGGCATAGTCTTGTGCTTGAATGAAGATTTTCATTCTAGTCTTCCAATAGGTATAATTTGTCCCATTGAAGAGTGGAGGTCTATTGGTTGCTTGCCCCTCGGCAGGAACATTGTTAAAGGGTGTTCCCATCTAGATCTTTGGCTAAGACGGTTAGGTCTTTCAAGAAATACACAGAGCACCTGCTCTGATACCACTTGTTGCCCAGAGATGGTCACCCAAGAGGGGGGTGAATTGGGTGTTTTAAAACTCTTCAGCTAATTAAAATTAAAACACACAAATATATGAAATAAGGTAATGATAGTGGGATGAGAAGACACAATCACAAACACACGGTTTTATAGTGGTTCGGAGCTTCCACCGCTCCTACATCCACTCCCCAAAGCGCCTTTGGGTATTTCCACTATAATCCAAGATTACAGTACGGTAGTTTTGCGAGTTTACTATCCAACTCGTTGTTTTACACCGGGCTCACAACAAACCCTAAACCCCCAATTTCTCTTAGGCTTGGGACGCCTTTCCCTTGTTCTAAGTCCCTTGACTTGAACAAGCACTACAATCAAAGAGTTTACAAAAGAGAATAAAAGCTCTAAAAAGCAAATATATCAATTATGAACAATTTAACCCGGAAGAATTTTTTTGCCGTTGGAAGCGTGGGAGATGTTGATTCTTCCGATGTGGAGTGCGTAGGATCGAGTGTGAGCTTTGAATCCCGAGCGCACGAGAGCGGTTGAGCTTGAAATCACAAGAGAACCTTGAATGCACTTGATTTCTACACTTTAATGCTCTCACTCTCTTGAACTTTTCTCTCTTGAATAAATTTGCTTTTGGGTTGGTGAAGAGTTGTTGAGAACCACTTAAGAGGTCCCTTTTATAGCCCAAAAAGCAAATATAGCCGTTAGAAACAAAAAGAGAAGGATTTGAAATTCAAACCAAACCTGAAAAGCTGTCAGTCGCGTCCCAGGCGCTCCGGGGACGTCTCTGCTACAGCGAGAGACGTCTCGCCTACAGGATTTTTACTTTTTACTTTATCTGGGGTCGACTCGGCACTTTACGGGGACATCTCGGCTTGTCTGCACTTTTTGAGTGGGGACGACTCCGCTTGTTTGGGGACGACTCCGCTTCTTTATCTTTGAAAAATATGTCCTCTGGAATTCCCTGAGAGAGTCGACTCCGCTCTTTCAGGGGACGTCTCGGCTTGTCTGCACTTTTATGCATGGGGACGTCTCCGCTATCTCAGGGTCGACTCCGCTTCCTTATCACCGCAGAAACCATTCTCTGGAAAACCCTGAGAGAGCCGTCTCCGCCATCTTGGGGACGACTCGGGAAGTCTCCTTTTTGCTTGCGGGGACGACTCCGCGTACAGCGGGGACGTCTCGCGCATATCCCTTGAAAAACGTCTTTCTGCCGCCACTGAGAGAGTCGACTCCGCTACTGAGAGAGTCGACTCCGCTAATGCGGGGACGACTCGGCAGGTGTCGAGGACGTCTCCAAGTGTGCCAGTTCTTCCTGTTTGTGCCAGAGACGTCTCTGAAACTATCAGGAGACGTCTCGGCTGTCCCTGAACTTTTTCTTTAGCTCAAAATATTCTTCAATAAATTCATAAAAATTATGGGAACTTGCCTAGACATTTCTTAACAATATTCTAAGTAAAACACATGAATTTCTCAATTGAATTGTTAAGATATAATGGAATTTACTCTAGTGTTTTGTATTCATCAAAATCCATTAGGGGGTCAACACCTTGGTTGTTGTCTCCAAAAGTCACAGCACCTCCCTTCTTACCTTCAAGGGTGAAAAATTGATCCTTGTCACCCGTCATGTGCCTTGAGCAGCCACTATCCAAGTACCAGCAATTTTTGTTGACCTTGGCTGCAAGACACTCCTACACAAGCGGATCATATAATCTTAGGTACCCAAGTTTTCTTGGGTCCTTCATGGTTAGTCATATTGGTTCCTTTTGGAACCCATACCCTTTTAATTTTTCTTTTAGTTTTTTCTTTCCTATAGTTACATACATTTGCCTTATGTCCTATAGTTCCACAACAAAAGCAGATTACTTTCTTAGTTTTGCTTTCTCCAGCTTTAACAAAGAAGTTACTAAGAAGTTTTTGCTTATTTTTAGGTTTATATCCTAAACCCGCTCTATTGAATACCGCTCGTTGACTATTAAGTATCATATTCAATTTTTCTGAACTATATGTAAATTTTTCAACCAAAGGTTTGTATTTTTCAAGTTCTTTAGTTAGTGTTTGATTTTCTGCTTTTAGATCATTTAGTTCTTTTGTGAGATCCTTGTTTAAGATTTGTTTATGTTTTTTAGGTTCTAATGTTTCTTTATTCAGCCTTTCATTTTCTTTAGTTAAGGTATTAGTCTTTTGAGTTAAGAGTTGGTTGCTTGTCTTAAGTTCTATATTTTCTTTGGTGATTAATTCCTTATCCTTAACTAATTTATCGTATTTATGTAGGTATGATTGATTAGCTATTTTTAGTTCTTTATTCTTAAGATTTATGGCCTTATATTCTATCATTAATTCATTAAATGCATCATAAAGTTCATCAAATGTAAAATCTAGATGCGATTCGGACGTTACCTCATTTTCATTGGCCATGAAGCAGAGATTGGCCTTTTCTTCTTGTTCATCATCCGATGATGATGATGATGAGTCCGAGTCCGATAGGGTGGTGACGAGAGCTTTCTTCTTCTTGTATTTGCTCCCTTTCTTTAGTAAGGGACACTCAGCTCGAATGTGCCCCGGTTTCTTGCACTCATAACACCCAATCCCCTCACTTTCCCTTTCCTTACCTTTATCCTTGCGGTAGGAATTTGAGGGGCCTCTCCTTTGATGATAGGACTTCTTATGGTTGATGAATTTTCTGAACTTGCGCACAAGAAGAGCCTCACCATCATCTCCCTCAAGCTCTTCTTCTTCACTGCTGCTGCTGCAAGACAAGTCTTTGTTAGATGAAGTAGATTTAAGAGCTATTACCTTTTTCTTATGGGAGGACTCTTCTTCGCTGTGCTGCTTCATTGTTAGCTCGTGGGTCATTAGAGATCCAAGGCGCTCTTCAAGTGGAAGCTTGTTCAAGTCCTTAGCTTCTTGGATTGCCGTCACCTTTGGCTTCCCATGACCTTGGTAGACAGCGAAGAATTTTTCTGACAAGATCACTGTTAGTATAATTTTTGCCAAGGCTTTTTAGGCCATTGACAATGTCAGTAAACCTAGTGAACATGCATGTGATTGTTTCATTAGAATCCATTTTAAATAGTTCATACTTATGAACCAAAATATTTATTTTGGATTCTTTGACTTGATTCGTGCCCTCATGGGTCACTTCAAGTCTGTCCCAAATCTCTTTTGCAGAATTGCAAGTTGAGACTCTATTGAATTCATTTCTATCTAAGGCACAGTAAAGCACATTCATAGCTTTAGAATTTAGTTGTGCCTTTCTCATGTCATGTTCATCCCAATCCTTTTCTAGTTTGGGTACAGTGACACCCTCTACATATATGGATGGGATGTATGGCCCATTTACTACAATGGTCCACATCTCATAATCTTGGGCTTGGATGAATATTCTCATCCTAGCCTTCCAATATGAGTAGTCGGATCCATTAAAGAATGGGGGTCTTTGGGTAGACTGACCCTCAATGTGGGAAGATCCAAATGGGGTTGTCATTTTGATCTTTGACTCTTAGGGTAGAAGAGTTTAGGCTCTGATACCACTTGTTGCCCAGATAGACAACCCAAGAGGGGGGGTGAATTGGGTTTTAAAAGAATTTGGCTATTTAAAACGTTGTGGATGACTAATTAATGCTTTACCCAGATAATTAATTAATTGCTATGTGCTGTGAATGAAATGAGAGTAAAGGAAAGAGACAAACAATCACAAAACACAAGGATTTTATAGTGGTTCGGAGCTAACCCTTGCTCCTACGTCCACTTCCCAAGTCTCACTTGGGAATTCACTATAACCCCTTGGATTACAGCCGGTTGTTTTACAAGCTCACAACCAAACTTGTTGTTTTACGAGTTCACAACGAACTCGGTCGGTTTTCCCAGGCTCACCGACTAGAACCACCCCGATTGTTTTTGCGGGATCACAATCGAACCCTTACACACGTTGGTTTTACACTCGGCTCACCAACCAACCTCAAGACTCTTGATTCAATCCCCCGATTGAATCAAGCAAAGACAAGTTGTAAATAAAAGGGACAAACAGAAAACAAAGCTTCTCAAAAGCAGATAAGCAACAATATGAACAGAAGAGAAGTTAGAAGCCCTCAAACACGTTTGAGTTGGAGTTGAGTAGGGCTTCTCGAACTTCAGGTCTCCTCTTGAATGTGTGATCGACTTGAATGCAGGAGGAGGCTTCCTTAAATGCTGGGAAGAGGAAGTTGGATGGAGTTAATATTGCTCTTCCCTCTTTTCCGTTGAAGAACAGGTTGCAGAGATGAATGCTTGATTTCTTTGAGTGGAATGGTTGTTTTCTGCCTTGCTACAGTCTTCTGTGGCTATTTAAGCCATCCCCCACGGAAACTAGCCGTTAGAGACCTTTTTCTGCCCGTTCTGCACACTCTGCACACCCTGACAATATGTCCGTTGGTGGGTTGGAGTCGACTCGCGCGATCAGGAGTCGACTCGGCAACTGTTCCAGATTTGAATTAAAGTAGCCTCTTCAACTGGGAGTCGACTCGACTTGTCCCGGAGTCGACTCGCCAACTTCTGGAGCTGACTTGGCATTTTCGGAGTCGGCTCATCCCATGAAGTCCACGGAGCCAATTTTCAACTTGGCCAACTCGAGTCGACTCGACTGTCCTGGGAGTCGACTCGGCGCTCAGAGCCCGAACTCCCGATCTTCTGTCTTTTGGCTCGTCCAGTCTTGGAGTCGACTCGAACTGTTCCGGAGTCGACTCGGCTCTCAGTTTCCGAAACTTAGTCTTCTGTGTTTTTAGTGAAGCGCTGCCTTGGAGTCGACTCGAGCTGTCTGGGAGTCGACTCGAATCTCAGAGACAGTAAATTGGTCTTCTGTCTTCTTTGGGGTCGCGGTGTCTCGGAGTCGACTCGTGCAATGCGGGAGTCGACTCGAATCTCAGAGTCCGAAAAACGTTCTCTGACTTTTTCCTTGTGTTCCTCTGAGAGTCGACTCTCACTTTCTTTGGAGTCGACTTGCCAACCATCGGAGTCGACTCGCGTTCCACTGGAGTCGACTCGAATCTCAGACCCGAAAACTGCTCTCTGACTTTTCTGCCTGTGACTCCCAGGAGTCGACTCATACTACCTGGAGTCGACTTGGTGAACATCGGAGTCGACTCGCGCAGTTCAGGAGTCGACTCGCTGACAGGTTTTGAGTTGATGCTTTCTGTTCGTCTGTCTGTTCTCAGTCGGAGTCGACTCGTACTGATCCGGAGTCGACTCGAGCTCGTGCCAGTGAACTTGATACGCTTGGAGTCGACTCGTGATACTCTGGAGTCGACTCGAGTCTCAGACTTTGGTTCAAGCTGACTTCTTAACTTATCCAAAATATTATGAACCAAGTTCACTGAAACATTTAATTGAATTCATTAGTAAACAAGAGATATACTCAAATGCTTTGAGCTCATCAAAATCAAATAGGGTTTTAATCAATCACTCCACAATAAGGCCACCAGCCACCGCGTAGAACCCTACTACCTATCAATCATCAATAAATCTTGAAAAATTTGGCATGATGCATGCACAAAATGATCACTTTTCCTATAGTGACCTGTCAGGATTATCTCAATACATACAACACACTACCTATCAGAGCAGCAATCACATAATCCGTCACATAATGAACCTGGACAATATATATCAATACATTATCTCAGGCATATAACTCATCTGTATAAAAATCTGGTTTCCATTCCATCCATGGTCAAACTCATATCCACAACAGGATGTATAACTGTAACTATGCACTATATACAATAGAAGGTTTATAATACACCAAAAGGTATAAACCTCTATCTACATTATATTATACTATACTATGGAGCGGCACAGCTAGCAGGCAATCTCTAACCATGCTCTTCTCTATACAATACATGCCCTGCAATCAAAAACACCAAACTGGAGAGTGAGTATATAAATACTCAGTGAGTGGAGTAGAGAGTACTATGCACATGAGACCAGATATAATCATGGCTCGAGGTGAAATCTTAAGATCAATAACAAGATGAACATGATCTCAACATAGAGAATATGGAGTAAGTCATCAATATCACCACAATCAATATCAACTCATCTGAAACATATATGGAATAATCAAGTCAACATATATGATACTCATGAATATGCTCAACAGGTCATAGTACTGAATCATATAAATCAGGTGTCAATAGGCTGAATCATCAACAAGACAGCTATCGGGAGGTGGGTTTTACGCCCCAGGCGAACCAGCAACAACTCTCTACTGCCATATGCATACATCGAATATGACACCACACCAATATGTAAATCATCACTAGACAGCTGTCGGGAGGTGGGTTTTATGTCCCAGGCGAACCAGCAACAACTTTTCACTGTCACATGCATATGCAGGATAAGATACCATACTGATAATATAAATGCTAGACAGCTGTCGGGAGGTGGGTTTTACGCCACAGGCGAACCAGCAACAACTCCCCACTGTCACATGCATATGCAGGATAAGACACCATACTGATAATGTAAATGCTGGACAGCTATCGAGAGGTGGGTTTTACGCCCCAGGCGAACCAGCAACAACTCCCCACTGTCACATGCATATGCAAGATAAGACACCATACTGACAATGTAAATGCTGGCCAGTATCCAGAACAGAAATCCATCTCACATCTATATACTAAACGGCACCTCGCGGAAATTCTACATTCGCGGAAAGCCATACTGCACCTCGCGGGGTCTTACTATGCCCAGCGGCAAGCAGAATATAAGTCGTAGGACCGGCCGATCCTACGCCTAGGGCCGTGTCCCCCTAGGAAGGGACTGGGCTCCGCCCACCCAAATGGCTACTATGTGCACAAAGGCCGATGTTCAACCCCTATCGACTATAGGTGTCCTGCAGATACTGCCAAGCCATGCATGAATGCCATAATGCACCCCTCCCAATACTCTACTAAAAAGGAGTATGATCAAGACTACCACTCACTCGACTCCGACCCAATTATAAACTAACATCAGGGTTGGGAGTGAGGATCAAGGAAGTGCAATACAACTCAATATACCACTAAAAAGGCTCTACAAATCTTTGAAATAGAGGAAATGAAATCAATTTACAAAAGAAATCATTTCACAATTCAAATCCAATTTAACTACTCATAAAAGAGTATAATCAAGTATGGAGAAACAAGATTATAGAGGAATCTACTACAATATCAATCAATATGCACAAGTGGAATTAATTCACACTTGGCGGTATTCATGAAAATGAATTAAGGATGCTCATGGTGCAAAGTACATGACTCCCACTCACTTGTCAATCCGGTACAGCCCTGATACGCCTCCAAAAATCTACAGCAGGCAGTGGGGAACTTCTTCCTCTTGTTCCCTAGCTTCTTGCCCAACTGTGACATGCATTTACAATACATTTAGTCTTGTATCAAGGGCTATAATCTACGTGCCAATTATAATATAGAGAACTTTAATTGATTCAACTCCTCCATTCTCTAAATCTTTTCTTTTCTTTCTCTTTTTCTTTTTCTATTAATTAACTCATCATTTTATGTGTACTAGGATTCCCTTGCATGAGTACAAGGTCCCCTTAGCTTAGTCTAGGCTTAATACCCTATTATTGTTGGGAACCCGCCCATGCCGCTGATATTTCAAAAAAATTCAGATGGCAGCGGAATCGGCATAAGCGAGATCGACATTCATCGCCATGAACGTTGTTTCATGAATCGTTCGTAGTTAGATAAGAATTAAAACTTTTTAAACCTTTAGAAAGATCAGATCTTCACCTTGTGCGGGTAGATGATCACCGCAAACTGAAGTTCGTGGTCTAGGATGAAGGTTTGCTTGAAGCCGTTCAAGTGTCCGGCCTCTACGGGTATCCACACGAAGCAGTGATCCGATCAAAGCTCTCTTGTCTTCCCGGGGTGCTAGCTCCCTTGCAAAGACTTCTTTTGATGGCTGATATCCTCCCTTTCAATCAATCCTTGATTGTGCTTGGGAGGAGGAAGAAGAAGGATGAAGAGAAGAAGAGGAACGAAGCCCTACAGCCTTCTTTTTCTTCCTTGCGTTGGAACCAAACGGTGGAGGAAGAAGGAGGCCACCAAGATCCTTTTCTTCCCTTTGTTGTTGGTGGCTGAAAAGAGAGGAGAGGAGGGTGGCCACGTGATGGAGAGGAGGAGGGCTTCACTTATCATTAGGGCACCTCCTTTCAAAGCCTTATAAAGGCATCTAGGACTCCTATTTGGTTTAGGTCCAAATCATGAATCAATTGGGTTCAATCTATGCTAGTCCTAATCCAATTAGAACTTGAATGAACCATGACTCAATTGAACTCTTCAATCCTAATCCAATTAGGAGTCATGTTGATTCATTAGATTAATAATTAATTAGGACTTAAGAAATCCTAATCCAATTAGGACTTGTTTAATTCTAGTCCTAATCCAATTAGGACTCTAATTTGAATTCGAAGTCCTAATCCGATTAGGACTCTAGGAATCCTACTCCAAGTAGGAAACCAAATTTAATTCAAAACTCCTAATCTAATTAGGGATTGTAGGAATCCTACTCCAAGTAGGAATCCTAGTCCTACTCCAAATAGGATTCCCAATCCAAGTAGGAATCCCAGTCCAAGTAGGAATCTCAGTCCAAGTAGGATTCCTAGTCCTAATTCAATTAGGACTCTAGGAATCCTACTCCAAGTAGGACTCTTGTTTTAAGTCCAATTAATTAATTCTCTTTGTTCCTTCTTCAGGCTTATTATCAATCGAATTGATTACTTGTGATTCCTAATCACGATTCAACCATCGGATCGGTCAATGCCTCTAGTGTGTGTGACCCCATAGGTTCTGCTCTGACTGGTAGTGAGATATTATTGTGATCTCTATCCACAATATCATTGAAAAACTCCTTTCAATGGGTCGGAACGATTCCCAACTCTACTCATTAGGGCTTATCGATCATCGAGATAATCCCTATGAGTCCCACCCATCCACCAGTGACACCTAGCAGCATGTAGTGGCTACCCAGCAGAATAGAATAATGAACCTCTAGGTGCAGTTATCATGTGATACAGTCCTTCTATCGTGGATCCCTACAGGACGGAGGTCATGGATAACTCGTCAAACCCCTTCGTCTGTCATATGTCAAGATTTATTTGACTCGAGTTCGATAGTGGAAAACTCTTTCTCCACTTTATATTTACTGCCCTGGCCATGGTCTTTAGAACTCAGTCTAACAAATCACATAGGATCACTCCTCTTCTATCAAGGTCCATAGATTCCATGTAGTGCATAACCCTACTCCTACAGTGAACTTAATGCAGCCAATCTACACTACAAGGACCCATATGACTAGAGACCATGTATACGTGTAGTCAAACTACAATAACCTCACTGTGAGTAGCTGAAGCCACCGCAGGTTAAAGGACCAGTCATACTACTGCAACATCAAGCAAGTCACTGACGAGTGGATAGACATCCAAGTGACTTCTTGTCTTGGTTCACGCTCAGTACCCTTGTTCTGTAACAAGCACCTGCACTATCACTTCAGTGTCCCTACACTGTGGACTCAAGTCTCGTCCATCCAGAAGGAAAGTGATCTGTGCACTGATCGGATCGATCACGTCCTCGTGATGATCCATTGATCAGGAGCATTTAGAAATTAATCACCAATGATACATGGCTCAAATTCTCAACTCTTGAGAATATGCATCATCATCTTATTAATTTCTTGGACGATTCATAGACACATAAATAATATGAATGAAAAATCCCTTTTATTTATTCAATAATAAATAGTCAAGTACAAAATTATGTCCCTAGAATTAACAATATGTCAGCCAGATTGGCTTCTAGGGCATACTTCTAACAATCTCCCACTTGCACTAAAGCCAATCAGCCATAAACCTAAGCCCCATCTTCTCAAGATGCGCTTATTTTTCTGCCGACTTAGCTGCTTAGTGAATGGGTCCGCCACATTTTCTGTGGAGTCTACTCTCTGATTCTCTACTTATTTTCTTTTGAGGTAGTCGCTTATTAGGTAAACTGCCGCTCTATGTGCTTTCGATTTCTGGTGAGACCTTTAGCTCCTTAGCTAGTGCTATGGTGCCTTGTTATCGCAGTAGAGTGTTATGACATCTGATGACATTACACCTAACTCTGCAATGAACCTTTTAAACCAAAAGATTTCCACTGCACCCTTAGAGACGGCTTAACATTCAGCTTCTAAGGTAGAATCTATAATGATCGGTTGTTTGGAACTCTTCCAATTTACTGAACCACCATTGCACATATTCTGATGTAGACTTTCTATCATCAATATGTGTGCATCCTTCTACCTTCAACTCTGATCTTCTCCCAAAGACCAAGAACAAGTCTTTAGTTCTTCTCAAGTACTTAAGACTGTTCTTCACAGCTATCCAGTGCTTTTTGCCTGGATCTGATTGACATATGCTCGTGACATTCACAACATGTACTATATCAAGTCATGTACATAGCATGGCATACATGAGGCACCCTATTGCTGATGCATAGGGGATCTTGCTCATGTGTTGAATCTCTTCAGATGTGTTGGGTCACATCTTCTTGGAGAGATTAATTCCATGCCTTAGGGGTAAGAGACCCCTTTTAGAGTTTTCCATGCTGAACCTTTTCAGCACTTCCTCTATGTACATCTTCTGTGATAGGCCAAGATCCTTTTAGATCTATCTCTATAGACCTTTATTCCCAAAATATAGGATGCTTCCCCAAGGTCTTTCATGGAGAACCTTTTTGACAACTTGACCTTGACCGAGGTTAGCATGGGAATATCATTCCCTATCAGGAGGATGTCGTCCACGTACAGTACGAGAAATACAACAGCACTCCCACTAACCCTTATGTAAACACACGGTTCCTCTTCATTTTTTGATGAAATCAAACGTTTTGATTGCATCATTGAAACGAGTGTTCCAAACTCCGAGATGCTTGCTTTAGTCCATAGATGGACCTTTGCAGCTTGCAGACCTTGTGATCGCCATCACTGGAAGTGAAACCCAAAGGCTGTTCCATATAGATGTCTTCATCAAGATATCCATTCAGGAAAGCTGTTTTTCACATCCATCTGCCAGATTTCATAATCATGAAATACTGCAATGGCAAGCAATGTTCGGATGGATTTCAGCATGGCTACAGGTGAAAATGTCTCCTGATAGTCAATGCCCTCGCGCTGACTATACCCTTTCGCCACAAGCCTTGCCTTATAGGTCTCTACCTCTCCATCCGAACCTATCTTCCTTTTGTAGATCCATTTGCATCCAATAGGTACAATACCTTCTGGTGGATCTACTAAGGTCCAGACTTGGTTGGAATGCATGGAGTCTAATTCTGATTCATAGCTTCCAACCATTTCTCGGAATCGATATCAGATATCGCCTCGTCGTAGGTTTTGGATCCTGCATGTGATCCCTATCTCCCACTAGGAACATTTTCTGGTATCCTCTTCTAGTATACCTAAGTATCTATTGGGAGGATGGGAGACCTACTAGATCTGCGAGGTTGGTTGAGGGACATCGTGTACTGGTTCTGTTGAATGGGTTCGATAGGATCCATGACTCGTTGTTTTTCAGAGACTTTCTCTTCAAGCTCAATTTTCCTCCCACTGCCTCTATCAAAGATAAACTGGTTTTCCAAGCAGATGGCGTGACGGCTCACAAACACATCGTGATCCTCTGAGACTTAAAAATTGTATCCTAATGACTCTTTAGGATATCCTAATAAAACGAGCACTTATGGTCCTAGCCTCTAATTTATCCGCCTATAGTCTTTTGACGTGGGGCCGGACATCCCCAAATCTTGAGACGACCAAGATTTGTTTTCTTACCATGCCATATCTCATACGGTGTGGTAGGAATGGATTTAGAGGGAACTCTATTCAGTAGATATACTGCAGTAAGTAGGGCATCTCTCTAAAGAAACATAGGTAAATCAGTGAAGCTCATCATGGATCGGACTATATCCAATAGAGTCTGATTTCTCCTCTCTGACACCCCGTTGAGTTGAGGTATGCCCGAAGGAGTCCATTGTGGAGACTATGCCATTGTCCTTGAGATAGTCCCGAATCTCTCACTAAGGTATTCTCCTCCTCTATCTGATTTGAGAGCCTTAAGAGGTTTTCCAGTTTGTTTTTCTACTTCATTTCTGAACTCTTTGAACTTTTCAAAAGATTCAGATTTGTGTCTTCATAAGATACACATACCCTACCGTGAATAATTATCGGGTAAAGTAATGAAGTACGAATAAATCCCCTGGCTTGCACATCGAAATGGGCCACACACATCTGTGTGTACCAGGGTAAGTATTTCAGTGGTCCTCTCCCCATGTCCTACAAAGGGCAATCTAGCCATTTTTCCTTGAAGATAGGACTCGCAAACTGGATATGACTCGGAAGCAATGAGCCGAGAAAGACCATCTTTATCCATTTTGTTCATTCTGTCCTCTCCAATATGGCCAAGCCTGAGGTGCCACAAATATTTTTGGGTTTATCTCATCCCTGGATCTCTTGGATCCTTTGGCACTCACTTTCTTGCTCAGACATATTTACAGATACATCATATGCAAATGATAAAGACTGTCAATCATAAAACCACGTGCGACTATTTTATTTCTGAAATAAATAGAACAGCAGTCTTTGTCAAATGTGAAAAACATGACCTTCCTGTGCTAGACATGAAACAGAAATCAAATTTCTGCTAGCTGCAGGGTACATAATAGCAGTCTCTTAAACTAAAACTAGGACGGTTAGTCGCAGAGGGTAGTGCCTACAGCCACAGCAGCAACTTTTGCCCCATTGCCAACCCGAAGGGTTACCGCACTTTCTGCCAGCCTTCTACTTTCCTTTAGACCCGCATGGTGAGTGCACAAATGGAGCACTAGAACCAGAAGCTATAACCCAACTAGAAGTAGAAGAAACCGTTAGATTAGTTTCAATTATGGAGCAAGTCTATACCTTCTGAAGGGTGTGTCACCTTTCTTGTTCTTCAGGCTCTCGAGGTATGAAGGACAGTTTCTCTTCCTAGTGGTCATCGACAATTGCAGTGGGAAACATTTTCCTTTGTCATTAGCCCTTTTCTTTTGAACTTCCTTCTTTGGCTTCTTGTCTTTCTTCTGCTTCTTAGCAGGCTTTTTGTTCTTCCAAGTAGACTTCTCTTGGAACCAGAAGTCAACTCAGCAGCAAGAACATTACCCCTTGAATCTTTCAAGCTCCCTCAGCAGTACCACATATTTATCAGTTCAGGTCTTAGTGCATTCAATCTTATTATGTGGTAGTTTACTATAAACTGTCCAAATGAATCAGGTAGGGATTAAAGGATCAGATCTATTTGCAATTTCTTGTGCATGTTCATACCGAGCTTCTCAGCTCCTCTAGGTCCTTGATCATAGTCAGACCGTGATCATGGACAGACGCCCTCGCGCATCTTTGCTTTGAAGAGCCTCTTGGACACTTCAAAATGAGCTGTGCGACTCTGCTCACCATACAACTCTTGCAGGTGTGCTAGTATGTCCCAAGCAGTCTTCATATTCTCATGCTGGAATTGAAGTTTATTGAACATGGATGCCATCATATAGCACTTGACTCTAATGTCATCATCCATCACTTTTGATGCATCTCACGCTGAACATCAGTAGCACGTATTGGTAGTGTGGGGATATCTGAATCGAGTATGTAGCCTATTTTCTCATAGTTCAAAACAATTTTGAGGTTTCTAAGCCAGTCCTTGTAATTGGTTCCGGTCAGTCGGTTGGTCTCAAGAATACGGGTCAAAGGATTTGAAGCTGACATTGTATCTACAGAGAGTAAAGATTCTAGTTAGACTTTTGTACTTGATCTTTAATTTGTTCTAGGGTCTTTTAGAACAAATGTGCCTCTCACTATTTTCTCGAATCCCTTACACTCCTCTGGTAAGAAAATGGAAATCCTACGCGACTAGGGTTTCTAGTGGGTACTACGGTCTCACCAATTTACATGCCACCTCATCTAACAGTTATTGGTGACACATAGATGGATGAGTGTACAACTCTTGTACAATGCTTCTTAAGCATGTTGTAGTGCTACTTGGTCTCTAAGTCATGAAGACCTCACCTAACAGTTATTGATCCCATTTCTTAGTTAAGTCAGACCCACCGTTATAACTGTAGAAATAAAGTCGTCATTGGGTCCTCACCTAACAGTTATTGGTGCCCAACCCCATCTTTATCCTACAACATCTCATGTCTATAGAGAGGTCCAGCCCTCCGATGCAACTTGCCCACTGTATCCAGCCGAGACAAATTCAACATCAGAAAGACCTTAGCAGCTCTTACTACAGTGGAAGACCTATTGACTTAATATCGGTTAATCAGGTCTTAGTGTTTGCAACTTGGATTTTCATAAGAGGTAATCGAACAATTGGCCAGGTAAGCAGGTGGGAGGCTCCTCTTACTCAGAGAGTAAGGTCCTAATTAAGTAACCACCTTTCATGCTTTCCTAGACACCAATTAGATCATTAATCTAATATGACTTGCTTATGTTGGTTCACTCTTGACTTGATTGAGGAGGTTTTAATTTAGGTCTCAATTGGGTTTGTTACATCACATGTAAACCTATCTACCCCGCTCTCATTCACATCACATGCAAAACGGCACATCACAGGCAGTTATAATCGCAGCATCAAATAAAGCTAAACTTTAAATATGTGATGATCATGAATTCTAATTAGGTCATATTACAAGCACATGCCACGTCAATCGATCAATTGGTCTTTCAACTCTTGAATTTGGTTCCAAGCCTCCTTGATTCGATTCCTTGATCAACTCTTGATCCAATCGTCATCAACCGCTTAGATCGCCGTTCATCTCATGCCTTGTCTTCAACTTGATCGTTGACGTATATCACGTCACAGAAATACAACCAGATGTAAAATAAAATAATAATAAATTATATCCCCTTTTAGGAGGCACGCAGGCCTCTCAAAATATCAAATAAGATGCATGCAAGCTTCTGAAAAATTACATGACATTACAGATCACATCGCAGGTCATTACATTTGATACGAAAAGGGTTTGAATCCTATGATCATCACCACATGCAGCAATTATAATTTTCAGATCTGAAATCTAATTGATTATCTCATGACATAGGTTGCTATCATACTAATCATGATTCTAAACTTTGTAATCCCATTAACAATGCAATTAGAATCATCTTTTTATCACATAAAAATCAGCATGCAAAAATCAGCACCCTAGAAAATCTGCATGGCAGAAAATTTTCAGCATGCATAATCATTTAAATTTCAGATCTAATAAGCCTATTAATAATTAATCCTTACCTTAATCTACGATGCCTAGGCTCTGATACCACTGTTAGCAACCCGCCCATGCCGCAGAAAAATTTCAAAATTTCAGATGCAGCAGAAGAGGCATGCGCGGGATCAACCGTTCATCGCATGAACGTTGTTTAAAAACGTTCGTAAATAGATAAGGATTAAAAACTTTTTTAAAAACATTAGAAGATCAGATCTTCACCTTGTGCGGGTAGATGATCACGCAAACTGATGATCGTGGTTTTTGGATGAAGGTTTCACTTGAAGCCGTTCAAGTGCCCGGCCTCTACGGGTATCCACACGAAGCAGGAACCGATCCAAGCTTTCTATCTCCCCGGGGTGCTAGCTCCCTTGCAGAGATAACTTTTGATGGCTGATGTCCTCCCTTTTAATCAACCGTTGATTGTGCTTGGAAGGAGTTAGAAGAAGGATGAAGAGAGGAAGAAGATCAAAGCCCCTGCAGCCTTCTTTCTTTCCCTACGTTGGAAGGAAGAAGGGAGGAGGAAGAGGCCACCAAACAATCTTCCTTTGCTAGGGCGTCGGCCCCGTGCCTCCTTATAAAGCCATCTAGGGCTCCTATAGTTTAGGAGCCCTAGAGTTATTTCCTAAGAGGGGGCGCCGGCCCCCTCTCTTCATGCCGCACCAAGAAAAGGAGGGGGGCTCATGCCCCTCCTACTTGGTTAACCTAATCCTCCTCCAAGGAGGATTAGGTGTCCCTCTTATGGCTTAGTCCTAATCCAATTAGGCTTAAGTCAAATAATGAATCAATTGGGTTCAATCTATGCTATTCCAAATCCATTTAGAACTTGAATGAACCATGACTTAATTGAACCCTTCAATCCTAATCCAATTAGGAGTCATGTTGATTCATTAGATTAATAATTAATTAGGATTTAAGAAACCCTAATCCAATTAGGACTTATTTAATTTTAGTCCTAATCCAATTAGGACTCTTATTTGAATTCGAAGTCCTAATCCAATTAGGACTCTAGAAATCCTACTCCAAGTAGAAATCCAAATTTAATTCAAAACTCCTAATCTAATTAGGATTGTAGGAATCCTACTCCAAGTAGGAATCCCAGTCCTACTCCAATTAGGATTTCCAGTCCTAATCCAATTAGGACTCTAAGAATCCTACTCGAAGTAGAATTTGTATTTAAGTCCAATTAATTAATTTCATTATTCCTTCTTCAACTGAATATCAATCGAATTGATTACTTATGATTCCTAATCACGATTCAACCATCGGATCGGTCAAACTTCTAGTGTGTGTGACCCCATAGGTTCTATTCTGACTGGTAGTGAGATATATTGTGATCTCTATCACAATATCATTGAAAACTCCTTTCAATGGGTCGGAACGATTCCAACTCTACTCATTAGGGTTAATCGATCATCGACATAATCCCTGTGAGTCCCACCATCCACCAGTGACACCTAGCAGCATGTAGTGGCTACCAGCAGAATAGAATGATGAACCTCTAGGTGCAGTTATCATGTGATACAGTCCTTCTATCGTGGATCCCTACAGGACGGAGGTAATGGATAACTCGTCAAACCCCTTCGTCTGTCATATGTGAAGATTTATTCGACTTAAGTTCGAGAGCGGAGAACTCTTTCTCCACTGTGCAATCTGCCCCGGCCGAGGTCTTACGTACTCAGTCTTATAAATCACATAGGATCTCTCCTTATCTATCAAGATCGATAGATTCCTTATAGGTGCATACCCTACTCCTACAGTGAACCTACTGCAGCCAATCTACACTGCATGGACCCATATGGCTAGAAGACCATGTATTATGTGCAGTCAAACTACAATACCTCACTGTGAGTAGCCGAAGCATCGCAGGTCAAAGGACCAGTCACACTACTGCAACATCAAGCAAGTCACTGACGAGTGGATAGACATCCAAGTAACTTCTTGTCTTGGTCATGCTCAGTACCCTTGTTCTTAACAAGCACCTGCACTATTACTTCAGTGTCGCCACACTGTGGACTCGAGTCTCGTCCATCCATAAGGAAATGTATGCACTGATCTCATCGGATCGATCACCGTCCTCGTGATGATCCATCAATCAGGAGCGTTTAGAAATTAATCACTAATGATACATGGCTCAAAATTCTAACTCTTGAGAATATGCATCATCATCTTATTAATTCCTTGGACGATTCATAGACACAATAACAATATGAATGAAAAAGATGCCTTTCATTTATTCAATAATAAATAGTCAAGTACAAAATTATGTCTCTAGAATTAACAATGTGTCAGCCAGATTGGCTTCTAGGGCATACATCTAACAGGGTACCAATAACTGTTAGGTGAGGACCTAATGATGACTTTATTTCTACGGTTATATGGTGGGTCTGACTTAACTAAGGAGTGGGACCAATAACTGTTAGGTGAGGTCTTCATGACTTAGAGACCAAGTAGCACTGCAACATGCTTGAGAAGCATTGTACAAGAGTTGTACACTCATCTATTTATGTGTCACCAATAACTGTTAGGTGAGGTGACAGAAAATTGTCAAATCCGATTCTCCTCTTTAACCACCTCTACACCCTTATCCGACCCCTCTAGACTACATCCACCCTTTGTATAGCCTAATATCACCAAAACTAGATAGGGATGGATATTTACCTTTTTTTTTTGGAAATCGAGGTCTTGCGTAGAGGAGAAGGAATCTACACTTTTTCCTTCAGCTGGAAGTGCAACCGGGATCTCCTTCCTCCTCGAATCCCCTTCCTCTTCTCTTTCCTTCTTCTTCTTCTCTTTTTCTTTCTTTCTTTCCTCTCTGTTTCACGCCTGAACTCCCTTCCTCTCTCTCTGTTCATTCCGTCTGAGACCAACTCAAATCCTCCAATTAAGTCACATCAAGCACTATTCACCCTTTGTTAATATTATTAAATCCTATTTGCCCCTAACACTTCAACATATCTACTATTATCCATTAACTTTGATTCCTTTCCAATTTTACCCTTACCACTCAACGTATCTACAACTATGCCATTATCTTTTGATTCCTTCCAATTTTACCCCTTATATCAATTTTAAAGGACTATTCTATCCCTTTTTATATAAAAAAAAATTTTGGGGTTATTACAAGAACATGCACCATACTTCATCTCGAAAGTCCTTACCAAGTGAAAACTGATCAAGCATCTTTGTTTAATAGGGATGAGGGAGTCTTTGATCCAACTTACCCGATACGGCTTGGATGCGGTACCGATTTCAGATTCAGCTTTTTTAGCACTTCTTCGGAAATGATGTTCATGCAGCTTCCATTGTCAATGATGAGGTTTAGAGACTTGTTGGCAATGCTCGACGCGAGTGTGGAAGATATGGTGCCCTCCAATCTTCCTCCATGTTTCCTCCTGCTTGCAACCCGTAAGAACCCGCCGCACGACGCACACAGATAGATCTGAGCTTCTAGCTCCACTGCAGGGCTTCTCATCATGTTTTTCGTTCCCTTCATTCCTCTCATCAGCGGGCTGAAAGGGAGGAGTGACTTCAAGGGTCCTATGATCTCATCCTCCTCACATACCAACGCAATCGTTGGTCTCGGGTAGGACAAACCAGTGAATGGCCTCGGCCCGCCGCACTTGTAGCATCAACAGATTCTCCCTTGCAGTGTGGATGTGGCATAGGACCTTTACCCTTTCATTAGCCCTTGGAGCACCCCTTCCTGATATGTGTTTCTATTTACAGAGGTTCAATCTGAAAACAGGGGCGTTACCTCGAGGAAATGGAACTCCTCGGTTGTGCTGCGCTCGGGAAATTGTCGGTGCAACCGGTGCCTGCGCAGGGCGTCTTGTCGTAGCTGCGATTCAACTCGAATGGCGAGTTGTATGCCTCCTCTAGGCTGAAGATCACGTTGTCATTAGCTCTCTCTTGATGTCATCCTCAGCCCGGATCGGTACCGAGTTAGGGACTGTCGATCCGTCTCCGTGAGGTTGCTGCGGATCATCAACTCATGGAATGGGCCGTTACTCCTCTACGGAAGAGCTTCTTGACGAAGTTTCAGAAGTTCTTCGAAGAGTGTCTCCTCATAATTAAGGAGAAGAAACTTTTCCTTCAAACGAAGTTTCATCTCCTCCTAATCATTGATAGGGGGCTGTCGGAGTTGATGAAGCTTCTGTTCAACGCTATGCCACCATATGCATGCTTGGCCCTTGAGCTTCATTTTCACAAATCGCACCTTGGTTTCATTAGGCATGCTGAACCATTCGAAGTAGTCTTCAAGAGACATCAACCAATTCTGAAAGTAGGTTGGGTCCATGCTTCCGCTGTAATCAGCAACTTCTACAAGAACCCGCTTCATGACATCGTCGAGATCATTGCGCTCCCGCTGATTTTGATGAACATAGGGGTTTCTGAAATTATTCCCCATACGAGGAATGTTTGGAGGAGGCATCCGCTGATCCCTAGGTGGCCTTTGGGGTGATAGACCCCGGGGGAGAATGCTTCAACGTCGGGGTCTCCTCCAAATGGCACTTCTAAATTTTCAGGTTGCGCCGGGGACAGCATGTTCATCTTCAAGATTGTTTGGCTCGGGGAAGAGACGATCCCAAACAACTTCCACCTTCTTGATTTAAGGCCGCCACTTGCCGGATGAGCTCGGCCACATCTCAGCACGTTGTTATTCATTGTTGTAGGGGCGACCACTTCTGGTACTCATGGCCGACAAAGATTCACTCTGATACCAATTGACGCAATCGGGGTGGGCTGCAGATTTTTTTCTCTTCTTGAGGATGGCTGAATCTTTCTTCTCTTTTTTTTTCAAACAATGGCAATGGAGGCTAGGGTTCTTTGTGGTGGAAGGAAGGAGGAAGAAGATGGGTTGCTGGATGGGTGAGATTGATTCGTGGGGAATCAACCAAGTGACTAGAATTGGGCACCCAATTGAGTGGCGGCTGAAATTGGTTTGCACCTAATGGTTGGCCGGCTTGGGTTATTAGAGTCCTATTGGAATTAGGACTCAAGGAGGACGTTGGAAGAGTTTGTGCATGAAGAATACGGCTGGGAGGCTGATGTGGCACGCAAGGAGGCGCACTAAGGAACAAGTCGTAAACAAGGGAGAGAGAGAATGGATAAGGTGAATTAGTTGGAAGTCTCATCCAAACTAATTCAAATTGGAAGGCGTGAGGGGAGGCGTCCCACCTCTTCCTCCAGCATTTTGGCATCGCACCAAGCAAGGGACTAGCTCATCTTCACGTAAACAAAGAGAATTCAAAATCCAAAACTAACTTCATTCATCATACCCTCCTTTATATAGAAAAGAAAGGTTGGCAAAGGATAAGGATAAGGACTACACAGAATTTAATTAGACTCCTAATTACATGAGGACTCAATTCAAAATTTTAAATTTCTAATTGACCAATTCAAAGGCTTGAACCTAAGCCTAGACGCTAGGAATCCATTCCTTATTGGAATGTGGATTGAAACCCATCAACAAGGTAATTCAGCGCATGCCATGAGTTGGAATCTAGGGGTGACTCTTCTCGGGTTACAACATCAGCATGAATTCGGGAGACCTTCAAATATCATCTGATCTCCAAAATTCATTCTCTATAGTCATTGGAAAGCTACGGATGTCTACTTTCCAACAAAATTTGAATCAACTTAATCAGACTTCTGTAGCTTCTAAAATTTCAAATACCATATGGTGTTCAATCTGTCACAGATTTCAACTGGATCTGAACTCTGAATTTTCTTCCACATGTGAGAGGTCTTCAGGTTGAACTTCTCTTTATTTTGACATGTGACCACTTTCTAATTAGCCAGACCCATTCATGCCCTTGGACTCAATCTAATTGATATTGAAGAGGCTAACCCATTGTGATCAAATTACTTTTGCATGGACTCAATCTAGTTTCAGCTTGGACTCAACTTTGCTTGGACTAAAATCTTTCCACTCCTTCACCCAATGTCCCATGCCATTAGAATGAGGTGGTGCTCATGGTTGGCTTCATCCCATGCTCTACCATGATCAATTGGCCAACATGATTGATATTGAAGGTTTTATAATCTGCAGATGAGTCTAAAGTGTGCAAGCTTCAAAAATCTATTATGGATTAAAGCAAGCTTCACGGAGTTGGAATATACGTTTTGATAAGGTAATCAAAACATATGGCTGAAAGTATTCCTAGGTTCTTCGGTGTTAGCATGCTGAATTTTTTTTTTTTTTCGAAAACCATGGCTGAACCTGATCGGGTTGCCTACGTACCCCTTCATAAGGGGATCAAGCTATACGTAGTTCTTTTAAGTTTTAAAATGCAGCGGAAAAACCGAATCAAACAATTAATTCATGCATGCTTACAAGATCAAATCTAGAAATCAGCACCTTAAGAACATATAGGATTATGCCGGAATCGTTTAAACAATTATGCTAAAACTTTATGCATGATTAACTATCAGATCTGAAACTTAAGAACTCTATTCCAATTAATCTCCGAATATCCATCGAATGGATTCTGGAGATATCTCCGTGAGGAGCCCCAAAAGAGGGTAAAACCTCGGGGAATTGGACCTAGATTTGACACCATAATAAATGATTAATGCTAGATTAATACCTTTTATGATGGATGAAAGTTGTGAATCTGATTCTTGACTTCGCAGCCACGCACACGAATGGCCTCTACGAGAAGTACATGTGAAGTCCTGAAGGATCTTCTTCCGCAACAGTGCTAGCAGCTGCAGAACACTTGAAAGCTGAAATCTGCCCGCCGGGATTCAATCAACTCTTGATCAATCGTCTTGAAGCAGATAGAGATGAGGTTTTGTAAGGAAAACTAGAGGACTCAGATCTGATCTTGAATCTTCTAGATATTCACCCTGAAAACCCTATCTAAAATGGAGAAGAAGAGGAGGAGGAGGCGGGTGAGGAAGAAGGCTGCAATGGATGTCTTTTTGGTGCCCATGTTTGACCCCTTTTAATGGCCTCCGAATTTTCATTCAAAATTCGAAATTTATTTTTAGAAAACCTCTTTTAGTTGGCACATGCAAAGGAATAGGAACAACCCAAATCAGATCTCAACCAAATCTGATTTAAATTCAAATTTTAAACACATGTGCAAGAGGGAAGGAATTTGAAATCCATGCGGCAAGGTAAAACACTTCATAATTTCGAAATCACCTCTTGAAATTCGAATTTAATCCATTCAAAAACTCAGACGCCACCTTGGCTGATGGTTTGAGTGATTAAAATCATTTAACACATTGCTTAATGTTTGAATTTAAATTCAAATAACAAACAATGTCGCCATGTGTCAAGCAATGGGTCCATATGCCATGCAATAATTTTGGTTTATTTAAAATTCATGAAATCCAATTCCATGTCACCAATAATTGCCACATCATCTGAGCCTAATCCCCTTGGGTTGCACCTAATCAAATTTGGTCAAACCCGAATTAAAACAAAGCAATTTGGTTGAACCCAATCTAATCAGGTCAGACCCCTGATTGAGCTCAAATTGAATCCAATTCAATTTGGCCTCATGCAAACTCAATCAAATTGAATTATTACTTTGTGTTGGACCTAATTCAATTAGGTCAATCCCCAATTAAGAACAAATTAATTTAAAATTAATTTGATCAGTTTAAGTCCTTTTTGGTTCTGACCTAATCCAATCAGGTCAAAATCCTGATTGAGCCCAAACTTGAATCCAATTCAATTTGGCTCATCCTTAGCACAATTACTCAATCAAATTGAGTTTATTAGTAATTTAATTACTAATTAATCCTTCAATAATTACTTTAATTATTTTATAAGATAATTTGCCAATCAAATTGACCAAATTATCCCTGAATGATTCTTAATCATTCATCAGCTTTCTTGATCAATCAGGAATCTTCTATGCGTGTGACCTCATAGGTTCGAACCTAAGCCGGTAGTATAGGAACAATTTCCTACACTAATCGATGTGACCATCTAGCAATGGTACCCAACTCCGGATAGGCCGAATATATGCGAAGCAAATATTCTGGAACCCTGAACTATGGTTACTGTATAATTCAATCCCTTTGACTCCTAATGCCAGGATGACTTAGAGCTCACTGTCAACCCTATAATTAGTACATCCATTATGTGATTAACTTTAGATATCCCGTGACTCCTCACTGGGATTACCCTGGCCAAGGTTTTGCTAAATT
The DNA here is from genome assembly GCF_009389715.1 of Phoenix dactylifera. NCBI lineage: Eukaryota > Viridiplantae > Streptophyta > Magnoliopsida > Arecales > Arecaceae > Phoenix > Phoenix dactylifera. The sequence continues at coordinate 505,937 of NW_024067749.1, forward strand.
AATCACAAGACATTATCTCCTATTTTCAGGAGGGGTCAATTCCATCTTGACTCACAACTGACTACGCAAGTACTTGACTGCACCCAGTGACCTTCCGTCACTGAATTAGAAATTCAGGTAGTCCGGTACCAAAGTACAGTGAGTTGCTTGCTAGTCACAGGTTGCGGTCTCAGGTCAGAGGGCCAAACTTATACCCATATCCACTCGGAACATCTCTCGACAGTAGAGCGTTCCGGAATTGGTCACGTTCAGTGAAATGTACTCCTACACTTCACCTGTGTGGCATACCAGTGTCTCCACACTCCTTGGTTAAGAGGACAACCAACGTATATGTCACACAACGACCTAATCTCGATAATGTTGTCGTCCTAGTAACAACATATCATTTGGTCGCGAACAAGTTTAAGGACTCAAAGATAAATCCTCCTTTATCATAACATAAGTCCTAAGGACTTCATCATATAAGAGTTCATTTGAAGATGAAATGATGAATAATGCCAAATAACACTTTATTAATTTATCAATTCATTTACAAAATTCAATCATCAATATGCTGACGATTGACATTTAGGATACAAATCCCAACAACTCCCACTTAGCCTAATGCCAATCGGCACAGTATCTAATACCCATCTTCGACTTGTGTTCGTCGAACTCTTTGATGCGAGGACTTTGGTAAATGGGTCAGCCAGATTTTCTTTTGTGTCAATCTTCTGAAGATCAATATCACCTCGATCGATGATCTCTCGAACCAGGTGGTAGCGACGTAGAATATGCTTGGTCCGCTGATGTGCTTTAGGTTCTCTTGCTTGAGCTATGGCCCCAGTATTGTCACAAAATACAGGCACTGGACCATCAATGGAGGGTGTCACTCCAAGCTCGGTGATGAACTTCCGCAACCATACAGCTTCCTTGGCGGCATCAGATGCTGCGATATATTCTGCTTCACATGTAGAATCCGCCACTGTATGCTGCTTGGAACTCTTCCAGCAGATGGCCCCACCCTTAAGAGTGAAGATATATCCTGACACGCTCTTGCTATCATCTTGATCTGACTGAAAACTTGAATCAGTATATCCCTCAAGTTTTAAGTCAGAATCACCATAGACAAGCCACTGATCTTTAGTATTTCTCAAATACTTAAGGATGGTTTTTACAACCTTCCAGTGGTTGCTACCTGGATCAGACTGGTATCTGCTCACTACTCCTAGTGAGTATGCCACGTCTGGTCTAGTACATGTCATGGCATACATTATAGATCCCACTGCCGAAGCATATGGAATTCTATCCATACTCTCTCTTTCTTGAGGGTTGTCGGACAATCCCTTTTAGAGAGGTTAATTCCATGGCCCCATCGGAAGATAGCCTTTCTTGGAATTAATCATACTGAACCTCTTCAGTATAGTATCAATGTATGTGGATTGGGATAATCCAAGCAATCTTCTAGATCTATCCTCTATAGATCTTCATCCCTAGGATGTAAGATGCTTCTCCCAAATCCTTCATGCAAATTGAGATGATAGCCAAACCTTTATTCCTTGTAATGCAGGAATGTCATTCCCGATTAAAAGAATGTCATCCACATACAAAATAAGGAATATAATAACTGAACCATTTGCCCATTTATAAATGCAAGGTTCCTCTTCATTCTTAATGAAGCCATATGTTTTGATTACCTTATCAAAACGTATATTCCAACTCCGTGAAGCTTGCTTTAATCCATAAATGGATTTTTGAAGCTTGCACACTTTAGACTCATCTGCAGATGTAAAACCTTCAGGTTGTATCATATACACTTTCTCTTCTAAATCTCCATTTAGAAATGCGGTCTTTACATCCATTTGCCAGATTTCATAGTCTAAATGTGCTGCTATCGCAAGCACAATCCGAATGGACTTGAGCATTGCCACAGGAGAAAACGTCTCGTCATAGTCAATACCATAACAGTTGACGATAACCCTTGGCAACCAAACGGGCTTTATAGGTCTCTACCTTTCCGTCTGCGCCCCGTTTCCTTTTGAATATCCACTTACACCTATGGATTTAATTCCTTCGGGTGGGTCAACTAATGTCCAAACATCATTGACCTTCATGGATTCCATTTCGGATTGCATGGCTCCAAGCCATTTATCAGAGTCATACCTCTGCATTGCATCCATATATGTGATCGGATCCTCATCGTTTTCATCAAGTTCGATAGGATCCCATCCCGGACCAAGAAACCGTAGTATCTGTCCGGCTGACGTGGTACTCTACCCGATCGCCTTAATGGTGCATCTAATATGGGTTCTGGATCTGATCTAATCAAATCCGACTCAACTGGTTCAGTAGATGGTGTCGGATCTTCTACATGTTGAACTTCTCTAAGCTCAACATTAGAGCTATTTGTTCCTTCACCAAGGAATTCCTTTTCTAAGAAAATTGCTCTATTGCTTACGAACAACTTTTGTTCTTCAGCAAAGTAGAAGTAATATCCTTTAGTTTCTTTAGGGTAACCAACAAAGAAACATTTGTCAGACTTGGGTTCAAGTTTGTCTGTCTTCAAACGTTTGACGTACGCCGGACACCCCCAAATCCTAAGGTGAGAGAGCATCGGCTTACGTCCAGTCCACATCTCATGTGGTGTTTTATTTACAGACTTACTTGGAACCTTATTTAGAATATAGCAGGCTGACTCAAGAGCATATCCCCAAAAGGATATGGGCAGATTAGCAAACCCCATCATGGATCGAACCATGTCTAACAGAGTTCGATTTCTCCTTTCTGACACACCATTATATTGTGGTGTACCAGGAGGAGTCCATTGGGAGAGAATCCCATTTTCTTCTAGATATGTCAAAAATTCACTGGAGAGGTATTCACCTCCTCGATCTGATCGAAGAGTTTTAATACTCTTTCCAGTTTGTTTTTCTACTTCATTACGATATAATTTGAACATTTCAAATGATTCAGATTTATGTCTCATTAAATAGACATAACCATACCTAGAAAGGTCGTCTGTAAACGTAATGAAATATGAATACCCACTCTAGCATCTGTGCTCATTGGCCCACATACATCAGAATGTACAAGGGTCAATAAATCACTGGCTCGTTCACCTTTTCCGGTAAAAGGTGATTTGGTCATTTTACCAAGAAGACATGATTCACAGGTTGTCAATGATTCACAATCATTAACATCAAGGATTCCCTCTTTACTTAACCTGTTCATCCTATTCTTGTTAATATGACCTAGCCTATGATGCCAAAGGTAGACATCCGTGACATTATCTATTCTAGGGCGCTTATTGGATTTATACATTACATGAACAGGCTGTGACAAAATGTAAATGCCATTACTCAGAATTCCATTCATTACAACAACACCATTCCAAATGACATTGCAATAATCCTTTTTTATTGATATTTCATAACCATTTTTGGCCAAAAGGCCTACAGAAATGATATTCAATAGAAAACTTGGACAATAGTGACAATCACTAAGGACATTTACATGAGAGCTGATTTCAAGTTTAAGAATTCCTAAAGCTAGAACTGGAACTGGTCTTCCATCTCCAACATTCAGGAACCTTTCTCCTTCTTCAAACCTCTTACTAACTTGTAGCCCCTGCAACGAATTGCAAATATTAAAAGGACTACCGGTATCCAATACCCAGGTCGAATTATCACAAATAGAAAAATTGCAAGGTGTTATCATATAAGTACCTTGATTGGCAACTGATTGCCCACTTTTCTTAGGCCGGTTCGGATCGAGGGATGCAATGTAAAGAGGACAGTTCCTCTTCCAATGTCCTTGCTTCTTGCAGAAGAAGCACTCCGCCTTGCTCTGATCAGCCTTTTTATTCTTTTTCTGACTAGGCTGAGCATGGTGCACCTGTTTCTTTTGGATTTTATTTTTCTTTTTCCCTTTCTTAAAGGAGCGACCCTTGGATGAACCTCCCACTAAATTCACCGTCTTCTTAAGAAGTTGGTGATCATTCTCAAACGTCTGTAGTAACCCCAACAATTGGTGATAATTCACTACAGGTTTCGTCATACGAAAATGAGTGAGAAAAGGACGGTATGATCCAGGCAATGAGTTTAGTATGGCATCCTTCCCCAATTGATCATGAAGGGGAAAGCCAAGAGAGCTTAGACGCTCGATCAACTCAATCATGTACAGTACATGATCAGTTACCGAGGTCCCATCTTTCATTCGGGCGCTGAAGATGGCACAACTAGTTTTGTGCCTCTCAACGTCGTCAGGAACCCCGAATGATTCATTCAACACTTGAATGATATCTTCCGGCTGCGTATTCTCAAAACGCCTACTAAACTCATCACTCATTGCTGCCAACATGATGCATCGAACAGTGATCCGGTCACTGAGCCACTTCTGATAAGTGTCTCTGGCCGATCTTGATGCATTAGCAGCGGGCTGCTCAGGTGCTTGATCCGTTATCACATAAAGGATCCTCTCATGCTCTAGCACTATTTCAGTTTCCTATGCCAATTATTGAAATTGGACCAGTCAACTTGTCATTGTCCAACAATGAGCGAAGTGATAAATTAGTGGCCATTTCTGCATAAAAAGAAAATTTGGCTATTAGTATATGAATTGACTAAACACAGTAGACTTGGACTTTAGTCTAAAGATATTTCCACTATTTTATACAAATTGGTAGCCTCTACCTCTAATTCGAAAAATTACTCCTAATTCTTTAGTGGGCACTAGAACCCAATAGATCCCATATAGGCCCGAGTGTGGCTCGGCCAACCCATATGCACCTATTGGTAGGTTCTTAACCAATTGCTTCACCAAGCAACTTCTAGTGATGATTTTGCCCTAGGTTTTCCGGCAGGCGTGTGGCGCCTCCACCGAATACCCTAGTCAGGTCCAACCATTAAATGATAGGGTTAAGTCTAATCAACTAATAGACGACCAAGCCCGAGTGTGGCTCGGCTCACCTGACCGCCTATTGAAGGTACACTTAACTCATCATATATTGAATGACAATTCCAATGCTTGATAAGTACCAGGCGTGTGGCGCCTCCAATAATTATCAAAACATTGGACCCATTATCACCCAACTTAATGGGAGGCTATGACCTAGTTATCTCCATAACCATTTCATTTTAAGGACCTAATAATTTTAGAGGATTTCATAATTAGGATAGATGAGAAGATCCGGTTAGTCTAATTTCTCCCACTGACTTCACCAAATCAGATTAGACTCAAACCGGTTAAGGAGACACCTAAATCAGTCATACTGATTTTCCTTAAGGCATGGGCTAACTCGAATCATTAAGTGATCCAATCAAAATGTGATTGACCATGTCGGCCAGGTAAGTGAGATCGGTGGAAGGGATATGCCATTAACTCGACAAAGACGAATCAGTGCGAGTAGCTCCCAATTAAAAACCACCGGTCAAAACTGCCAAACTTACCTTAGACACCGACTGGTTAATCAATTTCGATTTGATTACTCAAATGACTCGGGCTACACCTCTGAGCCTAAATCAAGTTCCATCTTGGTCTAATCAAAGACATGGAATTGATCAATCTACAACTATTGTATTTAACCTAGAGTTTCTTGACCTAATCTAGTTACTACTTAATTAGATTTGATCAATTAACTCTAATTAGACCATGTTTGATTCTAACCTTAGGTCTAACCCAATCCTAAGAACTTGATTCAAGCTAACCCATATGCCCAAAGAATTATGCAATGTCAATTAATTGAGTTACAATTCTATTTCATAACACTTAATTCTCAATTAAGTTTAGACTTATGAAAGTTTTGATCATTGCATATTTCTTTTTAATTACATATTAATTACAATCTTTCAGTTCTTAAAACACATTTTCAGATCTGAGTTTTTGTAATTAATCACATGTAATCAGATTTAATTCATGTTTAAGTCATTATGTTTTATGTTCATGCATCACATATACATAACAACATGAATTAATACAAACAACATACATCTTATGTATTTGTTTTTTCACTTTTATTTTCAGATCTGATTTGTTCATTAAAATCAGAGATCATATGAATCATAAACTTTATTTAGATCTAATCTAAACAATATTATGATTTCAGATTTATTCATGTTACTAATCCTAACACAAACATGCATCATATGCATCCAAAATTTCAGATCTACTTAATCATGCATAATCAGCAATTAAATCAATCATAAAAAGCACTTTAGATCTAATCTAAACATGTTAATGATTTCAGATTTAATTGCAAGAATTAAAACATAAAAGTTTAAACATAAACCTGGCTCTGATACCACTGAAAGTGATTCCTAGGTTCTTCGGTGTTTAGCATGCTGAATTTTTTTTTTTTTTTGAAAACCATGGCTGAACCTGATCGGGTTGCCTACGTACCCCTTCATAAGGGGGATCAAGCCATACGTAGTTCTTTTTAAGTTTTAAAACGCAGCGGAAAAACCGAATCAAACAATTTAATTCATGCATGCTTACAAGATCAAATCTAGAAATCAGCACCTTAAGAACATATAGGATTATGCCGGAATCGTTTAAACAATTATGCTAAAACTTTTATGCATGATTAACTATCAGATCTGAAACTTAAGAACTCTATTCCAATTAATCTCCGAATATCCATCGAATGGATTCTGGAGATATCTCCGTGAGGAGCCCCAAAAGAGGGTAAAACCTCGGGGAATTGGACCTAGACTTTGACACCATAATAAATGATTAATGCTAGATTAATACCTTTTATGATGGATGAAAGTTGTGAATCTGATTCTTGACTTCGCAGCCACGCACACGAATGGCCTCTACGAGAAGTACACGCGAAGTCCTGAAGGATCTTCTTCCGCAACAGTGCTAGCAGCTGCAGAACACTTGAAAGCTGAAATCTGCCCGCCGGGATTCAATCAACTCTTGATCAATCGTCTTGAAGCAGATAGAGATGAGGTTTGTAAGAAAAGTAGAGGACTCAGATCTGATCTTGAATCTTCTAGATATTCACCCTGAAAACCCTATCTAAAATGGAGAAGAAGAGGAGGAGGAGGCGGGTGAGGAAGAAGGCTGCAATGGATGTGTTTTTGGTGCCCATGTTTGACCCCTTTTAATGGCCTCCGAATTTTCATTCAAAATTCGAAATTTATTTTTAGAAAACCTCTTTTAGTTGGCACATGCAAAGGAATAGGAACAACCCAAATCAGATCTCAACCAAATCTGATTTAAATTCAAATTTTAAACACATGTGCAAGAGGGAAGGAATTTGAAATCCATGCGGCAAGGTAAAACACTTCATAATTTCGAAATCACCTCTTGAAATTCGAATTTAATCCATTCAAAAACTCAGACGCCACCTTGGCTGATGGTTTGAGTGATTAAAATCATTTAACACATTGCTTAATGTTTGAATTTAAATTCAAATAACAAACAATGTCGCCATGTGTCAAGCAATGGGTCCATGTGCCATGCAATAATTTTGGTTTATTTAAAATTCATGAAATCCAATTCCATGTCACCAATAATTGCCACATCATCTGAGCCTAATCCCCTTGGGTTGCACCTAATCAAATTTGGTCAAACCCGAATTAAAACAAAGCAATTTGGTTGAACCCAATCTAATCAGGTCAGACCCTGATTGAGCTCAAATTGAATCCAATTCAATTTTGGCTCATGCAAACTCAATCAAATTGAATTATTACTTTGTGTTGGACCTAATTCAATTAGGTCAATCCCCAATTAAGAACAAATTAATTTAAAATTAATTTGATCAGTTTAAGTCCTTTTTTGGTTCTGACCTAATCCAATCAGGTCAAAATCCTGATTGAGCCCAAACTTGAATCCAATTCAATTTGGCTCATCCTTAGCACAATTACTCAATCAAATTGAGTTTATTAGTAATTTAATTACTAATTAATCCTTCAATAATTACTTTAATTATTTTATAAGATAATTTGCCAATCAAATTGACCAAATTATCCCTGAATGATTCTTAATCATTCATCAGCTTTCTTGATCAATCAGGAATCTTCTATGCGTGTGACCTCATAGGTTCGAACCTAAGCCGGTAGTATAGGAACAATTTTCCTACACTAATCGATGTGACCATCTAGCAATGGTACCCGACGTCCGGATAGGCCGAATATATGCGAAGCAAATATTCTGGAACCCTGAACTATGGTTACTGTATAATTCAATCCCTTTGACTCCTAATGCCAGGATGACTTAGAGCTCACTGTCAACCCTATAATTAGTACATCCATTATGTGATTAACTTTAGATATCCCGTGACTCCTCACTGGGATTACCCTGGCCAAGGTTTTGCTAAATTAATCACAAGACATTATCTCCTGTTTTCAGGAGGGGTCAATTCCATCTTGACTCACAACTGACTACGCAAGTACTTGACTGCACCCAGTGACCTTCCGTCACTGAATTAGAAATTCAGGTAGTCCGGTACCAAAGTACAGTGAGTTGCTTGCTAGTCACAGGTTGCGGTCTCAGGTCAGAGGGCCAAACTTATACCCATATCCACTCGGAACATCTCTCGACAGTAGAGCGTTCCGGAATTGGTCACGTTTAGTGAAATGTACTTCTACACTTCACTTGTGTGGCATACCAGTGTCTCCACACTCCTTGGTTAAGAGGACAACCAACGTATATGTCACACAACGACCTAATCTCGATAATGTTGTCGTCCTAGTAACAACATATCATTTCGTCGCCAAACAAGTTTAAGGACTCAAAGATAAAATCCTCCTTTATCATAACATAAGTCCTAAGGACTTCATCATATAAGAGTTCATTTGAAGATGAAATGATGAATAATGCCAAATAACACTTTATTAATTTGTCAATTCATTTACAAAATTCAATCATCAATATTGACGATTGACATTATAGGATACAAATTCCACACAAATTTAATCGTATAAATATGAAGTATAAAAGATTTGGTTTCTTATTTTTCAAAGTTTATAAGGAGTCTTTCTTAGATAGATCTATAATACTCTTAAGAACATGAAGCTTGTTTATAGCTTCAGGCCCAAAAGTATAGGAGTTACTTTCAATAACATTCCTAGCCATTTCAGTATGAGTTCTATTCTTCTCTCTACAACACCATTTTTTGGTGTTCTTGATGCAGAAAAGTGATCAATACCATTTTCAGTGCAAATTTTCAAGTCATGATTTTCAAATTCAGTTCCATGATCACTTCTAATCTTAATGGTTGCAGTCCATGTTCATTTGAAATCTTTTTATATAGTTTAGTAAAGCTGAAAATGCTTCATTTTTGTGTGCCAAAAATAAAACCATGTGTACTTAGAAAATCATCCATAATACTAAGCCATAAAGTTTTCATCTAGACTTGCAGCTCTGTTGGTCAAATAAGTCCATATACAGATGCTTAAGGTCTATTTGTGGAGATAACATTTTTAGATTTGAAAAAAAACTCTGGTCTGTTTTCCTAGTTGGCATGCAAGCAGATTTTATCTTTTCCAAATGATAATTTAGGCAAGCTGAAACAAGTTCTTTTCAGATAAGTTCTGAAATTAAGTCCATGCTTGCATGAGTAATTTCGATGCCATAACAAGCTAGCTTCACTATTTTTTGTTTTCATAGCTACCAAACAATTCATGTTTTTATGAGTATTTGATCTAAATCAACCAAATACACATTTCCATGTCTATGTCCAGTAATATTGCACATGTCATTCTTCTTGAAACTAAGCCATTGATGATTCAAAAGTCACAACATATCCTTTATCACAAAATGACTAATGCTTAGCAAATTATGTTTTAATCCATCTACCAAAAACATTTTCAATAAAAGTTGTTGGAGTAATCCGAATGTTACCAATACCAATGATTTTGCCTTTTCCATTATACCAAATGTAACCATTCCTCCATCTTTCTTTTGAGGGACATGAATTGGGATTCATCCCCTGTCATGTGTCTAGGCACCGACTGTCCAAATACTATTTTTGTTGATGCTTGGGATGCTAGACACATATGCAAAACAGAAATTTAATTCTTTATCTTTGGTACCCAGTTTTCTTGGTCCTTGAATGTTAGCAATGATGGTTCCCTTTGGAATCCATATTTTCTAATTGAAACATTCCTTACAAATTTGGCTTTTAGGATTGCATGCAGTGTATTCTTGTTACAGTTTATCTAACTTAAACAGTGTAGATTCGGTTGAACATAAGTTGACTTCACAAATATGTTTTTCAATGATTTCTGTTTTCTCCAAGGATATATCCTAAACCAGCCTTATCATAGACAACTTTCTGACTTTCTAGAATTAGATTTAATTTATCAGAGCTTAGGATGAATTATCTACTATAGGTTTCAGTTTTCCAACTTCTTTAGCTAACTTCTGATTTTTTCATGCAGTTCCTTCTTATTATTCAGAAGAAGAGCATTTTCTTTTCCAATGATTAGTTTTTAATCTTCAGCTCCTTATTCTTTAAACTAAGTTTTTATATTCAATCATTAGTTCAGAAAAAAAGCATCTTGAAGTTCATCAAAAGTGAAATCATATTTAGTATTCAAATATACCTCATTTTCGTATGCCATTAAACATAAATTTGCAGCTTCTTGTTGCTGTTCTTCTCTCCAGAGTTGGATTCATCACTGTCACTCCAAGTAGCCAGCATAGCTTTCTTTCTTATCCTTTTGGAGCCTTTTTTAATAGAGGGACAGTCAGTTCTGAAGTGTCCAGGCTTTTTGTACTCATAGCAAACATGTTGCTCCTTATGATTATTTCTTTGCTTTGCTCCCCCTTGATACAGGCCTTTCTTGAAGTTTTCTCTATTTCTTCTGAAAAATTTTCTGAACCTTCTTGTAATTAGGACCATTTCCTCACTGTTATCAGATTCAGAATCCTCACTCTCATCTTCATATAGAGTGGATTTAAGAGCAATGGTTCTGCGCTTTTTGGATTCATCCTCCTCAGGTTCTGTTTCATTGAAAGCTCATGAGTCATTGAGGAACTCAGCAGTTCTTTCAGTGGAAGAGAGTTGAAATCTTTGGCTTCTTAGATGGCAGTGACCTTTGCTTCCCATGCTCTAGAAGAGACCTAAAATTTTTTTGAACAAGATCACTGTTAAAGTAAGATCTACCAAGGCTTTTCAAGCCGTTTATAATATCAGTGAATCTAGTAAACATTTCAGTTATAGACTCACTGTTTTTCATTTTAAATAATTTATATTTATGCACTAGTATACTGATTTTAGATTCTTTGACCTGGTAGTTGCCTTCATGTGTAACTTCCAGCCTATCCCAGAATTTTTTTAGCAGTCATGCAAATTAGATATACGATTAAACTCATTTGCATCTAAAGAACAGTAAAGAAACATTCATGGCTTTTGCATTCAGCTGAGCCGTTCTTTTATCATGGTCATCCCATTCAATCTCAGGTTTAAATAAGTGTGATGTCATCTATAATCTTAGTTGGTGTGTGAGGTCCATTGACAATAACAGTCCATAAATCATAGTCAAGCGCTTGAATAAAATTATGCCATACTAGCTTTCCAATAAGTAAAAGTTTGTGCCATGAAAAGAGATGGTCTGTTGGTAGATTGCCCTTCGGCAACAGAGGATCCCATGGTGGCTGTCATGGATCTTTAACTCTTGATGTTAGATCAAAAAGTTACTGTAAATTACTAGGCTCTGATACCACTTGTTGCCCAGAGGTGCAACCTAAGAGGAAGGGTGAATTGGATCTTTTAAAATTAAACGTGTGAAGAAGGTGAGTTATTGTTATCTTTCAATAACTTACAGATTTAGCAGCGGAAAAAACATTGTACAAAACAAAGCAGTGAATAAGATGAGAAAAGCAATCAGAAATATGCAGTGGAGGAAGAGAGATAAATCACACACACAAACACCAAGGTTTATAGTGGTTCGGTGTACTTCCAGCACCTACGTCCACTCCCCAAGCCTAGCTTGAGATTTCTCTATAACCCAACAGATTATAGCTTGATTATTTTTCGGGCTTACAATCAAAAATCCAGTTGATTTTCCCAAGCAACCAACCGAAAATCTATCCTCGTTTGTTTTCCGGGCTCACAAACAACCCAGTTGGTTTTCAGACAAACCAACCAAAAACTTTACACCGTTTGTTTTTCCAGGCTCACAAACAATCCAGTTGGTTTTCAGATAAACCAACCAGAAACTATTTTTCTTGCTGAATACTCCTGATTCAGTAACTTCCAATCAAGGCTTGGAAGAGCCTTTACAAGTTTCAAATGAATGAAACTGTTACAGCAACAGTTAATCCAAATAAATGAAAGCTGTAACCAGAAAACTTAAAGCTTCAAAATATATAGAATGAATCAATAAAAAATAAAGCTGAAGCCGATGAAGAAGTTAGCTGTGGATGAAATGTACCAATGCTTGACCAGCAACTCTTCTCGATTCAATGAGAAGCTTCGACTCATTTCCTCATATGAGTAAGTTTCAGATGGAGTGTCGGTGAGGATGATGAATAGTTTAGCTTTGTTCTTCTCTTTTCCTTAGTGGAAACTTTTCTTTCTTAATGGAATCTTTTTCTTTCTTGTTGTTTTCTTTCTAAGGTTCCCTTGAATTTATAGACGAGTTCTTCAGAGGGGATTTGAATTCTTTTTTTCGGTTATTATGGGAATCTTTTTCATTACATAAAAAGATAAAAGTTGTTGCAAGCTTTCCGTTGTGGTTCCAGCAGTACAAAGGGTCGACTCATGTTTATCCTGGGTCGGCCTCTTCAAGATATTGAGACGGCTCTTGCTGTGATATCTTCAAAGGGCCGACTCTTAACCATAAGGGTTGACTCATCTTCTTCAGAAGTCGCCTCTTAAACACAAGGATCGGACTCATGCAGTAATTGTTCTGTCTTACGCTTAGACTGAACTGGGGTCGACTCTTCAAACGCAAGGGTCGACTCTCCAATTTCGGGAGGTCGACTCATTTGGAACAAGGGTTGACTCGTCAAACTTTGTCTCAGGCGGTGAAAGCTCTCTGTTTGATTTGAACTACACAAGGGTCCACTCATGTTTTGCGGGAGTTGACTCATTGACTGTGTCACTTGAAGAGAACATGCCAGAGTCAACACAAACTTTTTCTTTTTGCTTAGAAGTTGACTCAAGTTTTTCAAACAGAAAACTTTAGACTTCATCTTTGATCTCCATGGATTAGATTAAGATCATTTTTCTTTTAGAACATATCCAATGAAGTGTTCGCGAAGAACTTATGATTTTGCAGTGCTTCATTTTTTCTGATTTTTCTTGGACTTATAAAACTTCACAATTAAGCCCAACATCATTAGTACATAATATTATCTCAAGTGTTTTGTAATCATCAAAATTCATCCTTTAGGGTTGACACTTCATGCAAAACTTGGGGTCGGCTCCTCTTGGGGTCGGCCCCAGTTACTGTTCATCTATGCCATATGTGCCAGAATGTTCCCAAAACGTGCCAGGGTCGACTCCATCTCTTCTGGGGTCGACTCCTACTCTATGCCAAGTGTTCCAAAGGCATGCCATTTAGTTCCAAGGCATGCCAAATGTATTGGGGTCGACTCCAAACTAATTGGGGTCAACTCTAACCATATTTTTCTGCACTTTAAAGGTTAGTTATGCATATTGAAACAATAATATGATATTCCAAGTAAATTAGGATGCTAGGCACAACAAGATTTTATTCTCTTGATAGTGAAAATTACAGAATTGCCATTTTGAAAGAATAGATGCCCTACAAGCCAATCACAATATGTATTACGAAGGGTTTTTCTTTTGATTTGTCCAAATCATGTACAATGACATTTAATTATGAATAAAAGCATTGTGTTTCATCATACGCAATTTATTATATTTGTGATGAACCCCTTTAGATTAGGTGTGGAGTGATCGATTAAAACCCCGTTTGATTTTGATGAGCTCAAAGCATTGGAGTATATCTTGTGATTACTAATGAATTCAATTGAGTGTTTCAGTGAAAATCCTGTCCAAGTGTCTCTAGACTTGGTTCATAGCATTTTGGATAAGTTAAGAAGTCTGCATGAACCAATGTCTGAGATACGAGTCGACTCCCGAGTTTCACGAGTCGACTCCAAGCGTATCAAGGTCACTGGCACGAGCTCAAGTCGACTCCTGATCAGTACGAGTCGACTCCGACTGAAAACAGACAGAAGGACAGAAGAGCAGTTTTTCAGGTCTGAGATTCGAGTCGACTCCAGTGGAACGCGAGTCGACTCCCAGCGGTACATAAAGAAAAAGTCAGAGAGCGTTTTATGGACTCTGAGATTCGAGTCGACTCCCGCAGTACGCGAGTCGACTCCGAGACTGTGCGACCATCGACAGACAGAAGACCATGTTACTGCCTCTGAGATTCGAGTCGACTCCCAGACAGCTCGAGTCGACTCCAAGACAAGCTTCACGTCAAAAGGCAGAAGACCAACTTTCAGAAACTGAGAGCCGAGTCGACTCCAAGGAAGTTCGAGTCGACTCCAAGACTGGATGAGCCAAAAGACAGAGAATCGGGAGTTCGGGCTCTGAGATTCGAGTCGACTCCCAGGATAGTCGAGTCGACTCGAGTGGACAAAATTCAAATTTGGATCCACGGACTACAGAGGATGAGCCGACTCCAAAATTGCCAGGTCAGCGCCAGAAGTTGGCGAGTCGACTCCGGGTCAAGACGAGTCGACTCCCAGTCAAGACGGCAACTTTAATTCAAACTGGGAACAGTTGCCGAGTCGACTCCGGAAAAGCTCGAGTCGACTCCTGCTACGGCCGAGTCGACTCCTGATCGCGCGAGTCGACTCCAACCCACCAACGGTCACATTGTCAGGCTGCGCAGAGTGTGGCAGAACGGCCAGAAAAAGCAGAGTAACGGCTAGTTTCCGTGGGGGTTGGCTTAAATAGCCACAGAAGACTGTAGCAAGGTAGAGAACACACATTCCACTCCTAGCATTCAAGTCTTCAAGCTCTCTAAGTGCTCTTCAACGAGAAAAAGGGAAGATCTGCATTTACTGCTCCACCAACATCTTCCCAGCATTCAAAGCTTCCTCCTCCTGCTTTCAAGTCGATCACTCTTTCAAGAGGAGACCGGAGTTCCAGAAGCTACACCTCTTCACCATCTTAAAAGCGTTTGAGGGCTTCTAACTCCTTTACGATTATATTGTTTTAAATCTGCTTTTTGAGAAGCTATTTTCTGTTTTCTTCTATCTCGTGTATTTACTTGATTCAATCGGGGATTGAATCAAGGGGATTAAGGTTGGTTGGTGAGCCGGTTTAAAACCAACGAGTGTAAGGGTTTGATTGTGAGCCCGGGAAAACAATCGGGGTTGGTTCTAGTCGGTGAGCCTGGGAAAACCGACCGAGTTCGTTGTGAGCTCGTAAAACAACAAGTTCGGTTGTGAGCTTGCAAAACAACCGGCTGTAATCCAAAGGGGGTTATAGTGAAATTTCCAAGTGAGACTTGGGGAGTGGACGTAGGAGCAAGGGTTAGCTCCGAACCACTATAAAACTTTGTGTTTGTAGTGCATTGTCTCTCATCTTCTTCCCCACACATTACTCACAGCACTTAGCTTTAATTAAATAACTGGCTATAGTATTTAGTTAATCATCCACAAAGTTTTAATTAGCTAAGTTAAGTTAAAAACCCAATTCACCCCCCCCCCTCTTGGGTTGTCTATCTGGGCAACAAGTGGTATCAGAGCCAAAAACTCTTCCACTCAAGAGTTAAAAGATCAAAATGACAACCCCATTTGGATCTTCTCACATTGAGGGTCAGTCCACCCAAAGACCTCCTTTCTTCAATGGATCCGACTACTCATACTGGAAGGCTAGGATGAGAATATTCATCCAAGCCCAAGACTATGAGATGTGGACCATTGTAGTGAATGGCCCATACATCCCATCCACATATGTAGAGGGTGTTAAGGTACCCAAACTAGAAACGGATTGGGATGAACATGACATGAGGAAGGCACAACTAAACTCTAAAGCAATGAATGTGTTTTATTGTGCCTTAGACCGTAATGAATTCAATAGAGTTTCAACTTGTAATTCTGCAAAAGAAATTTGGGACAGACTTGAAGTGACCCATGAGGGCACGAATCAAGTCAAGGAATCCAAAATAAACATCTTGGTTCATAAATATGAACTATTTAAAATGGATTCAAATGAAACAATCACAAGCATGTTCACTAGGTTTACTGATATTGTCAATGGCCTAAAAAGCCTTGGCAAGAACTATACTAACAGTGAACTTGTCAGGAAAATCCTTCGGTGTCTACCAAGGTCGTGGGAAGCCAAGGTGACGGCGATCCAAGAAGCTAAAGACTTGAACAAGCTTCAACTTGAAGAGCTCCTTGGATCCCTGATGACGCATGAGCTTACCATGAAACAACACAACGAGGAAGAGTCCTCCCATAAGAAAAAGGTAATAGCTTTAAAATCTACTTCTTCTAACAAGGACCTGTCTTGCAGCAGTAGCAGTGAAGAGGAAGAAGATGAGGAAGATGGTGGTGAGGCACTTCTTGTGCGCAAGTTCAAGAAGTTTATCAACCACAAGAAGACGTATCATCAAAGGAGAGGTCCCTCAAATTCCTACCGCAGAGACAAAGGTAAGGAAAGGGAAAATGAGGGGATTGGGTGTTACGAGTGCAAGAAGCCGGGACACATAAGAGCAGAGTGCCCCTTACTGAAGAAGGGGAGTAAGTACAAGAAGAAGAAGGCACTTGTCACCACCCTATCGGACTCCGACGCATCATCTTCATCATCGGATGAAGAACAAGAAGAGAAGGCCAATTTCTGTTTCATGGCCAACGAAAATGAGGTAATTTCCGATACGCATTTTGATTTTACATTTGATGAACTTTATGATGCGTTCAATGAATTAATGATTGAGTATAAGAATATAAATGTTAAAAACAGAGAACTAAAAGTAACTAACCAAAGTTATATTCATAAGCATGATTCATTAATTAAGGATAAAGATAATCTCACCAAAAAAAATCTAGAACTTAAGACAAGCAACCAACTCCTAATTAAGAAGACTAACACCTTAACGAAAGATATTGAGAAACTAACAAAGGAATTCTCAGATCTCAAAAACCATAAACAAGTCTTAAACAAGGATCTAACTAAAGAGCTAAATGATCTAAAAACCGAAAATCAGACATTAACTAAAGAACTAAACAAATACAAACCCTTAGTTGAAAAATTCACATATAGTTCTGAAAAGTTAAACATGATACTTAACAATCAACGAGCCGTATTTAATAAAGCGGGTTTAGGGTATAAACCAAGGAATAAGCAAAAACTTCTTAGTAACTTCTTTGTTAAAGCTGGAGAAACTAAAATTAAGAAAATAACTTGCTTTTGTTGTGGAATAGTAGGACATAAAGCAAATGCATGTAATTTTAGGAAAAGTAAAACTAAAAGAAAAAATAAAAGGGTATGGGTTCCAAAAGGAACCAACTTGACTAACCATGAAGGACCCAAGAAAACTTGGGTACCTAAGATGACATGATTTGCTTGTGTAGGAGTGTCTTGCAGCCAAGGTCAACAAAAACTGCTGGTATTTGGATAGTGGCTGTTCAAGGCACATGACGGGTGATAAAGATCAATTTTTCACCCTTGAAGCTAAGAAGGGAGGTGCTGTGACTTTTGGAGACAACAACCAAGGTCACATCATTGGTATTGGTAAAGTTCAAATCACCCCTTCTACCTTTATAGATAATGTTAGATATGTTGATGGTCTTAAGCATAACTTGTTAAGCATTAGTCAATTATGTGATAAAGGATATGATGTTATGTTTAAACCATCACTATGTATTATAACAAATCCTAATGATAATAGTTTAGTTTTTAAAGGGGTGAGACGTGGAAATGTATATGTGGTAGATCTAGAAGACCTTACAAAACATAACCAATGTTTAGTTGTTAATGAAACTAAAGAAAATGATGCTAGTTGGTTATGGCACCGTAAGTTAGGTCATGCAAGCATGGACACAATAACTAAACTAGTTAAAAGAGACTCCGTGATAGGTTTGCCAAAATTAAAATTTGAAAAGAACAAAATATGTGAAGCATGTCAATTTGGCAAACAATCTAGAAACTTTTTTAAATCCATAAAATGTGTCTCTACTTCTAGGCCTCTAGAATTACTACACATGGACCTATTTGGTCCAACTAGAACAACAAGCCTAGGTGGAAATAAATATGGTCTAGTTATAGTAGATGATTACTCTAGGTACACATGGGTCATGTTTCTAGCGCATAAGGATCAAGCATTTTCTATGTTTAAGAAGTTCCATAAGGAAGTAACAAATGCTAGAGAATCCTCAGTTATAGCTATTAGAAGTGACCATGGTACCGAATTCGAAAATCAATTATTTGATGAATTTTGTAGTAAAAAGGGGATAACCCATAATTTCTCAGCACCTAGGACACCACAACAAAATGGAGTTGTGGAAAGGAAAAATAGAACCCTAGAGGAAATGGCTAGAACGATGTTATGTGAAAGTAACCTCCCTAAGTACTTTTGGGGAGAAGCCATTAATACTTCTTGCCATGTATTAAATAGAGTTCTATTAAGACCCATCTTAAAGAAAACACCATATGAACTGTGGAAAAACAGAAAACCAAAGGTTAACTATTTTCATGTTTTTGGATGTAGGTGTTTTGTACATAATAATGGGAAAGATAATCTAGGGAAATTTGATCCAAAATCTGATGAAGGAATATTCCTAGGTTATTCTACAACTAGTAAAGCCTATAGAATCTTTAATAAAAGAACCCTAGTTATAGAAGAATCTATACATGTTGTTTTTGATGACTCTAGTGACATCTCATCTAGTAAGAAGGTTAATCTTGATGATGATGTTGAAATACTTGAAGAAAAGATAGATGAGATGGGATTACAAGATGATAATCAAAAATTGATTGAAGGAGAATCATCAAACCAAGAGCCTATAGTGGATCATGGGCTAACTAAAGCTTGGAGGTATGCTCATGGGCATCCTAAGGAACTAATTCTAGATGATCCATCCCAACCCGTTAGGACTAGAGCATCCCTTAGAAATTTGAATAACCATCTAGCTTTTGTTTCACACTTTGAGCCCAAACATATAGAAGAAGCCGAAAATGATGTAAATTGGATAAATGCAATGCAAGAAGAACTAAACCAATTTACTAGAAACAAAGTGTGGGATCTAGTAGAGAGACCTTCTGAATATCCAATTATAGGTACAAAATGGATATATAAAAATAAGCTAGATGAAAATGGAATTGTTATAAGGAATAAGGCTAGACTAGTAGCAAAGGGTTATAATCAAGAAGAAGGTATAGACTTTGATGAAACCTTTGCTCCCGTAGCTAGACTTGAGGCTATTAGACTATTATTAGCATATGCATGCTCTAAGGACTTCAAGCTATATCAAATGGATGTAAAAAGTGCTTTTCTAAATGGGTTTATTAATGAGGAGGTATATGTGGAACAACCTCCTGGTTTTGAAAATCATCAATACCCCAATCATGTGTATAAACTGAACAAAGCACTTTATGGACTAAAACAAGCACCTAGAGCATGGTATGAGAGACTTAGTAAATTTCTATTAGAACATGAATTCTCTAGGGAAAATGTAGATACAACATTATTTCTGAAAAAGAAAAATAAGGATATGTTATTAGTACAGATTTATGTTGATGATATCATTTTCGGTGCTACTAACAATCGCCTCTGCGAGGAATTTGCTGATTTGATGCAGAGTGAGTTTGAGATGAGCATGATGGGAGAGCTGAACTACTTCCTCGGGCTTCAAATCAAACAATCTGAAGGAGGCATCTTCATCAATCAAGCCAAATATATCAAGGAGATGCTCAAGAAGTTTGATATGGAGGGAAACAAGTCAATCAGCACTCCCATGAGCTCATCATGTAAGTTAGACCAAGATGAATCAGGTAAATCTGTAGATCAAAAACTTTATAGAGGTATGATAGGTTCTTTACTGTATCTTACTGCAAGTAGGCCTGATATTATGTTTAGTGTGTGCATGTGTGCTAGATATCAGGCTAATCCTAAAGAATCACACCTAGCTGCAGTTAAGAGAATCTTTAAATACTTAATAGGAACTAAGAACATAGGGCTGTGGTACTCTAAAGAATCTAGCCTAAACTTAATAGGGTACACAGATTCAGACTTCGCTGGATGTAAGCTTGATAGAAAAAGTACCAGCGGGTCTTGTCAATTTCTAGGAGAAAACCTAATCTCATGGTTTAGCAAGAAACAAAACTCGGTTGCATTATCCACTGCAGAAGCTGAATATGTTGCAGCCGGGAGTTGTTGTGCTCAAATCTTGTGGATTAAACAACAATTAGAAGATTATGGCATTAAACAAGATAAAATTCCCATTAATTGTGATAATACAAGTGCCATAAACCTAACTAAAAATCCAATTCAACACTCAAGAACTAAACACATTGAGATAAGACATCACTTCATAAGAGATCATGTATTGAATGGTGATGTGACTCTCCAATTTGTTTGTACTGATAATCAATTAGCAGATATTTTCACAAAACCCCTAAGTGAAGAGAGGTTCAGTGTACTAAGGAGGGGATTAGGAGTGATTGACCCATCCTAGTGGGAGTTTCCACTAGATTAATTGATTTTGATGGTTAAAATGAGGTTAAAATAGAGTTTCTATTCAATGATCATCAAATCAGATCCCAACTAGGTGATTTTCCCTCATTTGGCACGGTTATAGCATGATTTTTAAGTACGTGCCAAGGTTAGAGACGACTCGAGTAAGTTTCAGAGCCGGCTCCTAAGGGGGAGTCGACCCGCACATTGTCGGGAGTCGACTCGAAGTCTACAGGCGCATAAGGAGAGTCGACTCGCGCATTTTCTGGAGTCGACTCGAGGTCGAGTCGACTCGCGACTCAGGGGAGTCGACTCGCAGTCGGGATCCGACTTTTTAACCCTAGGTTTGTCGTTTCGCAAACACTTTTTCTCAAGCCGCCACTGTTCACAAAGCCCTAGAGCCGACTCCTAGGTCATCCTCGATCGTCTCCAAGCCCTTTTCCCGTCGATTCTTCGCCGGACATTGAGTTTCCATCCGTTCCTAGGTCTTTTCAGGTCAGTCCCGAGCTTCCTCTATCGATCCTTCTTCGTTCTCTAGGTTTTCATCTCGTTTAGGTCAAGATGCCTCGCAAGGGAGTTGTTAGAAAGAGGTCCCGTCCCGTGGCCGGTCCCGAGCGGCGCTCCAAGGCGCGGCACGATCCCGCGAGGCAACCTCCTCCGGATCGTTCCCCGCCTAGGGTGGTTTATGTTAGGCCGTTGGCCGGGAAGGCCGTCACCTCCGGGAGGTATGTCACTTTCGACTATCTCTCCCGGGAAGGATTCACCATAGGCGATAGGCTTAGAGCCCAGGGTCTAGAGTACTTCCTCACCTTGGACCTTCCCACCTATCCTGGCCTAGTTCAAGAGTTCTACAGTACCGTCCATCGGGGAGATGGAGGTATTGAGGGCACGGTATTAGGTGTCCCATTGCGTGTCACAGAGGACCTCATTGCCCATATCCTCCACCTTCCATTAGTAGGGGTGGCTCCTGCACATCCTGAGGATAGATTTGAGGCCCTTACGATCGTCTTAGGGCATCCACCTCAGTCTCCCCTAGATGAGGTATCTGCTAGCTCACTTCCTATTGAAGTGAGAATCCTTTTGAGCATTTTGTCCAGGTCCATCTTCCCTAAGACAGGGAGATTTGATTTTGTGAATGAGAGGGACCTAGCTATTATGTCTTACATTCTTCAGGACACCCCGGTCAACTTCTCCAAGCTCATTTATAGGTATATGTGTGAGCCCCTGGATAGACCTAGGCTCTCCCTCCCATACGGAATGATATTCACTCTTCTCTTTAGGCAGTACGAAATTTCCATTCCTGAGAAGGAACCCTCTCGTGCCTTGCGATGGACTGATCGCTTGGGTACGGGGACCATGCACAGGATGGGATTTCGGAAGAGAGAAGGGATCTGGGTTAGGAAGTCCACTCTCACCGCTCAGACCACCAGACCATCATCCAGTCCTGAGCCAGATTCTGACTACCCAGAGTCCCCAGACCATCCAGACCTTCCATCCACTCCTCCTGCTCCTACCACCTCTGCCGGACCTTTCTCCTCAGCTCCACCATCTATGGAGGTCCGTATTGATCCAGAGCAGCTCCGGGAGCTGCGGCAGGAGATCGTCCGAGATTTGAGGGACGAGCTGCTCCGGGAGCTCCGAGGTTCCGTGCCAGCTCCCACTCCTGCACCCACTACATCCTCAGCATTGGTCCCATCCTTGACAGCCGTGACAGACATGACGGCTGAGGTGCGGAAGGAGATCTACAACATTAGGACCCTGGTGCAGGCCCAGTTCCACAGCATGAGCGAGGTCACGAGCACCACGAGGAGGATGCGGGATGACATCCGCCGTGACATGCACACCACCACCGAGGGGGCCGAGCGCTTGTCGAATGTGCTCATCGACAAGCTAGACGCACTTCAGACCTCGGTGACTGGGCTTCAGACGTCGGTGACTGAGCTCTCCACTACACATAGCAGAGCCACCACGTCTATTATCACGCAGCTGGGCCATGTTACAGAGGCAGTCGCCCTCCTCATGGAGCAGAGCCGATTGAGAGGAGGAGTCACATCCTCGAGAGGAGGAGCTACATCCTCCAGAGGAGGAGATGTATCCTCGAGAGGGGGAGCCACATCCTCCAGAGGAGGAGATGTATCCTCGAGAGGGGGAGCCACATCCTCGAGGAGGTCATAGATGATTTTGAGTTGTGTTTTGTCTTCTTTTGTATTGTTCTTGCTTTACCTATTGTATGCTCAAATGTATTCACCTTCATATCAATACAATGAGTAGACATCTTATCTTCATTTCTGTGCCATTTGATGATTGACTGTGCTATTTGTGCCATTGATTGTGTGTGATTACCTCCTTTTTGGTATGATGACAAAAAGGGGGAGATATGTGTAAGTATAAAATGTAAAAGGGGAGAAATATTAAAAAATATGTAAAAGAAATCAATGGAAATAAATAAAACGATAAACTCTTAAAAACACACATAAATTTGTTCTAAGTGGATTCGGTACCTCGAGGCTCATTATCTCTCTTTTGGGGCTCCTAATGGAGTAATCTCCAGAATCTATTCAAGGAATATTCGGAGATTAGCTGAATCCTACTCAAGACCAAATTGACAGATTTTCCCTCTAAAAACAAAAATTTTAGTTCAAAAATTTCAAAGCATTAAAAGGAAATTCAGAAAATCAAAACATAGTTGAATGCATATGTTGAGGGAGAGAATCTGAATTTTAATCAAGCTAAAACATTAATGTCATATAAGCCAAACAATTGATTGCAGAATATGAAGACTTATATAATTCCAAATGAAAGGGGGAACTTTAACTCCGAAATTTAATATTTCACTCCTTTCAAACTTGGATAAATTAAATTATCAGACATTTGAATTCATTTATGGAGTTTATTTCATTATTTACTGAGCAACTCATTTTACATATACTCAAAGTTTTGTCATCATCAAAAAGGGGGAGATTGTGGAGTGATCGATTAAAACCCCGTTTGATTTTGATGAGCTCAAAGCATTGGAGTATATCTTGTGATTACTAATGAATTCAATTGAGTGTTTCAGTGAAAATCCTGTCCAAGTGTCTCTAGACTTGGTTCATAGCATTTTGGATAAGTTAAGAAGTCTGCATGAACCAATGTCTGAGATACGAGTCGACTCCCGAGTTTCACGAGTCGACTCCAAGCGTATCAAGGTCACCGGCACGAGCTCGAGTCGACTCCTGATCAGTACGAGTCGACTCCGACTGAAAACAGACAGAAGGACAGAAGAGCAGTTTTTCAGGTCTGAGATTCGAGTCGACTCCAGTGGAACGCGAGTCGACTCCCAGCGGTACATAAAGAAAAAGTCAGAGAGCGTTTTATGGACTCTGAGATTCGAGTCGACTCCCGCAGTACGCGAGTCGACTCCGAGACTGTGCGACCATCGACAGATAGAAGACCATGTTACTGCCTCTGAGATTCGAGTCGACTCCCAGACAGCTCGAGTCGACTCCAAGACAAGCTTCACGTCAAAAGGCAGAAGACTAACTTTCAGAAACTGAGAGCCGAGTCGACTCCAAGGAAGTTCGAGTCGACTCCAAGACTGGATGAGCCAAAAGACAGAGAATCGGGAGTTCGGGCTCTGAGATTCGAGTCGACTCCCAGGACAGTCGAGTCGACTCGAGTGGACAAAATTCAAATTTGGATCCACGGACTACAGAGGATGAGCCGACTCCAAAATTGCCAGGTCAGCGCCAGAAGTTGGCGAGTCGACTCCGGGTCAAGACGAGTCGACTCCCAGTCAAGACGGCAACTTTAATTCAAACTGGGAACAGTTGCCGAGTCGACTCCGGAAAAGCTCGAGTCGACTCCTGCTACAGCCGAGTCGACTCCTGATCGCGCGAGTCGACTCCAACCCACCAACGGTCACATTGTCAGGCTGCGCAGAGTGTGCAGAACGGCCAGAAAAAGTAGAGTAACGGCTAGTTTCCGTGGGGGTTGGCTTAAATAGCCACAGAAGACTGTAGCAAGGTAGAGAACACACATTCCACTCCTAGCATTCAAGTCTTCAAGCTCTCTAAGTGCTCTTCAACGAGAAAAAGGGAAGATCTGCATTTACTGCTCCACCAACATCTTTCCAGCATTCAAAGCTTCCTCCTCCTGCTTTCAAGTCGATCACTCTTTCAAGAGGAGACCGGAGTTCCAGAAGCTACACCTCTTCACCATCTTAAAAGCGTTTGAGGGCTTCTAACTCCTTTACGATTATATTGTTTTAAATCTGCTTTTTGAGAAGCTATTTTCTGTTTTCTTCTATCTCGTGTATTTACTTGATTCAATCGGGGAATTGAATCAAGGGGATTAAGGTTGGTTGGTGAGCCGGTTTAAAACCAACGAGTGTAAGGGTTTGATTGTGAGCCCGGGAAAACAATCGGGGTTGGTTCTAGTCGGTGAGCCTGGGAAAACCGACCGAGTTCGTTGTGAGCTCGTAAAACAACAAGTTCGGTTGTGAGCTTGCAAAACAACCGGCTGTAATCCAAAGGGGGTTATAGTGAAATTCCCAAGTGAGACTTGGGGAGTGGACGTAGGAGCAAGGGTTAGCTCCGAACTACTATAAAACTTTGTGTTTGTAGTGCATTGTCTCTCATCTTCTTCCCCACACATTACTCACAGCACTTAGCTTTAATTAAATAACTGGCTATAGTATTTAGTTAATCATCCACAAAGTTTTAATTAGCTAAGTTAAGTTAAAAACCCAATTCACCCCCCCCCCTCTTGGGTTGTCTATCTGGGCAACATTAGGGCAACGATTTTAGGGCTATGATGAGATCATACTAGTGGGACCTAAAATTCTAATCTTAAATATTTCCAGTCGTTGGTGCATTGAGTTTGGGATCAATATTACCGAAAAGACTGGCACGTCTTATGTATGCTTGATGCAGAGGGTGATTGATCTCATAATCACTTGTGTGGAGATATTAATACAAAGATGTAGGTGCTCATTAGAAGAATGAGTTCACTGAATTGACCTACAAAGAGAAATCTTATGAAATCTTACTTACATGTCAAAAGATGATTTTCTTAGTGGGAGTTGTGCAACTAATCCTTTGACCTGAGATCACCATGGTATCTTGTGCACATGAACCCATATTTTGGTTCACACTCATTCATAACTTTAAGTTGTGTACGGGGTCTTCTGGATATGGTGAATTGTGTACGAAGATTATGAGTAGATCAATAAGGAATCAATCACTCTAGTAAGAGAAGACCGCATCCCATTTATTCTAATCATATGATAATTCAGGGAGTCTTTGATCAAAGCAGAATGAAAATTAGAAAGAATTTTTAATGTTTCATGATTCGAATTATTATTAGAAGATTAAGAGAAATATGAATATGAAATTGAGTTTGACATACATTTATACTCATATACATATTCAGGATGCGGTTTGATTGAAGGATTGAATTGCATGGTAGCTTGCCACTGAAGGGTATTTTTGGTATTTTCATCAAATTTTATATTTTTTGGGTAGACATAATACGTTGCTAGACGTCAATCTTGTCTTATAGGTTTGATCAAATTAAAGAGTTTAATTCGATCACCAATTAGAAAGGATTCTAATTGTTAAGTTCGGGTTCGCACAGTTTGGACCTAAATCGATTAGAAGAGTTCTAATCAAGTTGGGTTAACTCGCACTCACACCTATTACTGGCTAAGTATGGAATCCAATGGATCACATATAAGAAAACTTATCAAGTGTCTAATTGGATTAGATCATGTTTGCAAGGTAGACATCCTAGCAGGTGTTGCAAACTCTTAGCTCCTGATTCGAATTGGATTCGAATCTGATTCTTAATTGATCTAATTAGATTAGATCATGTTCTAATATGGGTTAGCTAAGAGTTGGCACCTAATTGGCTTGGTTTGAGTCTAACTAAATTAGATTTGATAAATCATTCAATTTAGACCGTTGGATCTTCTTCAAACCGTCGGATGAAGACTTAATGGATAAATTGGATGATGCCATGGATTGGAGCCATTGGATCTTCATCATGGGATGATGGGAGATCATGATGGCGTGATGGATCTCATCTGGAGGCGTGATGATGAAAAATACGTGAAGGGAAACCAAGGATGGCGTAAGTTATGAATGGATAAGGATGAAAGCCACCCTTTGATCTTATCCATTTGATTTCTCTCTCTCTCTCTCTTCATCACATCTAAGGGATATATGGCACCCTCTTTTATGGCCTTTGGATCATCATCACCTCTTGATCAGTGGACAAGAATTGTTCCTATTTTTCATGCGTGAGAAGAAGTGAAGAGAGGGATGAGTACGGCGCATATATGAAGAGGTGCTTAGGGAATGAAGCGCCATATCATAAGCGCTTCATCTTATCCTAACTTCTTTTGATATGCCCTCTCACAGAGGCACTTCCCTTAGTTCTCACACATCTCTTGATGCATGAAAGGATGGCTAGGATGCATCCTTTCACATCTATAAATAGGAAACAATTCTACTGTATTCTTTATTCCATTCCACCGCATTCTCTCTCCCTTATCCCTTCTTTCTTACAAGCCTTTGTTTCTTTCTAGCATTGCTTCTAGAGTATCCTAAGCCAAGACAAGGAGGTATTCAATAAGACAAAAAGATTAGAAGTGATTTAGAAAGATGAAAGAAAAATAAGAGAGGAGAGAAAGCAAGCTAATTTAAATCCTTTGGAAGGATTCAGCATTAAGGATCAAAAATCTTTGGAGCTAAAGTCTTGATCGAGTTTCCGTGTGGATCACCGTCGGAGGGCGGATGCTTGGACACCTCGTGGAGATTCTACAAACTTGAATTTAGCGTTATAGATATTCTTCTATTTCAGCATTTATATTTATATTGTTTGATTGCTACCATTAAGGTGATCTAGGCTTATTAGGGTTTTATGCATAGGGACTTTATTAAGAAATTTTTAAAATTCCTAGCTTCCGCTGCCCATTATGACATGTTAAAACTCTACAGTGGTATCAAAGCCATCCTTAATTGATTCAATCAAGTTATTATGCATGATGTATGATTGTTAAATTAAATTACTATGAAATAGTAATGTCATATGTTTAGAAGAATGCTGAATTTTATGATTCATATATGAATTGATATATAATAAAATGTCATGATATGAATTTTTCATATGAAGATATGTTGAAGCATGTTAATTGATCCAATCAATTGGTAATAATTTGTACATGATATGAGATAGCCATAATGTAAATATGCTATGAGATAATATTATGTTATAAATGTCATGATAGGAATTTTCATATGAAGATATGTTAATTGATTTAGTTAATTGGTAATGATACATGCTATGAGATAGCCATGATGCATGATAGTTGGTTATGATTTATATATGTTATGAGATAGATATATAATTTGTTGTAGCATATACAAAGACATGTTCAATATGTTACAATTATATAATGTGCATGAGACCAGTAAGCCCTCAATAAAAATTATATTAAGTCATAGTGTTGAAAAAACTTTGAGCTGACACATTCTAGAATAATTAATCTAATTAGCGTCTAAGGAAAGCACTAAAGGTGGTTCTCTAATTAGGACCTTACTCTCTAAGTAAAGGGAGCCTCCCACCTGCTTACCTAGCCAATTGTTTGATTGCCTATTATGGATAAGCTTAATGTTGATAAAACACTACTCTTAGCCTTCCTTCATGCCTCAACATTATTATGTCAAGATTCATGCTAGTTTGTTGTGCAACCACAAGGCTTGCAATGGGAACTGATGTTATACTATCTTGGTGCATAGAGATGCTTATGGTATATTTTAATATGTTGCTTTGTTGTGCAACCACAAGAGCAATGTTATTTGAATATGACTGTATGGAAATGAAGGGTTTGACTTAACTAAAACATTATAGTTTGTTGTGCAACCACAAGGCTATAAGTGTTTTAAGAGGAGAGGATAAAGTTGAGAATTGCATGCGATGCAATTGGAAAGAGTTTCCTACCTTTGAACTCAAAAGGATTTGTTGTGTAACCACAAGACTTTTATGAAGAATTAGGATCTCAATCCTACAAAGAAAAATTAGGTTTTCTCGTTTATCATAGGAGAGGGCTATGATATTCGATAAAATAGTGGGAGTAACAATTAGATAAAGTCCTTGTCTAATTGTATATATGTCATCATGATTGGTATGCTTATGCTAGTTTTGTTCTTTATTTATGTAGAATTAATTCTGAATTAAATGGCATCTTCACTATCACTAAGAGGCATCTTGGATGCAACAAGTTGACCAGTCCAAACTATGTGGACTGGTTGAGGAATCTTAAGATTGTACTTACTCAGGAGAAAATTTTCTATATTTTTGAAACCCCTGATCTTGGAGATCTAGGGGATGATGATACAGAAGAGGAGGTAGCTACACATAAGATGTGGAAAAATGATAGTTTAACTGTCAAATGTATCATTCTTGCCCCCATGAGCAATGAGCTACAGAGACAACATGAGAGCATGGACACTTAATCCATACTTCTCAATTTAAAGAAGTTGTATGGAGAGCAGAGTAGAACTGCTAGATATGAGATATCTAAGCAATTATTCCGTGCTAGAATGAATGAAGGAACGTCCATGCAAAACCATTGTCTTATGGTTAGAGACTTGATCACCAGATTAAGTCAATTAGGTTTTGCTTTGGACAGTGAGCTCAGTCAGGATTTGATCCTGCAATCACTACCTGAATTATTCTCTCAGTTTGTTGTGAATTTTCACATGAACAAGCTGAACGTCTCACTACCTAAGCTATTAAATATGTTAAAGATAGCTGAGACCCATATCAAAAAGAAAAAGGGTCCGATCCTTCTTGTTGATAGGGGCTCAAGGAAGAAATCAGGCAATAAGGGTTCTAAGAAAAGGTTGAACCCTAATAGTAGCAAGATCAAGAAGAAGAAAGGAAAGAAAAACTCCAAACCCAGTACCTATTTCCATTGCAGCAAGGAAGGTCACTGGAAGAGAAATTGCAAGAGTTTTCTTGCAAGTGTAAAGCAGGATGCAAAAGTTGCATCAAAAGGTATGTTTATATTACATGCCAATTTGTCCTTAAGTTCTTCAAATTCAAATTCATGGGTATTGGATACCTGCTGTGGTTCTCACATTTGCAAATCTTTGCATGGACTATAGAAAATTAGAAGTTTGAAGAAAGGTGATAAGTGCTAAATAATGCATGAATTAATATCTTTATTCATAGCACTTATCATTATTTTAATTCGCATATTTTGTAAATTCAACTAAAAAATGTGTTACCTCCATCATTGCATTTTAATAAATTAATTCGAGTTTGATTTAATTATTAATTGAGCCTAATCTATGCAGGTCTAGTCAAACTCATTTGGGATGATCCCTGGACCCAAATCACATGCATTCCGTGAATTAGATCCTCTCAGATTCTGTTTTAGCCATTGATCCCAATTCCCCTGCATCACATACTCGTAGTCAATCTCTTCACGTAAACAAGTCTCCTTCATTCCATATTTCAACCTCCCATGTTATCCTAGCTGTGAGCACTCCGAATCCGAATCAGCTTAAATCCTCATATGGTGTGTCCACGTTTCTAGCTTCCAACCTCCTCTCCCAAACTAAACAGAGTCCTCTCATGTCCAGCCACCCCACCTTCGTAGATCCAAATCAAAGTCATCCGGTTCCTTCCAGCTTTTCGTGAGCCAATCCAACACCCTCCCACATCCAACTAGATCCCCAACTTCATCTCTTCCGAACCAATCCAGCCGCTTGCATCCTTATCCCTTCTTCAAATCCTAGCAACCGTATGCTCTCTTCCCAGCAAATCTAAGCATCCCAGCTTCATGGCTTTCGATCTTCTTCCCAAACTTCACGGAAACAGAACACGTCACCTCCCAGCTTCTTCAACCTCATCCGGATTCATCCCAGCGTCAACCTCCCGAGTCAACCCCAACGGTTCTCTCCCCTGATTTCTTCACCCGTTCGAATCAAGCCGAGTCCCAAGCTTCATATTTCGATCACTCCCTTCCGCATCCCCTGCTCCGTTATATCTCAACTGCCAACCTTCAAATCCCAAGCCTCCCAGCCATCCGCCATGCCCAATCCTCCCGTGATGCATGCAAGAGATCCCAACATCCCAGCTTGCAAAACAGAGCCAGCTCGTTCATTCCATCTTCCCCAACTTCCGGATGAGATCCACTTGTGTCACAGCATGTATTCCATATTTTCTCTTCCAAATCCAAACCAGCTTGATCTCTAGCATCCACGGATTAGAACTCCCCTTCCGGATTAACTCCCAGCCATCCCCTGCTTCGAAACTATCATCCTTATCTTCTTCCGAACCAAATCCAACGCCTTCCCAGCATTCGGATTGACCCCAGCCATGGGAACAGAACCAGGATATTCTCAACATCCACGCCATCATCCGCATCCATTCCAGCTCCCCTGTTCCCAACCGAATCTAGCTTTCCATCACCCACGGATAAGCCCAAGCCAGCCTTCATCTCATCCGCAGTCAACTCCCAGCTGCCAGCCGCGTCCAAGATCTCCTCCCACGCGTTGAAGAAGTGGCGATTTCTTCCACTCATCCCATGAGCTAGCAGCGTCCGAGATCCTCTCAACATCCACGTCTTCGCCATCCTCTGCATCCAAGGGAGCAACCGACTTCTTCAACGAAATCAGTTTCCAGACTATAATCCCAACGCCCGGATTAAATCTGCTACGTGTCTCGCCCGTGTCAGTTTCTTGGCCCTTATCTTCCCACGACGTGATGAGATAACAGGGGTCGACAGAGGCTATAAAAGAAGGAGATTTCTCCTCTTCGAGAATCAAGCTCGGGAGCTCATAGGCCAAATCCCACAGAAACAGAGGAGGGAGAAGTTTGGGTCTTTTTGGGAATGCCTTCTCAGAAGAAAAAAATAATGAATTGCTAGAGAAGGAAGGAGAGATCTAGGGAAGGGAGGAAGAAAAGAAGAAATGGGAGCCCGCTGCTGTGCCACTGCTGCTATCGCCCACGACTCCATGGAAGGTTGATCTCCTCTCTAGGGCCGGATGCAGCCTAACAAAGAGATACAGGTTTTATGTATTTAATTTTATATTCTTGGAGTTGTATGAACTTATTGTTTTTAATGGATATCCTCTTTTATCTCATATTTAATTTCTGTGATTTTAAATATGACGTTTATACAACTGTTCTTCATGATCACTAAGTTAATAAAAGATCACCCATGCTTAGGGAAGATGCAGTGTCCTGCCACATTAGTTTAGGATAGACATTTCATGCCAACCAAAGATGAATATTCCTAAATTACTTTTGTGAGATTTTTATTTAAATGCTTATTAGGCTTGTAGCCAATTTGCATGTCAATCCAAGAATAAATTAAAATATAATTAACTCTTGTTCCGATGTTAGTGGTGAATTCCTTGCCCTAGGTTTCTCCAAACTGATATCATTTTAATTGCATTTATTTTTTAAAATTGCTTACTTTAATTGTCTTCACAAATTTCATTTTTCAAATATTTTTAAGAAAACAACTGTACCCCAATCCCTGTGGATCGATACCCGTAATCACTATCCTGCTAGATACGTGCTATTGCGTGGTCTTTAAAGTTGACTATCAATTTTTGGCGCCGTTGCCGGGGATTGCTAGCATAGTTGTTTTTCTTTTCATATAAAAAAACTTTCAAAAAAAAAAATAAAATAATATATATATATCTAAAATAAAATAAAATTATCTTTTATTTTTGTTACTTTCCTTATTTTTTTTTCTCTCTTACTAATTTTTGCATTATTTGATCAGAAATGAAAGAGGAAATCTGGGACGATCAAAAAGGAAACTGCTGAAAAAGGAATGCTGTAGAGGTTTGCCTAAAAATAAAAAAAAATTTGCTGGGAAAATTCCCGTTGGTAACCTCTAAACCTTTCTTATTTAAATTGATTCCCAGTTTGCTTGAAATTTTGTGGTGATTGTTTGATTTTAAGTTCAGTAAAAGTGTGAATGCATGCTTGATACACATACACCAATTAATCCGCACATAGTAAGGGCAATCACCCCAACAAGATAAGAACTGGATTTCATCACCAGATTCTTGCCCAAATTAGGTGAACCAATTCACACATAGCTATCACTTTAATTAAAATCAATTAGACGTTGGCTCCTAGGGACATTCGAGCTCAATAGGACGAAGATCACCGAAAGTTACACCAATTTCGCTCTGTGGCTCAGCTGATGTCTAGGCAATCTTTGTCCCTTTAAGGGAGACAGTTCATCTGTTCGAGGCAAGTGATTTTTAAGTGGGACCTTTGCGAACGAATCGTGACCCCCCCACTTACCTGGGAGCTTACCTGGTCAACTCAGTTCATTAGACCAGATTGGAGGCTTAGATGCCCTCTTCAAACCAGTTAGGAGCTGTCTAGTGATTTTAGGGTAAACATAAGGAATTGATGTGTTTTTCTTTTAATGCATGATTTACCGCACTTGACTGATTAGAAAAATATTAGTGTATGCTAGGGTGTCGGTCCAGATCTTCTGAATTAGTACCTTTTGATTCTGAGATAGAGCGTTCTATTAGGGCCCTTCGAGCTGAAATCCGCACCTATAGAACCATAGGATCTGCTCCACCTATCGAGATGGCTGAAGAACAACCCAAGCTGTTAAAGGAGTACTTCACTCCTTCCATTTATACCTCTCCATCTTGTATGCGACTACCTGATACCACTGCCGCTGTACAGTTTGAGATTAAGTCTAGTGTCATCCAAATGCTTCCCTCTTTTTATGGACTCAACAATGAAGACCCATACAAACATTTGGATGAGTTCCTTGAGATCTGCACTACTGTCAAAATTCAGAACTTCACTGATGATGCTCTGAAACTTAGGCTGTTTCCTTTTTCTCTTAAGGATAGAGCAAAACAATGGCTCCATTCATTAGAAGCTAATTCCATTCTTTCATGGGCCCAAATGCAACATGAATTTTTAAAAAAATATTTTTCCATAGGAAGAACGAATCAATTTAGGCGTGCTATCACGAGCTTCTCCCAATCTGACGGAGAAGAATTTCATGAAACTTGGAAAAAATTTAGAGACTTACTCCGAAAATGCCCGCATCATCAAATACCCAAATGACAACTAGTGCAATACTTTTATGATGGGTTGTCTGAACGAAATCGTCAAATGATTGATGCTTCTTGTGGGGAAACTTTTATGCTTAAGAGTGAGCATGAGGCATGGCAGTTGTTTGAAAACCTCAATGAAAATTCCCTCCACCATGCCTCCTCCGCTCGTCGAGCACCCCGAATTCTCAAAGAAAAGGGACTATATATGAAGTTAGCCAGTCCATAGGTCTATCCGACAAAGTAGATGCACTGTCCCGCAAATTGGACCAGCTAATGTCTAGAGAACAGCTTCCAAACTTTTCCCAAGCACAAGTGTGTGCTCTCTGTTCTAGTCCGTCTCATACTGTTTTGAGTGCCCTTCGGCAGCACAATTTCCTGAATTTGTGCAAGAATAAGTAAATGCTGCCCAAACGCAATCCCAACCCGGTAATGATGCATATTCTACCACTTACAACCCGAGATGGCGTAACCATCCGAATTTCTCTTGGAAGCAGCAGACTCCCTATACTTCCAACCTTATTTCCAAAACTTTCAACAATTTCAGAATGTTAATCCCTACCGTCCTTCGACTCAATTTCAATACACTCCTCCTCCACCCCATAGAAACACAGCCTTTGAGGAGAAAGTGTTGACCGTCCTTCAAGGTTTGGAAACCATTACACAATTGGTGCACTCTCACATGCAATCCATCGCCAAGCTAGAATCCCAAATGGGGCAACTAGCTAATGCATTAAACAAGCGAGAGGAAGGAAAACTTCCAAGCCAACCACTAAGTAATCTTAAGGGACAATACATGGCTCAAGAAAATCAAGTAAATACAATTCATCATGAACAAGCCAATGCTTTGACTACCCTAAGGAGTGGACGTGTAGTAGACAATAAGATTGGGGAGGATAACAATAAGGAAGGTGAAGAAGAGGGTAGAAATGTGTCAAATGAAAATCTAAAACCTTCTTCTTCTTCTTCAGCTAGTCCACCTTCTGCCAAAACTCACATTCTAAAAGTTCCATTTCCTGAAGCTCTTAATTCACCCTCTCCCTTTGGCAAGAAAGGAACTTCACTAGAGGAGATGATGGAGGTTTTCAAACAAGTCAAAATCAACCTCCCGCTTCTTGATGCTATTAGACAAGTTCCCTCCTATGCCAAATTTCTCAAATTTTCCTCCTAGGACACATGTGCCTAAAAAGATCTTCCTAACTGAGCAAGTGAGTTCTATTCTCCAACACAATACCCCTCCGAAATTCAAAGATCCTGGTGCTCCCACCATCTCCTATTTCTTAGAAAATAATTTCATTGATCGAGCACTCTTAGATCTAGGAGCAAGTGTCAACCTTTTACCTTACTCAGTTTATGAGAAACTTGGGTTAGGTGAGTTAAAACCAACCTCGGTATCCCTTCAATTGGCTGATCGATCTGTAAAAACACCACGTGGGATAATTGAAGATATTCTTGTCAAGGTAGACAAATTCTATTTTTCAGTAGATTTTATCGTCCTTGATATGGAACATGAGCCTAATCCTAAGAAACAAATCCCCGTGATCCTTGGGTGGCCCTTTTTAGCTACAGCCAATGCGAGTATAAATTGTAGAACTGGGGTGATGAATATATCCTTTGGGAATATGAAGGTCAAGTTAAATATATTTCGTGCCTCTGATCAACCCGCAAAGGAAGTTGAGTGCTTCCTAATAGATAAAATGGATGATCTTTTAGAAGAAGCCCTTCCCTATATTTTGGCAGATGACCCTTTGAAAACATGCTTGGCCCATTTTGACTTTGATATAGAAAAGACCATAGCAGCAGTCAACTCTGTGCCCGATAATTAGTTTCCCACAAATTTTCTTCCTTGGAGAACTCGGCATGAACCCGATATGATTTGATAAGGATGCGCTACGTCTGGCTGAAGACGTTAAACTTAGCGCTTGTTGGGAGGCAACCCAATTTTTGTAGGTTATTTTTGTTTTTTTTATTACTTTTATTGCAGGATTCCTCATATTACTGATGCAACTAAGGTAAAATGCTTCTATCCTTCATATGCATCATATCTTCATCCACAATTAAAAAATATACAAAAAAATAATAATAAAAAATAAAAAAATAATAATATAATATTAAAAAAAAATATTGAGGACAATGTCTGATCTAGGTTGGGGGGTATAGAATTCGAATTTTTGAAGAAATTTTTCGCATTTTCGCATTTTTGAGTAAATTTCACAAAAAAAAAAATCTAATCTTTATGCCTTAGTGCTGAAATGATAAACACACAAAGTATATAAAATCTAGAAAGCCCAATGACTAGTCAACAGTAAGTCAATTTGAGTTCTTTTTATTAAAAATTCTTTTAGCGAGTTGTAAGATAATTTTTATTTTGGAATTTCACAAACACACATGGCCTGCACTTCTAAGGGTTAGGTTCAACATTATATTGTTAAGTCTGGTAGCAACCTTGAGTCCTGATGAATCATACCTATCTGATTTACTGTAAAAAAAAAGAAAAAGAAAAAAAAAGTGAATTTAGTCAGGTACATTGAAAAGGGCTACCTATTGTCAAAGGTCAGCGGGCTTGTATGAGGAGCCCGAGCATAGGTCCGTAGGGAAGTCTTGATGCCTAACACCTTATGCCATCTGGTGTGGGAGTGTTGACTGAATGCTCGCTAGACGGAGGAATCATTACAAGAGTAAAAGTGCATAATTTATTTATAAATACAAAATAAAAAAAGAAAGAGAAAGTAATATTGACCTTGAAAAAGATGATAGTTTGAAAGCGATCGTAAAAAATTTCGAGTAAACTGGAATATTACAGATAAAGCCCATGAGGTATTAAAGTAAACATCCACAACTCTCGAAATCCTGCAAGATAGGATGATTTTGAATCAGTGATTAGGTCTTATCTGACCAATTCTTGGAAACTACTAGCTTTAGCAGTATTTTGGGGAATCTAAAGCCTTAGCTTGTGTATGGTCCAGATTTCACCGAGC
The DNA here is from genome assembly GCF_009389715.1 of Phoenix dactylifera. Taxonomy (NCBI): domain Eukaryota; kingdom Viridiplantae; phylum Streptophyta; class Magnoliopsida; order Arecales; family Arecaceae; genus Phoenix; species Phoenix dactylifera. The sequence continues at coordinate 542,615 of NW_024067749.1, forward strand.
ACCCGAGTATAAAAAGTCTTACAACTCTCTAACAGAAACTTAATGACTTCAACTTAAATTGCATACTGACCTAGGATTTGGGCTGACTTAGTAATTAAAACTTTGTGTGCTTTTAAAATTTTTAGCACTTATGCATTTGAAATTAGATTTTATAAAATAGTAAAATAAATTCTTTAGGTAACGACAGCAGTTTGTGGGTATCTAAGCTGGAAACCCTCACGAGACAAAACTCGTCCACTAGGGCCACCTAGGGGTTTAAAGCCTTATTGCATACGGTAAATGCAATCGCGATTCCTGCGAAAGTGAGTTAGTTTTTATTTTGCTTGAGGACTAGCAAAATGTAGGTTGGGTGGTGTGATAAGTGCTAAATAATGCATGAATTAATATCTTTATTCATAGCACCTATCATTATTTTAATTCACATATTTTGAAAATTCAACTAAAAAACGTGTTACCTTCATCATTGCATTTTAATAAATTAATTTGAGTTTGATTTAATTATTAATTGAGCCTAATCTATGCAGGTCGAGTCAAACTCATTTGGGATGATCCCTGGACCCAAATCATATGCATTCCGTGAATTAGATCCTCTCAGATTCTGATTCAGCCATTGATCCTAATTCCCCTGCATCACATACTCGTAGTCAATCTCTTCACATAAACAAGTCTCCTTCATTCCATATTTCAACCTCCCATGTTATCCTAGCTGTGAGCACTCCGAATCCGAATCAGCTTAAATCCTCATATGGTGTGTCCACGTTTCTAGCTTCCAACCTCCTCTCCCAAACTAAACAGAGTCCTCTCATGTCCAGCCACCCCCCCTTCGTAGATCCAAATCAAAGTCATCCGGTTCCTTCCAGCTTTTCGTGAGCCAATCCAACACCCTCCCACATCCAACCAGATCCCCAACTTCATCTCTTCCGAACCAATCCAGCCGCTTGCATCCTTATCCCTTCTTCAAATCCTAGCAACCGTATGCTCTCTTCCCAGCAAATCTAAGCATCCCAGCTTCATGGCTTTCGATCTTCTTCCCAAACTTCATGGAAACAGAACACGTCACCTCCCAGCTTCTTCAACCTCATCCGGAGCGTCAACCTCCCGAGTCAACCCCAACGGTTCTCTCCCCTGATTTCTTCACCCGTTCGAATCAAGCCGAGTCCCAAGCTTCATATTTCGATCACTCCCTTCCGCATCCCCTGCTCCGTTATATCTCAACTGCCAACCTTCAAATCCCAAGCCTCCCAGCCATCCGCCATGCCCAATCCTCCTGTGATGCATGCAAGAGATCCCAACATCCCAGATTGCAAAACAGAGCCAGCTCATTCATTCCATCTTCCCCAACTTCCGGATGAGATCCACTTGTGTCACAGCATGTATTCCATATTTTCTCTTCCAAATCCAAACCAGCTTGATCTCTAGCATCCACGGATTAGAACTCCCCTTCCGGATTAACTCCCAGCCATCCCCTGCTTCGAAACTATCATCCTTATCTTCTTCCAAACCAAATCCAACGCCTTCCCAGCATTCGGATTGACCCCAGCCACAGGAACAGAACCAGGATATTCTCAACATCCACGCCATCATCCGCATCCATTCCAGCTCCCCTGTTCCCAACCAAATCTAGCTTTCCATCACCCATGGATAAGCCCAAGCCAGCCTTCATCTCATCCGCGGTCAACTCCCAGCTGCCAGCCGCATCCAAGATCTCCTCCCATGCGTTGAAGAAGTGGCGATTTCTTCCACTCATCCCATGAGCTAGCAGCGTCCGAGATCCTCTCAACATCCACATCTTCGCCATCCTCTGCATCCAAGGGAGCAACCGACTTCTTCAACGAAATCAGTTTCCAGACTATAATCCCAACGCCCGGATTAAATCTGCTACGCGTCTCGCCCGTGTCAGTTTCTTGGCCCTTATCTTCCCACGACGTGATGAGATAACAGGGGTCGACAAAGGCTATAAAAGAAGGAGATTTATCCTCTTCAGGAATCAAGCTCGGGCTCATAGGCCAAATCCCACAGAAATAGAGGAGGGAGAGAAGTTTGGGTCTTTTTGGGAATGCCTTCTCAAAAGAAAAAAATAATGAATTGCTAGGGAAGGAAGGAGAGATATAGAGAAGGGAGGAAGAAAAGAAGAAATGGGAGCCCGCTGCTGTGCCACTGCTGCTGTCGCCCATGACTCCATGGAAGGCTGATCTCCTCTCTAGGGCCGGATGCAGCCCTAACAAAGGGACACGGGTTTTATGTATTTAATTTTATATTCTTGGAGTTGTATGAACTTATTGTTTTTAATGGATATCCTCTTTTATCTCATATTTAATTTCTGTGATTTTAAATATGACGTTTATACAACTGTTCTTCATGATCACTAAGTTAATAAAAGATCACCCATGCTTAAGGAAGATGCAGTGTCCTGCCACATTAGTTTAGGGTAGACATTTCATGCCAACCAAAGATGGATGTTCCTAAATTACTTTTGTGAGATTTTTATTTAAATGCTTATTAGGCTTGTAGCCAATTTGCATGTTAATCCAAGAATAAATTAAAATATAATTAACCCTTGTTCCGATGTTAGTGGTGAATTCCTGGCCCTAGGTTCCCCCAAACTGATATCATTTTAATTGCATTTATTTTTTAAAATTGCTTAGTTTAATAGTCTTCACAAATTTTATTTTTTCAATATTTTTAAGAAAACAACTGTACCCCAATCCCTGTGGATCGATACCCGTAATCACTATCCTACTAGATACGTGCTATTGCGTGATCTTTAAAGTTGACTATCAAAAGGTGACTTCGAGCTTTATGACGCTGGAGGAAAGTCCATTCAAGCTGAAGCTGTTGGAACCTACTACTTGGAATTACCTTCGAGAGAGTTCCTAAAATAAAAAGATTGTTATTATATGCCCAAGATTATTAGAAGTGTAATTTCTATTCCTTCTTTGTTAAAGAAAGGATTTGAAATTAATGTAAAGAGCAATGGTTGCTCAATTTCTTTTTCTAATAAAGTCTATTGCAATGGCATTATGGAAAATAGTCTTCTTATTATATCTCTTAATGACAATGTATTTCACATTGATAAAAATAATAAAAGAAAGAGAGAAGAGGTGAATAATATCCTCCTTTGGCATTACCAACTAGGTCATATTAGTGAGTCAAGAATACACAAGTTATACAAGGAAGAGTTCTTTAATCCTTATGATTTTGAATCATTAGGAACTTGTAAATCTTGTCTTATGGAAAAAATGACCAAGTCTCCATTCACTAGACATGGAGAAATGGCAAGTGAGTTATTGGAACTTGTGCATACAGATGTATGTGGTCCTATGACAACTCCAGCTAGAGATGGATGCTTTTACTTCATCATATTCATTGATGATTTATCAAGATTCGGATATGTGTATCTTATGAAACATAAATCCGAAGCCTTTGATAAGTTTAAAGAGTATCAAAGTATGGTTGAAAAACAAACTGGAAAGTGTATTAAAATTCTTCGATCTGATCGAGGAGGTGAATACCTTTCTAGTGAGTTTTTAAATCATCTTAAAGAAAAGAGCATTCTCTCTGAATGGACACCTCCGTATACGCCACAATTAAATGGTGTAGCCGAACGAAGGAATCATACTTTATTAGATATGGTACGATCCATGATGTGCTTTACTGATCTTCCTATTTTCTTCTAGAATTTTGCCCTAGAGACTGCTGCACTAATATTAAATAGAGTACCTTCTAAGTTTGTACCTAGCACTCCATATGAGATATGGAGAGGAAAGAAGCCTAATCTTAAGTATATTAAGATATGGGGTTGTCAAGCTTATGTTAAAAGAAATTTTGGACACAAGTTAAGTGCTAGATCAGATAAATATATTTTTGTAGGTTATCCTAAAGATAGTATAGGATACATCTTCTATCATCCTACCGAACAAAAGGTCTTTGTAAGTAGGCATGCCACTTTTATGGAGAAAGAATTTTTCTTTGAAAAGTGCAAGGATAGAAGAATAGAACTTGAAGAAGTTCAAGACCTACAAATGGAGACACAAGATATTCCTCAACCAGATGTACCCATAAATGAGGTACAACCACAACACACATCTCCTCTTCGAAGGTCAGATAGAGTGCGAAAAGAACCTGAGAGGTATGGGTTTATCATTGAGAATGATGAAGCCCACATTGTTCAAAACGATGATCCTCTGACCTATTCGGAAGTTGTCATAAGTTGTGACTCTGACAAATAGCTAGAGGCCATGAAATTCGAAATAGGCTCAATGTACACCAACCAAGTATGGATTTTGGTTGATGCACCAGAGGGTGTAAACCCTATAGGTTGCAAATGGGTCTATAAGAAAAAATTTGGAGCAGATGACCAAGTAGAAACCTACAAAGCTAGATTGGTGGCAAAAAGTTTCAGACAAAAGCAAGGAATTGACTATGATGAAACTTTTTCACCAGTTGCTATGCTCAAATCTATTTGGATTTTGCTTGTAATAGCTGCATACTATGATTATGAAATCTGGCAGATGGATGTCAAAATCGTCTTCCTTAATGGTCATCTTGAGGAAGAGGTTTACATGACATAGCTAGAAGGATTTGTCTCAAGAGGGAGAGCTAATCAAGTTTGCAAGCTTAAGAAATCCATTGATGGATTAAAACAAGCATCGAGGAGTTGGAACATCCGTTTTGATACAACAGTCAAAGAGTTTGGTTTTATCAAAAATGTAGATGAACCATGTATGTACAAGAAGACTAGTGGGAGTGCCATTGTCTTCTTAATATTGTATGTAGATGACATACTAATTATAGAAAACGATATTTTTATGTTACAATAGGTCAAGACTTGACTATCAAAAAGCTTTTCCATAAAAGACTTGGAAGAAGCATCCTATATACTTGGTATAAAGATCTATAGGGATAGATCTAAAAGGATGCTAGGCTTGTCGCAGTTTAGGTACATAGATCATGTGCTGAAAAGATTCAATATGGAAGGAAGTAAAAGAGGTTACTTGCCTATGAGTCATGGCATACGTCTCTCTAAGAAGATGTCTCCTAAGACATCTGAAGAGAGGAATAGAATGAATTCTATTCCCTATGCTTCGGTAGTAGGATCAATAATGTATGCTATGCTATGTACCAGGCCTGATGTTGCTATGCCTTAGGCATAACAAGCAGATTCTAGGCTGATCTAGGAGAGGATCATTGGATAGCTGTAAAAAATATTCTTAAGTACTTAAGAAGGACTAAAGATATTTTTCTAGTTTATGGAGGTTTTGAGTTGAAACTAAGAATTTTCTGATTCTAGTTTTTAGTTAGACCCGGATGATAGCAAGTCCACTTTAGGGTATGTCTTTACCCTAAATGGTGGTGCAGTGAGCTGGAAGAGTTCCAAGCAACAAACTGTAGCTGACTCAAATACTGGGGCAGAATATATTGCTGTAAGTGAAGCCGCTAAGGAAGCTGTCTGGATGAAGAAGTTCATCTTTGAGTTGGAAGTAGTTCCTGAGATTGCTAGACCAGTCTCAGTTTATTGTGATAACACTGGAGCTGTTGCTCAAGCGAAGAAACCAATGTCTCATCACAAATCCAAGTACATTCTAAGACACTTTCACCTTGTTCGAAAGATTATCAAGAGATAAGATATAGTGATTGAATGAGTAGACACAAAGAACAACCTAGCATGTAACACCCTAAAACAGGGTTCGGGTAGCTTAAGTAATTTTTTACTAGTTGTTAAGTATTTTCATGATTTTAACCTAGTTTATTATGAGAATCCGAATGCACATGAAAGGTGAGGGAATATCAAAAATTTTGTGATGCAAATTGGATTGGAATTTCCCAGGAAGTTTGATTCAAAATCAATTCAAAAAGGTCGGAATTTTAGCTGTTACAGAAAATTTTAAGATTCCATGGATTAAGAGTGCAATAACTCTGGATATAGTCTATGAATCTAAGTAAAATTTTAAACACATAATCTACATTGAGTGAGGGATTTACTGTTGAAATTTCAGCTCAAACGGATTAGCCTACAGCCTGGAACAAAACAAGTTAGGTGAGTCCCTCGGAAGCCTGTCATTATAGAAAACTGCAGACCTAGATTTGTCCAAAATTTCGGTAAAAAGTAAGAAGCATGACGTGGCCTGAAACCTAGTTTTTAAAACCGCTGGGAACCACTCTTTTGACACGTTAGGTATCTGGGAAGCTAACGTGTCAAGAGGAGGGGGGGGTGTCTAGCATGTTTTCAGGCAGCAACTTGTGCTGCTGCTGTTCATCCGTTAGGAGAAGTTTAGTTGTTGGTTGCAGGTGCCAGCCCAAATCAGGCCAGAAAAAGCTCCAGGGAGGGAGAGAGGAAGCTAGGGAAGAGAGAGAGCTACTTGGGAATCCAAATAATTTGTGGAAGAAGGTTTAAAGTAAAGAGGAAGAGCAACTACTTGCTGTTGGGCTGCAGAACAGAAATACAGAAATTCTGGTGCACCCAGGCTTCCCAGCGAATTTCAGGTGAGTTTTCCAAACTTTTTAGTGATTATAATTGAGTCCCACGTAGGAGGGTGATAAAGGAAGATTTTAGTTATTTTAGATGAATTTTTAGGTATGAAAAAGGATTTGAACTATGCTTCCGAAGTTGTTGAAAGCAGTCTGAAATTCTGCAGAATGAAGCGATGGGATTTCTTTGTGTTTTAGGTGATTAAATTGTTATTTAAAGCTGAAAGTTTGTAGGTTGTGTTAGGGATTTCCTAATCCTAACACAGAGACTAATAGGTGGAATTGATTGTTTAAGAACCTCCGGGAGTTAAGAGGTTTAATTGGCTCGAAAATAGAACAAACAAGCTGAAAACAGGGAAATTGAATTCTGATTTATTTTTGATGTTAAGTAGTTGTTAGGCAGCTGAAAATTTATAGATGATATAGAAGGTTTTCTAGTCCTAACCCAGGGTATCAAAGAGGGAGATAAAAGCTTGGAAACCTTTGAGAATTGAGAGGTTTTATTTATCCTAAAACAAGACAAGCAAGGTAAAAATCAGAAAGTTGAGATGAGGGTGTTGGATTTCTTTTTGGAACATGCATAATCATGTTGTATAATATAGGTTATAATTTTGATCAACTCTTTTAATTGTTTAGGAGGAGAAGAGAGTCCCGGAAGTGTGCCGGGAGTATCAAGCACTAGGGTGGTGCATTAGTCATCACAAGGTGAGTGGTTTTCTTCTTAACTATGGTAGTTTATTTTGTAATTCTAGAGAAATGAATGATGTCTCCAAATTCAGAATGAATATGCTACAGAATGAAAATAAGAAGTATTAATTCTCATGATTAAATTGCTTTCTATCAGTGGATAAATGCTCTAATCTGGAAAATATATGCTATGCTTGAAAATACTTTAAATTCATGTTTGTTGATTCGTAAATTTATGAACTTGTTTGGGAATGGATTATCCCAAAGTGACTGAACCACTTAAAACCCCTTATCATGGCCAAGAGAGTCATTTTAGTTTGACTCCAAGCTATTCTGGAGTCGACCCCTGTACTCCAGAGTCGACTCCAACCTTGTTACTGTAATTTATATTTGCACTTTTACCTTGGATATATCACATCAGAGTTTATGATATGTACCTAGTAGGGCAGAGATGGGATGCCGGGAGGGCGTAGCTATGGTATGTGCCCAGTAGGGCAGAAATGGGACGCCGGGAGGGCGTAGTAAAGATATGTGCCAGTGGGGTAGAGTTGGGACGCCGGGAGGGCGTAGTAGTAGCACCATGCATAGGACCGTCGGGCTACTCATGAGAATGGTGCCTCATGCGAGTGGCCGGTAGTAGGGCTCGCGGGAGCCATGATTTTCAATATTTAAACTATGTATACATATGACTGAGCAACAAATGTATTATTTTTAAGCATAATGATTTCAGAACCTATGTGAATGTTCTATGTATCAAATTCCTCAGGGAAGGAAAGTGGACTCTACGGTCCAGAAAAAAAAATGACTTGAGCAAGGCGATTTTATAAATGCTTTATTTTAAAGCAACAACTTTATTTCCTGCTAGTTGTAGTACTATTGGCAAACAGCAGATTTCTTATGGGGTTGAAATCTAAGTGCTTTAAAATCAAATGCAAATGTTTCATATGTGGCATAAACACGTTATATTTAATGTATGTAAATAAATATCACAGCTGAAACCTCTTATTTCCTTTTGGTTAACAGATTATTCACTCACTGGGACTTAGGTCTCATCCCTCTCTTTTTTTGTAAATTTTTGCAGATCGGCAGTCATAACATTATAAAGGTACTGCATCAGCATCATCCTAGAAGTTTGTCATAGAAGGTTGGCCATGCCCCTCTGAGTGAAAGGAAAAACCTTTGTATTATGCATATAGGTGGGGTGTGAATATAAAGTAACTTGAGACAGATGTAAAGTTTGTTATATTTTGAGCTATGTATAGTAGACTTTAAGTTATAAATGAAAGCTTGGGTTGCTTTTAGTTATGATTAAAGTGAGTTAAATTAATTAAACTAACAGGTTTAGGATGTGTTAATTTTTATTGGTTGGTTGATTGGATATAGTAATTGACAAGTTTTTAATAGTAACTTGTGAACCGCGGCACAAGCTGCTAATAGAAACTCTGCTCAGTACTGTACCCGACTAACCTACTGTGGGAAGGGATCCCACATAGCAGACCCGTTCACTAAAGCTTTACCACAGCAGCAGTTCGATCTCCATCTCGATTGTATGGGGATAAAATATAAAAGCGATTGGCTTTAGTGCAAGTGGAAGATTGAAAGAATAGATGTCCTACAAGCCAATCGCAATATGTATTACGAAAGGTTTTTCTTTTGATTTGTCCAAATCATGTACATGACATTTAATTATGAATAAAGACATTGTGTTTCATCATACGCTGTTGATTATATTTGTGATAAACTCCTTAGATTAGGGCAATGGTTTTAGGGCTATGATGAGATCATACTAGTGAGACCTAAAATCTTAAAATCCTGATCTTAAATATTTCCAGTCGTTGGCACATTGAGTCGGGGATCAATGTTACCGGAGAGACTGGCACATCTTATGTATGCTTGATGCAGAGGATGATTGATCTCACAATCACTTGTGTGGGATACTAATACAAAGATGTAGGTGCTTATTGGAAGAATGAGTTCACTGAATTGACCTACAAAGATAAATCTCATGAAGTCTTACTTACATGTCAAAAGATGATTCTCTTAGTGGGAGTTGTGCAACTGATCCTTTGACCTAAGATCACCATGGTATCTTGTGCACATGAACCCATATTTTGGTTCACACTCATTCATAACTTTAAGTTGTGTACGGGGTCTTCTGGATATGGTAAATTGTGTACGAAGATTATGAGTAGGTCAACAAGAAATCAATCACTTCTAGTAAGAGAAGATCGCATCCCATTTATTCTAATCATATGATAATTCAGGGAGTCTTTGATCAAAGCAGAATGAAAATTAGAAAGAGTTTCTAATATTTCATGATTCGAATTATCATTAGAAGATTAAGAGAAATATGAATATGAAATTGAGTTTGACATACATTCATAGTCATATACATATTCGGGATGCAGTTTGATTAAAGGATTAAATTGCACGGTAACTTGCCACTGAAGGATATTTTTGGTATTTCCACCAAATTTCATATTTTTTGGGTAGACATGATACGTTGCTAGATGTCAATCTTGTCTTATAAGTTTGATCAAATTAAAGAGTTTAATTCGATCCCCAATTAGAAAGGATTCTAATTGTTAAGTTCGGGTTCGCGCAGTTTGGGCCTAAATCGATTAGAAGAGTTCTAATCAAGTTGGGTTAACTCGCACTCACACCTATTGCTGGCTAAGTATGGAACCCAATGGGTCACACACAAGGAAACTTATCAAAGGTCTAATTGGATTAGATCATGTTTGCAAGGTAGACATCCTAGCAGGTGTTGCAAATCCTTAGCTCCTGATTCGAATTGGATTCGGATCTAATTCTTAATTGATCTAATTCGATTAGATTATGTTCTAATATGGGTTAGCCAAGAGTTGGCACCTAATTGGCTTGGTTTGAGTCTAATTAAATTAGATTTGATAAATCATTTAATTTAGACCGTTGGATCTTCTTCAAACTGTCGGATGAAGACTTAATAGAAAAATTGGATGGCGCCATGGATTGGAGCCATTGGAACTTCATCATGGGATGATGAGAGATCATGATGGCATGATGGATCTCATCTGGAGGCGTGATGATGAAAAATACGTGAAGGGAAAACCAAGGATGGCGTAAGTTATGAATGGATAAGGATGAAAGCCACCCTTTGATCTTATCCATTTGATTTCTCTCTCTCTCTTCATCACATCTAAGGGATATATGGCGCCCTCTTTTATGGCCTTTGGATCATCATCACCTCTTGATCAATGGACAAGAATTGTTCCTATTTTTCATGCGTGAGAAGAAGTGAAGAGAGGGATGAGTACGACGCATATATGAAGAGGTGCTTAGGGAATGAAGCGCCATATCATAAGCGCTTCATCTTATCCTAACTTCTTTTGATATGCCCTCTCATCATAGGTGCTTCCCTTGGTTATCACACATCTCTTGATGCATGAAAGGATGGCTAGGATGCATCCTTTCACATCTATAAATAGGAAACAATTCTACCGTATTCTTTATTCCATTCCACCGCATTCTCTCTCCCTTATCCCTTCTTTCTTACAAGCCTTTGTCTTTTTCTAGCATTGCTTCTAGAATGTCCTAAGCCAAGACAAGGAGGTCTTCTTTAGGATAAAAAGATTAGAGTGATTTAGAAAGGTGAAAAAAAAATAAGAGAGGAGAGAAAGCAAGCCAATTTAAATCCTTTGGAAGGATTCAGCATTAAGGATCAAAAGTGTTTGGAGCTAAAGTCTTCATCGAGTTTCCGTGTGGATCTTGGACACCTCATGGAGATTCTACAAACTTGGATTTAGCGTTACAGGTATTCTTCTATTTCAACATTTATATTTATATTGTTTGATTGCTACCATTAAGGTGATCTAGGCTTATAAGGGTTTTATGCATAGGGACTTTATCAAGAAATTTTTTAAAATCCTTAGCTTCCGCTGCCAATTATGACATGTTAAAACCCTTCACCTTTAACGTAATCTTAACTTGAAACTTTGTCATAATCAATTTCTATGTTTTCTCTTTTGCTCTACTATAACCCTTATCTCGAAATTTACTCTTGAGAGTTGTTTTGATCTTGTATCCATGATGTTTTATGAATGTATCGAGTATGTATCGAGCGTATCGAGAGTGTATCATTTCTCTACTTGATTACTTTTGTTAATAGTATTTGCACTTCCATATGGCCTTAATGGCTTTGTAAACATCAAAATAACATTATGATTCTCAATCTCCCCCTTTCTGATGATTACAAAACATTACTTATAGTTGATCTGCCATTTACAAGAAAAATTTGATGAAACATAATAAGTTGCTTTTGGTTCAATATTTTCAAAATATTCTCATTTTGGAGTGTGTATCAAGGAACCAAGAGCTCTCCCTATCATTATCAAATTGATGCCAAATTTGTTTTAGCTTTATTCCCCCTTTCTCTTATGTTTCATAGAGTCAAAAATTTTCAAAGGTTTGTGCCAAATGAAGGGTTTCAAGGTATGTATCGAGGCAAGAAAAATCTCTATGATTTTATATCAAAATTCAGATTTTTTTTTTGTCAAATGTCTCCCCCTTAAGTATATAATATATGCCTCTTAGTTTAAGGGTTGATGCTCATATTTTCTCCCTTATACAGTTTTTCTTATAGAATTTGCGAATTTTTGCTTCTAGTTTCTCTCTTATATTTTCTCCCCTTTTTGTCATCATCAAAAAAAATGAATAATAATGAAATATTAAGCACAAGGCAATATTGCATGTCAAATTATTGCAAGAATATGAATCACGTAAATAATATCATGGCAAGATAATTAATATAGATAAGAGCCAGTTAAGATAGTTTCAAAATTATGATTAGATCACATCAAATTTGATGATTTTAATATTCTTTTAAAGTTCTTTTATCTCTCTTTCAAAAAGAGTAAACCTGAGACAATTTCAGGGGTAACAAATATCATCAAAATCAAGGATGAAAAGTTTGGCTTTAAGAATGACACATTTGAGATACGAGCCAGAAGAGATCTCTAAATATAGATTCCAAAGATATTTTTTTTTTTAAATCAAGTGTAAATGGAATCTTTTTCAAGTTATTTCAAGGAGTATCAAGAATGATATTCAAAGAAGGCACGAATGGAAATCCAACCTCTTCCCCCCCTTTTTTTAAAGATCTTTAATAACATATGAAGGCTTTTTCATTTAATTTTTTTAAATATATTAAGTATATAGCAACATGAGAACAATCTAATTAATTTTTGGAGTATAGTATAAGATAAGATAAAGATCAAAACTTATATACTCGAAAAATACAAGATCATGTTGAATCATTGATTCTTAATGACTTCGAATTTCTTTCATGATATAAAAGCATTGGGGCACAGATACCAAAACATGAATTCATGCAATGTATGATACATAAAATCCAAAGCTTTGAGAGTTCTTTTAGAGCTCTTTTAAAGACTTCCTTTTACTTCTTTAAAAAATCATAGCATCAAAATTAATTAAAATGAATTGGCTCAAGATTGAAACACCAAAGTGCAAGCCAATAAGAATTCATTAGTAGATTCTAAGGTAAATTTTCGACTAAGATAAATGGAATCCTTTTCAAGTAGTTTTCAAAATAAATAATTTACCGATAAGGTACAGATAGAAATTCATCTTTCAAAAGATGTTCAATTAGGCACAAAGTCTGATACTACTTATTGGATCAAGAGCTTGCTAAAGTCTTTTGTCAAATTTACATAGTGTAACCTTTAATGATTTAGCTTTAAGAACATTCATTTCTCTTTCGTTTATGTAAGGCTCTTGATATCAATTCATGCTTTGTAAGTAAAACAATTAAATTCAAAAATTGACAAAAATGATCATGAATAAAACCTTCAAAGTATACATCAAATGAAAGTGACTTTTGAATAAGATATAGGATGCAAGAGATTGAATATTTAGAGCTCCCCCTCAAAAGATGCATTCTTCTTTAAACATTCTTTTCTTTTATTGAATTTCAGATTTTAATGATAAGCATGAATAAAACTAAAATTTTGTGATTTCAAGAATGTAGAGTGATATAGAGTTTTTCAAAATTTATAGCAATCACCGTTTTTAATCTTTCAAGAACAAGTTATACGTCCTCTTAATTTTTGAGAGTATGCACTGAAATATTAATTAAAAAATAATTCTTTTGAAGCTCAAATTTCTTTCAAAAGCAATTATATTTTCTTTCCTTTAAGAATTATTTGAGTGAGTTAAAATATTTCAAGCTTTAGGATCATTCACTCTCTTCTTAAAAATAGCTTTTTTTTTAATGATAGAAGCAATTCATTATGCAGGAAAAACATTTGCAAGATCATTCAAGTGTATATTTATAAATTTCAATTTCTTAGTCATAGTTTCTTAGCAATGTGTACATGAAGCACAATAAATTTTTTTAATATCAAAATAAAGTCATATATTTAAAAACATTTGTTCGCAATCAATATCATTGAAAAACACATCATTTAGACTAATTTCAGTACACTTATAGGATAAAAATGATATATTTCAGATGCGTATCGAAGTAAATGATCAAGGTATCCAAATTAATTCTATTTTTCTAAAACCGTAGCCTTCATCTAGAAATCATATTGAGTTACTCTCCAGAATGATGCAATCATTGAAGCATATAATGAAAGTTACAAAAATGCAAGAATATAGGTATTTTATATTAAGTTTAAGCTTTTATACAAAATCAGATTCTAATATTCATAAAAAATTTCAATAAAGCTTTCAAGATTATAATTTGAGATATGCATCTTCTACATTGTAGCTCACCTTAACTTATTAAGATAAGAAACACATATTTCAAAAATATTAGAGCACATCCAGAATCTTTGTAATTCATATTGAATTTTGGTACAAATTAGAGGATATTATGTACTAATGTTAGGCAAGTTGAAAGATAAATTAGAATCAATTCTTTCTGCCTAATTTGCAAATTTAGATTATTCTTTTCTTTTATTTTTCAGAAGATATTCATTAAAATAGAGGTATGCTTCTCTTTTTCTTTTTGTAAATATATTTAACGTTTATATTTCAAAGGTGATCATGAACGACAAATCTAAAATTTCTTTCAACAATACTTTAGAAAAATTCTTATGTAATGTTTCAAATATTCAAACATTGAACCTGATTTAATAAGAAATTTTTTTTGTTTTTTTTATCAGAAGAGTACAAGAGAAATCCAAAATATCATTGATGAGTATGGAATGCAAGTGAGAACAATTTTTATTAGGTTTTGGAACACAAGTTATTTCGAAGTCAAAGGTGAAGTAAAGACTTGTGTGCAAAGTTAAAGCCTATTTTAAATTATGAATGTCGTAGAAAGAAAAATGAAATTACTATTGGTAGAAACATGTTTCAAACAAGTTGTTCAAGTATGGAACATTGCATGTTATATTTAAAGAAGATATATGTTAACTGAATACATAATTCAAAACATTATGTCACATGCAAAACATAATATACATTTCATGGATCAAAATCAATTCTTTTCAAATAAACTCTCCGTATTTAAATATAATTCTACATTCATTTTATTCTTAAGGTGTGTTTACAAGTGATTGAAACTTTATTTGATTCTTCTTATATACTTTCATCTATTTTGTCACTTATTTTCTAATTTTTTTTAATTTCCTTCTTTGACCAATCAATGAACATTTTGATTTTCATCATTTGTTTTTCGGTTTTACTTTCTTATGCTCTATACTCTATTTGCTCCTTATTCGGTAGAGTTGGAAGGAGCATGAGGTACCACCACTAGCCTCCCTCTTGTGCCGTCCCTAATATACTCTACACCGAATAGTTGCGAATAGTTGGGTCAAATAGTGCCGGATACACCGAAAAGTTTATTATAGATTTTATTCCTTCCAAAAGAATGCTCACACAAGTCTCACAAATGTGCTGAATATATTATGCTTGTTTTACTTTTATTTAAGATTGGAGTATTTACTTTTACTTTTTTTGAACAATATTCATTTTTTTTTATTTATCTCTCACTCTTTGTTGTTTTCAAGTAATATGCATGAAAGAGCAGAATAAAGAAATAATTTAATCTATCATATAGATGTATATCATGCAAACAAACAACATTTTCATTATACTCAAGGATTGATAGCTTATCACAAGTTATTTTAAATCAAAATTTTAAGCATAAACTTGTGTATTTTATGGTTATGCATCACATAGGCAAAGGTATATTTCAGTTTGGAAAACCATAAAATATTTTTCAAATGCATAAGTCAATCAATACATATATAGATTTAATCAAAATTAATAATTAAAAATTTTAATCATGCCACAATAAGATTTAAGTTATTAACTTTGCTCAGCTAATTTATAAGAGAGGTATCTGAAATTACCGATTCATTCTGCATTCTTCAAATCAAATACCTACTAGATTTCTTTTGTGTAAACTTTTGGCCGAAGAAGGTCCTCTCTCTTATTTGCATGTGAATGTTTATTGTACCTTACGTGGAGGTGTCCTTTAAGTTGAAATCTCTCATTTCTTACTCATAGATCCTGCATTATTAACAAAATCTTTTTCTTTCTTGAAGGAAAGTCATTAGTTTCTTCAAGGTACAAAATATTTATACAACATATTTCTTAACTAGATGACTCAACGCAAGACATGTCAATAATTGAATATTGAGTCACTCTACTCAAGAGATTGCCTAAATATAAGCAAGCATAAGTCACTTGAACTAATGATTATAGCTTCATTAAGCAGAATGGTTCAAGGACAAGCATATGAGGCGGTAGAAAGATTCATCAAGGTCAAATCAATTTCTTGTTTTCAGAAGCAAATTAGCTTAAATTCTATTTGCTTAAGATAATTATCAATAAGATATACCGGTTAAGTTTTAATCAAATATCTTAAACAGTTGTTTCTATCAAAATTCTGATTATGATTTGGCTTACAATATAAATAATTATGTTTCAGGAAGATAAGCAATTTTCTTTTAGATCAATTAAGATTTTATATTTTTAGAATAGTCTTGAGAATTACTTGTAAAGAAAAAACAATCCGTTGTTATAAAATTTTTTTAATAGATTTTTCCATTATGATCAGGACACATTAATCATTTATGATTGAATTAATTATGATTTGATTCTGATTTAACATATGATGCATACATGCGACTTATAGAGCAAATCATAATATATTTCAAATAATCACATAAGGAATGAGTGATATAATAATAAATTATATTCATATCTTCACAAATAATGAAATAAGATTTCATAAGTATTAAGCTAAATAAAGTTTTAACATTGGCATGAAATCAGCATCAAGCATTTATGCTAGAGAGGGATGAGGATGATAGTGTTATTTTGATGATTAACAAGCAATTATCTAGAGTATGCTATAAGTTAAATTGATACTTCATTTATAAGTTCATTACTCTCAGTATATTTGGTTAATTGAAAATAGATACATGACCTTGTTCATTTGAATGAATCTAACCTTGAGAATGCAGCAAAGTGTGGATTGAGTCGACCCAAAGGATGATTAGGTCGACCCCGGCACATCAAGAAATTATTTGGCACACTTCTGCAAAAATGGCACAGATGAACAGTGAGTTGGGTCGACCCAAGGAAAGCATGAGTCGACCCAAACATCAAGATCCTCAAACAACTCAGAAAATGGTTCTCTGGATTTACTGAGAGGGTCGACCCAAGAAGAAGTTGAGTCGACCCAAGTAAACCTTGAGTCGACCCAAAGAAAGGTTGAGTCGACCCAAGTGAAGAAAGGCTTGAAATTCAAGGCTCTGAATTTTCTGAAGCTGACCTTGGGTCGACCCAAAGAAAGGTTGGGTCGACCCAAGGCAACAGAAGGCTGAATTTCAAGTTTCTGTGTTTTCTGAGAGGGTCGACCCAAGAAATGGTTGAGTCGACCCAAGTGAAGGTTGGGTCGACCCAAGGACAGGTTGAGCCGACCCAAACACGGGCTGAACATAACGGCTAGTTGTGCAGAAATGCTTTTTGGACTCCCAACGGCTATAAACGGCTAGTTTCTTCAATCCAACGGTCAGAAAGGACTATTTGGAGGTTGGAGAAGTATTTAAGAGGGAGTATTCATTAGAGGAAGCAAGCTTTGGGAAAATACATCAAGTGCATTCAAGAGAGAACCCTAGCAAGGCAAGCTTCATCCAAGTGCTTCATTCAAGAATCAAAAGAAAGTGGTTGAGCAGATTCAAAGAGTCATCAAGAGCTCCATCCACCCTTGAAGAGTGAAGCATCCTTGACAAAGAAGAGAGAAGTCACATCAAGCGATAAATATTCTCTAAACTCTTCTTTGTAGATTATATTGTTATATTTGCTCATCTAGGAGTTTAAATCTTCTTCCTTTGTTTATTAAACTACTTGTAAAGGTTGGTTGGTTAGCCCGCAAAACCAACGGAATAGGTTGATTGGTGAACCCGAAAAACCAATTGTAAAGGTTCGTTGGTAAGCCCGTAAAACCAACATAGGTTGTTGGTAAGCCCGTAAAACCAACGTAGGTTTTTGGTGAACCCGGAAAACCAAAGTGTATAGGTTCGTTGGTGAGCCCGTAAAACCAACATAGGTTTTTGGATTGTGAGCCCGGAAAACAATCCAACTGTAATCCGCGGGATTATAGTGAATTCCCAAGGGGACGCTTGGGGAGTGGACGTAGGTGCTAAGGAGAGCACCGAACCACTATATATTGTTGTGTTTGTGTTGTGCTTGTGCTTACGTTTATTCTTGCATCATCTTCTATCTTTGCACTAGTTTAAATCATTCAAATAGTTTAAGGAAGCATCCACCGCACTTAATTAAGAAAACGTTTAAAGCACCAAAATTTAGAAGAAACCAATTCACCCCCCCCCCCTCTTGGCTTGTCACCTTGGGCAACAAGTGGTATCAGAGCAAGGTGCTCTAATAGTACTCATTGATCTCACAATCAAGAGTTAAAGATCATGACAACCCAAGTGGGATATTCTATGAGTGAGGGACAATTAATTGATAGACCTCCACTATTTGATGGTATAAACTACACATATTGGAAAGCACGCATGCGCATTTTCATTCAAGCACATGACTACGATTTATGGAGTATCATAGTCAATGGGCTACACACAAACACTAATCATGATAAAGAAAGGGCTCAACAAAATGCAAAAGCCATGAATATTCTATATTGTGCATTGGATGATAGTGAACTTAATAGCATATCTTTTTGCATAACTGCTAAGAAAATAT
Organism: Phoenix dactylifera; assembly: GCF_009389715.1. Classification (NCBI taxonomy): domain Eukaryota; kingdom Viridiplantae; phylum Streptophyta; class Magnoliopsida; order Arecales; family Arecaceae; genus Phoenix; species Phoenix dactylifera. Next base: position 560,993 of record NW_024067749.1, read on the forward strand.
GGAATATGCTTGAAGTTAAATATGAATGCACTAACGTTTCTAGTGAATTTGAAACTAGTTCCGAAGAAGAAGAGCATCAAACTGAAACTGAAAATCTATGCTTTGGAGCACATGAAGATGAGGTATGTACTCGAACACAAAGTGATTTCTCATTCAAAAATCAAGTACATACTGAAGCTCAATCTGATTTTACATTTGATGAACTTCATGATGCTTTTTTTGATTTATACTTAGAATATAAGAAGCTTAGTTTAAAGAATAAAAAGCTAAATCAGAAAAATCTATCTCTTGCTGAAAGCTATAATATAACTCAGAAAAATAATAAATTACTTTCAGAAGACAATGAAAGGCTAACTAAAGAAGTTAACAAATTTAAGCCTATAGTTGAAAAATTTACTATCAGCTCTGAAAAACTGAACTTAATGATAAATAATCAAAGAGCTGAATTTGAAAAGACTGGATTAGGATATCAATCTTGGTACATACAAAAATTCCTTAATGATATATGTGTTAAATCCTCCACTATCTATCCTAAAACGGATTCTAATTTATCTAATGAACCTAATGAACAAAAACAGAAAATTAAAAATCCATCATCCACTTATATTAAATCAATGTTTGTTAAATTTAATAAGAGTATGCAGAAATACATTCCTTATAATCCTAAATTCTGCAAGCCTATGGACAAAATAGCCATTAAGAAAATATGGGTTCCAAAAGGAACAATAATAGCTAACCTACAAGGACCCAAAAGAGCTTGGGTTCCTAAGTTGAAAATCTGAATATTTTCTGTAGGTGTGTCTAGCACTCAAGGCTCCAACAAAAGATGCTAATTTAGAAATTGGGTGCTCTAGACATATATTAAAGAATGAAACTTAAAATATATTTTAGAAAAATAATTGAAATGAAAAGAATAATGAAATTAGTAATCCTTGCATCTCATCATTCTCTTTGCCTTAGTATCTAATTAAAACATAAATTGGAGGTATTAATCAATTTTGTGATATAGGTAATATTTTTAAAAATATAATCAAATCACTTCATTTTATAGTATGCCTTACTTACTGCTGGATAAGTTGCTAAATGATTAATCAATTTATTAAGAATAACTCTATGAATTCTCTATCTACTTGATTGAGAGTTTTTATCAATGGTATTATCTTATTGATCATAGACATGAGAATGTATACTTGGTATGCCTTTAAATATATGCACTATGAATACCAAGATTAAAGAAACCACTTTTGGCATATAAAATCAACTCATACTAGTATGGACTTAATCTCAAAAGACCTTGTCATTGGTTCACTTAGATTAATTTTTGCAAGGTCAAAGTTTGCTATGTATGTCATCTAGAAAAATAAACTAGAATCATTTCTAAATTTGAAAATATTGTTTCCACCTTTTAGCCGTTGGAAATTCTCCATAAGAACTTATTTGGATCTCTAGGATTGTGAACCTAGGAGATAAGCTCTCTAATTTTGTAATTATGGATGATTTCTCAAAGCTAATGTTGGTTTTATTCTTGGCACTTAAATTGAAATATTTTCTGCTTTGGCACAAACTTACAAAAGGTTTCAAATGAAAAAGGTTTGCAAACTATGAAAATAAAATTGTATCATGGCATAGTTTTGAAAACCAATTTCTTATTAAGTTGTGCACAGAAAATAATATTAAATACAATTGTTTCTACACCAAGAACACCATAAATAAAATAGGGTTGATAGAATCCTTGAAGAAATGAAAAAGACAATGTTGTATGATAGTCATCTACTTAAATGATTTCTGTTAAAGGCTATCATCATTGCTTGTCATACATATGGTTTCTATTAGAAAACTCCTTTTGATCTTCTGAAAAATAGAAAATGATATATTGTATATCTTTTATATTTTTCAGTCATACATGTCATGCTTGATATGTTCTTATGAAAATAATGTCAAATCTGATAAAACAAATATTTCTTTGGATATCACTCTTCAAGCAATGTATATTGAAAATTCAATGAAAAGATACTAGTTGTAGAAATATCAATTCATACTATTCTTATTAAAACTAGATCCTTTATTGAGAATATAGTTTATCATTTTGATTCTATGTAACAATCTGAATTTTGATAGAAACAACTGTTTAAGATAATTTGATTAAAACTTAGCTAGCACGTCTTATTGATAATTATCTTATGCAAATAGAATCTAAGTTAAATTGATTCTGAAAACAAAAAAATTTGATTTAACTTTAATGAATCTTTCTATTGCCTCACATGCTTGTCCTTGAACCATTTTACTTAATGAAGTTATCTCTTTAGTTCAAGTGACTTGTGCTTGCTTATACTTAGGCAATCTCTTGAGTAAAGTGACTCAAATTCAATTATTGTCATGTCTCATGTTGAGTCATCTAGTTAAGAAATATGTTGTATGAATGTTTTTGTATCCTAGAGAACCTAATGAATTGCCTTCAAGAAAAGAAAATGATTTTGCTAATGATACAGAATTTATGAGCAAGAAATTTCAACTTGAAGGACACATCGATGAAAGATACAATAAACATTCCCTTGCAAACAAAAAAAAAGAGAGAGATTTTCTTCAGCCAAGGGTGTAAAGAATCTAAAAGGTATTTGGCTTGAAGAATGCTAAATGCACTGGTAATCTAAACTCTTCTCTTGCGAGTTAGTTGAGCAAAATCAATAGTGTGAAATTATATGGTTGCATGATTAAACCTTTAATTGTTGATCATCTTGATATCATGCTTCATTCTCATGCTAGTAATAATTGTTTCATGGTGTGATTAAACTACCTTTTTCTATATAATGCATAACCATGAAATACACAAGCTTATGCCTCAAACCTCTAATTCAAAATAACTTGTGATAAGCTATGAATCATTGGGCATAATGAAAATGCTGTTTGCATGGTATATATTTATATGCAGCATATTAGATTAATTTTTTATTCTGCTCTTTCATGTAATTACTTGAAATAATAAAAAGAAAGAGAGATAAAGAAAAGAAAATGAACAATTATTCAAGGGAATACTCCAATCTTTAGGAAAAGCAAAACAAGCATAATATATTTGGCACATTTGTGAGACTAATATGAACATTCCTTTTGGAAGAGATAAAATCTGTAATTAATTACATAAAAAGTTTGAAGTGAACATTTTAACCCTTCTATATTGCTCATCATAGGGATGGTGCTAATGGGGAGGCTAGTGGTAGTACCCGGCACTATTTGACCCAACTATTCGGTGTAGGGCATATTAGGGACGGTACAAGAGGGAGGCTAGTGGTAGTACCTCGTGCCCCTTCCAACTCCACCGGATAGGGAGCAAATAGAGTATAGAGCATAGAAAAGTAAAATCAAAAGAAATGAAGATTAGAATATTCACTGAGTGGTTAAAGGAAGAAATTCAAAAATGAGGAAATGAATGACAAGATAAATGAAAGTATATAAAAAGCTTGTGAAAAGCCAAATGAAGTTTCGATCACTTGAAAACACACCTTAAGGATAAAAGCTTAAATTTAATTTAAAAATGCTTCTATCGTTGCGTTTTTGTAACTTTCATTATATACTTCAATGATTGCATCATTTTGGGGAATAACTCAATATGATTTCTAGATGAAATCTACGGTTTAAGAAAAATAGAATTACTTTGGATACCTTGGTTGGTTGCTCCGATACGCATATGAAACATATCATTTTTTATCTTATAAGTATACTGAAATTGGTCTAAATGATGTGTTTTTCAATGATCTTGATTGCAAGTAAATGGTTCTAAACATATGATATTATTTTGATATTAAAAAGATTTATGGTGCTTCATATATACATTGCTGAAAAACTATGACTAAGAAATTAATTTTTTTTTTCCTCTCCTACATTATTAAAGACTTCTATCAAAATATATATATATATATTATTAAAAGAGTGAATGATCTTAAGTTTAGAAATATTTCAGCTCACTCAAATGATTCTTAAAAGAAAGAAAATGTAAATGCTTTTGAAAGAATTTGAGCTTCAAATGAATTATTTTCTGATTAATATTTCAGTACATTTTCTCAAAGATTAAGAGGAAGCATAACTTGTTCTTAAAAGATTAAAAAGAGTGATTGCTATAAATTTTGAATAATTCTAGATCACTCTACATTCTTGATATCATAAAGTTTCAGTTTTATTCACGTTTATCATTAAAATCTGAAATTCAACAAAAGATAAGAATAATTAAAGAAGAATGCATCTTTTAAGGGGGAGCTTTAGATATTCAGTATCTTATCCTAAAGTTACTTTAATTTGATGCATACCTTGAATTTTATGGATTGATTTTGATGAACCTCCTTATATTGCAAGACTTGCTTTAATTATATAATAAGTTTATACCTTGAGATGAGTTCTATAAAGGTTGTCTTATCTCAAACCTTGAGTCTTATGAAAATAAAATATATTTTCGAGATTGACAATTTTATTGAACAAATTCTAAAACTCTCAAATGGAATGATTAATTAAGGGGGAGAAAGAAAATTTCAGAGGGATAGATCATATAGAACTTAATCGTATAAATTCGCATCTAAAGATGAGACAAAGAATACTAAATGTAAAGTGGTATTAAACTTTGTGCTTCATTGAATATCTTTTGAAAGTTGGATTTCCATCTGTATTCATCGGTAAATCATTTATTTCTGAAAATTTAATTGAAAAGGATTCCATCTATCTTAGTTTTGAAAATTTATCTTGGAATCTACTTATGAGTTCTTATTGGCTTGCACTTTGGTGTTTCAATCCTGAGCCAATTCATTTTAATTGATTTTGATGCTATGATCTTTAAAGGAGTAAAAGAAAGTTTTTAAGAGAGCTCTAAAAGAACTTTCAAAGCCTTGAATTTTATATCCTACATTGCATAAATTCATATTTTGGTATCTATGCTCCAATACTTTTATATCATGAAAGAACTTTGAAGTCATTAAGAATTAAGGATTCAACATAATCTTATGTTTTTCGAGTATATAAGTTTTGATCTTTATTTGCTCTTATACTATACTCTGAAAATTAATTAGATTGCTCTCATCTTGTTATATACTTAATATATATATATATAAAGATGTTGAGTTTTCATTCGTGCCTTCTTTGAATATTATTCTTGATACTCCTTGAAATAACTTGAAAAAGATTCCATCTACACTTGATTTGAAAAATATCTTTGGAATCTACATTTAGAGATCACTTCTGGCTTACATCCTTAATATCTCATTCCTAAAGCCAAACACATAGAAATAAGATATCATTTTATTAGGGATCATGTGCAAAATAGAAACATATGTATAAGCATATATGCACTGAAAAACAATTAGACGACATATTCACAAAACCCTTGAGTGAAGATAGATTCTGCACGCTAAGGAGGGAATTAGGCATATGTGATCCTTTTTATTGAAGAAATATAAAAGGAAGCAAGTAGTCTCATGATACATTCCTCCAATTTCTAAAAATCCATGAAACATGAGTCAAACGTGTTATCTATAGATTTCTTACTCATGTATCATTGTCCCAGAAAGAATTTATAAGGATTGGAAGCAAGGAAAATTTTTAGAAGCAAAAAGGAAGAGAAAAGAAAAATTCTGCACTTGGGTCGACCCAACCCAGAACAGGGTCGACCCAACGTTGAGTCGACCCAAGAAAAATCTTGAGTCGACCCAACGTCGGGACCCCACTGTTAAAAGGGGACCTGAGAGCATATCTAGGGCACTGTTTACCCTTTGTCCTCTTCCGAAAATCCTATTCCCCACTCTCAAATCTTCTCCAATCATCTCCAAATAGTAGAATACTTCAAGATCTTGGAGAAATGGGACCCAAGAGAGCCGTAGTCAAGCTATCCGGGAGAGTCTCACGATCTTTCTTTAAAGCCTAGGATATGTATCTAGTTCTCATATTTATTTTGTGTTTATCATGTATCTTAAACTTTGATTAAGGAACATTGTATCTGTCTTTGTTTTTGACATGAATGTATGAAAATGTTCCTATTTTGATCAATGAAGTTTGAAGTTTATTATTTATTGCATCTTTTCACATATATATATTTTTGATGATAACAAAAAGGGGGAGAAGAAAAGAAAGAGTATTTAAGAAAAGAAAGAGTATTAAGAAAAGAAAGAGTATTCAATTTAAGTAAAGAAAGAGTATTTTATTTAAGAAGTAAAGAAAGAGTATTAATTTTGGGAGAAGTAAAGAAATATAACAAAAAGGGGAGAAATAAAGATAAAAGTTATGTAAAGAAAAGAGAAATAAATGGGCAAACAAATTGAAAATCATATAAGAAAGCTTATACATCTAAGGGGGAGCAATTTGTAACAATGAAATTGACTAAATCAAAAATTTCCATCAAAGTTCAGAATTTGGCACATATAAATTCAGAATTTGGCACGCACCTCTCGCACCCCGATACATAACCTGAAACTCAGAGTTTATCTCCAATTTTTGAAGTTTCATTGCTAATGAATTATAAATGAATGGGGGAGCAATTCAAAAAGTCAAATTGGCAATATTTGAATGATATAGGGGGAGATTTCACAAGTATATATGAAAAGCTGAAATTCAGCAATTTAATCCCTTTTATAAACTGATTTTAAAGACAAGTATCAATAGACTTATACTCTTTATTTTGTAATCATCAAAAAGGGGGAGATTGAGGATGATAGTGTTATTTTGATGATTACCAAGCAATTATCTAGAGTATGCTATAAGTTAAATTGATACTTCATTTATAAGTTCATTACTCTCAGTATATTTGGTTAATCGAAATAGATACATGACCTTGTTCATTTGAATGAATCTAACCTTGAGAATGCAGCAAAGTGTGGATTGAGTCGACCCAAAGGATGATTAGGTCGACCCCGGCACATCAAGAAATCATTTGGCACACTTCTGCAAAAATGGCACAGATGAACAGTGAGTTGGGTCGACCCAAGGAAAGCATGAGTCGACCCAAACATCAAGATCCTCAAACAACTCAGGATTTACTGAGAGGGTCGACCCAAGAAGAAGTTGAGTCGACCCAAGTAAACCTTGAGTCGACCCAAAGAAAGGTTGAGTCGACCCAAGTGAAGAAAGGCTTGAAATTCAAGGCTCTGAATTTTCTGAAGCTGACCTTGGGTCGACCCAAAGAAAGGTTGGGTCGACCCAAGGCAACAGAAGGCTGAATTTCAAGTTTCTGTGTTTTCTGAGAGGGTCGACCCAAGAAATGGTTGAGTCGACCCAAGTGAAGGTTGGGTCGACCCAAGGACAGGTTGAGCCGACCCAAACACGGGCTGAACATAACGGCTAGTTGTGCAGAAATGCTTTTTGGACTCCCAACGGCTATAAACGGCTAGTTTCTTCAATCCAACGGTCAGAAAGGACTATTTGGAGGTTGGAGAAGTATTTAAGAGGGAGTATTCATTAGAGGAAGCAAGCTTTGGGAAAATACATCAAGTGCATTCAAGAGAGAACCCTAGCAAGGCAAGCTTCATCCAAGTGCTTCATTCAAGAATCAAAAGAAAGTGGTTGAGCAGATTCAAAGAGTCATCAAGAGCTCCATCCACCCTTGAAGAGTGAAGCATCCTTGACAAAGAAGAGAGAAGTCACATCAAGCGATAAATATTCTCTAAACTCTTCTTTGTAGATTATATTGTTATATTTGCTCATCTAGGAGTTTAAATCTTCTTCCTTTGTTTATTAAACTACTTGTAAAGGTTGGTTGGTTAGCCCGCAAAACCAACGGAATAGGTTGATTGGTGAACCCGAAAAACCAATTGTAAAGGTTCGTTGGTAAGCCCGTAAAACCAACATAGGTTGTTGGTAAGCCCGTAAAACCAACGTAGGTTTTTGGTGAACCCGGAAAACCAAAGTGTATAGGTTCGTTGGTGAGCCCGTAAAACCAACATAGGTTTTTGGATTGTGAGCCCGGAAAACAATCCAACTGTAATCCGCGGGATTATAGTGAATTCCCAAGGGGACGCTTGGGGAGTGGACGTAGGTGCTAAGGAGAGCACCGAACTACTATATATTGTTGTGTTTGTGTTGTGCTTGTGCTTACGTTTATTCTTGCATCATCTTCTATCTTTGCACTAGTTTAAATCATTCAAATAGTTTAAGGAAGCATCCACCGCACTTAATTAAGAAAACGTTTAAAGCACCAAAATTTAGAAGAAACCAATTCACCCCCCCCCTCTTGGCTTGTCACCTTGGGCAACAAGGGAATTTAGATTTTGAAAACTCAAAGAAGAAAGTTATGCATATTCATTCACTGTTTTCTTATCATCATGCAAGCACTAGAAGATTTCATACTATGATTGCTGAGTTAAAATTTATCATACATATAAGGCATTTAGTAAATATCTAAAGGTATAATTAAATTTACAACATTAAGCATATCAAGATAATTTAAACTACATTCATAAATAAGAAATAAAATTTATTTGTAAGTCACGTGTCATGGCACCCAATTAAGAGTTTCATATGAGTTTCAAGGGCTGCTTTGACCCATCTGCAAGATAATTTTAGTTCTTCATTTTAGGTATCCAAGTCTTTTTAGGTCTTTGCAAGTTGGTAATAATTGTTCCTTTTGGAACCCATATTTTCTTAATTATCATTTTGTCTACTAGTTTGCAGATTTTAGGATTACAAGTAATATACTTCTGCATACTCTTGTTAAATTTAAACAACATAGATTTAGCATAAACAGATAATAAATTTTTAGTTTTCTATTTCTGTTTATTAGTTTCACCAGATTTGTAAAAAACTGTTTTAGGATGAACAGCAGAGGATTTAAGAAATATATTCTTAAAAGATTTTTGGGTGTACCAAGATTGATATCCCAATCCAGCTTTGTCATATACAGCTCTTGAATTTTCTATCATTAAATTTAGTTTTTCAGAGCTGAGAGTGAATCTTTTAACAATATGCTTCAAATTATTAACTTCTTTAGTTAATTTTTCATTATCTTTTGAAAGCAATTCATTGTTCTTCTTAAGTTTATCATGACTTTCAGTGAGAAGTTGATTTTTCTGATTTAGTTCTTTATTTTCTTTAATTAAGATTTTAGTTTTATTAGTCAGTTTCAGTTTTCATCTATTAGGATTTGATTTTCATTCTTCAAGTTCTTGTTCTTACAAATAAGTTTCTTATATTCTAAATATAAATCTAGAAAGGTATCACGAGGTTCATCAAATGTAAAATCATTTTCAGTTTCAGCATGTACCTCATATATCTTATCTTCGTGTGCTATTAAGCATGAATTTCCAATATGATGCTGCTCTTCTTCTACACATGATGTTTCAGATTTGTAAGTGCATTCATATTTAACTTCAAGCATATCCCATATTTTCTTAGTAGTTGTGCCAAAAGATATGCAATTAAGTTCATTATCATTTAATGCACAACATAGAACATTCATGATTTTTGTATTTTGCTGAGCCATTTTCTTATCATGATTAGTATTTATGTGTGACTCATTGACTATGATACTCCATAAATCGTAATCATGTGCTTGAATGAAAATGCGCATGCGTGCTTTCCAATATGTGTAGTTTATGCCATTAAATAGTGGAGGATTATCAATTAATTGTCCCTCTCCTAGAAAACTATCTATTTGAGTTGTCATGATCTTTGGCTCTTTGACGGTTAGGTCAAAATCAAAAAGCAAGAAACTATAGAGCACCTGCTCTGATACCATTTGTTGCCCAAGGTGACAACCCAAGAGGAGGGGGATGAATTGGGTTTTCTAAATTTTAAGACCTTAAATTAATTTTTAAGTGAATGTGGTTTGGCCTATATGATAAATATAGGTATAGTGGAAGCAATAGTAGTAAAGCTCTAAACAATTGTGATTAAGTCACTTTTATAATTTAAGCTAGAGCAATTCCTTATAAATGAACAATTAATACCTAAGTCAAGTATGCGTTAGTACAATAATGAAACTACAATGCAAGAGTTACAAAATTAAGCACAACACAAACACAAGGATATATAGTGGTTCGGTGCACTGCAAAGCACCTATGTCCACTTTCCAAGCATTTTCTTTGGAATTCACTATAACCCCTCGGATTACAGTTTAGATTGTTTTACCGGGTTCACAATCCAAAAACCCTACAATTGGTTTAACGGGATCACCAATTAAACCTAACCGTTGGTTTTACGGGAACACCAACAACCTACATTGGTTTTACGGGAACACCAACAACCTACACCGTTGGTTTTACTGGCTCACCAACAAACCTTACAATGAATGAGAAATAAAAGGTTTAAAGCTCCTAAGTGAGCAAATAATAAAATAATGCACTTAGAGAAGAGTTAAGAAAATATTTATCGCTTTGTAGGTTGCTCTTCTCTTCTTTACCAATGTTGCTTCACTCCTCAAGTGGTTGGTAAAGCTCTTGAATTCACTTGAAGACTGCTTAACCACCTTCTTTCAGAATTTGAATAAAGCAATGAATGAAACTCTCTTAGATTTTCTTTTCACTTGAATGCACACTTTAATTTCCTCCAAGATAACTTCCTTTGATGAATAATGGCTCTTAAATACATCTCCAACCTCCAAAGATTGCTTCCTAGCTGTTGGAATGGAGAAACTAGCCATTTATAGCCGTTGGGAGCTCAAAAAGTGCTTCTGCAAAACTAGCCGTTATGCTGTCAGTCATGCTGGGGTCGACCTAAGTTACTGTTCACTGGCCAGGGTCGGCTCAAGCTTGTCTGGGGTCGGCCTTCTCAAAAAATCCAGAAGCTTGTTTTTCCAACTTTTTAGGCTGGGGTCGACTCATGCTTTTTTGGGGTCGACTCATGCTTTCTTGGGGTCGGCCCTTGCTACAGTTGGGGTTGGCCCTTTCAGAAATTTCGGAGACGTTTTTTTTGAGTTCTGAAGCTGGGGTCGGCTCATGCAAACTTGAGGTCGGCTCAAGAAAACTTAGGGTCGGCCCCAGTTACTGTTCATCTATGCCATATGTGCCAGAATGTTCCCAAAACATGCCAGGATCGACTCCATCTCTTCTGGGATCGATTCCTACTTTGTGCCAAGTGTTCCAATGGCGTGCCATTTAGTTCCAAGGCGTGCCAAATGTATTAGGGTCGACTTCAAACTAATTGGGGTCAACTCTAACCATGTTTTTCTGCACTTTGAAGGTTAGTTATGCACATTGAAACAATAATATGATATTCCAAGTAAATTAGGATGCTAGGCACAATAAGGTTTTAATCCTTTGATAGTGAAAATTACAGAATTGCCCTTTAAGATAATCTTGAAACTTTGTCATAATCAATTTCTAAGTTTCCTCTCTTGCTCTACTATAACCCTTATCTCAAAATTTACTCTTCAGAGTTGTTTTGATCTTGTATCCATGATGTTTTATGAATGTATCGAGTTTGTTTCGAGCATATCGAGAGTGTATCGTTTCTCTACTTGATTACTTTTGTTAATAGTATTTGCACTTCCATATGGTCTTAATGGCTTTGTAAACATCAAAATAACATTATGATTCTCATTTGCAATGTTTTTACTTCTTTTATATGTTTAATGTGTAAATCTAACCTTAAGATGCAGAAAATCAGGATTAGAGTCGACCCCAAAAAGTTTGGAGCTGACCTTAGCATAGTTGGCACGCTTGGCACAAGGCTCGGGTTGACCCCAGAAAAATAGGCACAGTACTCGGGCCGACCCCACTCGAGTTGACCCGAAGAAAGTTGGAGCCGACCCCACTCGGGTCGACCCCAGAAAAGCTCGGACCGACCCCAGCTTCAGACATCAGAAAAAATAGCCTTCTGGAATTTACTGTCAGAGCTAACCCCAAGAAAGTCGGAGCCGACCCCACTCGAGCCGACCTCAAGAAAGTTGGAGCTGATCCCACTCGAGCCAACCCTAGAAAATGTTGAGTCGACCCCAGCCTGAAAAGTCAGAGAAACAACTCTCTGGATTTTCTGAGAGGGCCGACTGTTAGAAACCAATCTGGCTAATAAATGGGCATCTTTTTTATTCATATTGTTTATGTGTCTATGAATCGTCCAAGAAATTAATAAGATGATGATACATATTCTCAAGAGTTGAGAATTTGAGCCATGTATCATTGGTGATTAATTTCTAAATGCTCCTGATCAATGGATCATCACGAGGACGGTGATCGATTCGATAAGATCAGTGCACAGATCGCTTTCCTTATGGATGGACGAGACTCGAGTTCACAGTGTAGAGACACTGAAGTGATAGTGCAGGTGCTTGTTAGAGAACAAGAGTACTGAGCGTAACCAATACAAGAGTCACTTGGATGTCTATCCACTCGTCAGTGACTTACTTGATGTTGCAGTAGTGTGACTGGTCCTTTGACCTGCGGTGATTCGGCTACTTACAGTGAGATTATTGTAGTTTGACTACATATATACATGGTCTCTAGTCATATGGATCCTTGTAGTGTAGATTGGCTGCAGTAGGTTCACTGTAGGAGTAGGGTATGCACCTACATGGAATCCATCGACCTTGATAGATGAGTAGTGATCCTATGTGATTTATAAGACTGAGTTCTAAGACCTTGGCTAGGGTAGTATATACAGTGGAGAAAGAGTTTTCCACTCTCGAACTCAAGTCGAATAAATCTAGACATATAACAGACGACGGGGTTTGACGAGTTATCTATGACCTCCGTTCTGTAGGAATCTACGATAGAAAGACTGTATCATACGATAACTGCACTTACAGGTTCATCATTCCATTCTACTGGGTTGCCACTACATGCTGCTAGGTGTCACTAGTGGATGGTGAGACTCATAGGGACCATCTTGTTGGTCGATGATCCCTGGTGAGTTGAGTTGGAATTGTTTCAACCCATTGAAAGGAGTTTTCAATGATATTATGATAGAGATCGCAATATATCTCACTATTAGTCAGAATAGAACCATGGGGTCACACACATTAGAGGTATTGACCGATCCGATGGTTGAATTGTGATTAGGAATCACAAATAATTAATTTGATTGATAATTGGTTAACCCGCTAAGAGTCAGTGAGTTGAAGAAGGAATAATTGCAATCGGATTGCAATTTAATTTAATTAATTGGATTTAATTAATTGGACTTGATCACGAGTCCTACTTGGAGTAGGATCCTTGGAGTCCTAATTGGATTAGGATTTCAAATTAAATTAGAGCCCTATTTGGAGTAGGATTTCTAAAGTCCTAATTGCCTTAGGGCTGAAATTTAATAAGTCCTAATTAGATTAGGATTTTCTTAAGTCCTAATTAATTTTAATTTTAATCTAATTAATTAAAAAACTTCTAATTGGATTAGGATTGAAGAGTTCAATTGAGTCATGGTTCAATTAAATCCTAATTAGATTAGAATTTGGAGAAAATTGAAATGGGTGCAAATCCTATTTTGAATAGGATTGAATCCTAGCACTTGGACCCAACCCTCCCCACTTAATTAGATTGAGTGGGGGCTAACCAAATGGGAGAAGAGGGAGGGGCGTACCCCTCCCTTGGCTGGTGGCGTGAGGGAAAAAGGAGGGGCCACACCCCTCCTATTTTGAATTCACAATGGGATAAAGATGAGCTCCTAAATTTAGGAGCTCATCTTTATCCACACACCATAAAAGAGGGGTTCAAAGGGGCTACGAATTTTTTATACTTTTCTTTGGGATTTCGGCAGCAAGAAAGCCCCTCCATTCCTCCTTTCAGCCGCAAGGAAGCAAAGAAAAATAAGCTCTTGGCGTGGTCTACTTCATCCCCTTCCTTTGTTCCTACGCGAAGGAAAAAGAAAAGGCTGCGGGCTTTTGTTCTCCTTCCATTGAACCATCCTTCTTCTTCCTCATCCCTTAGGCATTCAAGAGTTGATTGATAGGTAGGATATCAGCCATCAATAGCAATCTCTGCAAGGGAGCTAGCATCTCGGGGAGATACGAAAGCTTCGATCGGTTCACTATCCTCGTGTGGATACCGTAGAGGCCGGACGCGTGTGCGGCTTCCATTGAACCTTCAACAAATCCACATAAATCAGATTTGCGAAGACTATCTACCCACACAAGGTGAAGATCTGATCTTCTTAATGATTTAAAATGGTTTATAAGTATTTAATCCTAATCTATCTACAAACGACAGTTTTAAAATACGTTCATGCGATGAACGGAATCTTGCATGCCTTCCGCTGCAGATCTGAAATTTTTTGAATTTTTCTGCAGCATGTGACAGATCCTAACAGTGATATCAGAGTCATGGTTATGTAGATTAAGATTAGGATTAAATATTTAAAGGCATTTTAGATGTGAAATTTAAAGGATTATGCTTGCTGAAATTTTCTGCATTCAGAATTTTTAGCTTGCTGATTTTTCTGCATGCTGATTTTTAGATGCTTAGATTAATGATTCTAATGTTTTAATAATGTGATTACAAATGTTTAGAATCATATCTTGCATAATCAGCAAGTCATGAGATGAAATAATCAGTTAAATTATAGATCTGAAAATAATATTTATGCATGAGATGCGTATGGTGGTGATCATGGATGAACCCTTTTGAATGTGCTGAAATGTTCTGCAATGTTCTGTGATGCTATGGATGGCATATAATTTTAATTTTCAGATGCCTGCGTGCAACTTAAATTCATGTATTAGAGACCTGCGTGTCTCATTAAAAGGGTTGTAATTTATTTTTTTTATTTTATTTAATTTTTAAAGCAATCTGGGATGTAATCTGTGATGTGTGTTGCACGTCGATGGTTGATCGATATGTACATCAACAAGCTCAACATGCGCGGATCGAGATCAAGGGTTGATTGAAGATGAATCAAGGAGTTGATCACAATTGGACCTAAGGATCAAGATCAAGTCAAGAGTTGAAGACGATCAAACCAATTGACGTGCATGTGCTTGTAAAATGACCCCATCCTGGATCCATGATCATCACCATTTAAATTTATTTGTTGATAAATGCCTGGATGTTTAATGTTTATGTCTATGCGGGTAGATATATATTTGCATGAGATGTGAATAGTCGATCGAGAGAGACCTAAATACAAACCTCCTCAATCAGTCGAGAGTGAACCAATATGAGCTATTTATATTAGATTAATTGATCTAATTGGTGTCTAGGCAAGCCTAAAAGGTGGTTACTTAATTAGGACCTTACTCTCCGAGTAAGGGGAGCCTTCCACCTGCTTACCTAGCCAATTATTCGATTACCTCTTATGAAGAACTCAAGTTGCAAATAGTAAGACATGATTACGCAATATTAAGTCCATAGGCCTTCCACCGTAGTAGAGCTGGTAAGGTCTTTCCGATGTTGATTTGTCTCGGCTGGACACAGTGGGCAAGTTGCATTGAGGGACTGGACCTCTCTATTTGACATGAGATGTTGTGGGGTAAAAGTGGGGTTGGGTACCAATAATTGTTAGGTGAGGACCCAATGACGACTTTATTTCTACGGTTATACGGTGGGTCTGACTTAACTAAGTAATGGAGCCAATAATTGTTAGATGAGGTCTTCATGACTTAGAGACCAAGTACCACTGCAATTTGCTTGAGAAACATTGTAAAAGAGTTGCACACTCATCCATTTATATGTCACCAATAACTGTTAAGTGAGGCGGCATGTAAATCGGTGAGACCGCAGTACCCACTAGAAATCCTAGTCGCGTAGGATTTTCATTTCTCCATTAGGAGAGTATGAGGGATTCGAGAAAATAGTGGAAGTACATTTGTTTTAAAAGATCCTAAAATAAATAGAGTTCAAGTATAAAGTCTAACTAGAATCTTTACTCTCTACAGATCACAATGTCAGCTTCGAACCCTTTGACCTGTATCCTTGAGACCAACCGATTGACCGAAACCAATTACAAAGACTGGCTTAGAAACCTCAAAATCGTTCTGAGTTGCGAGAAGATAGGCTTTGTGCTCGAGAATGATATCCCCAGGTTACCATCACGTTCGACCGATGAATAGCATGAGACGCATGAAAAATGGACGGACGATGACATTAGGGTCAAGTGCTACATCATGGCATCCATGACTAATGAACTTTAATGCCAGCATGAGAATATGAAGACTGCTAGAAAAATACTAGCTCACCTACAAGAGTTGTATGGTGAGCAGAGCCGCACAACACGCTTTGAAGTGTCCAAGAGGCTCTTCAAGACGAAGATGCATGAGGGGCAGTCTATCCATGGTCACTGTCTGACTATGATCAAGGACCGATAGGAGCTTGAGAAGCTCGGTATGATCATACATAAGGAACTGCAGATAGATCTGATCCTGCAATCTCTTTCTGATTCATTTGGACAGTTTATAGTAAACTACCATATGAATAAGATTGAATGTACTAAGACCGAATTGTTGAACATGTTGGTAACTGCTGAGGGGGCCTTGAAAGATTTAAGAGGCTCTGTTCTAGCTACTGAGCTGACTTCTGGTTCTAAGAGAAAGTCTACTTGGAAGAAAAGGAAGCCTACAAAGAAGCAGAAGAAAGACAAGAAGCTTAAGAAGGAAGTTCATAAGAAAAAGGCTAATGACAAAGAAAAATGTTTCCACTGCAACGTCGATGGCCACTGAAAAAGGAACTACTCTTCATACCTCAAAAGCCTGAAGAACAACGAGGCAGACACACCTTTAGAAGGTATGTTAGACTTACTCGTAATTGAAACTAATCTTACAGTTTCTTCAACTTCTAGTTGGGTTATAGATTCTGGTTCTAGTGCTCATTTGTGCACTACTATGCAGGGTCTAAAAGAAAGTAGGAGAATGGTGGAAGGTGCAGTAACCCTTCGGGTTGGCAACGGGGCAAGAGTTGCTGCTATAGCTGTGGGCAACTATCCTCTGCGACTATCGTCTGGTTTTAGTTTATTGCTTAGAGATTATTATTATGTTCCTGCTGCTAGCAGGAATTTGATTTCTGTTTCGAGTTTAGCACAGGATGGTCATGTTTTTACATTTGACAAAGATTGCTGTTCTATTTATTTCAGAAATAAATTAGTTGTACGTGGTCTCATGATTGACAGTCTCCATCACTTACATGTCGATGTGTCTGTGAATGTGTCTGAGCAAGTAGTGAGTGCCATAAGATCCAAAAAATTTAGAGATGAGATAAACCAGAAGTATTTGTGGCACCTCAAGCTTGGCCATATTGGAGATGACAGAATGAACAAAATGGAGAAAGATGGGCTTCTCGGCTCATTCATTTCCGAGTCATATCCAGTTTGTGGGTCCTGTCTTCAAGAAAAAATGGCTAGACTACCTTTTGTTGGACATGGGGAGAGGACTACTGAAATACCCACCCTGGTTCACATTGATGTGTGTGGCCCATTTGATGTGCTAGCCAGGGATCGTTATTCGTACTTCATTACCTTTACCGATGATTTTTCATGATATATGTATGTGTGTCTTATGAGACACAAATCTGAATCTTTTGAAAAGTTCAAAGAGTTCAGAAATGAAGTAGAAAAACAAACTGGAAAACTCCTTAAGGCTCTTCGATCAGATCAAGGAGGAGAATACCTTGGTGGAGAATTTCGGAACTATCTCAAGGATAATAGCATAGTCTCGCAATGGATGCCTTCGGGTATACCTCAACTCAACGGGGTGTCAGAGAGGAGGAATTGGACTCTATTGGATATGGTCCGATCCATGATGAGCTTCACTGATTTACCTATGTTTCTTTGGGAAGATGCCTTACTTACCGCAATTTACTTATTGAATAGAGTTCCCTCTAAATCCGTTCCTACCATACCATATGAGATATGGCATGGTAAGAAGCCGAGTCTTGGTCATCTTAAGATTTAGGGATGTCCGACCCATGTCAAGCGACTACAGGCGGACAAGTTAGAGGCTAGGACCATTAGTGCTCGTTTTATAGGATATCCTAAAGAGTCATTAGGATACAATTTTTACGTCTCAGAGGATCACAATATATTTGTGAGCCGACATGCCATCTTCTTGGAAAAATGGTTTATCCTTGATAGAGGCAGTGGAAGAAAAATTGAGCTTGAAGAGAGAGTCTCTAAAAAGCAATGAGTCATGGATCCTATATAACCTATTCATACAGAGCCAGTACGCGTAGTACCTCCTCCACCTCATAGATCTAGTAGGATCTTCCATCCTCCTGTAGATACTTAGGTATGCTTATAGAGGATACCGAGAAAATGTTTCTCATGAGAGATAGGGAACACGTACAGGATCCCAATACCTACAATGAGGTGATATCAGATATCGATTCCGAGAAATGTGTTGACCCCCTAATGGATTTTGATGAATACAAAACACTAGAGTATAATTCCCTGTGTATTAACAATTTATTTGAGGATTTCAGGTGTTTATCTAAAAATATTGGTAAGAAATGTCTAGGCATGTTCCCATATTTTTCAAGGATTTTTTGAAGAATTTTTAAGATGAAGAAAACAGATCAGGGACAGCCGAGACGTCTCCGGGTTGTCCCAGAGACGTCTCTGGCACGAACAGGAAGAATTGGCACGTCTGGAGACGTCCCCGGCACCTGGCGAGGCGTCTCGCAGGGTCGGAGTCGACTCCTGACTCTGCGGAGTCGACTCTCTCAGAGACGGCAGAAAGGCCGATTTCAAGGGATGCGCGCGAGTCGTCTCCGAAGGACGCAGAGTCGTCCCCACGAGTAAAAAGCGAACTTCTCGAGTCGTCCCCAGAGAGCGCGGAGTCGACTCTCTCAGGGGATTCCAGAGGATGTGTTTTTTATTGATAAAACGGCGGAGTCGTCCCCGACGTCGCGGAGTCGTCCCCATGCATAAAGCACAAACATCCCGAGACGTCCCCGTAAAAGTGCCGAGCCGACTCTCTCAGAATAACAGAAAAACAAGCATTCAAGCGGTTCTTCTTTAGAGACGTCCCCATAAAGCGCCGAGTCGACTCCAAACAACGCCAAAAAAAATTTTATACAGCCGAGACGTCTCGCGTTGAAGCGGAGACGTCTCCAGAGCGCCTGTAACGCGACTGACACACTCTTGCAGGTAAATTTGAATTTCAAACGGTCATATTTTTGTGTCTAACGGATCTATTGCTTTTTGGGCTATAAAAGGGAGCTTTTAAGTGTCTTCCAACAACTTCTCACCAACCAAACACAAGATCATTCAAGAGAGAAGAAAGAGAAAGAGGTTCAAGGGAGTTAGTGCTTTCAAGAGAAGAAATCAAGTGCTTTCAAGCTTTCCCATCTGATTTCGTGCTCAACTACTCACTCTCACTCGACATTCAAAGCTCACATTCAAGCCAACGCGATCCACATCGGAAGAGCCACCATTACCCACGCTTCCAACGGCAAAAGGGTTCTTCCGGGTTTTGATATTTCTCATTGTTATATTTGCTTCATTAAGAGCTTTTAAATCTTTGTAAAACATTTCATTATTGTGCTTCTTCCAGTCAAGGGACTTGGAACAAGGGAAAGGCATCCCAAGCCTAGGTGAAATTGGGGGATTGTAGGGTTCGTTGTTAGCCCGGTGTAAAACAACGAGTTGGGTAGTGCACTCGCAAAACTACCGGACTGTAATCGCGGATTATAGTAAAATTTCCAAAGGTATTTGGGGAGTGGATGTAGGAGCAGTGGAAGCTCCGAACCACTATAAATCTTCGTATTTGCGATTGACTGTGCTTATAGCTTTATCTTCACTTTAGCATATACACTTGTGTGTTTTGTTTTTTTTTTAATTAGACAAAAAGTTTAAAACACCCAATTCACCCCCCTCTTGGGTGACCATCTCTGGGCAACAAGTGGTACCAGAGCCGGTGCTCTGTGTATTTCTTGAAGACCTAACCGTCTTAGCCAAAGATCTAGATGGCAACACCCTTCAACAATGTTCCTGCTGAGGGGCAGGCAACCAATAGACCTCCACTCTTCAATGGGACAAATTATTCCTATTGGAAGACTAGAATGAGAATTTTTATTCAAGCACGAGATTATGCCTTGTGGAGGGTTATAATCAAGGGACCACACGAACCATCTCACATGGTTAATGGCATTCAAGTTCCCAAACCTGAGGAGGATTGGGATGAGAATGATAATAGGATGGTTCAACTCAATGCTAGAGCCATGAACTCATTATTTTGTGCTCTAGATGTGAATGAGTTTAATAGAGTCTCCACATGTAGTTCCGCCAAGAAAATATGGGACAGGCTTGAAGTTACCCATGAGGGTACCAATCAAGTCAAAGAATCTAAAGTGAACATTCTGGTTCACAAGTATGAGTTATTTAAGATGGAACCCAACGAAACCATCTCATGCATGTTCACACGCTTCACTGATATAATAAATGGTCTAAAGAATTTGGGTAAATCTTACACTAACCCAGAACTTGTGAGTAAAATTCTCAGGTCCTTGCCAAAAGCTTGGGAAGCGAAGGTCACGGCGATCGTAGAAGCTAAAGACCTCAACACATTGGGACTTGAGCAACTATTGGGCTCATTGATGACGCATGAGCTCACAATGAAGCAACATGAAGAAGATGTGCCAAAGAAGAAGACAATCACACTCAAGGCTACTTCAAGTGTTTGTGAAGAAGAAAGCAGTGAGAGTGAAGAAGAAAGCGAAGATGAGGACTTGGGCTTAATAGTAAGGAAGTTCAAGAAATTCATGAGAAGAAAGAAACCCTTTCCAAGAAAGAAGTTTGGAGGGAGAAATGATTGGAAAAAGAAAAAAGAAAAAGAAAGAGACCCAATCATATGTTATGATTGCAAGAGACCGGGACACATCCGTTCCGAATGCCCTCAACAGAAGAAGCACTATGGAAAGAAGAAGAAGAAGGCGCTGAAAGCAACCTGGGATGATAGCGACACATCCTCCTCCGAGGAAGAGAAGGAAGAGACCGCCAACTTGTGTTTCATGGCATTCGACGACGATGAGGTATGTCAAAGCTCGACTACAAATTTTACTTTAGAAGAATTATATGAAGCTTTTCAAGAGCTCATGAGTGATTGTAGTATGTTAGGAGCAAAGAATAAAGAATTATAGGCCTCCAATCAAAAACTAAAGGATGACATTAAAAACCTATTGATTGAGAAGGAGAGCTTTGAAAATGTTAACACCATTGACCTAGAAAATAAAAATTCAAAACTTAGCATTGAAAATAAAATGGCAAAAACACTAATTAAGGAATTAAATCTAAAAGTTAAATCCCTACTCAATAGTAATACCTCACTTGCGCAAAATGTTGAATTCCTTAAAAATGATAAGGAAGAATTGGCTAAAGAAAATTTGGTTCTTAAAAATGAGGTACATAAGTACAAACCAATTGTGGAGAAATTTACACATAGCTCTGAAAAATTAAATCTTATTCTATCCAATCAAAGAGCTGTTTTTAATAAAGCTGGATTAGGATATAAAACTAGCAAACAACAAAAATATCTAAAGAATTTTTTTGTGAAAGCAAAAGATATCAAGACTGAAAAACCTACATGCTTTCATTGTGGGAAGAGTGGACATAAAGTCTATTCTTGCATTCAAAGAAAGATTCAAACTAACAAGAATACATTTGTAAAAGATAAAAATACAACTAAAGTGTGGGTGCCTAAGGGAACCAACTACACTAACCAAGAAGGACCCAAGAAAACTTGGGTACCTAAGAGCTTCACATGATTATTTTGCAGGTATGCCTTGCAGCCGGGAGTAAAAAGAGAATGTGGTATCTTGATAGTGGTTGCTCAAGGCATATGACCGGTGACAAGAGCCTTTTCGTCACCTTGAAGTCAAAAGAAGGAGGAGTAGTCACATTTGGAGACAATGCTAAAGGTCAAATCATTGGTGTTGGTAAAATCTCTATATCACCCTCCTCATTTATTGACAATGTATTGTTAGTTAATGGACTAAAATATAATTTATTAAGTATAAGTCAATTTTGTGACAAGGGCTTTAAAGTGTCGTTTGAATCTTCACTATGCATAATTAGTAGTCCAGTTGACAATGAGATCATACTTACAGGACATAGGCATGAAAATGTTTATATGGTAGATCTTGATGATCTCACCATGAAGGATGGCCAATGTCTTGTAGCCATGGATGCCAAAGTCAATGAGACTAGTTGGTTATGGCATCGTAGGTTAGGGCATGCTAGCATGGATTTAATCTCTAAATTGATTACAAAAGATCTAGTCAAAGGACTACCAAAAATAGACTTTGAAAAGAACAAAATTTGTGCTGCATGTCAATTAGGGAAACAAACAAGAAGTTCTTTCAAGTCTAAGAACATAGTCTCAACATCAAAACCCCTAGAACTAATTCACATGGATTTGTTTGGACCCACTAGAACTGCTAGTCTAGGGGGTAAGAATTTTGGTCTTGTAATTGTTGATGATTTTTCACGTTTTACATGGGTTTCATTTCTTGCACATAAAGATGAGTCCTTTCTCGCTTTTATCAAGTTTCATAATAGGATTTCGAATGAACTTAATCTTAAACTAAAAGCAATTAGGAGTGATCATGGTACCGAGTTTGAAAATCAGCATTTTGAAAAATTTTGTGAAGAAAACGGTATCAATCACAATTTCTCGGCCCCTAGGACACTCCAACAAAATGGGGTGGTAGAAAGGAAGAATCGCACACTAGCAGATATGGCTCGTACCATGTTGTGCGAATCGGATCTACTAAAATATTTTTGGGCTGAAGCAATAAATACTGCATGTCATATTTTAAACCGTGCATTAGTCAGATCTATTTTAAAGAAAACACCTTATGAGTTGCTGAAAAATAAGAAGCCAAATATATGTTATTTTCATGTTTTCGGTTGTCGTTGCTTTATTTTAAACAATGGAAAGGACAATCTAAGTAAATTTAGTGCTAAATCAGATGAGGGGATCTTCTTAGGTTATTCCTCATCCAGTAGAGCATACAGGGTCTTCAACAAGAGAACTCTCATTGTTGAAGAATCCATTCATGTTGTTTTTGATGAAGCTAATGGAGATTCTTCTAGAAAAAAAGAAGATAGTGATGCAGGTATACTTGAAGACAGAATGAAGGAGTTCTCCATACAAGACAAACAACTTGAGGATGAAGTCAAGGAAGATACAATTCAGCAAGATGAAGAAGATCAACCCCAAGCAAGAAATCAAGATCTTCCAAGGGAATGGAGGTATGCACATGGTCATCCAAGGGATCTAATCCTTGGTGATCCTTCACAAGGGGTAAGGACAAGATCCTCTCTAAGAAATACTAGTAATTATCTTGCATTCGTTTCACAAATAGAGCCTAAATCACTAGAGGAAGCCGAAAAGGATGAAAATTGGATAAATGCTATGCAAGAGGAATTAAATCAATTTGAAAGAAATCAAGTTTGGACTCTAATGAAAAGACCCCCTAATGTTTCAATTATAGGCACCAAGTGGGTATATAGAAATAAACTAGATGAAGATGGAATAGTAATAAGAAACAAAGCTAGACTAGTTGCCAAAGGCTATAATCAGGAGGAAGGAATAGATTTTGATGAAACTTTTGCTCCTGTTGCTAGGTTAGAGGCTATTAGACTACTTTTGGCATATGCATGCTTCATGGATTTCAAACTCTATCAAATGGATGTAAAAAGTGCCTTTTTAAATGGTTATATAATGGAGGAAGTTTATGTAGGACAACCTCCAGGTTTTGAGAACCACTTACATCCAGATTATGTTTATAAATTGCATAAAGCATTGTATGGACTTAAGCAAGCCCCTAGGGCATGGTATGAAAGATTAAGTAATTTTCTAATTGAAAATAAGTTTAAGAGAGGAAATGTAGACAAAACCCTCTTCATTAAAAGAAAAGGGAATGACTTATTGCTTGTGCAAATTTATGTGGATGATATAATTTTTGGTGCTACTAATGATAGTCTTTGTCAAGAGTTTGCCAAGCTTATGCAGGGAGAATTTGAAATGAGCATGATGGGTGAGCTCAACTTCTTCCTTGGGCTACAAATAAAACAATCAGAGGAAGGCATCTTCATCAGTCAGTCCAAATACATCAAGGAAATGTTGGAAAAGTTCAAGATGAAGAATGCAAAGGAAATCAGCACACCCATGGGCTCAAGTTGCAAGCTTGACAAAGATGAAAAAGGTAAAAGTATAGACTGCAAATTGTACAGAGGTATGATAGGTTCTTTACTTTACCTTACTGCTAGTAGACCAGACATATTATTCAGTGTTTGCATGTGTGCTAGATACCAAGCATGTCCTAAGGAATCACACTTGCAAGCTGTTAAAAGAATATTCAGATATCTAGTAGGGACATCTAATGTAGGCTTATGGTATTCTAAACAATCTGATATAAATTTAATTGCTTATTCCGATGCTGATTTTGCTGGGTGCAAACTCGACAGAAAAAGCACAAGTGGCACATGTCAATTCTTGGGTGCTAATTTGGTTTCTTGGTTTAGCAAGAAACAGAATTCAGTTGCCTTATCCACAGCTGAGGCTGAGTACATTGCAGCTGGAAGCTGTTGTGCCCAAGTTCTTTGGATTAAGCAACAACTTGAAGACTTCGGTATCAAAATGGACAACATACCAATTAGATGTGATAATACAAGTGCAATTAATTTAACAAAAAATCCTGTCCAACACTCTAAATCAAAACACATCGAGATTAGGCATCACTTTATAAGGAATCATGTGCTGAAAAATGATGTAATGATTGAGTATGTATGTACTGAAAATCAATTGGCCGATATCTTTACAAAGCCCCTTAGTAAAGATAGGTTCAACTTTTTAAGGAATGCTTTGTGCTTGTATGATCCTAGTAAATAAATTGAACTTGTAATGCAATGCTTTGCTACTCAAACTAATAATCCACTTCAAGATGACAAATAGCAAACCTAGTATCTAATAAGTGAAAACATGAATCTATCAAAGTTGGATGATGAATTGTTTGACTTTCCGGAGGATGGTTTCCCTCCCTTGGACTCTTCATGGAGATATTTTCAGAGCCTATTTCATAGGCATTCAAAATTTGGTCAAACATTCCTCATTTCAATATTGATAATTCAAAAAATCATTATCAAACTTTTATAGGATGTATTATTGAAGGGAAGGATCACCAGCAAACTCACTCTATATTCACCAAAAGAAATCACACTGATTATTGTGGCTGAATAAAATAAATTGAGAAAAGATAGAAATTATTCTGCAATTTTTCAGTGCCGGAGACGTCTCTGGCAAATCATAGAGACGTCCCCCCGGCGAGACGTCTCGGATTAGTCGCGGAGACGTCTCGGGGACCGAATGAAAGTCTTTTAAATTAGGTCAAAACAGCTCGAGCCGACCCTAGATATCCTCCTTCGTCCCCAACAAAAACACAAACCCTAGCCTCCATTTTCTCTCCACCACAAACCGAACCAAAATCTCTCCCATTTCCCTAGATTTTCAATCCATGGCACCTAAGAAAGCTAGGCGAACGGGTGGGAGGCGTCCTAGAGTAGCGAACGACGACGAAGAACGGAGGGAAGAGCCCTCCGCGCCATCTCCTCCGGTTGCTCCGCCAACCGTGACCCTTTCCTGTGCAAATCGCACAATAACCACGGGTAGGTTCATAGATTTCCAGTTTCTAGCAAGTGAGGGGTTCTCTATTGGAGAGAGACTCCGTGCCCAAGGTTGGGAACATCTTTGTTCCCTAAATATTTCAACCTATCCCGGCCTAGTTAGAGAAATGTTTAGCAATATGGCCTTAGGGGACTCGGGGTACACTGGATATGTCCGAGGGATATTGATAGAAATCAATGAGGATATTCTATCTAGCTTATTACAAATCCCTAAATACGGTGAGGCTCCGACCTCACATCCCCAAAGGGAGATTGCCCTAAACCTACTTTTAGGAAGAGAGGACTGCGGCCCTCTTGACGTAGTTAACTCCCAAGACCTCAATGCCGAGATGAGATTGCTTTTGAGCATAGTTAACCGGGTCTTGTTCCCAAAAACCGGTCGCTTCGACTTCGTTTCGGAGCGAGATTTAGCTATCATGCACCATATCTTGCTAGGGATTCCCCTAAACCTACCTAGGCTCATGTTGAACTACATCTCCATATGTCATAGGTATTCCAGATTTAGCATACCATATGGGATGATTTTTACCCTACTGTTCAAACATTTTAAAGTTCCAATTCCAGAAAATGAGCCGGCAAAACCTTTAAGAAACACTAACTACTACAATGAGAGCACATTACATAGGATGGAGTTTCACAAGAAAAACGGGTCTTGGGTTAAGGCCCCTAAAAGAAAATCCCAAACCATAGAGCCTGAGATCCCACATCAGGAGCCTGACCACCTCTCACCTCCACATAGTCCCATGGCTTTTCCTGATGTACCTTCCAGCTCGGCTGGACCATCCACCTCTGTGCCTCCTCCTCCTCCAGTCAGTGGATCTTTCTCCCTATCAGATGAACAGATGCACACTCTAGCATCTGTGATATGCCAGCAGATGAGGGAAGAGATGAGATCGATAGTCTCTGCTGAGTTGGCCCCCATCCGTACCTCACATGAAGCTCTCCTACAAGAATTGAAGGAAATCAAAGCTCAGATAGAAGCTACAGCATCAGAATTGGTTCATGTGGGTACCAGCCAAACTTTAAGATCAATTGAGCTACAGGGTGAATTGAAGATCATATCAGATGGTCTTCAAGAGTTGACGAGCCCTGGAGGCAATGTGGGCACCGTGGTTGCCCAACTTAGAGGAAAAATTGAAAGGGCAAGTCTTGAGTTTGAAGCACTAGTGGCAGCCTTCCATCAATCTCAGGGAGATCAGTTTAGAACTCTACTGGATTCAATAAATGGATTTATAGAGGCAGCGGCTAGGGCTATTGAGCAACGTCGCCGATGAAGGACATTTTGTAAACATCTAGGGTTCATCTTTTTGTAAAACCCTAGGCTTATTTGAAACTTCTTTTGTATTAGGAATCAATACTTGTAATGATTTCCTTTTTAACCTTGTAATGACTTCAAATGATTGCAATGATATATGAATGTCATACAATTCCTTTTGAAACTTTGTGTATGTTTCTAATTCTGTGGAATCAAACTTTGTGTATGTAATTCTGTGATGTGCCATAAAAATCTCATAACATACCTTAAGTGTTCAAATTTGACACAACTTATCAACGCATATGAAACAGGGGGAGCACAACTTGTGATAACTACTTTTAAAAGGTCTGAAATGAATTCCAAAACAAAGGGGGAGTGAAATGAATGCTGAATTCATTAATAAAAATAACTTGGACAGAGGGAGCATACCTTGAATATCCTTGAGTGATTCATGGTAATATGCTGAATTCTACTAGAAATTGTGTTTTAGGTACCTAAGGAAAATTTGTCCCCTTCATTGTTGATGACAAAAAGGGGGAGTAGAATCAATATATGGAGTATATGGAGTAGAATCAATATATGGAGTATATGGAGTAGAATCAATATATGGAGTATATGGAGTAGAACCAATATATAGAGTATATGGAGTAGAACCTAGAACAAATATATGGAATGCAAAATACAAAATTTACACTCATACTTAAAAGTTGAATTAGATAAAATTGAAGAATATTGGCTTTAAGACAATTGCCCTTCTGAAAAAGAAAGGGGAAGTCAAAAAGTATTTAGCTTTCAATTGTCTTTAGCATCAATATTTTAGTAATTTACAATTTAACTTGATTCAAATTCAGTTGATATGCCAAAATTGCTCAAGAGCTACTAAGATCAATACTTATGCATAAGGATAGAACTGAAAGTTGACTATATTGAATTATGCACACTGTATCTAGCTCTAACCAAAACATAATACTTGTACATCTGAACAAATACTGTGTATATGTTTAAATTTTAAATTTTGCATATACTCAGTGTTTTGTCATCATCAAAAAGGGGGAGATTGTTGACCCCCTAATGGATTTTGATGAATACAAAACACTAGAGTATAATTCCCTGTGTATTAACAATTTATTTGAGAATTTCAGGTGTTTATCTAAAAATATTGGTAAGAAATGTCTAGGCATGTTCCCATATTTTTCAAGAATTTTTTGAAAAATTTTTAAGATGAAGAAAACAGATCAGAGACAGCCGAGACGTCTCCGGGTTGTCCCAGAGACGTCTCTGGCACGAACAGGAAGAATTGGCACGTCTAGAGACGTCTCCGGCACCTGGCGAGGCGTCTCGCAGGGTCGGAGTCGACTCCTGACTCTGCGGAGTCGACTCTCTCAGAGACGGCAGAAAGGCCGATTTCAAGGGATGCGCGCGAGTCGTCTCCGAAGGACGCGGAGTCGTCCCCACGAGTAAAAAGCGAACTTCCCGAGTCGTCCCCAGATAGCACGGAGTCGACTCTCTCAGGGGATTCCAGAGGACGTGTTTTTCATTGATAAAACGGCGGAGTCGTCCCCGACGTCGCGGAGTCATCCCCATGCATAAGCACAAACATCCCGAGACGTCCCCGTAAAAGTGCCGAGCCGACTCTCTCAGAATAACAGAAAAACAAGCATTCAAGCGGTTCTTCTTCAGAGACATCCCCGTAAAGCACCGAGTCGACTCCAAACAACGCCAAAAGAAATTTTATACAGCCGAGACGTCTCGCGTTGAAGCGGAGACGTCTCCGGAGCGCCTGGAACGCGACTGACACACTCTTGCAGGTAAATTTGAATTTCAAACGGTCATATTTTTGTGTCTAACGGATCTATTGCTTTTTGGGCTATAAAAGGGAGCTTTTAAGTGCCTTCCAACAACTTCTCACCAACCAAACATAAGATCATTCAAGAGAGAAGAAAGAGAAAGAGGTTCAAGGGAGTTAGTGCTTTCAAGAGAAGAAATCAAGTGCTTTCAAGCTTTCCCATCTGATTTCGTGCTCAACTACTCACTCCCACTCGGCATTCAAAGCTCACATTCAAGCCAACGCGATCCACATCGGAAGAGCCACCATTACCCACGCTTCCAACGGCAAAAGGGTTCTTCCAGATTTTGATATTTCTCATTGTTATATTTGCTTCATTAAGAGCTTTTAAATCTTTGTAAAACATTTCATTATTGTGCTTGTTCCAGTCAAGAGACTTGGAACAAGGGAAAGGCATCCCAAGCCTAGGTGAAATTGGGGGATTGTAGGGTTCGTTGTTAGCCCGGTGTAAAACAACGAGTTGGGTAGTGCACTCGCAAAACTACCGGACTGTAATCGCGGATTATAGTAAAATTCCCAAAGGTATTTGGGGAGTGGATGTAGGAGCAGTGGAAGCTCCGAACCACTATAAATCTTCGTGTTTGCGATTGACTATGCTTATAGCTTTATCTTCACTTTAGCATATACACTTGTGTGTTTTGTTTTTTTTTTAATTAGACAAAAAGTTTAAAACACCCAATTCACCCCCCTCTTGGGTGACCATCTCTGGGCAACAAAATGGCTGGAAGCCATGAAGTCAGAGATAGACTCCATGTAGTCCAACCAAGTCTGGACCTTAGTAGATCCACCAGAGGGTATAGTACCTATTGGATGTAAATGGATCTACAAAAGGAAGATAGGTTCGGATGGAAAGGTAGAGACCTATAAGGCAAGGCTAGTGGCGAAAGGGTATAGTCAGCGCGAAGGCATTGACTATCAGGAGACCTTTTCACCTGTAGCCATGCTGAAATTCATTCGAACATTGCTTGCCATTGCAGCATTTCATGATTATGAAATATGGCAGATGGATGTGAAAACTACTTTCCTGAATGGATATCTTGATGAACATATCTATATGGAGCAGCCTTTGGGTTTCACTTCCAGTGATGGAGATCACAAGGTCTGCAAGCTGCAAAGGTCCATCTATGGACTGAAGCAAGCATCTCGGAGTTGGAACACTCGTTTCAATGATGCGATCAAATCGTTTGATTTCATCAAAAATGAAGAGAAACCGTATGTTTACAAAAAGGTTAGTGGGGGTGCTGTCATGTTTCTCGTACTGTACGTGGATGACATCCTCCTGATAGGAAATGATATTCTCATGCTAACCTCGGTCAAGGTCTGGTTGTCAAAAGAGTTCTCCATGAAAGACCTTGGGGAAGCATCCTATATTTTGGGGATTAAGGTATATAGAGATAGATCTAAGAGGATGTTTGGCCTATCATAGAAGATGTACATAGAGGAGGTGCTGAAGAGGTTCAGCATGGAAAACTCCAAAAGGGGTCTATTACCCCTTAGGCATGGGATTCATCTCTCCAAGAAGATTGCCCCAACACATCTGAAGAGATACAACGCATGAGCAAGATCCCTTATGCTTCGGCAATAGGAAGTCTCATGTATGCCATGCTGCGTACACGACCTGATATAGCTCTTGCTGTGAGTGTCACTAGCAGATATCAGTCAAATTCAGGCGAAGAGCACTGGACAACTGTGAAGAACATTCTTAAGTACTTGAGAAGAACTAAAGATTTGTTCTTGGTGTTTGGAGGAGCATCAGAGTTAAAGGTAGAAGGATACAAAGATTCAGACTTCATGACTGATATTAATGATAGAAAGTCTACATCTGGATATGTATTCTTATGCAATTATGGTACGGTAAATTGGAAGAGTTTCAAATAACCGATCATTGCTGATTCTACCATGAAAGCTGAGTATATCGTCGCCTCTGAAGCTGCAAAGAAAGCCTTCTGGTTTAAGAAATTCATTGCAGAGATAGATGTAATGCCATCAGATGCCATCGCACTCTACTGCGATAATAATAGCGCCATAGCTCTTGCTAAGGAGCCAAGGTCTCATCAGAAGTCCAAGCACATAGAACGGCGCTTTCATCTCATACGCGACTACCTTGAGAAGATGGGACTTAGATATATGACTGATTGGCTTTAGTGCAAGTAGAAGATTGTTAGACATATGCCCTTGAAGCCAATCTGACTAACACATTATTTATTCTGGAACATAAATTTATACTTGATTTTATTATTATTGAATAATAAATGGGCATCTTTTTCATTCATATTGTTTATGTGTCTATGAATCGTCCAAGAAATTAATAAGATAATGATACATATTCTCAAGAGTTGAGAATTTGAGCCATGTATCATTGGTGATTAATTTTTAAATGCTCCTGATCAATGGATCATCACGAGGACGGTGATCGATCCGATAAGATCAGTGCACAGATCGCTTTCCTTATGGATGGATGAGACTCGAGTTTACAGTGTAGAGACACTGAAGTGATAGTGCAGGTGCTTGTTAGAGAACAAGGGTACTGAGTATGACCAAGACAAGAAGTCACTTGGATGTCTATCCACTCGTTAGTGACTTGCCTGATGTTGCAGTAGTGTGACTGGTCCTTTGACCTGCGGTAATTCGGCTACTCACAGTGAGATTATTGTAGTTTGACTACACATATACATGGTCTCTAATTATATGGGTCCTTGTAGTGTAGATTGGCTGCAGTAGGTTCACTGTAGGAGTAGGGTATGCACCTACATGGAATCTATCGACCTTGATAGATGAGGAGTGATCCTATGTGATTTATAAGACTGAGTTCTAAGACCTTGGCCAGGGCAGTATATACAGTGGAGAAAGAGTTTTTCACTCTCGAACTCAAGTCGAATAAATATAGACATATAACAGACGACGGGGTTTGACGAGTTATCCATGACCTCCGTTCTATAGGGATCTACGATAGAAGGACTGTATCATACGATAACTGCACTTAGAGGTTCATCATTCCATTCTACTGGGTTGCCACTACATGCTGCTAGGTATCACTAGTGGATGGTGAGACTCATAGGGACCATCTTGATGGTCGATGATCCCTGGTGAGTTGAGTTGGAATTGTTTCAACCCATTGAAAAGAGTTTTCAATGATATTATGATAGAGATCGCAATATATGTCACTACCAGTCAGAATAGAACCTATGGTGTCCCACACATTAGAGGTATTACCTATCCGATGGTTGAACTGTACTTAGGAATCACAAATAATCAATATGATTGATAATTGGTTAACCCGCTAAGAGTTAGTGAGTTGAAGAAGGAATAATTGCAATCAGATTGCAATTTAATTTAATTAATTGGACTTGATCACGAGTCCTACTTGGAGTAGGATCCTTGGAGTCCTAATTGGATTAGAATTTCAAATTAAATTAGAGTCCTATTTGGAGTAGGATTTCTAAAGTCCTAATTGCCTTAGGGCTGAAATTTAATAAGTCCTAATTAGATTAGAATTTTCTTAAGTCCTAATTAATTTTAATTTTAATCTAATTAATTAAAAGACTCCTAATTGGATTAGGATTGAAAAGTTCAATTGAGTCATGGTTCAATTAAATCCTAATTAGATTAGGATTTGGAGGAAATTGAAATGGGTGCAAATCCTATTTTGAATAGGATTGAATCCTAACACTTGGACCCAACCCTCCCCACTTAATTAGATTGA
Organism: Phoenix dactylifera; assembly: GCF_009389715.1. Lineage (NCBI taxonomy): Eukaryota > Viridiplantae > Streptophyta > Magnoliopsida > Arecales > Arecaceae > Phoenix > Phoenix dactylifera. The sequence goes on from NW_024067749.1 coordinate 593,300, forward strand.
GTGGGGGCTAACGAAATGGGAGAAGAGGGAGGGGCCTACGTCCCTCCCTTGGCTGGTGGCGTGAGGGAAAAAGGAGGGGCCACACCCCTCCTATTTTGAATTCACAATGGGATGAAGATGAGCTCCTAAAATTTAGGAGCTCATCTCTATCCACACACCATAAAAGAGGGGTTCAAAGGGGCTACGATTTTTTTATGCTTTTCTTTGGGATTTCTGCAGCAAGAAAGCCCCTTCCATTCCTCCTTTCAACTGCAAGGAAGAAAGGAAAAGAAGCTCTTGGCGTGGTCTACTTCATCCCCTTCCTTGGTTCCTACGTGAAGGAAAAAGAAAAGGTTGCGGGCTTTTGTTCTCCTTCCATTGAACCATCCTTCTTCTTCCGCCTCCCTTAGGCATTCAAGAGTTGATTGATAGGGAGGATATCAGCCATCAATAGCAATCTCTGCAAGGAAGCTAGCACCTCGAGGAGATACGAAAGCTTCAATCGGTTCATTACCTCGTGTGGGTACCCGTAAAGGCCGGACGCGTGTGCAGCTTCCATTGAACCTTCAACAAATCCACATAAATCAGATTTGCGGAGACATCTACCCACACAAGGTGAAGATCTGATCTTCTTAATGATTTAAAATGGTTTATAAGTATTTAATCCTAATCTATCTACAAACGACAGTTTTAAAATACGTTCATGCGATGAACGGGTCTTGCATGCCTTCCGCTGCAGATCTGAAAATTTTTGAATTTTTCTGCGGCATGTGACAGATCCTAACACCGACCCCAGACAAGTTCGGGTCGACTCCAGCCAAGGTGGAGTCCACCCCAGTAATACTCGAGCCGACCCCAGCCTGTGGAACAGTAACTCGGGTCGACCCCAGATTTGCTCAGGTCGACCCCAGCACGACTGACAGCATAACTGCTAGTTCTGTAGATGTACTTTTTGGTGCTCCAACGGCTAGAAATGGCTAGTTTCTCCATTCCAACAGCTAGAAAGTGATCTTTGGAGGTTGGAGAGGTATTTAAGAGTCACTATTCATCAAGTAAAGGTGTCTTGGTGAGGATCTAAGTGTGCATTCAAGAGAAAAGGAAATCCAAGAAAGTTCAATTTATTGCTTCAAGTTCAAACCCAAAAGAAGTGTATTAAGCAGAATTTAAGTACCTTCAAGAGCTCAACCAATCCATTGAAGAGTGAAGCAATCTCAGCGAAAAAAAGAAAAGCGTCTTCAAAGAGATAATATTTTTCTTTTCTTCTCCTTAGTGCATATTTGTTTTATTTGTTCATTAAGGAGCTTTATACTTTGATTCATTTATTCTTGTTGTAAGGTTTGTTGGTGAGCCCGTAAAACCAACTATATAGGTTTGTTGGTGAGCCCGTAAAACCAACGGTGTAGGTTGTTGGTGAGCCCGTAAAACCAACAATTAGTTAATTGGTGATCCCATAAAACCAATTGTAAGGATTTTTGGATTGTGAGCCCGAAAAAACAATCCAACTGTAATCCGAGGGGTTATAGTGAATTTCAAAGAAAACGCTTGGAGAGTGGACGTAGGTGCTTTAGGATGCACCGAACCACTATACTTGATTGTGTTTGCATTGTGTGTTTCTTGGTTTATTTTTTTTACTTAAGCAATTGCTCTAGCTTAAATTTTAAAAGTGACTTAAATCATAGTTGTTTAGAGCTTTACTACTATTGCTTCCACTGCACCTATATTATCACATAGGCCAAACCACATTTACTTAAAAATTAATTTGAGGCCTTAAAATTTAGAAAACCCAATTCACCCCCCCTCTTGGGTTGTCACTTTGGGCAACAAGTGGTATCAGAGCAGGTGCTCTATAATTTCTTATCTTTTTTATTTTGACCTAATCGCCAAAGAGTCAAAGATCATGACAACTCAAATAGATAGTTTTCTAGGAGAGGAATAATTAATTGATAAACCTCCACTATTTAATGGTATAAACTACACACATTCGAAAGCACGCATGCACATTTTCATTCGAGCATATAACTATGATTTATGGAGTATTATAGTCAATGGACCACATACAAGTACTAATCATGATAGGAAAATGGCTCAGCAAAATACAAAAGGCATGAATGTTCTATTTTGTGCATTAGATGATAGTGAACTTAATTACATATCTTTTTGCACAACTGTAAAGAAAATATGGAATATGCTTGAAGCTAAATATGAATGCACTAACAAATCTGAAATATCATGTGAAGAAGAAGAGCAGCATCCTTTTGCAAATCCATGCTTCATGGCACATGAAGATGAGATATATGAGGTACATGCTAAAACTGAAAATGATTTTACATTTGATGAACTTCATGATGCATTTTCTGATTTGTATTTAGAACATAAGAAACTTATTTTTTAGAATAAGAACTTGAGGAATGACAATCAAATCCTAATAGATGAAAAACTGAATTTGACTAATAAAACTAAAACCTTAATTAAAGAAAATAAAGAACTAAATCAGAGAAATCAACTTCTCACTGAAAGCCATGATGAACTTAAGAAGAACAATGAATTGCTTTCAGAAGAATATGAAAAATTAACTAAAGAAGTTGATAATTTGAAATCTATTGTTGAAAGATTCACTCTCAGCTCTGAAAAACTAAATTTAATGATAGAAAATTCAAGAGCTGTATATGACAAAGCTAGATTGGGATACCAACCTTGGTGCACCCAAAAATCTTTCAAGAATATGTTTCTTAATTCCTCCACTGTCCATCCTAAAATAGTTTTTTACAAATCTGGTGAAACTAATGAACAAAAATAGAAAATTGAAAATTCATCATCTACTTATGTTAAATCTATGTTTGTTAAATTTAATAAGAGCATGCAGAAATATATTTCTTGTAATCCTAAAATTAGTAAACTAATAAACAAAATAGCTATTAAAAAATTATGGGTTCTAAAAGGAATAATTATAGCTAACCTGCAAGGACCAAACCAAGCTTGGGTACCCAAAATAAAAATATGAGGGTGTAGATGTAGGTGTGCCAAGCTACCCATGAAACAAATAAAACTTTCATACAAATGGGTGCATTGACACAAAATTAAAGATAAGTCTAAAATTCATTTATTAAATCTAGTATAAGGTTTAACGTTCTACATCGTGTATTGAGATTATTTTTGTTTAAAATTATGATACTTTCTGAGGATGATAGTGTTATTTTGATGATTAACAAGCAATTATCTAGAGTATGCTATAAGTTAAATTGATACTTCATTTATAAGTTCATTACTCTCAGTATATTTGGTTAATTGAAAATAGATACATGACCTTGTTCATTTGAATGAATCTAACCTTGAGAATGCAGCAAAGTGTGGATTGAGTCGACCCAAAGGTTGATTGGGTCGACCCCGGCACATCAAGAAATCATTTGGCACACTCCTGCACAAATGGCACAAATGAACAGTGAGTTGGGTCGACCCAAGGTAAGCATGAGTCGACCCAACCTTGAAGAACCTCAAAAACACAACTGAAGAATGCTCTCTGGATTTACTGAGAGGGTCGACCCAAACAGTGGTTGAGTCGACCCAAGCTTGAGTCGACCCAAACCCTGAGAGGGTCGACCCAAAGGCAAGACAGAAAGACAGACAGAAAATGGTTCTCTGGAATTACTGAGAGGGTCGACCCAAGAAGAAGTTGAGTCGACCCAAGTGGACTTTGAGTCGACCCAAAGAATGGTTGGGTCGACCCATGGGAAGGAAGGCTGAAATTGAAGTTTCTGTGGTTTCTGAGAGGGTCGACCCAAGGAATGTTTGAGTCGACCCAAGGCAAAGTTGGGTTGACCCAAGGACAGGTTGAGCCGACCCAAACACGGGCTGAACAGTAACGGCTAGTTCTGCAACTGTACTTTTTGTCCTTCCCAAGGTGAGTAACGGCTAGTTTTTCAAATCTAACCATTGGGACTTGTCCTAAGAAGGTGGGAAGCTATTTAAAGGGGCACTATTCATCAGAGAGAACAACTTTTGAGTGGAATATCAAAGAGTACCCAAGAATACAAAAGTGCCCTAATCTTCTTCATCAAGAGCTTCATTCAAGAATCAAAGAAAGGGATTGAGCAGATTCAAAGAGGCATCAAGAGCTCCATCCCCCTTAAAGAGTGAAGCATCCTTGACAAAGAAGAGCAAAGCGACTTCAAAGCGATAAATACTTTCTAACTCTTCCTTGTAGCTTATATTGTTTCATATGCTCATTTAGGAGTTTGAATCTTTCCTTTTGTTTATTAAACACTTTGTAAAGGTTAGTTGGTGAGCCCGCAAAACCAACAAAGATTTTTGGTGAACCCGGAAAACCAAAGTGTATAGGTTCGTTGGTGAGCCCGTAAAACCAACAAAGGTTTTTGGTGAACCCGGAAAACCAAAGTGTATAGGTTCGTTGGTGAGCCCGTAAAACCAACAAAGGTTTTTGGATTGTGAGTCCGGAAAACAATCCAACTGTAATCCACGAGATTATAGTGAATTCCCAAGGGGACGCTTGGGGAGTGGACGTAGGTGCTAAGGAGAGCACCGAACCACTATATATTGTTGTGTTTGTGTTGTGCTTGTGTTTTCATTTACTCTTGCATCATCTTCTACTCTTGCGTTAGTTTAACTCACTCAAATGGCTTAAGAAAGCATCCACCGCACTTAATTAAGAAAACGTTTAAAGCACCAAAATTTAGAAGAAATCAATTCACCCCCCCCTCTTGGCTTGTCACCTTGGGCAACAAGTGGTATCAGAGCGAGGTGCTCTAATAGTGCTCATTGATCTAACAATCAAGAGTTAAAGATCATGACAACCCAAGTGGGATGTGCAATGAGTGAGGGGCAATCCACAAATAGACCACCTCTATTTAATGGCACAAACTACACATATTGGAAAGCTAGAATGAGGATATTCATTCAAGCTTCGGACTATGAACTGTGGCAAATCATCACTAGAGGACCTCACACACCCACACTTAACATAGATGGCACTATCATACCCAAACCAGAAATGGATTGGAATGAAAGTGACAGAAGATTAGCACAGTTAAATGCAAAAGCTGTAAATACACTTTACTGCTCTTTAGATGTAAATGAATTTAATAGAATATCCACTTGCACCACCGCCAAAGAAATTTGGGATAGACTTGAGGTCACACATGAAGGGACCAATCAAGTTAAGGAGTCCAAGATAAACATATTAGTACACAAGTATGAACTGTTTAAAATGGAATCTACTGAGTCCATAACTGATATGTTTACTCGTTTTACTGATATTATAAATGGGCTTAAAAGTTTAGGAAAGTCTTATTCTAACTCTGATTTGGTGCGTAAAATTCTCAGGTCTCTACCAAGGAATTGGGAGGCCAAGGTAACCGCCATTCAAGAGGCAAAGGACCTCAACACACTGCAGTTAGAGGAGCTCCTAGGATCTCTCATGACCCATGAGTTGACAATGAGGCAAAATTCAGAAGATGAGGTCAAGAGAAGAAAACCCATTGCCCTAAAAACTACCACCCCTCGACAACAAACTGAATTGGAAGATTCAGATGATGATGAAGATATTGATGAAGAAGGGATGGCAGTGCTTGAGAGAAAATTCAGAAGATTCATGAGAGGTAAGAATAAGTTCCATAAAAAGAAACCCTTTCTTAAAGGTAACTCAAGCAAAGAAAAGGTTAAGGATAAGAAAAAAGAAAAGGAGACTCCCATTTGCTATGAGTGTAACAAACCCGGGCATTATAAGATAGATTGCCCAGATTTGAAGTGGATGGCAAGAAAGTTGAAAAAGAAGAATTTTATGGCCGATTGGAGTGAAAGTGAGGAATCAAGTTCGGAGGATGAAGATCATCAAGACACGGCCCAAATATGTCATATGGCCAATGACGATGAGGTAGATTCTGAACTTGACTGTGATTTTACTGTTGATGAATTGCATGATGCATTCTTAGAACTCATGGAAGAACATAAGAAAGTAATTAATAAAAATAAAGCTCTAAAAGAAGAAAATCAATCTCTCATTAAAGATAAGATAAAACTGTCTCATAACTATGAAACATTAAGTAGGAAACTTGAAAATGAAACCAAAAATCTAATTGCTGAAAATGTCAAGCTAAAAGAAGATGCTGAAAAATATAAATCTTTGGTAGATAGATTTACTCTTAGTTCTACCAAATTAAACTTGATTCTTGATAGCCAAAAAGCTGTAAATGATAAGGCCGGTTTAGGGTATAGAACAAATAGGAAACAAAAACTCTTAAAGAATATTTTTGTAAAAGCTAAAAGGGAAAATATTACTTGTTATTGTTGTAATAAGATAGGACATAGAGCATATGAATGTAATTTTAGAAAGTCTAGTCAAAACAGATCAAGTAATAATCAAAAGATAAAATTCAAGAAAGTTTGGGTTCCAAAAGGAACATGGAGTACTAACCCTAAAGGACCCAACTTAGCTTGGGTACCTAAAGGTTCTTCTTGATCTTGATTGCAGGTGTGTCTTGCAGCTGATAAAATGGAAAAATGATGGTATCTAGATAGTGGCTGTTCAAGACACATGACCGGTGACGAAGATCAATTTGTCACCTTGGAACCAAAGAAAGGTGGAGTAGTGACCTATGGAGACAATGGTAAAGGGTATATCATTGAAAAGGGTAAAATTTTCATTGCTCCATCTATTTTTATAGAAAATGTTTTATTAGTTAAGGGTTTGAAACATAACCTTCTTAGCA